>NC_082650.1:49634947-50235780 GCF_028023285.1 Balaenoptera ricei
GGGCACAAAGCAGGTGTTAAAAATGTTTTTTAAATGTCCAAATCAATGAAAATCCTTTCTTAAAAAAATTTTTTTTACATTCTCATGTTAACACCCCAAAGCTTTCCATAAACTACCTTTCACATATATATAGTACTCATCTGTCATCCTTCTCCATAAAGTCCACTTTTTGTTAAAATTCTACAGCAAGAGTAGACAAATTATCTTCAAAAGACTAGATAGTATATATTTTAGACTTTTTATATGGTGTAAAAAAAAAAACTTTAAAAATGTAAAAACCATTCTTAGCTTGTGGTCCTCACAGAAACAGGGATTTAGCCCACAGGAGGTATATTTGCTAACTCTTGTGCTAAAGCACAGTTCCAAGATTACAGCATAAGAAATGTGCTATTGGGGGATGGGCAGTCAGGAGGAGGAATTCAACCAAATTTCCAACATGATCACTGTTTCCACAGCCATTCTGAGTTCTAGTGTTCTGAGATTTATTACAGCCAATGAAATATCTCCTGTCTCTGGAAGTGGGAGATCAAAGAGAGGAAATGCCACAATTTTAAGTATAAGAAAAGCTGTCATATCGACACTGGATTGAAAAAAAAGTACAGAATGCTACAGATTCTACAACATAACACTTCTACAAAGTGGTCACTCAACTGAAAGCACCATGGTGTCACAAAACAAAATCAGCCCTGGATAAGTCACATGTGGAAGAGAGAGATTTCTGGGTTAGACCCTCCATTTTTACTTTCAAGATCTCTTCAACAAATGACAGTGAAAAACCCAAGACTATGATAAAAGCAATTTTATTTAAAAAGCTATTTATTTTGACAATATTTTCTTAATATAATTTTCAACGCAGTTAGTTGCCAAATTAGGATAAGATGCTCAATTTCAGTTTTCTAATTAGTTATTGAGATTCTTTTCAAAAATTTTTTCTTTTAAACTCACTAAAAGAACAAGCAATGGCGTTCCTGTCAAGAGAACATAATCATGTTCTGATTTTTTTAAAGTCAACTTAAATAGTTTAATCCACGTATTCCCTTAAGATTTTCTTTAGTAAGAAACTAATATCATCACATACTCAAAGTCCACTCATCATTCACCATTTATTATATACCACCTTTTATCTTCTGATTTCATTCACTAGACTTTTTCATTTAGTTTTGATTGCCAATACACTCAAACGGGAATTTGATTAACTCTAGTAAAGCAACTGACAATTGTTAGTTATCATTTGGGTAGTGTTTCTTGTTCTAAAAATACTCAGAAAAAGAAAAGTAAAATTTTCTTAAATCAAACTTGCTCTATAAAAATAGATCCAGACTGAGTGAACTGATGAGGATGAGTATAATTTTTGTGACTTTCTGTCTGAATTTAAAAAAAAAAAAAAAAAAAAAAAAAAAAAAAAAATTCCACACGGACTCAGAGGCAAAGAATATACAAATCAATTTTCACTGCAAAGTAAAGGAGCTGTTACAGTGGAGGATTACTGGACTGAATGTCAATACTATGACATAGTATGAGTGTGTTTCATGTTTGGTAATTGCAATCATTGTTGCTTTTGTTGTGGTCATCCATGTACAATGCTTGGTGTCAGTCGATTTATCTCTTGTAAAAATAAAATACAGTGTGTGTGTGAAAAAAAAAAAACAAAAAAAACAAAACAAAAAAAAAAAAAAAAAAAAAATAGATCCATAGGGCTTCCCTGGTGGCGCAGTGGTTGAGAATCTGCCTGCTAATGCAGGGGACACGGGTTCGAGCCCTGGCCTGGGAAGATCCCACATGCCGCAGAGCAACTAGGCCCGTGAGCCACAACTACTGAGCCTGAGCGTCTGGAGCCTGTGCTCCGCAACAAGAGAGGCCGGGATAGTGAGAGGCCCGCGCAACTCGATGAAGAGCGGCCCCCGCTTGCCACAACTAGAGAAAGCCCTCGCACAGAAATGAAGACTCAACACAGCCAAAAATAAAAAATATAAAAATAAATAAATAAATAAAAATAGATCCATAACAAGCTTCCTTTTGACAATCCATTAATTATGCACTTAAAATGTAATTCAATTTTTAAAAATTCTATCAATATACTTGCAGCGAATACATAACATTCACAGTGAAATGTAAGCTCTATAGTCATCTTTTTGAAAGTATAAAAGTCTTATTTCCCCTGCATTCTGCATCAAAATTCCCTCACATAGGATGATTTCTAATTCAAAATCATAAATGAGGAGTACTATTAAATTAAATGAATTAGTTTGAATAATCACTTATATGCCTTCTTAAATCAGAAAGATTCTTATACTTACCAATGATGTCTGATCCTCAAATGGTCTTGTAATATTTTTCCTAATATTAAAAAAAAGTGACCCTGATTTTAATAATCTTAATAAGTAATTCACCCATAACAATAAATATTAAGTAAAGATAATTTTATATTCAGATGATCAAAAACAAGAAGCTGGAAGAATATTTATTCATTCAAATATTTATTTAGTGCCTATTATGTGCCAGGCACTGTTCTAGGAGCTAGGGATACCATAATACCATGTCAAACAAGATCCTTGCTTTCACGGAGCTTACATTCTAGAGGAAAAATGAACAATTTCAAAAAGTAATATCTGTTGTGACAAAAATAAAATAGGGCACTGTGTTAGTGTGAAGAATGGAAAATGATTATTTGAGTTGAAACCTGATAAATGAGTAGTTAGCCATGGAAAAGTTTTGAGGTTAAGAGTATTCCAGGAAAAGGAAACAGAATAAGAAAAAGATTCTGAGATGGAAACAAGCTTAGACTATTCAAGAAACAGAAAGACAACAAATGTCACTGGAGCTTAGTGAACAAAGGGTTAACAGTGGGGTATGAGGTCAAAGATGTAGACTTGGGCCAGAATATGTAGGGTCTTGTCGGTCAAGGTAAGGAACGTAAGTTATTAAAAGAGTAACGGGAAGCACTGGGGGGTTTTAGGCAAGACAGTGATATGATTGGATTCAAATGTTCTTTTTTTTTAAATTTACTTATTTTATTTATTTATTTTTGGCTGCGCTGCGTCTTCGCTGCTTTCCCCGGGCTTTCTCTAGTTGCGGCGAGCGGGGACTACTCTTCGTTGCGGTGCACGGGCTTCTCATTGTGGTGGCTTCTCTTGTTGCAGAGCACGGGCTCTAGGCTCACAGGCTTCAGTAGTTGTGGCGTGTGGGCTCAGTAGTTGTGGCTCACAGGCTCCACAGTGCAGGCTCAGTAGTTGTGGCAAACAGGCCCAGCTGCTCCATGGCATGTGGGATCCTCCCGGACCAGGGCTCGAACCCATGTCCCCTGCACTGGCAGGCGGATTCTTAACCACTGTGCCACCAGGGAAGCCCCAAATGTTATTTTTAAAGGACTGCTCTGTCTGCTATATAAGGATGGAATGTAGCACAGCAAGAGTGAAGGGGTTAGTACGGAGCTATCACAGTAATCCAGGAGAGAAAGAAAAAAATGGTGGGTTGGACCAGGAATAGTAGTAGTGGACATGGAGAAACAGTGGGTAGAGAAACGCAGAATGCTATCTTTCATGCAAAAGGGAGAAAAATAAGATTACGTATTTTTATTTGCTTAAATATGCATAAAGAAATTCTGTTAAGATATATAAGAAACTAATGATAGTGGCTGTTCTGGGAAGTGTGTGTGTTTATATCTTCACTGTATATTTTTGGATTTTTAGTCATGTAAGTAAAGTATAAAACAGTTCATAATTTTTATGAATTTAAAGAGAAATAAAATCATACACACATGATCTCAATTCTGTTCAAAGAAAAAGATATATAGATATAAAACTGCATGAGGAGAAAATATACATAGCACTTATCTATGGGTGATTATTTACTCTTATCCCAATTATCTAAGATAAATATATATTACTTCTATAATCAGTAAAAAACAAAAAAAAGTATTTAAAAAAATGATGTAAGACAAACAAATCAGGAAAAATTACTGCAGTAATTACTAACAATTAATAAAAAATTAATAAAAAATTACTAACAGCAATTCACAAATAAGCAAATATGACCTGTTGGAAGCATAAGGAAAATGCAAGTTTAAACAAAATTTTCACTTCTTAATTTTAAAAAACAAACCAAAAGTAGGTAGAGACCCATGAAACTCGTACATTTTACTCTGCCAAACTTCTCAAAAAGCACTACTGTTAATATGCTAGATTGGGCATGAAGCTATACCCAGTAATCTCACATCTAGAAATCTCACGTAGGAACTAATACAAAAGAAGAACTCATTTGTGTAAAAATGGCCATTTTAGCATTATTTATAAGAAAAACAACAGCAAAAAAGGAAATCAAAATTTCCTCAAATTAAGGAACAGTGAAGTAAATTTTAGTATAACCATTTATAGGCATTATACTAGCATTAAAAATAATATCTAGGGGCTTCCCTGGTGGCGCAGTGGTTGAGAATCTGCCTGCCAATGCAGGGGACGTGGGTTCGAGCCCTGGTCTGGGAGGATCCCACATGCCGCGGAGCAACTAAGCCCGTGAGCCACAACTACTGAGCCTGCGCGTCTGGAGCCTGTGCTCCGTAACGGGAGAGGCCACGACAGTGAGAGGCCCGCGATGAAGAGTGGCCCCCGCTCGCCGCAACTGGAGAAAGCCCTCGCACAGAAACGAAGACCCAACACAGCCATAAAATAAATAAATTAATTAATAATAATAATAATAATAATAATATCTAAAGGACACCTATCAATAGAAAAATGCTTACAAGACAAATGTAAAAGGCACAAAAGAATTGTCAGAATAATGAAATTGTTTCTGTACCATGACTGCAGTGGCAGACACAACTCAATGTATTTGTCAAAACCCATGAAAGTATACACCACAAACAGTAAGTTTTACATACATAAATTAAAAAAACAACAACCAGGAAGTGATAGAAAACCCAAAATAGAATACAGACTGTAATAAATGACCTTAACTACAGTATAAATGAATAACACAACCACACTGAAGGGGCAAAAATAACCTAACCTGACTTACACTGGAAAACAATATTTTTACTGCATATTGTGAGGTTAAAGACAAAAAGAACTGCACACAAATTCCATACTCTAGTTAGTAAAATTGTTTCTTATAAGGTTAGAAATTCTGAAACTACTAGAATTACACAAATAAGTAAATATATTGTAACAAAGGCAAGGTTTCTTACTGTCAGAAGATAGAAGAAACAAAGAAGAAAAGGAGAAAGGCTAGAATGAAGTCTCTGGTATTCGACTGGAATCGGAAGCACTAGTATGCACTCATGATTTTTTAGGAAGTATCAGTATCAACTCAGGGTTTTTTAATATATAAATAAATATAAACAAATATAGACGTGCGTACATGCATAGGTTAATGTACATAATATTTATTTTCAAGCTCTGTCTGCTGAGAGGACCTAGAGACAATGACACTCCAGTAGCAATTGAGCATACTTAGTGCCCAGACCTGTTTCTAAATTATCAGTCTCCAATATATGGAACCAGGGCTGATTCCAGGGCTGTGGCAATGAAAACTACAAGATGAACCCAGAGCATCTTGTGGTGCCAGAAAGGAAGTGCTGAAACACAGGGGGCACTTTGAAAGGCCAACCTGACAGAGATCCCAATGGCCAAATGGAGAACAATTTATGCAACAAAATAAATCATGACAGGACTTCCCGGGTAGCGCAGTGGTTAAGAATCTGCCTGCCAATGCAGGGGACAAGGGTTCGAGCCCTGGTCCGGGAAGATCCCACATGCCGTGGGGCAACTAAGCCCATGTGCCACAACTACTGAGCTTGCGTGCCACAACTACTGAAGCCTGAGAGCCTAGAGCCCCTGCTCCGCAACAAAGGCAAGCCACCGCAATGAGAAGCCCGCGCACCGCAACAAAGAGTAGCCCCTGCTCGCCACAACTAATGAAAGCCCGTGTGCAGCGAGGAAGACCCAACGCAGCCAAAAATTAAATAAATAAATAAATCATGGCAGCACTGGATTATAACCCCAAAGAACATAATAAATATCTGTAAGTCCACACTGACATAAATAAGTAATTAAACAAATGGAGGAAAAGGGACAGATTTTCCTTACAGAATTCCAATTAATAAACGTAGAGGGAATAAGAGAAATCAAAAACCACTACTAGAACACCACAGTAATCACTGTTGTAGACAAGATCCACTGATGAATGCTAAAATGAATAAGCAAAAGTTTGAGGAGAAATAGGATTATTTGCACAGTTTCTAACTATCTCCTCTAAACGTTTGTTAATTACAAAGGGGAAAATAGAAACTTTTTAGTGGAGAAACCCAGCAGACATCACTTTAACCAAGGTTAACAACACCAGTAATAAGACATCATGTACTCCCTGGTATGATTTACTGAAAAAGGCACATCACTTTTGTGGCATTCTTGCCCATAATGCATAATCTCAATCCACTCATGAGAAACTTAAGAGCAAACTGAAGGATATTTTACAAAATAACTGACACTCATCAAAAGTGTCAAGGTCATCAAAGACAAGGAAAGATTGAGGAACTGTAACAAACTGGAGGAGACTAAGGAGATGTGACAACTGAACACAATGTGGGATCCTGGAAGACAAAAAGGATATTAATGAAAAAACTGGGGCTTCCCTGGTGGCGCAGTGGTTAAGAATCCGCCTGCCAATGCAGGGGACACAGGTTCGAGCTCTGGTCCGGGAAGATCCCACATGCCACAGAGCAACTAAGCCCGTGCGCCACAATTACTGAGCCTGCGCTCTGGAGCCCGCGAGCCACAACTACTGAGCCCATGTGCCACAACTACTGAAGCCTGCGCGCCTAGAGCCTGTGCTCCTCAACAAGAGAAGCCACTGCAATGAGAAGCCCATGCAACGCAACGAAGAGTAGCCCCTGCTCGCCGCAACTAGAGAAGGCCCGCGAGCAGCAACGAAGACCCAACGCAGCCAAAAATAAAATAAATAAATTTATTAAAAAAATATATATTTTTCTAAATCTCCCATAAAGTGGTTGGTTGTTACTTTTATAACAAAACAATATAATAAGTGAAATAAAAGAAATCATGACTTACTTTTTATACAGGACTCCATATGGTTTCTTCAGTGCATACTGTAAAACATAATTTATAGCTTTCAAAACAAAACACATTCTGAAAAGCAGAGGTAAAAATCAAGCATTATAACAGTCATTATACAAGATTATCCTGGTCCCTGAATCCTATTCTGCTATCTTCTGCATGGCTCCCTTTTGATCACTTATAACTTGCAACACGAGCTTAATGTTCTTAGCTGGGACTTTCCTAATTAAAAATTTCTATGCCCTTTCAATATTCTATTCAATTTAAATGATTCCCTTCATTTCCTTAAATTCTAGCTTCATCTAGCCCACTCTCCTTTAGCCATCCCCAATTATCTGCAGTTCCCCAAATGCATCATGCTCATTCACACGCCCTCTTGCACAAGCTTTTTCCTCAGCCTTGGAAGCCCTTCTCTTCCTCTTCCTTTTCTCCTTCTTGTTCCAACTCCTCCTTCAAAATGAAACTTAAGTGTCATCTCTAGGAAGCCCATCCTGTGTGTGGCAACCCCCGTGGGATTTTAACTCAGCCTCCCATCCTACCCTGTGTGTACCTCCAGCACAGCACTTCATTCACAATGCTGTTAACTTTTACTTATGTCTTCCTCACTAAGCTCACTGAAGGGAAAGACTGTGTCTTATGTAACTATTAATTCCTAGCACCTAGCACAGTAATTGGTATTGTTGAAAGAATAAATAGATAGTAATATGCAGTTACCTCATTTTACAAATTAGATATGTTCCTGAAATGTGAGTAAATCAAATGCTAGTAGTTGAAATCAGGTGAAATTTACTAAGGGAACTAGCTGCTGTAAGGAAAACCAGTAGTCAGTGCCTTGGTGAGACGTTAGCTTTTCTCTAAGGCTAGTATTTCTTAAGGCAAGCCAAATTTATCTATGTGTTTCTCAGGCAGCCCAACTAGTATACTAAAAATTTCCTAAAATAATTTCAACACCATTTAAAAAGTATATATATACGTACCACATCTCTAAGTACTTGTGTCACTGTTGAACTTGCATTGCCCCCTTTAATCAGCATAGCATTTTTAATATTTTCACTGAGTTTCGGTTCTCTTTTCTCAAGGAATCTCTTGGCTCTTTTTGTTTTGGGCTTTCTATTCGGAAAAATCACAATTCATAACATCTTAGAACATTTTCCTCATATTACAAAACCATGACTTATGTGCAAATTCTTAAAAATCAACAGAGACATTACATGACATTTATCAGTTAGGATTCCATCAATAAACAAAATCTCACTTTTTAGGGAAATATTAGTAAAAGATATTCAGTTATTACTGTTAAATAAGTGTTAATTTTATTAGATACAGTCTTTAAAAAGACTCCCATTTTTATATTCCCAGCATTCTTTTATTACTGTTTTCTAAACCTTTTATTTAAAAAAAGAGATAGAACTTCCCTGGTGGCACAGTGGTTAAGAATCCGCCTGCCAATGCAGGGGACACGGGTTCGAGCCCTGGTTCGGGAAGACCCCACATGCCGCGGAGCAACTAAGCCCGTGCGCCCAACTCCTGAGCATGCGTTCTAGAGCCCACGAGCCACAACTACTGAAGCCTGCACACCTAGAGCCTGTGCTCTGCAACTAAGAGAAGCCACTGCAATAAAAAGCCCGCGCACTGCAACGGAGAGTAGCCCCCGCTCGCCACAACTAGAGAAAGCCCGCACGCAGCAACGAAGACCCAACGCAGCCAAAAAATTAAAAAGGCATTAAAAAAAAAAAAAAACTAACCTAGACCAATCACTCTGCAAGATATGAAGGGAAAACAAATCCATTATTCTGATTTTATGATGTGACAGCAGGAGTAGAACGCTTTTATACACTCTGTTCACCTCTGCTTACACTACAGTGAGAATCTTGATTTTCCAACAGTTCTCTGCCATCTACTGAAATAATTCCTCTTCTCTTAAATAACTATGACCCTCCCTCCTTCCGGTCCCGTGGACGCTTCGTGAAGTAAAAGAAAAATAATATACACAAACTTACTTTACCATGCAGACTTTAAAAATTCACCAGATAAAATGTCAAGCACATTTAAAGCTTCTAATCATTTATTGGTTGATAAAGATACACAGTACTTTTTAAGTCAAACCAAGAGAGAGTTAGTGTGTCTATAACCCAATAAAAGTGCTGTATGTTTTTTATTCCATGTACTTTATTGCTTCTGACTAACCAGCAACTAATGCAAATAACACCTTGTACGTTTTATTAGCTGTTTGTCCCACAATGACACAGTAAACTAGTCTTACTCATCTTTGCGGTCCCCACACCTGCAGAGGAATATTCAGCACATGTGCAAAAATCCCTAATTTAATCACCAAAAGAATAATCTGTCCTTTTGATTACGTTAACCCAGGTAAAACGCAAGAAAACCATAGCAAATAACAGCAGAACTATTTATGAGATCGATAAACATTTTCTGGACTAACATTACCCAAGACATTGCGGCAGACATTACCCAAGGATAACTCAGAAGTGTACAAGTTTGGGAAAAAGAAAAAAAGCTAATGAGCATCTCTACGTGCTGCCGCAAAGCCTTTACATACATTCTCGCAAATATTCCTCACAGTTCTATGAAGTACGACTATTATGAACGCTATTTTACAGAGTAAACTGAGACTTACGGAGACTAAATGGCCCAGTCGCATAGCTTTAAGTGGACGGGCCCGGACTGTCACCTAAATCTGTCACATTCCCAGGCCTGTGCTCAGAGCACCTCACTCAGGTGTTCTGTGGCCAGAACACCTCTCCCACCTTCCTCTCACTTCTGCGGAAGCCGAGACACTCCTAATTGTCTAGGATAAAAGCGGCCAACGCCTCGGTGCCACCTCCACGCCGCGGCTCCCACACACGGCCTTCCCTGCTCTCCGTCTCCCCGCAGGCCGCCCCAACACACGGAGACCCAAACTAGTGGATACATCCTCACGGAGTGGCAACGGGTGCGAGGAAAGAGCGTGGGCGGTCAGGAGGAGTGGGAGGCAGGGACGCTATTCCTCCGTCCCGCTACAGAGGCCCTTCTCCCCAACGTTACCCGGGGAAAGAACCCACTGCACTTACACAACTCGATCCAAAGCGTCCATGCTACCGCAGCGACCACCTGGCGCACGCACGTGTACCGCAGGGTTACAGGAGATACGGCAGCGCGTCGACCGAGGCGGAACCGGAACTTGGGCGTGACGTCACTTCCTGGCACCGCTAACGACGTGGATGCTTGGAGGCGCTGGCGGCCGTTTCGGATGAAATAGCGCTCTGTTTCCTTGGTTACAGGTGTTTGTCTTGGCTCTTTTCCGGAAATCAACAGGCTCCTCTTGGAGCTTGATGTACACACCTGTGTGTGATAGACCAGGGTTCTTGGCCTTCCCCAATCAATAGAAATGGGTAAGAGGCCAGTCAAGAAATTCAGACAAGGCTTTTTGGGGGCTTCTGTGGCTGCAGGAAGGAGCAAAACCAAGTAACAGGTTCCCTTGCTAGTTCCCGAAGGTAGAGGGTGGGGCGCAGGTGAGCTGGTTCCTTATATGGGGTGAGGGTAGGGTGTGTCCAGGGGTGGGCTGGAGGGGTAGCTTAGGTGGTTTGCTCATGCATTTGGTGGTGTTGGTTGCAGGGGGCATGGGCAGTACCCTGCTTTTGCTCCCTTTGCTCCCAGCTCTCCAGAAGTGGCAATGGGGTTTTTCTGATCTTTTTATTTCTTGCCCATAATTTGCCCCAACTGTGCATGCACATATTTTTAGTCTCTTATAGTTTCTTTGTATTTTGTTACTCCAGGAGACGTTTGTTTAGGTGCAAGCATTGCAGCACTGCAGGAAATGGTCCCAGGTCCCAGCCTGTCTCATGTGTATACCTGGACTCAGATATTCAGGGACCAGGTGTTATTCATCTGGGAATCCTCCAGGATGCTAGAAAGGTTGGTGGCATGGTAGGTACTCACATAGTCACTAAAATTATCAATGTGAAATATGCACTGTTGACAAAACTGTGAGATCAGTGAGGCAGAGTTTATAAACAGAGTTTATAACTGCCACAGTGCCTGGCACATAAAATGTATGCAGAAAATAACACTTCTGATCGTTATTTTCCCCCCAATGTTTAAGTTGTCGTATACGTCACATACCATAAGTTACCCCGTAAAGTGTACAATTTCTTGGTTTTTAGTGTATTCACAAAGATGTACATCCATCACCACTATCTAATTCCAAAACATTTTTATCACCCCTCTCATAACCCAGTAGCACTCTCCACTTTCCACCCTTGTCAACCCCTGGCAACCACTAATCTATGTCTCCATAGATTTGCCTATTGAGAACATACCATATAAATGGTTTCATACAATATGTGGCCTTTTGTATCTGGCTTATTTCACTTACTATGTTCATAAGTGTTCATGTTTAAGGTTCATATGTGTTGTAACATGTATCAGTACTTCATTCTTAGTACATTAATTTCTTTACTTAGGACTGAATAATAGTCCATTCTATGGATATACCCTGTTTGTTTATCCATTCAAAAATTTATGAACACTTGTGTTTCCACTTCTGTACTATTATGCATTATGCTGCTTTGAACATTTATGTACAAGTTTTTGTGTAGACTTTTGTTTTCAGTTCTCTAGGAGTAGAACTGCATGTGGTAATTCTATGTTTGACATTTTGAGGAACTGCCAAACTATTTTCTGTTTGCACCATTTTACATTTCCATTAGCAATGTAAGAGGGTTTGGAATTGGTTTTTCTATTGGTGCAGTAACAAATTACCACAAATTTACTGTTATAACACAAATTTATTATGTTAGTGTTCTAGAAGCCCGAAGCCTAAAATTAGTTTTACACGTCTAAAATTAAGTTGTCAGTAGGGCTACATTCCCCCAGAAGCTCCAGGGAGACTCTGTTTCTTTGCCTTTCCAGTTTATAGAAGCTGTTTGCATTCCTTGGTATTCCTCCATCTTCAAAAGGCATCACTTGAACTTCTGTTTCTACTGCCACAACTTCTTTTTCTCTGACTCTGACACTTCTGAATCCCTCTTATAAAACCCGTGTGATTACATGTGGCCCAACTGGATAATCCACAATAATAACCCCCATCGCAAGATCCTTAACTTAATCATATAGCAAATTCCCTTTGGCCAATTAAGGTAACATATTCACAGATCCCTGAGTTTAGGCATGGGCATCTTTTGGGGAGAGCATTATTCTATTAATCACAGGTTCCAACTTCTCCATTCCTCTCCAAAATTTGCTATTGTCCATCTTTTTTCATTAAGCCATCCTAGCAGGTGTAAAGTAGTATCTCATTGTGGTTTTCACTTGCATTTCCCTGATGACAAACGATTTTGAGCATTTTTTCCATGGGCTGATTGGCCATTTGTATACCTTCTTCAGGAAAATGTCTATTCGAATCTTTGCTCATTTTTAAATTGGGTTGTCTTTTTATTGTTGAGTTGTAATAGTTTCCAATATATTCTACATACAAGTCCCTTATCTGATATATAATTTGCAAATATTTTCTCCAATTGAATAGGCTTTTTCATTTTCTAGATAGTGTCCTTTGAAGCGAAAAACTTTTCAATTTTGATGAAGTGCAATATATCCATTTTTTTTTTCGTTGCTTGCAATTTTCGTGTTACATCTAAGAGGCCATTTCCTAATCCAACATAATAAAAGATTTTTTTTTTTTTTTTGGCTGTATTGGGTCTTCGTTGCTGCACGCCAGCTTCCTCTAGTTGAGGTGAGCAGAGGCTACTCTTCGTTGTGGTGCGCGGGCTTCTCATTGCGGTGGCTTCTCTTGCTGGGGAGCACGGGCTCTAGGCGCGTGGGCTTCCATAGTTGCAGCACGCAGACCTTAGAGCATGCAGGCTTCAGTAATTGTGGTGCATAGGCTCAGTAGTTGTGGCTCACAGGCTCTAGAGTGCAGGCTCAGTTGCTGTGGCACACGGGCTTAGTTGCTCTGCAACATGTGGGATCTTCCTGGACCAGGGACTGAACCCATGTCTCCTGCATTGGCAGGCGGATTCTTAACCACTGGGCCACCAGTGAAGTCTCTAAAGATTTATATCTATATTTTCTTCAAAGAGTTTTATCATTTTAAGCTCTTACATTCAGTTAGACCTTTGGTCCATTTTGAATAAATATATATATATATAGTAGAGATGGGGGGGGGGTCCCACTTCATTCTTTTGCATATGGATATTCAGTTGTCCCAGGACCATTTATTGAAAAGACTATCTTTGCTCCATTGTATTGCCTTTGCTCCTTGATCTAAGATCAGTTTACTATATGTATGTCTGTTTCTGGGCTCTCTATTCTCTTCCATTGACCTATTTGTCTATTCTTTCAGCAGTTCCCACTGTCTCTATTACTGTAGTTTTATAGTAAGTCGTGAAGTCCTCCTACTATGTTCTTCAATATTGTATTGGCTATTCTGGGTCTTTCCCTCTCCATATAAACTTTAGAGTTGGTTTGACAATATCCATAAAAACCTTGCTGTGATTTTATTTTGGATTGCATTGAAAGTATAGATCAAGCTGGGAAGAACTAACATCTAGATAATACGGCCACTTTCATATATATGAGGAAAGCTGGGCACACTGCTAACCTGAATAAATTCTGGGATTCTGTTACAAAGAAATAAAGGAAGACCAGATGCTGGCTCAAGTAATTAGCAGTCTCTCCACATAGAGACTTCATACCATTTGGTAGAAAAAAATAAGCTTTTGATTAAACAAAAGCTGACACTAAAGTCATATAAAAATTGGGAGGATACACACTTATGATTTGGAAATGCTTTTAATCAGGGTAAGTTTGTTTTCCAAATAAACAGTAAAAATTTACAAAACCTACTGAAGGAAAAAATTCCTCATCCTAGAACATTAGTTCTTTAATCTGTCACAACAAAGTTACACCTCCAACAGTTGTGAGATATAATTAACGTGAGGAGTGTTTTAACTTATTAGTACCAGGTTAAACCATATAAAATTGCAGAGTTCTGTAGAAACAAATATTGGTAATTTCATATAGTTCAACCTGTATCAAAGTTTGTGACTACTTAAAAAATACAAGCTAGGGTAGATCTAGGTTATCACCATAACATTGTAGAATGTTACAGCTGAATTCCAATCATCTTTCTTCAGTGGGAAAGAAGTGAAATTACAGCTGGAATATCAGAACTGTACCTTCACCCTTAAGCACTTCTGAATTCTTTTTCTATTCTCAGGAGTAATACTGACTTTGGTAGACTGGAAAATGGCCCCCTAAATATTTTCATGCCATAATTCTCAGTTTTATGCCTGTTTAAATTACATGGCAAAAGGGACTTTGCAGATGGAATTAAGGTTATAGACCTTAAAATAGGGAAGTTACCCATATGTGCCCAGTGTAATCAAATGGACCTTTAAAAGAAGGCAGAAGGGTCCATCATCAATAAGATTATGGAAGAAGCAGGAGAGATTCAAAGACTGAGAGGGACTTGACCATTGCTGGCTTTGAAGAGAAGGGGACCATGAGTGAAGGAATGCAGGCAGCCTCTAGAAGCTGGGCATGGCTCTCAGCCAACAGCAAGGAAATGGGACCGTGATCCTTCAGCTGCAAAGAACTGAATTCTACCAACAACTGAATGAACAAGGAAATGGAGTCCCCCACGCCACGTCCAGAAGAGAATGAAGCTCTGCAAATACCTTGATTTTAGCCCAGGTGAGACCCATATCAGATGGCTGACCTACAAAACTATAAGATAATACACTTATGTAGCTTAATACACTTTAGCCACTAAGTCTGTGGTAATTTGTGATGGCTGCAATAGAAACTCACACTTACCTTAGTAAAACCCCCATTTTAAAGGACTCATCACAGAAGGGTCCCTATAGTCATTGAAACCATATTTTTAAAAACTCATATCTGGTCCTTAATGATTCTAGTATATTAAACTATATTATAATTGGAAATGTGTATATAGCCAACAAAAATAATAAAATTGTGAACTGAAAACTACAAAGCCAGTTATTTTATATAAAAACTCTAAAAAGTTCATGACTAGTTTTTATGAGAAACATTTCATCTAGGAGTGATTTCTAAGGCAGTTTCTTGAGTTTCCATAAAAACAGAGCCTTCTGTCTCAGAAGGGATATCAATAAGAGGACCAGAATCCTCTATATCCAAGTTCGGTGGTTTCTCCTGTTCATAACTCAGGTTTGAATTATCTTTCATTTGAATCTCTTGCTCTTCCAACTCCAAAGATTTATCTGGGTCTGGAGCTACAACTTCATCCTCTTCATTTTCATGCAGAAAACTACAAATCATGTTGGGTCTACAGGAGAAATCATTTTCCTTGATTTGCAGCCATTCCACACCACCTAATGTAGGAGGCAGGGGGACAAACCAAGAAACATGAAAAAGGAATTTCAGTTACTTACATATATTTTTAATTTAAATGTTCATATGAATATTTATCAAAATAAAACCCCAACGTAAAGAAAGGAACATGGTGCCTGTACCTACTGATAAATGATCATGTAATTTCCATCTTACATGGAGACCTAGGAATGCCTATAGGGTATGCATCATCAAAATCACTAAAAGTAATCAACTTCAGTTACTATTCCAAGCCCTTTTCCCAGAGTCCAATTCCCAACTCATTCTGAGAGATAACTGAGCTCCCACTGCCATCTTTTGTCTTGAAGAAAATTTTGTCACTTCCCTACAATTTTCTCCTTACCCATTCAGTTTTCATAATACAATGGATGATACCACTCTATCATCTTCTGAGTCAACATTTATTTGTCATTTTGAGTTGAAAAATCCAACTGTGGAATAAGACACCTCTCCAAAAAAAACCCTTGAAAAAAATTTTTTGTTCCTTTCCATACTCACAGTCAAAGCCCTTACCTGTCAATGAACTCCCATAATCAAGAACTGCTCCAGGGACTTCCCTGGTGGTCCAGTGGTAAAGAATCCTCCTTACAATGCAGGGGAAAACAGGTTTGATCCCTGGTTAGGGAACTAAGATCCCACATGCCGCGTGGCAACTAAGCCCGCATGCCACAACTACTGAGGTTGCGCGCCTCAACTAGAGCCTGCGTGTCGCAAACTACAGAACCCACGCACCCTGGAGCCTGCACGCCACAACTAGAGAGAAGCCTGTGCACCACAACGAAGAGCTCACGCGCCGCAACGAAAGATCCCAAATGCCTTAACGAAGATGCCACATGCTGCAACTAAGACCTGACACAGCCAAAAATAAACAAAATAATAAATAAATCTTAAAAAAAAAATTGCTCCAATAATGCTAGCCATTTTTTTCTTTCATCCTTATGACCCTTTCAGTCAAGTATTTTCAATGGATCCTCAATTCCTATAGCCCAAGCTGTTTACTCGTATCTTCAAAGTTCCATTAGGTATCTGTAAGATATACCAACCTACCTTGTCACCCTGTTCACGCATCCATCTGTTCCTATCCCCCATCATAAACTAACTCCTCTGCAGCTGTTTGTTGAAACATCCTTACTGTTGATCCCATATCTTTTCTCATGTATTACTACTATAAAGTCTCCCTCTTTCAAAAATCGATTTGTTCTTTCCCTCCAGTTCAGCTTCAATTATTGAGTTCATATTTTTTTCTTGCTATAACGTCATTCTCCTGGTCACCAAGTTCAAAACCTCAAAGCCATCCTAAAGCCTACTCTGTTATCTAGCATACTTGGCACATAACAGATACTTAAAATGAGTGAAAGGGGTGTCGAGTCATAGTCATCCATGTCTGTTTCAATGTGATTTGCTTTAGAGTACAAGTTCCTAGAAAGTAAGGACCACATCTCCTGTCTATTTTGTTCTGCCTCCAGCATCTTGCCATGTTTGGCAGCCAGCCTCCAAGATGGTCCCCAATGATCCTCACCTTCCTGACATGCACACCCCTGTGTCGTCCCCTCCCACATGGAATAGGATATCACAGAAATGACAGAATGTGACTTCTAAGGATAGTTCATAAAAGACATTGTGGCTTCTACCTTGTTCTTAAGGATCACTTGGTCTGGGAAAGCCAGCTGCCGTGTCAGGAGGGCACTCAGACAGTAGTGTGAGGAGGTGAGGAAGTGAGGCCTCCTGCTAACAGGCAGCACAAACTCACCAGCTATGTGAGTGAGCCATCTTACAATTAGATTTTCCGGCCCTACTCAAGCCTTCAGATGACTACAGCCCAGCCAACACAATGACTGCAACCTCATGAGAGACCCCAGCCAGAACAACCTAGCTAAGCTGCTCCCCAATTCCTGATTCACAGAAACGTGTAAGATGGTGTTCTGTTGTTGTTTTAAGCCTTTAAGTTTAGGGGTGACTTTTTATGCAGCAACAGATAACCAATACAGCCTTGAATAGTTGGTTACTAATTTATTTGATTGAAAGATACACCCAAATCTTCCCAAAGGTCTATTAGATTATTAAGGACTATAGGAGAGGAAATTATATAACTTCCTTTAAAAAGAATATCTAAATGACAGCTAAGCTATCTGATCTGTATCTGCCTTTCGAATTCATTCTAGAACTTCAAGTGCCTACTTCTTCCTATTATTTTTGGAGTGCCTAAAAAAAGGGATAATTGTGGAATATATAAGAACAAAGATTTGTTATATAGTCATGTGTAGCTGGTATAATTAATTTCTAAATGATTAATGTACCTTCAAATGTTTATTCCTTAAAATACAATAAATCAAACCATGAATATTCATCAATAGGGTCTCATTTACTAGAGTTTCAAATATGTCTTTGAGCAATAAGCCTTTTTTTTTTTTGGTGGACAAACACCTTTATTCGGACCATGTCCCAAATTCCCTAGGGCAAGAGAAAGAGGTTGGTGTGGTGAGCAATGGGCTTTTAAACCACCAAGTGTTTATTTGTTCATCTCCACAAACATGTGCCTGCTATGGGTGCAAGAAGCACTGGCCTAAGGTCTCTAGTGTGGGATGACGAGCAGCTGGAGAAGGCTAAATGGATGCTTATTAAGAACGAGACACGGGACTAACAACTGTGGTCCTAGAGCCCCTCCCACATGTAAAGCCAGCTTCTTCCAGTTGTGAGCATCTTGGGGAAGGTTACTGCATCTGCCAAAAGTTCAGGAGATCCTATGGGGTTACTCCTTGGGTTACTCCTTGGGAATGCTATCATCATATCTTCTGCACTTACAAAGAAGTTTTAATGAGAGAGAGAGAGACAGAGAGAGAGAGAGAAGTAGGTGCTGAATTCCCTGGTGTTGAAATCATGTCAAGTTTCTTGACAAACTCCTCACAATCGTTTCCAATGCAAAGAAGATAGAAATTTCTTATATGTCTCCAGTGCCCCTTGCTATGTGAGAATTCAACTAAATTTTAAATCTATGCTTGGTACTTTTCATGGAGTACCCTCAATTTTAATATACTTTACCGATCACATATAGTTATTACTATAAAGTACAAAGAACATCCTGGCAGCAGTGTTTCATAAAGCCAATACTAAATCACCGATTTTCAGAGAACTAAGTGAACTAACCTATGTTTTCTTCTCCTTCCTTCTTTTCTGTCAGAAGAGTTCTTGTCATGCTGAGCTTCTTCATTGTGTGGCATTTATATTTTAGCACTGTTTTATTATTGCCTTCTGCATCCACTAGAATGTAAAATGAACACTATTATACTGCTTGATGCCATCAAATAATCATGTTAAGCCTCAATGATTCCAGTTTAGAGAGTTAAACTACTTCCTGTCAAGATAGTGTAGTAAGTTCAAGATTTAACTCATTCCTCCAGCTCCAAGCACAGAGAAATATCAGATAAAATACATAGGAACCGAGGGCACAGTGAACTCAAAGACAACAAACATCTCCAGGAGATAGAAACACAAAGCGAGATTAAAGCTATGGGCCTATTAGGCTCCAGCCCGGAAGCAGCAAAGGGGGGGCCAGGAATTTGGCCTTACAGGGTAATGAGGTCGAAAATTCTGCCACTCAAAGTGAAGGACCAAAGGCAGACCTACTGCTTGAAGCCGGACTGGAGTGGGGAACATTACCGATCATGAAAGAAGATGAGAAAAAAACTGCTGCCATGCTGCTGCTGGGGGTCACAGCTTTATAAAAACCGTGGGCGTAGGCAGGAGGGAGGATGAGGCTCTGTGCTAAGGATGCGAAGCACACGGAAAACTTCCACACCCTGCCACTGTGTGGCTGATACTACACTTTAGAAAGCAACACAGTGACATCTATTAAGTTCAACCACATGCAACTGTCGCTCTGCGGACCAAATTGGTAATTTCATATGGTTGAATCTAGTACACACACTCATCAATCTAGCAGTTCCTTTTCTAAGCGTATACCTGAGAGACATTTTTACAGATATGCACAAGGAAACATAAAAATATTCATGGCAGCATTTCTGTAGTGAGTTAATAAGCATAATTAAGAAAATGGGCTCTGGAGCAGACCACCTGGGCTCTCAGATCCTGGCTCTGCCTCTTATTTTGTGTATGACCTCGGGAATGTTATTTACCTCTCTGTGCTTCAGTTTCTTCAAATACAAAATGAAGATAACAATGGCATCTACCTGATAGACTTGTGGTGAGGATTCAATGAGTTAATACTTATAGCACCTAGAACAGTGCCTGACATACAGAAAGCACTCAATAAATTTTAGTAGTTATTAATAATTACTGGTAAAAATGGAAGCAACCTACATGTCCATTAATTGGAGAATAAACTGTGGTATAGTAACAAATAGAATCTTAAGCAACAGGAAAAACACATATATATCAACACGTATAAATCTCGAAACATCTCTAATTGAAAAAAGATATAGAATAATATGTATAATATGCTATAACATATCAAGTGTGAAAATACACAGAAAGTGCTATTTATTGTGTGCAGATACATACATATGTAATATAAAATCAGGTATAGGAAAGAAAAGCACTGAATTCAGGAGAGTGATTACCTCTGAAGACAGAGGAAGGGAGTAGGTTTGGAGAGGGGTATACAAGGGGCTTCAAAGGTATGTGGAATGTTTTTTAACTACCTAACCAAACGGGAGGATTTGATACAGCTAGACAAGGGGTACATGAGATCTTATAATTTTAATATCCACCATACATAAGTATGTTTGAAATATTTCATAGTAAAAAGAGTTGAGTCAACATAGCAATCACTTACCATGTTCAACATTTTCTTCAAATATAACACAGGTCCCAAGAGTGTCTGCAGAAAAACATGAAGGCAACTTGTTGAGAAGTAACAGAGCTACTTTCTCTGAAAGGCATATAAAAAAAAAAAAGGGAGTTTCATCTCTCTGACTTCCTCCTACCTTCATACTCTCCAGCAAAGACATAGCTGTCCACTTGCAGAATGGGCTTCTCAGTATCAATTCCCTACAACAGAATATAGGATCATTAAAAAAAATCATCATTAGAAAAAGCCTTGGGGGTGGGGGGAATGGGTGAAATGGGTGAAGGGGGGGCTCAAAGGATACCAACTTCCAGTTATAAAATAAATAAGTCCTGGGATGTTTAAGAACATCATGGTGACTGTAGTTAATAATACTGTACTTTATATTTGAAAATTGCTAAGAGAGTAAACCTTCAAAGTTTTTACCAGAAGAAAAAAAAATTGTAACGATGTGTAGTGATGGGTGTTAACTAGACATTGTGGTGATCATTTCACAATATATGCAAATATTGAAAATGTTGTACAGCTGAAACTAGTATAATGTTATATGTCAATTATTTCTCAATTTAAAAAAGAAAGCACAAGGGACTTCCCTGGTGGTACAGCGGTTAAGACTCTGCGCTTCCACTGCAGGGGGCACGGGTTCGATCCCTGGTCAGGGAACTAAGATCCCGAATCCCACATGCCATGTGGCGTGGCAAAAAAAGAACAAGACTTTTACATGAAACCTTGCTACCAAGGAGACTGATTTCCAAAGCTGGGGAACCTCTGGAGCTTCTTGTCCTAGCAAGTAAAAGATAAGCTAAAACTGCTCTCATCACAGCAGCTACAAACTGAAAACTACTTAATTCATACCCAAGTAGCAAGGTCTATTTCAATCAACATCCTCTTCAAGATAAAGTAAGAACAAAGGAAGTTTTGTCAAAAATGCTCAAAAGATTTTAAAGATAAAACAGATGGTAACTCACGATACCATAGTTCAAGTCAACAGCACAGTGTGAGGTCTCTGAAGTCCTTTCTTAATAGGTATTCTCTCTCCCTTCTCCACACTATTTTTGTCTGTTTTCCATATTTTATTTTATTTTTTGAAGTTTTTTTAATTTTATTTTTTACTGAACTATAGTTGAAGTACAATGTTGTGTAATCACTGCTGCACAGCAGTGACTCAATTATACATATATACATTTTTTCATATTCTTCTCCATTATCATTTATCACAGGATATTGAAATATAGTTCCCTGTGCTATACAGTAGGACCTTGTTGTTTACCCATTCTATGTATACCAGTCTGCATCTGTTTAACCTCTGTGTGCATATCTAATTATCCTCTCTGCCCTTTGTGTTTTTCTCACCCTTCTCACTATATAAAACGGTGTATTTTTTCAAAACCTAATGTTCCATATCAAAATGCTTTAACCCTCCAAATCATTTTTTTAACTCTCTCCAGCCACACAGGCAGACACTCAGGCAGAGTTAGGCATTAACTTTCTCCCAGCTGCTCCCACAGTCCCCCTGTACTTCTGTGATTGTCTCCAGCGTTCACTGCTTTGTTCACGTGAAATTAATATATCAATCTTAGGGACGGGTATATTTCACCACTCTTGTTTTAAATTTAAGGA
This sequence comes from Balaenoptera ricei, assembly GCF_028023285.1. Lineage (NCBI taxonomy): Eukaryota > Metazoa > Chordata > Mammalia > Artiodactyla > Balaenopteridae > Balaenoptera > Balaenoptera ricei. The sequence continues at coordinate 49,656,812 of NC_082650.1, forward strand.
AATCTACAACAACCCCCCAATTCTACAAGACTCACCAAAATCTTGCATTTATTTTCACATTTTGAGAGAAAGTCTGAATCAATAATTCCTGATAATTCCACCAGAACCAACTGCTCCTGGTGGAAGAGAGAGGCGTTAAGGCGCTAGCTTGCGAGTGTGCAAGAAGAAGCAGGCATTAACGAGAGAAGCCAAACCTCCCCAGTGCAACGATCCCACCTTTGTGAAAACTAGGTCCTGCTTTCAACAAGAGGAAGCGCGCGCCGTTATTTAAGGTAACTTCCCTCCTTCCCCCTTGAACTTCCGTGTGGGCCGTAGGGCTGAGGCCAGCTGCCCGCCGCTCCGCGCGCCCTGGGGCACTGTCCCGCCAGGAGCCCCCGCACGCCCGCCGCGTCGCGAGTCCCTTCCCCGCACACAGCCGAGCGGCCACCCTCGCCACCGCCGCGCGGGCTTCCGCCGTCGCACTCACTGCCTCCTCCTCCTCCTCGTCCCAGTACCCCCGACTCGGCTCCTCGGCCGCCGCCGCCATGCCGCCGCTCCTCCGCGCGGCCTCCGAGCCGTGGGCCCCGCCCGCCGGGGCCGCCATCTTGAGTACGGGCAGCAGCTCCCGCCCCGCCGCGGCTCCGACCGCGCCCGCTGCTCCTGCCAGCACGCGAGATGGCGGCTCCCGGGCCCACCTGGAGCCCCTTGTCCCTGTCCCGAGAGCCGGAGCCGGGGCCCTGGCGGGCCGGCCGGGCAGGTCCCGCGACCTAGGGAACCCTCGGGCTCCCCGCCCAGGTGGGACGAAAGCACTGTGGAAGCCGAGGGGATGAAGTAGGTGCAGGCAAGGAGGCTACGGTGCGCGAGGGAAATGGAGAGGCCTCGTGTGGCCCCAGCCTACAATGCTTGGAAAGAAATTCCTAATGTCGTGTGAGCACTGATCATCAATTCAAGTTCTCCACGAGCCAAGTAAAGGGCACTCCTCAGTGTTCCACGTATCGGGCGCCCGCTGCGCGAGGAAGTGAGCTGGGGTTTCAGGCAACCAGGAGAGGTAGAATAAGGGATCAACCAATGCTAATCAGATTGCCTTAGGTGCTGTAAGAGACCCAGATTGTTTGGGGAGTACGGGAGACTCGGCGAAGTGAAGGTTTGAACAGGATTTTCTTAAAGTAACCTCATGGATTTTTCTGATTATAAAATAAATGATCTTTGTACGTGAGACAGGATGATCTACCTCCAAAGAGCATGAGGTTTGGGGTCTGGTACTCGTCCGGTTTTGCTGCGTTATTTTACAGTAAGCCATTAGGCAAGTTGGTTATTGTGAGGATTAAATGAGATAATCCCACTATTAAGAACATATTAAGCACTAATGTGCATTTAATCTAGTATTAGTAATAATATATAAAAATTTAGAGTATTACAACTTTTAAAAAACATTTTTTCGGGAATTCCCTGGCGGTCCAGTGGGCAGAACTTGGTGCTTTCTCTGCCTTGGCCCTGGGTTCAATCCCTGGTCCCGGAACTAAGCTCCTGCAAGTCACGCGGTGCGGCCAAACAAAACAAAACAAAAAAACAACCAGGGGACTTCCCTGGTGGCCCAGTGGTTAAGTCTCCGAGCTCCCAATGCAGGGGGGTGCGGGTTTGATCCCTGGTCGGGGAACTAAGATCCCGCGTGCCCTATGGCGCGGCCAAAAACTAATAATAAAAAGTAAAACAAAAAACAAAGTTTATTAAAAAAACCAAAAAAACCCATTTTCCTACACAATATATCTTTCCAGCTTTTTTCTACATAAACACATCGTTTATGTGTACATCTGTTTTAAACTTGCTTTTCTCACTATATGTAGTATTATGGCTGTTTGTCCATATTTTCCATGATAAATACAGATCTATGTGATGGTATTTATTGTGCAATATTGATATTGCACAACACTTTAGTAAACATTTTTGTGCATTTTTACCCAGTTCCTCCATTAAATGAATAGGATTTTGTAGCTTAAAAAAAGTGGAAAAATCACTGGACTTGTTAGCAGTTGTAGATTTGAATTATAGCTCTGAAATATAATAATTGTGACCTGGCACAAGCTGCTGCACTTTCTCATCCCCTGTGTTCTTATTTATTAAATGAGGATAAAATTATTCATCTTCACTGTATATATTTTTTTGTTTGAAGATTAGATCATGTATCTAAAAGTGCTTTGTAAGGGACTTCCCTGGTGGTCCAGTGGTTAGGACTCCCTGCTCCCAATGCAGGGGGCACAGAGTTCCATCCTTGGTTGGGGAACTAATATCCTGCATGCCTTGCGACGCAGCCAAAAAATTAAAAAAAAAAAAAAAAAAAGTGCTTTGTAAATTGAAAAATTATATAAATTGTCAGATTTTATTGAGGGTTCAGGGAGGATAAAGAGGAGAAGGACAGTCCAAGCTGAGGGAGCAGCAGACAGTGAAGGCTTGAGGAATGAAAATGTGTTTTACGAGGTCAGTGTAATGACTCAAGATGTCCCTTTCAAATAAACAAGCCTCATACTTCTAGTCGAGGTTATTATTGTTTACTATTTAAGACATAATTATTATTTTTATTTATTTTGAATGATTTACGAAAGGATAGAGACTGAAAAGTAAGCCTTCCATCCCTGTCCCCCAGCTCCCCTTTCTATAGGCAATTGTTTTTAACAGTTTCTTATGTACCCTTTCAGAGATACTCTATGTATTTACAAAAATATATGTGTATACAAAATCTGTAAATGTTAATATTATAACATAGCACATAGACTAGTAAACCATTCCCTTGGGAGGAAAGAAGACCTTATAGTATTGGCTCCATGGCCTAGAGCTCATGCCCTTTGAAAATTAGCTTAAAGGTTGAAACATCTCTCAGACAGAAAACAGGAAACTTATTGGGCATAATAACCCATCAGCATCAGCTTTGAAAGAAGCCTTTTGGTGACTGGGAGGAATTTCCATGACCTGTAATTGGAGTCCACTCTTTTTTTTTTTTTTTTTTTTAAACGTTTCTTTAATTAATTAATTTATTTATTTTTGGCTGTGTTGGGTCTTCATTTCTGTGCGAGGGCTTTCTCCAGTTGCGGCAAGCGGGGACCACTCTTCATCGCGGTGCGCCGGCCTCTCACTATCGCGGCCTCTCTTGTTGCGGAGCACAGGCTCCAGACGCGCAGGCTCAGTAGTTGTGGCTCACGGGCCCAGTCGCTCTGCGTCATGTGGGATCTTCCCATACCAGGGCTCGAACCCCTGTCCCCTGCATTGGCTCGAACCCCTGTCCCCTGCATTGGCAGGCAGATTCTCAACCACTGCGCCACCAGGGAAGCCCGGAGTCCACTCTTAATACCTTCTACTCTCAATCCTAAAAAAGATCGTAAGACCCAGACGCCAGCTTTAAAAAACTAAATTATCTTTGCTTAAAAATAGAAGCAATAAAAAAAAGCAAACAAAATGTGTTACACGTATATAATGTAATCTTATTCAGCAAAAATAATGAAGTACAGATACATGCTACAACATGGATAAACTTGAAAACTACACCAAGAATCCAGACACAAAAGGCCACATATTGAATGATTCCATTTATATGAGATGTTCAGAATAGGCAAACCTATAGGAATAGAAAGTAGATAGGTGGTTGCCACAGCCTGAGGGGAAGAGGAATTGGGAATACCTGCTCTTGGATGTGGGGTTTCTTTTGGGGGTGATGAAAATTTTCAGGAATTAGTGGTAATGGATGCACAACTCTGCATATACTAAAAACTACTGCATTGTATGCTTTAAAAGAACAAATTTGATGACATGTGTATATTTTAATAAAGCTGTTGCTTTAAAAAAAGACAACAACAATAATAGAAGCAGCTAGTTTTAAAACAGGGAAGCGAAAATCGCTTGGGGCACTTTCTTGTTACTGACTGATATGGAAGAGTTTCAATAATTTAACAACGGGTATGGTTTAAGTTATTAGCAGGCATGCAAGCTAAATATCAGCCCTCATTAGTCTAACTTCCATGTTACACATTAGGAAACTGAGACTTAGAAAATTAGGAAACTTTACTTGTCTGACATATTCCTCTATACTCTGTTACCTTTTCTGGGAAAGTGGGAAGCTTAACAGACCTGTTAGAGATGTCAACCCCTGCATCAGGCTAGCTAAGGTTGGAGGAATGACATGGAACATCCAACCTTAACAGAGTTGAAAGGGGAGACAAAGAACTAGGGAGGTCACACCTAATGTATGCCATGTCATCTGTATAGCAAGACTTGAGTGACATTAGCATCAGTGTCCCTTGTTCCGTGAATTCGTCCATTACTGTGTTCTCCATCTCTTTTTGCTTTGTTTTTTGTTGTATTTCCTAGTATGTGAATTGCAGTCACAAACTTGGATGTATTTTTAAAAAACGTTTATTTTCTTTAAATCAAATTGAACTTAACTGAGCCCCTGTCACATTAGGATGGCAGGAAAATTTAATCTCCATCAGTTTCCTCCCTTTTACACTGCCTCCCCGCCATTCCCAGATCATACATAGTATTTGGAGAGAGAGACTGCTCCAGTCTTCAGCCCACATTGGTTACTGCTGAGATGCCCGTGTGTGAAGTCACACAGATCCTTGAAATGCAGGGACTCTGTTTCCACAGAGCATGGGAATCCCTGTTATGTTTGGAAACCTTGACGCTTAGTGGTCTAACCTTTCTAAGCAGACCATAGGTCTTGACACTTCTCCAGGGTGCTGCTAGGGGAATGAGGACACACCAGTTTACACTCCTTCCCAGCCTAAGGAAATCTCATTTATTTCCTCCAGTGTAAATAAAGGCACCTCTTCTCTTTTACCTCTCAGACATGTAGCATAATTTCTTCAGTGAGCTCAGACTCTAACAATAGATGGGAAAAGCCACGGTCTTCAAGTAGCTTCAGCTTTCCATCCTTTAGACATCCAAGACAAAGGAATACAAATGGCCTGGCTGCCCGCTTGGAAGGGATCAAGGGGAAAATGTAGTGTACTAGTGTCTCCATAAATTATCCTGCCATATTAATAAAATCTTTTGGAAGAAATCAAACCTGTCTTGTTGATTTTAAGAGTCAAAGGAATCTGTTCACACCCTAAGTCAATACAGCCTAGGAGCTTGAGGGCTCAAAGTGCTCATTGAAAAGAGATTCGGAGGCAGTGGCTCTCCCAGTACCCTGGAGATTTTGTGTGGTTCCCGTGGCATTGCCAGAAAGGGAGCGGTAGTGAGAGGAATAAAGGTAAACACCTGGATGTTGTTGACATTCTGTAAAGGAAGAAAACTCATTTCAAATGTTCTAAGTAATGAATTTCTACTGCTAAGAAGTTGGTAACAAAATGAGGGAAGATTTACAAGTCAGATTAAAAAGAGCCATGGAAGAGATAAATTACATGGTTTTCTGCAGCCATAGTTGGAGCTAATATAGAAGAATCTATGTAATTTGGTAGGAGGGCCAATTGATTTTAATTGTAGCTAATAAGAGGAATCATGAAAAAAATTCAGAACTACAATTTCTGAGAAACATAAATGAGGTTGTCGTGGTCAATATTTAAAAGCCTGCCACTAGGAGGAGACAAATGAACTAAAAATTGTTTAATCTGGTCTTCTTCCTTTAGAACACATTTTCTAAATTAAGAAGAACCTATATGAAAATTATATTTAGTAGCAGAATTCTAGTAAAAGAGCCTTTAGTGGGTGTTAACATTTTGTCTTAAAAAAAAAAACATTTTACACTTAAATAATAGTTTATATTCCATTAGGTTCTTCTTTTTTTTTTTTTTAAATCCATCTCTTACTCCATTTGAAATTCAAAAACTAAATGCTAGACCAGCGGCCCTCAAACTTCAGCTGCATCAGAATCACCGTGGAGGGCTTGTTAGAGCGCAGATTGCTCAGCCAGAGTTTCTGATTCAGCAGGTCTGGTATAGGACAGGACTTAAAATACACATTTCTAACAAGTTCTCAGGTTATCTCACATGCCAACAACCAGACTCAATTAAAATACTGAGAGCATACTAATCAAAGCATTTCAGCTTGCAAAAAAGTAACTTAGTATCAGAAATAAAATTGGAATGATCATTTTTGGAGGGCTTTGAATCAAAAGAAACCAGCTTATACTTAATTTGGTAGCAGCGTGGCACTATTGGAGTGTGTGATGAAGTAAAATGGCACATACACACAGACTGAGGGCAGAGAGACCAGGTGGGGTCAACAGGGATTCTTCTCAAACCAGAACGCAGGTACCCCAATGTGAAGCTCCTGATAAACGACGTAGAAAATGTTCTCAAAGCATCAGTTTGTCTCACCAACAGCTAACTAGACGCTTCCTATAATGTTAAAGCGAAAATAGATGGAGGAGCCGCAACAAGAGAAGCCACCACAGTGAGAAGCCCGCGCACCGCAACAAAGAGTAGCCCCCGCTCGCTGCAACTAGAGAAAGCCTGCGTGCAGCAATGAAGACCCAGTGCAGACAAAAATAAATAAGTAAATTAAAAACAAAAAAGAGTAATACAAAGTTTCTGATATTGATTATTGCCCATCATCAGTTTATTCTAAAAGAAGGAGTTAGCATGTCCGCATCTGTAGGATCTGAGTACCTTGGATATGTAAATAAGCCTTTTGTATTCTTAAAAAAAAAAAAAATAGATGGGGGAGGATGCGAAATCTGCCTAACTTTTTAAAGATAACAGGAGTCTACAAAGAAATTTCTCCAAAGTGGGTGTAGAAATATTTAAAAGCCGCTAAGGGTTACATTCCATAAGGGTACCCTCCTCTCCACCGTTTATATTTTCTCTGCTGTTAGAGGTACTTTTGTAGAAACATTGGAGGAATACTGGTGTAGATCAAAAGTGGTTGATGGCTTAGAACATCATGATGACATTCATAGTTGGAAAGTGCCAGGTTTCAGCAACACCTGTGATATGTGGTAGAATCTGTAGAACTTGGCTTCTAATTAGATGGAGTAGGGTGAGGGGAGTAGAAAGAAGAGGAGCAGATAGAAAAATCGAAATTACTGTGATTAAGAGCCTGGATGACTGGTACAATGGGAGTGTGTGTGTGTGTGTGTGTGTGTGTGTGTGTTGTTTCTTTTGTTTTGTTTTTAAAGGAATAAGAAAAACCCGAGGAGGAACTTGTATGAGTAGATAAATGTTGAGGTTGGCTTTGGACACCGAGTTCGAGCTTCTCAGAGTAGTTAGGTGGAGCTAGCAGCTAGTAGTTGAAATGTAGTGATGGAACTTGAGAGGGTTTAGAGGTTAAATTCTAGAGTCATCTTTATAAAAAAGAAGTTGAAGTTTTTTCCTAAGTAAATCTGGTCCTAAGAGCTCTCAGATAGGTGGGTTTCTCAAGGGAAAGCGTAGGAGGTCATGATAGAAAGGAAACATCAGTGTGGAAAAATAAGCATGTAAATATTATTGACTTAAAAGGGAAAAGTTTAGAGGTGTTACAGTGATTAGTTTCATGAGATGGGCAAAGGGAGCCAATGGAAAAAGCATCTGGGGACTGTCAGTGGGAAAGGTAGTTTGGCATGGCTTGGAACAGGACGCTTTTCTGTAGATGTTCAGGTGTGGGGAGATGAGACCCTGGATTAGGGCAGTGACAGAGGAAAATAAAAGGGCAGGTCAGAGACATTCCAGTTGAAAAAGCAATAGGACTTGGGTGACTGCCTAAATGAAGAGGCCATTAAGAGAAGGAAGTTTTAAAAAGTCTCCAATTATGAGCCTGAGAGTCAGAGGTATGGTATTTACAACATGAGGTAGAGCCCCATCTGCTCTGTCCAAACAGATACAAGAGGGACTAACCAGACCAGCGGTTCTCAAGTGTGGTCCCCAGACCGGTGTAGTCAGTATCACTTGGGATTCTGCTACAAATGTAAATTCTCAGACCCTACCCCAGGCTACTAAATCAGAAAGGCTGGGAATGAGGCCCAACAATTAGTGGTTTAACAAGCTCTCCAGGTGATTATGATGCACACTTAAGGTGAAAATGGAGCTAGGCCAGATTTTTTTTCCTTTTACGAATTTGAAATGGATATACAGAGAGGATCAGTCCGTTGGTTGTGGGGAGAGAAGCTGGAAGTCAGTCATAGACACTATGAGTAAGCTGGAATTATAAGTAAGCAGAGCTATAACTAACTAAATGAGGCAGTTGGCTGGTAGTCACAGAGACACAGGAATGGTGACACACTATGGCTGGGGAATACTGCATTCCTGCAGCAGCCAAGAGTGACAAGTTAATCCAGTCTCTAGGTGCACATGGAATTTGTCTAGTTCCATGTTCATTTCAGTTCCCAATTGAAGCCTAATCATACTGCTATTCTTAGGTACCTATGATATTCTTATCTCTTTTATTGTCATGTGTATCCTTAAAATAGATAGGCTTCCAATTACTTGAGGTGACCTGTGAGTCTGTGCTCCTAAAACATAAAAAGCTAATATAGCTCCAGAGTAGATGGAGCAAAAGTTTAATAGAAATAATTCCTTTTAAAAAAATTATGCACTTATTTTTTATTCTTTTTTAACATAAAATTTACCATCTTAACTATTGTTGAGTGTACAGTCCAGTGGTTAAGTATATTCACACTGTTGTGCAACCAATCGCCAGAACGTTTTCTTTCCTTTTTTTTTTGGCCTCACCACGTGGCTTGCGGGATCTTAATTCCCTGACCAGGGATTGAAACCAGGCCACAGCAGTGAAAGCGTGAGTCCTAACCACTGGACCACCAGAGAACTCCCAGAACTTTTTCATCTTGCAAAAAATTGCTTTTTTTTTTTTATTTTAATTTTAGGTGTTTTAGGTATCTTTTTTTTAAAATTTATTTTATTTATTTATTATTTTTGGCTGCATTGGGTCTTCGTTGCTGCACGTGGGCTTTCTCTAGTTGTGGCGAGTGGAGCTACTCTTTGTTGTGTTGCAGTGTGTGGGCTTCTCATTGTGGTGGCTTCTCTTGTTGCGGAGCACGGGCTCTAGGCACACGGGCTTCAGTAGTTGTGGCTGGCGGGCTCTAGAGCGCAGGCTCAGTAGTTGTGGCGCACTGGTTTAGCTGCTCCGCAGCACGTGAGATCTTCCTGGACCAGGGGTCGAACCCGTATCCCCTGCATTGGCAGGCGGATTCTTAACCACTGTGCCACCAGGAAAACCCAAAGAATTGCTTTTTAAAGAACTAATTTTTGATGAAATCTATTTTAATACTATCACCATTCCACCTGAACAACTGAGCAACTTCCAAACTTAACCATCAGGTCTGATGCTCAGGGTCATATTTGCAGTTTTTTGTTTGTTTGTTTGTTTGTTCTTACTCTCTTACTGGCCTCCTTATTCAGGCAGTCACTCAAAAAAGTATTAGGTTGGCCAAAAAGTTCGTTCGGAAAAACCCAAACTTTTTACTTTTAGTACTTTTAGCTGGAATATCTCTTGACCTCTCCTTTCATTTTCCTCAGCTACTGCCCTAATCCAGGTCTAAACTTCCCACCCTTCAATTTCAACATCTTCTGTGTATGATGTCTTTATCTTTTCTTTTTCTAATTATTTATATGCTTCATATTTTCTGTATTGATCTTCAAATAATAACAATTATGCAATTCAGGTGGAGTTGTAAACATTAAAGATTCCATCAGCTGTTGGTAAATAGGGCAGCAGCCTAGCTTGGCACTGTCAATACCTTAGGACCCTAATCTGCCTGGATCCTTGACCCCTCAGTTTATAAAGAGGGGTTAAATTAGAAGAGATAATCTCTAAATTTTCTCCATCCATCACATTGCCTAGACCATTATATTTTTGCTTTATAATCTTGATGGCATTTATTCCATATACAAAATATTACTTATTTAAATAGCTTGGTCTGACAGAATTAACGTTTTATTATCAATACATTTCAAGAGAGGAAGTCAAAGTTTTAAGAACAAAACTGTTATACTTAGGGTGTTACAAATGTTTTAATCTGTTATGACAGCTTGGCTTGTATCAGAATGTACCATACCTTATCAAACCTCACACTCTTCCTTTTCACCCATCAACTAACCCTTTTGTTCCAACCAAGCCAATCTGTTGAAACTCTACATCCTGCCTTTTTTTTTTTTTTTTTTTTTCTGTTTGCCACTGGGCCTTTCCTAATGTCATTTGCTCTGCCAGGCTGACCTTTGCTCCTTAGTCTCTCTCTGCCTATTACTTCTCATACACCAGGAAACTTGTCCTGACTAGCCTACTCTAATAGTATATTCATTCATTCAACCCACATTTACTGAGCACTTAATATATGCCAGACCCTCCCTCTACTTTTCCTATGAATTTCTCTATGCAGCTGTTAATTAAACAAAAAGGACATTAGACTGAAGTGGTTCTAATTCTGTGGCAGCCTAAGTAAGCAATTGGAGATCTAAGCCTGTACATGCCTCAAGGTTATGAAATTGAAACCTAAGGACAACCAGTCACGAACAGCCAACTAAGCTTTAAGCTATAACCAACCAATAAATTCCTTACTTTGCTTCCCTGTCTTCTCTAAAAAAGTCTGTCCCCAGATTCTGTGGATGGAGCACTCCTGACCACTTCCAGTTTGGCGCTGCCTAATTGGACCCGATTTTTATTCAAATAAACTCTTAAAATTTTTAATATGCTTCACTCTATCTTTTAAGACAACTTTAAATCATATTGCTCACATCTGCTTTGTATTTGTTAGTTCATGTATGTGTATTTTTTTCCTCAACTTGATTTTAAGTGCCTTGAGTTAATTTTTTTGGCTTCCTTGCACACTGCTGTGGGTTCATTAAGGTTATTAAATGAATGGATGGATGGATGAATTAAATAATGTGAAACTGGTTTAACTCAGAGGATGTGAGGGAAATACTTAACTAGAATTTAAGTCTTAACTAGATAAAAGTCATTCTAAGGACTTCCCTGGTGGTGCAGTGGTTAAGAATCCGCCTGCCAATGCAGGGGACACAGGTTCGAGCCCTGGTCCGGGAAGATCCCACATGCCGCGGAGCAACTAAGCCTGTGCACCACAAGTATTGAGCCTGTGCTCTAGAGCCCGTGAGCCACAACTACTGAGCCCACATGCCACAACTACTGAAGCCCGCGCACCTAGAGCCCGTGTTCTGCAACAAGAGAAGCCACCGCAATGAGAAGCCCACGCACCACATCGAAGAGTAGCCCCCGCTCGCCGCAACTAGAGAAAGCCTGCATGCAGCAACGAAGATCCAATGCAGCCATAAATAATAAATAAATTTATTTAAAAAAAAAAGTCATTCTAAGTCCAAACAGCTTTGAGGGTTATGTTGTAGATGATTCAGCTGAGTGACCTATCTCTATACTGTGCAGTCCTCCATAAGCATTTTTTATTGGAATCACTCAATTTTTACCCTTATTCATTCACTGTTTACATTATTTCTTCTCTACAGAAGACTTGACTCAGAGAGTTTATAACTCTCCCTCATAGAGCGAGATGAGCTTTGGCAACTGATCACTCGAGGATGAGTCCTTGACAGCAGGTGTGCTTGGGAAGTTTAGGAAGGTTTTTTGACAATGGGTTTCATGTTGGTGTATGACTCCAGACTGGATATGATTAATGGACTCTTTTAAAATTAGACTTTTATCATGTGACTTCTAGAAAGTAACTTAGAATTTCTATTTCCCTATTTGTAAAAAGGAACTTAGAATGTTAGTGCTAGAAGGAACATCTAAGAATTTAATACAACTCAGTAAATTTTTATAAGGAAGCTAGGTCCACAGAGGTTGAGGGACTTACTTAAGGTTAAAGAGCATGTAGGTGGTTGGGTCAGGAATAAAACATGTGGAATTTAGTTAATTTTGCTATTAACAAAGGGATAAAATTGGGGAAATGATGAAATTTTTGCTTGAAGGCCAAACATTTTAATGCATTGGTATTTTACTTTTTTGGTATTATTTCTGACAATCTAGCTAATGAATAAAAACATAAAGAATTATTTTCTAGTATTTCATCTAATGAGAATATAATACAAGCTTTGCTGTTAAACATAAGATATAGAATTTTTATGGTTTCTGTGAATACATATTTTTCATAATAATTTGGGATCATAATTTTAATTGATGTTTTAATGAAAAAATTCTTTTTAAAAATTATTTCATTATGGTATATGATTATATCTCAATTAAAAATGATTCTAATTTTCTATCATTCATCAAAAGTATATTTCAAAGTATATGAACTTTAATTATACTTAAAGATTTTTAAATATAATTTCAGATATATGGAAAAGTTGCAAGAATAGTATAAAGAATCTCCTGGATAGTCTTCACCTTAAAACATTACATACATATAGTATATTTCTTTAGTTCTATTCATGTATCCACTTTTTTTTTTTCTTTTCTGAGACATTTAAGAGTGAGTTGCAGGCATGATGCCCTTCTAACCTTAATTCTTAACTGAAGAAAGTGTACCACACCCAGTAACTCTAGAGTAATCCGGTCTTTTCAGCAACACCCACTCAGGCAGATAATAATCATTGTTGATAGCATCATTTTCAAATTGTAGCATCTTCTGACTTGAACAATGGTAGATAAAAATCTAGCTATAAGAATTATTAATACAGTCTTTTCGCTCAATAGGTATTTACTAAAGAGTATTTTGGTGCCCTATGTGAATGAAAGAATTAAACATGTTCATAGTTTGCTCATTTGAGAGTTGCTGAGCTCAACAAAGATTTCTCTGTTTTTCCCCCTATTTTCCCCTAATACACTGAAGCATTTTCTTTCAGAGTGAGAAGGGAATTTAAAATAAAATTGCATTTGCTTATGGATGAACGATCAAAGGATCAAATCAGAGATCTAAAACGACCAGTTCTGAACTCTCTAAGGATTCAGTTTTGTTTTCTGCAGTTTCATTATTGTGTTAGCTGTTTCTTTTTTGCTGAAGTTGCACTGAAATTGGATGGTGTCAAACAGATCTTTAAGAAGTTTCTCTTACTTGCTTCTATTGCATTGTCTTCCAAATGACGTTAACATTCACTGGATGCTTGCAGTACTTAAGGAAACCCTTTCCCTTGTCAGCCTTGAATACACATTCAGTCCAGATCTCCACATGAATCCTGATTGCCTTGGCATCAATAGCAATAGAGTTTGTGAGATCATATAAGGGTATAGTGGACAATTAACACAGGAGCCCTTAGATTAAAACTGCCACAGGAGCTCTGAGTGGCAAAAGAGGACAGAGGGCCAGTAATAATACTTGGCATTTATTTAAGCATTTAAATTTCCAGTGCTTTCTTTTCCAAACAAAGCACCCTTGGGTAGAAAGTTAGTTATCATCACTATATAGATCAGCATAAATAATCAGAGCACAAAATGGCCTGTTGTAAGCCAAGCTCATGTCTATGAGCAAGAGGGTTTTATAGCAACAAATTGTTGGCAACAATTAGACCCTTATTCCTGGTTTTAAGCAAAGCCTTTAGAACACAATTGTTTCTCATATTTAAGAGGACACGTTTGTGAAAGATGTCTAAACCTTAGTTATAACCTCATCATTCTGTGCTCCCTGATGTGAAACTGGCCTCTTACCAGATGAATAGAACATGACCTACTGTTTTAGTAGCATCAAATATTGCGAGGTTATTGCCATCTTTCTGGTGCCAATGTGTCTTTGGTTATTTAAGGTCTGAAGAAAAATACTTTATAATATGAACACAAGTAAAATACATCTTATTTTTGTTGTGTTGATAGTCCAAAGACTACTGGTAAAAAAAAATCCCAGCTATCCTTATTGCCTTTTGTAGAAATTTAGTGTCAGTGAATATTTATCAAGCTCCCTTGCTACATGAGATACTCTTTTACGTATTCGTGAAATATGGAAATAAATTTAAAAGTTGATGATGCAATTTGATTAGTCTGCACTATGATTTATGAGGCTGTGATTTTTCTACAAAGATGTTTCTTTTCATACTTTGAGTGATACAGGATAGCAACTAGTTAAGGATAAGAGCTTCCAACATTAAACAGAATATTTCCAGTGTTTTAAAAAAAGAACATGATTAAGTAGTTGTCATTGGATCTTCCTCTTATTTTGTTTCACCTCATTCTTTGTTTAAAATGACATCTTGACTGTAAGCAATGAGCACTACTAAGTATCGTCTTGACTGGATTCTCTCATGTTCTGTTTTTTAGTTTATATGTATTTTCTCAGGTGTTAATTCATACACCTGCTTTTTTTGTGGGGGGAGGGTTGGGGATTTTTTTCGCTTGGAGGGAGGTGCTTGCTTCAGTGTCACAGAATTCCTATAATGATTCATCACATAATTTTCTATATGGAAGTCACTCTGGTAGGTTGGGAACACAAATGGGTATCACCCATGGCTTTTCATAAGCCTCTGATAACTTTAGATATACTTTAGGAAAAAGAAGAAATATCTTACTCACATTATGCTAAATTAACAGCAGCTATTTATCTCTCATGAACTTGTGTACCATGAAACACTGCCCAGTATCTGATAAGCAATTGGATAGTAGGGGACTATGTGTTACTTATTACTGTGTCCTTCAGTGTCAAGCATAAAACAGTACACATTGTAGGAAATTGATACATATTTGATGAATTGGAACAATTCATTGCAAAAGTCCAGTTTGCAGATAAAAATTCAGTACATAAGGTCAAAAAAGGATTGACTTGGGGGAACAAAGCAACCTCAGTTCTTCTAATGTTCCTAACATTAAAACCACATATATTTCTATTCAGAATTATATTACCAAATCCAATTGGGTGTCATTTAAAGCTTGGGGGAAAAAATATGTACCAATAAAAAGTAATTTTAAATTTCTTATGTATTATTGTGTTTGATAGTTTTCTTTGGAGAAGTAACAAAGGTTCTTTTTTAACTGTCACGGAAAGAAAGTGTTGGATCACTAGTGGGGATATGGGGACGGGCAGCAGAAGCTTCTCAGAGCACTTAATTATATCAGTCTAACTTACTGTCACCTGTGTCACATCCTGGATTAGTCATGAGATAAGTTTAAGAAATGTCTAAAAATGTCAAATTATAACATAAAACTTAAATGTAAGTGCTGTTATCATTAAAGAAATGAACGAAAGAAAAAGCCTCATGACCTTTAAGCAAGTTCTGTAACAGACATCAGCTGTTTCATTTATAAAATGAGAAGAATGGATTGGATAATACTAAGGTCCCTTCCACACAGCTTGCTTAACGCTTTTTCAGGAACAAAAAGGTCTCATGGCTGAGACAAGGAATTGACAAAAAAACAGTTCCTATGAGAATAGTGAAAAGGATGATGATAGAAAAATACATAGTATCACCATTCTGTAGCCCTGTACCAGACCCTCTTGTTATTTACCTGATGTCATCCACAATTAGAGCATTTTGCCAGAGTTTGCCCTTAAAGGGGTTTACTGTGTTCTGGAAATGGACTACACAACAGTGTGGCAGTCAGGAGATTTTTGCTTCAGTCCTGGACCAACTTTCTGAGCTTCCTTTACTCTGCAAGCTGTTAGTCCGGGATTTAAATGTTGTTGTTCTCCACTATATTGTAACCTCTTACAGGGAAGGGGTCACAACCCATTCAGGTCTGTATCCCATTCTACCTTGCATAGTGCTTTGCAGATAGTCGGTACTCAATAAATGGAATTGGAATGATCTTTTTGTTAATGAAATAATAATGAAACCGAACTCTTTTTTTTTTTTTTTTCCTCTTTTGTTTTCCTTTTTGGCCACTGTGTGTGGCTTGCGGAACTTCCTCGACCAGGGATCAAACCCGCGCCCCCTGCAGTGGAAGCGCAGAATCTTAACCACTGGACCACCAGGGAAGCCCTTGTTTTTTTTCTTTGAAACCGAACTCTTAAATAGAGGTTCACATAAAGGAATATAATATTCAAATAGTACCTACCACCTAAAATGTATGCTTTTCCTTATGCTCATTAAACATTTGACCCTTTCTTCAGAATCAGATCAGGTTCAGCCTTCTCCGTGAAGCACTAATTGGTTGTCACAGCCTTTGATGATGTCTTCTTCTTATATTTTTGTACCACTCAGGTGGCTGAGCATATTGGGTCTCTATCACATTAGATTTTCAGTTTATCATAGGGAAGAGGAGTTCAATGTCTCCTTGTATCCTGTAAGCATGGCGCCTTCACAATATAGGTGCTAAATTTTTTGATGATGATCTCAGTGATCGTAATGATCAATAATAAGTGATTTACTGTTAAGGGTTCAGATCAGTTGCTTATAGCAAACCCCAAATACTTCACTTACATGTTTTCTAGGAGGCAAGTGCTTTGGGAGTGACAGCTTTGCTCCTGTGTTCCTCAGTACAGGCCTCCCTTCCAAATCCCTGCACCCTGGCTCAGCTTGTACCCAGCCATAGCCTTCTCTATATTTTATTGTCATAGTTTTTCTGGAAGCCAGGGGATTTGGAGAAAGATCAAATGTTAAAAAAAAAAGTCAAAATGTTTTTCCGTGAGTTAATCGTGAACATACTGTACAAAGGGTAACAAAAGAATAGACATTATAGACACTGCAGTTCAGTATAATCTAATGGGATACTCTGGATACACACAATTGAAAATATATAAGAATGTATAACATAGAAATACAAATGTATATATGATATATGAACAATTGTATCTCTATACTCAGAGCCAGAAGTAGTCAAAGAAGGCCTGATGGAAGGAGAGAGGCAAGAAGAGGGGAGAAGGAAGGAAGGAAGGGAGGAAGGAAGGAAGGGGAGGTGAGATGAGATGAGATGAGAATGGGTCCTAGGAAGGAGGGATGGTGCTGTGTGAAGCTTTGGGGTGAGTGGGGATGACCTCTGTGTGGTATATTTAAACGACTGGGTTACTGGAGTGGCGCTCACGTGCCTCAGCAGGTTAAGAGACTGGTAGAGTAAGGAGGAAGAGGCAAACTGAAAAGGGACCAGAAGGCTCAGTGTAAATAATGGACAGTGTCTATGAGGAGCTGCTTACAGATGTGCGATGTATTCAAAACAGCACTTGAGGAAGATGAATTGCACTGTAACAATAATAGCTAACATTTATTGAACACTTACTGTGTGCCAGATGCATATATGTAAGTGCTTTATGTATTAGCCCATTTTTTTTTTATAATTGATTTCTCTGTGGGTTTTATTTTTTAAAGTATTTATTTATTTATATATTTATTTTTGGCTGTGTTGGGTCTTCGTTTCTGTGCTAGGGCTTTCTCTAGTTGTGGCAAGCGGGGGCCATTCTTCATTGTGGTGCGCGGGCCTTTCACTATCGCGGCCTCTCCCGTTGCGGAGCACAGGCTCCAGACACGCAGGCTCAGTAATTGTGGCTCACGGGCCTAGTTGCTCGGCGGCATGTGGGATCTTCCCAGACCAGGGCTTGAACCCGTGTTCCCAGCATTGGCAGGCGGATTCTTAACCACTGTGCCACCGCCACCAGGGAAGCCCAGCCCATTTTATCTTACAACAGCCCTATGAGGAAGACACTGACATCTCTATTGTACAGGCAAGGAAACTGAGGCGAAGATCTGTTAAAGTGCTTCTGAATAGCAGACCTAGAATGTGAACTTGGGCTGTCTGACTCTAAACCTGGTGTTCCTACCCCTTATGTGACGTTGCCTCTCTTTCCATAGAGCTCTTTTCTTCTTTTAATTTATTCATTTTATTTAATTTTGGCTGCATCGGGTCTTTGTTGCTGTGCGTGGCTTTCTCTAGTTGCGGCGAGCGGAGACTACTCTTTGTTGCGGTGTGTGGGCTTCTCATTGCAGTGGTTTCTCTTGTTGCAGAGCACGGGCTCTAGGCGCGCAGGCTTCAGTAGTTGTGGCGCATGGGCTCAGCAGTCGTGGCTCGCGGGCTCTAGAGTGCAGGCTCAGTAGTTGTGGTGCGCTGGCTTAGTTGCTCCGTGGCATGTGGGATCTTCCTGGACCAGGGCTCGAACCTGTGTCCCCTGCATTGGCAGGCGGATTCTTAACCACTGCGCCACCAGGGAAGCCCTCCATAGAGCTCTTTACCTACGTGACAGAGAGCTAGGAGATTCCTGAGGAGGTTGTGGTAGTCTGAGGCGTATAGTGATTAGACACTGAGCATGGACTGTGACCACAGAAAAAGGGAGGAAGGGATGAAATGCTCCCATTGGAGAATCCATCAGACTTGCTAGATATATTTGAAAATGCAGAAGAGAGAGATTAGGAAGGTAAGGATGTTTGTGTCTATATGACTTAATTCCAAAAATATTTATTGAGCACTTGCTATATGCCAGGAACTGTGTTACATGCTGGGGCAGGAAGAGTGACCCAAGTAGGCGAAGTCCCTGCATTTATGGAGCAAGATTGTGTTATTAGTTTAAAAAAAAAAAAAAACAAACCAGAAAAACAGTTATATGCATAGACTAAGTCTAGAAGGAATCTAACAAACTGGTAACACTGGTTGTTTAGGAGGGGAAGAAGATGGAAACGGGCATGGGTAGAAGGGAAACCAGTGTTATGCCTACTGGATTTTAACACATCGTGTGTAATCTATTCAAAAGTCATAATTATTTTTTAAAAACTGAGATAATAAGACTGTGTACTAAGACATATATGTGTATGTGTGTGTGTTTGTGTATATTTGCCTGTGTATGCATAGACTTTCTGGCATTTCATACGAAGAACCAGCAAAACTGGACGTTCTTGGAGAGGGGAATTGGGCAGGTGGGGAACAGAGGTAGGAGGGTGACCTTTCACTCTACACTCGTTTGTATCATTTGCATTTTTATGAATTCAGTTACTGAATATATTATATATATATAAGTATTAATTTAAAAATTGAGTTTTGAAAATAGTAAGCAGAAACCTAGGAATAAAGGTTTTATATACAAAGAAAGTCGCTCAAATTTTTGACACTTTTTATATACTAGCATGCTTTCTCCAAGCTGTAACATTCAAAGAATGTTACAGACTTAACATTCAAAGAAATAGTATGTGTGTGTGCACATTTGGTGTAGGGAAACAAGCAAAAACGTTGGTGTTTGTGAAAATAAGGGAACTGAAGTATGCTGGCCTTTGGCTAATGTAGGAAAAACTTCTCAGCTATCAAAATTCTCTAGATAAGGTTTCAAAAGATGCCTGAGGCAGTTTCACTTCATACAATAGACACACTGTTGAAATAAGTTCACTGGTGGCCAACCTCCACCCAAGGCTTCAGGGATCTTGTGCTTTCTTGTACAACTAACCCCGACATGACAGCTTATACTGGGCTTTTAATCTGAATTAATCCACTCAGTCCCAAACAAAGTTTGGATCATGAAACCCCTTATTCTTTCACAGAACTAGGAGGGCCAAATTTGGTGAAATCATGATTAGAAAATTTAGTTTTGTTGCAGATATTTTAACTTTCAGAGTTTTAAACAGCTTTATTGAAGTATAATTGATGTACAAAAATTGCGCATGTTTTGGTATGGGTACAGCTATCACCACGGTCAAGATAACAGACATATCCATCGCCTGTAAAAATTGTGCCTTTTTGTAATCCCTCCCTCCTGTCACTCCAGGCCCTCTCCCTCCCTAGGCAACCACTGATCTGCTTTCTATCACTATAGAATAGTTTGCATTTTCTAGAATTTTGTATAAATGGAATCATTCAGTATGTACTCTTTTGTCTTCTTCTTACACTCAGCATAATTATTTAGAGGTTTATCTATGTTTTAAGTACCAATAATTTTTTTTAAAAATAAATTTATTATTTATTTATGTCTGCGTTGGGTCTTCGTTGCTGCACGCAGGCTTTCTCTGGTTGCAGCGAGCGGGGGCTACTCTTCGTTGCAGTGCGCGGGCTTCTCATTGCGGTGGCTTCTCTTGTTGCGGAGCACAGGCTCTAGGCACACGGGCTTCAGTAGTTGCCGCTTGCGGCCTCTGGAGTGCAGGCTCAGTAGTTGTGGCGCATGGGCTTAGTTGCTCCGTGGCATGTGGGATCTTCCCGGACCAGGGCTTGAACCCGTGCCCCCCGCATTGGCAGGCGGATTCTTAACCACTGTGCCACCAGGGAAGTCCCCAAGAATTTTTTTTCATTAAAATATTTGAGATTATAGGTCCACATACAGTTGTAAGAAATAATACAGTGAGATCTTGTATACTCTTTACCCAGTTTCCCCCAATGGTAACATCTTATAAAACTATAGTACAATATGACAACCAGGATATTGGCATTGATGCAATCTACTAATCTTATAGTCTTTTGTGTGGGTACATTTAGTTCTATAGTTTTTTTAAAATTTAAGAGTAATTTATTTGTTATTGATTCTTTTTTAATTTAATTTTTATTTTATATTGGAGTATAGTTGATTTACAATGAGGTGTTAGTTTCAGCAAAGTGATTCAATGATACATATACATATATCCATTCTTCTTCAGATTCTTTTTGCATATAGGTTATTACAGAATATTGAGTTTCCTGTGCTATGCAGTAGGTCCTTGTTGATTATCTATTTTATATAAAGTAGTGTGTATATGTTAATCTCAAACCCCTAATTTGTCCTCCCCCCACACCAGTTCTATACAGTTTATCACAAGTAGGTTCATGTATCCACCACCCCCTTCAAGATACAGAACAGTTTTATCACTACAAAGTTCTCATTTTGCCCTCCTATAACCTCACCAACCTCCCAACCATACCCCTCACATCAGTTTATTCCTTTTCATTGCTGAGTAGTATTCCATTGTGTGAATATACCATAATTTGTTTTGTCATTTACCTAGTGCTGGACATTTGGGTTGTTTCCAGATTTTGACCGTTACAAATAAGGCTACTATAAACATTACATTGCATGTACAAGTCTTTGAATGAACATATGCTTTCACTTCTCTTGTGTAAATATATAAGAATGGAATGGCTGATTCATGTGGTAGTTGTATTCTTAACTTTTTAAGTAACTGACAAACTTTTTCAAAGTGGTTGTACCCACTAGCAGTACATGGGAGTTCTAGTGGCTACACATTCTCTCCAACACTCCAACCTTTTTTAAAAATCAGCTTTGAGGGACTTCCCTGGTGGTGCAGTGGTTAAGAATCCGTCTGCCAATGCAGGGGACACGGGTTCGAACCCTGGTCCAGGAAGATCCCACATGCCGTGGAGCAACTAAGCCCGTGCGCCACAACTACTGAGCCTGCGAGCCACAACTACTGAAGCCCGCGCGCCTAGAGCCGGATCTCCGCAACAAGAGAAGTCACTGCAATCAGAAGCCCGCGCACTGCAACAAAGAGTAGCCCCCGCTCGTTGCAACTAGAGAAAGCCCACACACAGCAACGAAGACCCAATGCAGCCAAAAATAAAATAAATAAATAAATAAATAAATGTATTTATAAAAAAAAATCAGCTTTGAGATATGATTCACATACCATACAATTCACCCATTTATTTAAAGTATACAATTACATTGTCTTTAGTGTATTTACAGAGCTGTGCATCTGTCACCACAGTCAATTTTAGAACATTTTCATCATCCCCAAAAGAAACCCCACATCACAGCGAGGTCACTGCTCCTCATTCGCTCCCCAGCCCTCAACACCAGTCGTACGCAACCACTGATCTACGTTCTGTCTGTGTGGATTTGCCTATTCTGGACATTTTATGTAAATGGAATCGTACAATATGTGGACTTTTGTGACTGGCATCTTACACACATTAGTGTTTTCAAGGTTCATTCATGTTGCAGCATGTATCCGTACTTCATTCCTGTTTATTCCATTGTATGGTTATACCAGAAACCCACTCACTAGTGTATGGACATTTGGGTTAATTCTACACTGCAGCCTTTTATTTTTTAATTTTTTTATTATTATTATTATTTTTTTGCTTTTTAAAAATTTATTTTATTTATTTATTTTTGGCTATGTTGGGTCTTCATTGCTGCACGCGTGGTTGGCGAGCGGGGGCTACTCTTTGTTGCGGTGCGCGGGCTTCTCATTGTGGAGCACAGGCTGTAGGCACGCAGGCTTCAGTAGTTGTGGCACATGGGCTCAGTAGTTGTGGCTTGCGGGCTCTAGAGTGCAGGCTTCAGTAGTTGTGGCGCACAGGCTTAGTTGCTCCACTGGCATGTGGGATCTTCCTGGACCAGGGCTCAAACCCATGTACCCTGCATTGGCAGGAGGATTCTTAACCACTTGCGCCACCAGGGAAGCCCTACACTGCAGCCTTTTAAATTTAAGCCATTTTTATAGGTATGTAGTGATACCTCATTGTGATTTTTAGTTTGCGTTTTCCTAATGATTAATAATGCTGTTATGTCTGAAAAAGTCTTTATTTCATTTGGTTTTTGAAAGGTATTTTCAAAATACTGTGTAGAGAATTCTAGGTTTAGAAGTTTTTCTTTCATTCCTTTGAAAATGTTCCGGCTTGCACTGACGAGATATTTGCTCCCATCTTTAGCTTTGTTCCTCTGTAGGTAATGTACCCCTTTTTTCCCTTGGCTGTTTTTAAGATTTTTTTTATCACTGATTTTAAGCAATTTGATGTTTCTTCATGTTTCCTGTGTTTGGGGGTTATTAAAATTCCTGGAACTGTGAGATTTTAGTTTTTATGACACTTGGGGAACCTCTAGCCAGTCTTCCTTCAAATATCTTCGCCCTTCAGGAACTCCAGTTACATGTACATTTGGCCTCTTGAAGTTGTCCTGTGGCTCACTGATGCCATCTCTTTTTTCTAGTCTTTCTTGTTCCATTTTGGATCTTTTCTATTGCTATGTCTTCAAAATTTGATCATCTGAATTACTTCTAGGTCCGTTTTGATTGATTTTTTCTCCTCAGTATGGTTGTATTTTCCTGCTTCTTTGCATGCCTCGTAATGTATTGGATGATAGCATTTCTTGAGCTTTGTTCTGGGACCCAGTTATCAATACTTAGAAACAATTAGATCCCTTTGGGTCTTGCTTTGCAGGAAGCACTTGGTCAAGGGCTCACTATTGAAGCAAAAGCCTTCAGCCTATCCAGTGTCCTGTGAAGTATATAGTTTTTTACTTGTTTCAGGTGAGAGGGTAAATCCTTTCTTTGTTATTCCATCTTGGCCAGAAGCATGAGTTTATCTCCAACTTTTACAGAAATATTATGTGTTTATAATACCATATTTAATTTATAATTTACATAGGCAAAATGGCAGAGATGGTACCCTAGGCAACTTTATTAATGCTCAAAAATTAATGAACTCTTAGGTGTAAGACATGATTGGCAATAAAAGATGGGAGGGAATTCTGGGGAAGAATAACATTCCTTTCTACTTCATGTTACATCTCAAACTCAGCTTCTCTTCCTAAAATTTACCTACTGTATATCTGCTTACCTCAAAGCCTATGTCACTTTCTGCTAAGTGACAATAATCCTGGCTATTATTGATGAAAGTTGGGTTATTTCTGGCAGTTTTGTTCCTTCCTTCCTCTAATATTTCTTAAATGCCTACTATGTGCCAGGTAAATAGTTCTAGGTGCTTGGTACATTAGCTTTTACTATGTTAAATAGCCCCAAATTTAGCAGCTTAAAACAATAAACTTTCAATAAATCTGAAATCTGGGAGCAGCTTAATTGGTCCTGGGTCAGGGTTTCCTGAGGTTGTAGAAAAGATGTTGTTGACCAGGACTGCAGTCATCTAATGGCTTGACTGGGTCTAGAGGATTTATTTCCAAGATGCCTTTTATGACCTTTCTTTGGAAGTCATACTCTATAATTTCTGCAATATCATTCTGGCTACTTAAATCAGCCCTATCAATGTGAGAATAACTGGGGGCCATCTTGGAAGGTGGCCTCCACACTTGAGAAACAGAGAAACAAAACAGACAAAACTCCCTGCCCTCAAAGTTTACATCCTAGTAGAAGCAGCTGGACAATAAATAATAACATGATAAATTACTCAACATCTAATGGAAAAAAACTATTTAATAAAGATTAAGTGGTATTAGGATTGCTTTGGGGTCAGTTTGCAATTTTAAAATAAGATGTTCACAGTAGGTCCTACTGATATATTTAAACAAAGACTTTGGGTGGGGAGGGAGTGAGCTATGTAGGTATCTAAAGGAAGAGCATTCTAGGGCACAGTGCAAAGGTCCTGAGACAGAATCATGCCTGACGTGTTCTAGGAGCAGCAAGGAGCCAGCATACCTGGAGTGGAGTGTGCAAGGGGAAAGTAGATGAGGTTAGAGATGAGGGAATAAAATTGAGTGAAATGGGGAACTATTGGAAGATTCTGAGCAGAGGGTTTTATACTTTTTTCATTCCCTCTTACTATGTCTTACACTTCTGTTCAGTAAGTATTTGTGGACTGATTTCAATGGGAGCCATATGTGAAAATGCTGACTTAAGAGTTACATACTAATAGTGACGACTGCCGGATAGTCCTAGGGCAGCCAGAAGGAGAGTTGTTTTGAGGCAGATAAAACATAGTGGAACCTTCAGGCTACACCACGTAGCTAAAAATAATTTAGAAATACCATTAAGATAATTTACATACTTAAAAAAAGGTCTTCAGTCCCATTGTCTCATTCTTTTGAATGGAAATAAAGGAGGCTTCCCTTTGTCTACTCTGACAACACATGATAGCTTTTTATACTGTGACCACAAGCAGTGCATCACAAATATAGTGTCATTGAGTCACAATGTAGTGTTTTTAAAAGGAGAGTACAATGTTAAGATCTGATAATTTAATAAGAAAGAATCTGATCAAATTTCCTTACAGGGCATAGAACAGTTAGCTACTAGATTGGTGACTTATTGGTCATAATTGTCAGGTGCAAGAAAGGTTAGACTGTGAAGCAACCACTTTAATTAGGTTCTACAATGATAATTATTTGAAATGTGATGACCTGCTTTTCAGCTCTAAGAACTTTATGTTCTAGGAAGTGAGTGTTGTTACACTTGTTTATATGTATTTTAATAACATGTTTTATAAATGCCTAATAAATAAAATCTTCAAAAAATTACTCAGAATTATTCTGCCTTAGCATAGAGTTCATCTCCTCAGGACAGGCGGTACCCGAACTTCAGTGTTTTTTTGAACAACCTCATGAATGAGTGAGCTGTGTGGTGGGTTAGCATCTGCCCCCAAATGCATTTGGATCCCTGTTTTCTTTATCAGGGTGGCACGGCTTCCACAAAGATGGGAAAATGACACTCGTGTCATGTCTCCCCTCCCCTGTTCCCCAGTTTCTACATTCTAAAGTACAGAGCTCTATCAGCACTACAAAACGTCTGCTGACTCCTGTCAGTCCCAAACTGTTACCAGCTTGCAACCAGATAAGTACAGAAACTGAGGGCAAGCGTTTAAGAGCTTTTATAATACTTGGCAGAGTAATTTTGTCGGTTGAACTTTTAAAAATCAGGCTATATCTTTTAAAAAATTCATTTTCATAGTAATTGACTTATAGCAGTTTACACAGTCATCCGTCCATGACAGATTGGAAACAAAAACTGGTCCTTCATGTCAAAAATTTCAACAAACACTGTTCTAGATGACCCTTTAGCCCAGATACCAACAGAAAGAAGGCATAGTGATTCCTGCATCAATCCACCCTTGTCTTTCTGAATGTGTGAATTCCATTGGCCTGTCTCTGAACCCACCTGGTCTTACTGCAACCGTGGCCTCCATCCTATATTTGCATCTGGGCTGAAACACAATATACTCAGCCCAGTGTGTCTCCACAGGGCTGTGCCTGCCCAAAGGGAGCTGTCTTCTAAATTCATACTACTGTCCCTGCATGGTATAGAGTGTGGTAGGTGGCTCAAGGGGAGCAGTGAGCGACAGCAGGAACTTTTCTGTTAGATACTCTTCTTTACTATAGTCCTGTAACTTGCTTTTCTCACTTAACATGTTACAAAAGTGTTACCATGCCAACATAGACCTATAAGTTTTGATAGCTTCAACACATTTCAATGTACGATTATTTAACCAGTCCCCTACAGGCCCACAGGCCTGTGTTAAGCAGTTCTTTCAAATTATAAGTAAATAAATTGAAGAACTTTGCATAAAAGTTTATTCTTTATGAAAGTGCCCATAATCTCACAATCTCAGCAGAGCAAATCTGGCTTCCTTTATCCACCTTTTGGCTCATTAAACTCCACATGTCCAAAAGCAGACCTGTTATCTCCTACCCCAGTCCTCTTCCCTTTCCCGAGCTGTCAGTAGAGCCAAGCCAGAGAACACTAGGTCTTCTACTTACCTCTTTAGTGTCTCATGTTTACCATTTTCTGTTGCAGTGACTTCACTGCATTAGTTGTAACATGTCTTACCTCTCCTCTTGAAGGAGTCTAACTGGTCTCCTGACATCCAGTCTTTTTTCTCCCCCCTTGGCCGCACTGCGCCGCTTGCAGGATCTCAGTTCCTTGACCAGGATTGAACCTGGGTCGCGGCAATGAAAGCCCGGAATCCTAACCACTAGGCCACCAGGGAACTCCCTAGCCTAACTTTCTGCAATCCATTTTGAAGCTCCCTCCAGGATTTTTTGCCCTGAAATTAAGTTTCTTCAAGAATTTTTCCTTATTATACAGAACTCTTTAGCTGAGAACAATTTCTAGAGTCAGCTATGAGCCGCCAGTACCCAGTACTGGGGTGGGGGTGGGGGGCAAGCCAAGGGGGAAATGAAATCCAAATTTAGCACCAGAGTATCCACTGGCAATCTTTCCACCATCTTAATCACTTTCCCTCCTCCCTCCACACTCAGTCCCTCCACCTAAATGGAGATTCTTGCTCTTTCTATAGCAAGCAATTCACCTGGAACTCTTTCAAAAAAGATCTGCTTAGAAGGCTACATCCTTGCTTGTTATTTAGTATATTCCCACAGCTCTTAGCTCAAAGATGACCTCCTTCCATTAAACCTTTCCTAACCTCCCTGGGTAAGAGGCTCTTGCAGCACGTCACTATCAGATCACTGTTTTTTTTTTAAAGTACAGCAGATTCTTATTACTTGTCTATTTTATACATATTAGTGTATACATGTCAATCCCAATCTCCTAGTTCATCCCACCCACCCCTCCACCCACCCCGCTTTCCCCCCTTGGTGTCCATACGTTTGTTCTCTACATCAGATCACCTTTTATAATCTACTTCTTCTACTAGAATGAGATCCTAGGAGGGACAGTGATTATTTCTTACTCATTTCTATATTCTCAGCATCTAGCACTATGTCCTGCATTTAATTCACACCCAGTATTTTTAACTGACTCTTCATGTAGTTTTACCTAGTTAGTATAGTGAGCACATTTCCTTTAAAATTTTAATGTACTTGCATAGACATTATGACCAGATTAACTGGGACTCTAATTTTTTACATCTAGGTTGTTTCTACAAGTGACTTCGTATATGGCTATCTATCTACATATTCCCTCAAGTTAAAAATGCACTGCCAGATCATCCTTCCTAGGAACTATTTTCCAGGTTACCATCATTGAACTGGTATATATTTCCATAAAAGTTTCACCAGCATTAGATTTCATTATTTTTCCTGATTTTGCAGGCTTTTAATCCTTGCAAAATATTGAGGGCTGGTTGGGGAAAATGTTGACTGGGAGATGCCATGAGCCTGCGTGGAGCATCAGGGTGAAGGACGTCACAGAGTTAATGAAGGCGGCCAACTTCCAGGGTTCACGTCAACCTTACTACTAAAATGCTAAAACTGAAGTCAGAAGAAGCAAACGTACTATCAAGGATGGGGAACTAATTCTTGAATTGTAAATAAAGTAGGTGAAATAACTCAATGCCCAAGTTTTAGGTAGCTATAAAAGGGAGACTTATTTGGAAAAGGTTTAGCTGAGAGACTGCATAGTGATTAAGAAAATGAGCCAGAGTTTTGAATCTAGACATTTCTACTTGTGCAACCTTGGGCAAGTTGACAGTTTGGGGAATGTGTTTCAGTCTTAAGTTTCCATTAACTAAATCCTCCTCCCCAAGGACAGGAATAAAGGAGACAAACCATGGTCATTTCAGTGGATGCAAGAAGTGGGCGAGGGGGGACGGGGGGGGGAAGGAGTCTGCCAAAATTCAGTACCCATTCATGAGAAAAACGGAGCAAACTAAACAGAAGTAGACTATGTAAAAGGTATCCATCTAGGCATCTACATAAAACCAATAGCATTCTTTTTTTCTTATTTAATAAATATTTATTTAATACAAATACATTTTTAAAAATTTAATTGGAGTAAAATTGCTTTACAATGTTGTTAGTTTCTGCTGTACAATGAAGTGGATCAGCTATATGTATACCTATATCCCCTCACTCTTGGGCCTCCCTCCCACCTCTCCCCATCCCACCCATCTAGGTTGTCACAGAGCACCACACCGAGCTGAGCTCCCTGTGCTATACAGCAGGTTCCCACTAGCTACCAATAGCATTCTTGATGGACTGCTCTTTTCTTCCTAAAATTGGGATGAGCATGCCTTAACAGAAGACCAGGATAAGGCTGAAGCGAGGAAAGCCCCTAGGGAGCAAAATGCAAGGATGCACTCACTCCCAGATGCCCACTTACATCACCCTGACACTACCTCCTTGAATTTTGCTCCCTAGGTTGTCTTCCCAACCTCATCTTAGTAGGCATGCTCTTACCACATACTCAACATGTATTAGAGGTCCTAACAGGGCAATAGAGAAGAAAATAAAAAATTTTTAAAACCAGTGAGCTTAAGCAAGGTCTCATGATACAAGAAAAAAAATTTTTTTAATTGTGTAAGTTAGCAATTGGAAAAAAAACAATCCCATTGATTGATAGGTTTTTAGCGTCAAGAAACCTAAAATAGTTATGACATAATCAAAATCACACATTACACAAAATATTGCTGAGAAAAATTAAAGATGACAGATGGATTCAACTCTGCTAATTAATCATAATGCCCATCAGGCTTTTAAAAAATAGAAATCAACAGGCTTACTTTAATATTTACACAGAAATACAAAGTACACGAAATAGTCAAAGCAATAAGTAGACCTACACTTACATGGTCAACCTAATTTATTAAAAGGCACCAAAGTAATTAAATGGAAAAAGCACAAATGGTGCTGGATTAACTGATCATATGGATAAAAATGAACCTTGATCCCTACCTTGTATCACTTAGAAAAATTTGAGATGGATCGTAGATGTAAAAGCCAAAAATTATAAAGCTTTTACAAGAAAACAACACCATCACAATGTGGAGGAAGGCAGATTTATCCACAGAAAAGATCCATTAAAAAAGTTGATAAATTAAGACTGTTGAAATTAAGAACTTCTACTCATCAAAACACTATTAGAAAAATGAAGAAGCAAGACAGACTAGAAGATATCTGCAAAATACTAGACCAAAAAATTGTATCCAAAATATATAAAAGTCCTGTATCTCATTAATAAAAAGCCAACCTAATTTTAAAATGTACAAAACTTATTTTCATTCAAAGAATATAGTAATGGCTAATTGACACAGAGCATGTTCATTAGAGAAATGTAGATTAATACAAGATACTATTACATACTCAGAAGCCACAATGCTTATATGCAAATGTTCATAGCAGCTTTATTCATATTTTCCCAAAATTGGAAACAAAATGTTCATTAACGGGAGAATAGCTAAACAAATTGTGGTACATTCATACAATGGAATACTACTCAGCAATAAAAAGAAATACATGGTTCAACCCCTCAAAACTTTATACTAATGAAAGCATTAAGTGATTCAATTTAGTTTCAGAGCTGGGGGGGAGGGAAACCCTAGTCTATGGTGAAAAAATATGGATAGTAGTTAAACTACCAACTAAAGTAGGGGTAGTGCTTTGTTGCTTAGGTAGGGGTATAAGGGAACCTTCCTTTGTCCTGATATGGCTGTGGGCTAAAAGTATCCATTTTCAAAATTGTAGTTAAGGTTTGTATATTTCAATTTTTATAAATCTTACCTAATAAGAGGTATGTATAGCGGACAGATGAATGCACCAAAGCAGAACTGAGGACTATCGAAGCTAGGGTGTGAAGGTTCAAGGTACAATTTTTTTTAATATACATCCAATTAAGATGTTTAATTACAAATCTCGACCTATTTTTATGGGCTCCTAAGCTCACATATCCAACAGCATATTAGACATCTCTTGACACTGCCAATGGTTTTCTTCCAATCTTAGTCACATAACAGATCTCTATGACCCTGCCTCAATTTCATCCTAGGTTTCTGGTTTGAACAACTCAGGAAAATGCTAGATTGCAAGTAGTAGTCTGAAGAGGGTTCAGTTTGGGGTAAGAATTGACACTTGTCATCTTGTAAAGGACTAATAAAGTAGACCCTAAGGAGCAAACATAAGTGGGAAGAAACTAGAAAAGTAAAACAAACTGATGGTGGTAACAGTGGACATGCTTGCAGTGAACTCAGAAAGTCTCTGAAGGTAGGAATGGGTGGATAGAATCCAAAGGACCAATACTTCTTCCATTATGACAAAAAGGGTAGATGAGAATGTCAAGTTTGAAGGTGGGTAGCCAGGAAATGGTGAGTTATCTGGCTAGGACAATAAAAGCCTTTTATCTTTCATAGTGTGATATCACATTTACCATATTTTTCAGATTATATCCCTGAATCTGATTAACACCAAGTGTCTGCCAAACTCAGTTACCTGTTCATGTAAAAGAATCTGGTGCTGTAGGTATTGCACACATGTGTAACAACCTGCTTTTCTACGATCAACCCTTTTTAATTCAGATGATGAGATATGTACCTGCATGGCACAATGATCAAAAGCTTATAACTCTGTTCTAGTTAATAGAAATAACCATGAGTTAAACTCTGCCCCCACCCCACCATCAAGAGCCTATTTCATAATAAATGTTAGACTATTCCACCTTCAAACTTTTCACTTTTCTAGCTCCAAACTCTAGCATTCTTATTCTTACTACTTACACCCTTTCTACTCTTTGATATCCTGGTATATAGCCCGGATGATTTCCTTTGAGCTTCAGGTATGAAGCCACTAACAAAAAAATGTTTAAATCTGTTCTCCCAGGAGCTTAGAGATCTTATCTTTATGACAACTCCCATAAATCTTAAAAAATGATCATTAAATATTGATTTACTCAATTAATTATAAAAACTTTAGATGTCTAGTATTTGGTCATGTATACTATTTAAAAAAATACATCAACAGAAAACTTTCTGAATGTCACTAGACAATGAATTAAGCAAACCTTTATTGAAGCTTAAATTGTGGTACAGAAATACATTTCAACTGATTTAAGTCCAACACCATGAAGAGAGAAATTATGGCACCAAGATTCTCCCTCCTCTATCATACACACTAGGATTAATTTAGATTACTATTCAATCTATAGTCTTCATTTTTCTAGGCTTTGTTCCATACAAATTTGTGCAGTTTCTCAACATTAAATAGAAATCTTAAATCTATTGGGGGGGGGGTTGGGGGGGGGGATCAGACCTCAAGCCAATAAATGTTCATCAAATCTACTGGGACACTGTTCAAGAACAAAATCCACTTTGAGCATTGGTCCTCATAATAGCACCAAAACATTAGGTACTGGGTGCTAATTACAGAATCGGACTGATCCATTGATTGAAAGCTTCTTCAATGAAGCTCTGAATCAACATGTTTAAAAGTCAAAAGTGTTCCAACAACTTGATTTCAAACCAAGTAGAATTTATGTTTAGAAACACTAAAAAAAAAGTGTTTCATTTATAAATACGGAAGGAACAAAAACATCACTGCATCAATCCAGAAAGAATCAAAAATTGTTTGAGGACAAGAAGAAATACAAAATTGAGTCAACTTTGCTCTTTTCTCAGCTGCTTAAATAAATGTCCGTATTAGCAAATACAGCTAAAAGATCCAAACTCTTTTAAGCCTGTATTTCTAGTCATTTCCCATTGACCATTTTGGAATTTTGTATGTTATATTTTATGGATAGCACTCTGCTTCACTGTGTAGTATGTCTGAATAACCTGAACAGTTCTCATTCATCACTTGATGTTACTCCATGGTGAAAGAAATACCAGTAAGAGGAACCGTCAGAACACTATCACATGCATCACAAAGTCACAGAACTTTTTAAGTCACAAAGATGGCAAAGACATCGATTCTGCTTTGAATGAAAGTTTATGGCATATCATTAATAGAAATTAGTGGAAATGGCTATGAAAGTAAAAGTTGAGGTGAATCATCTGAGCTGACTTGACTTGTTGAATCCAACACAACCTTTATCTTAAATCTCCTTGCTAACAAATTTAGTGATAATTCTTTTATACTACTACTTAGCAAGTTAATAAAGGCATGGTACCCATGAGAAGCTAATCTCATTTAATGGGGGGCACAGAATGGCATACAGGTTCCATACAGTTCTGCCAGTATTCCCTAGTATCAATCTACACCTTCTTTGCTAATCAACACCAGCTTATTTCAAAAGAGCTCATGGTAACGAAAAATGCCAAACTCCCTTGACCTTAAAAGAAAATTAAGCCCAGGGTCCACCCCCCCGTTCCCCCTCTGGGGTATAAGGTTAGTGTAAACCCACAGTGTAACAGTGTATTGCTTTATGGAGGGGGTGTGGTTGGGAGGGAGACACCATGGTGAGGAATGAATCAATTAAAGTCACACAAGTATAGGAAGCAGTGAGATAGTAATACACAAAATGGATAACTGCAGTCATTTTTGTAGAGGACTCGACTCGTGGAAGAAGAACTTTGATTGGTGCTGCAAAAACATCTGTATGAAGTAGAAATTGGTTTCAATAACATTAGTAGAGAATATGTTCTAGAAAGTGGAGGTAACTGGATGCAAAATCCTGGTAGCAATTTAATAGAACAGTCCCAGATGGCTAGGCTGAGGCCAACACCTAATGAGGACGAAAGCCTTGTCTGTGGGGAATTTTGGAGGATACCTGGAGAAATATTACACTGTGCATAAACCAAATTGAGTTGTTTTCACAAGTGTTGTAAAGTTTCATATAGTAAAAGGTTTTTTCTACATGCACTTCAATTTCACAGCAAGAGTGGCATAGGATACCTAAACACAGAAGAGAGCATTCATGCAAGATATCTAACTCCTTGATATAATAATGCATACAATTCAAAATGATTACACTATCATTACATCTAGGGCTTTCTGTAACTACAAGGTGGTGGTTATGGAAAGCATGGCCCTTGGTATCAATATCTAAAAAGCAGCCACCACCTTCTTCTATGTGTGTTCTCTTTTTGCGTTTTTTCTTCATTTTTCTTAATCAACTCTGCTGTTGCTGCTGCTTCTTAGCAAAACTGGTAAAAACAAAATTGTAATCATTGAACATAGCGCTCTGGCAATCAAGACGTTTAAAACCTTCAATCTTCTGGGGCGAAGAAAGCACTGTGCGACATTTAGAACTCTGGGGAAAAAAATTAAATTAACCATGAGTGCTTCCAATCTGCAGAAGTATTTTCAAACAAAGCAGTCATGCAATAAATATTTAAGACTACTATTTTAGTCAAACTGTGGCACTGAATATTTTAGCTGACTTCTTAGGGGCAGGATGAAGTGGGACACCTTATGTCCCCCGGCACCCCCCCAAGGTCTATCAACAGGGAAAATAGGACAAGAGGAGCCCATGAACTGGGTTAGATATAAAAACAAGGACCAAGAGAAGTCTAATGAAACACATAAAGCTTCTCATCTACCAAACACCTCAATTAGTAGTACCTCTGAATATCTGACTGATTATGTGCCATCTCAGAATACATTTTATGACATGCCTCACTATCTTTATTTTCTGTAAGATTTTACTGTCGATAATAAAATACATTACCTGATTTACAAACAGGGTGGTCACAAATTTTCCTGGCTTGAAGACTTCCACAACTTTCCTGATCAGGTCATCATAGGAGGTCTGACTTAAGTTTGTTTCAAAGCTAACATAAGAAAATTCTGGTTCTGGAGTGATGTGAATAGTCCAATAAGTTCCCTTCGAGAAATAGTTTTGTGTTAATAATGGAAAGGGCACACTTAAATATTTCAATTATTAAGCAAGATATTCTTACTTACATCCGATTTCATTCCATTCATTGAATACCCACAAGGGTTGAACAGTGTGGCATCAATGACAGAACCTGGTATCAGGTCACGAATTCCACTCTCCTGGAAAAAAGCCCAAAGACTGAATTAAAAACAAATCTGAAAAATAAATGGAGAAGGAGTTAAAATATTTAGTCACCAAGCAGAATACAGAATTATTATTGAAAATGCTTACACGAGTGACATCCTTTGCAGTAACACCATCTTTCATGTAGAACTGGTCCATAACTGCTGGGTCAAGCTCACTCATCAGAATTTCCAGGGTTTGATCTGGCTGATTGATTACCCGACTCTCTGGGAAATCCAAAGTATACAAGTACCTATATAAAAGTACAAAATAGTTTCTAAAAATGACAACTGGAAGTTTAAAGTAAATCTTATGTAGAAGAAAACTTCCATCAAATTGGGTCCAACATACCAACAATCAGAATTCATGCGTCCCATACAATATGCTGCTCCATCTGTTGAGGGAGGAGAACGTAATAAATTTAACAGATCCATTCGATAGCAAGTAGGCAGGATCCCCCTCACCTTTTAAGAAAAAACTTTACTGGCTGTCATTTAGAGATGCACTTCAGCTAGTAAGTCAGTCTAAATGGTGCTGAGAAAACTATGGTTAACTCTCCCCTAAAACTCCATTAGGAAATGGAATTTGGTCATCCATTTATCTACTCTCTCAAGTAAAAACAAGTTATTATATGTAATACGTCCTCCTGTCCATAGTGTTTCAAAGCCTCATTAAACACAGTAAATTAATAGTTGGTAGATATTTAAACTAAATTATACTCAGCACTCTTATTTATATAACCTACTACAATTTCATATTAGTAGATAAGAACAGTAGGATAGAAATCTGATTTTCTTTTTAAATCATCCCTGTGAACAACTTTGTGCCATGTTACTAAAATCATCCAGGTTTTCAGCCTCCTTTAGGATATGT
The DNA here is from genome assembly GCF_028023285.1 of Balaenoptera ricei. Lineage (NCBI taxonomy): Eukaryota > Metazoa > Chordata > Mammalia > Artiodactyla > Balaenopteridae > Balaenoptera > Balaenoptera ricei. The sequence goes on from NC_082650.1 coordinate 49,691,707, forward strand.
TAGATTAGATAAACTTTACTTCCCTGTCCTTGAAGCTCAAAAAGGAAGGTCTATAAATAAAAGCTTAGCAAATGGATGGAAAAAATCTTGCCAATTTAGTTGAAGTGACACTATGCTCTCACTAAGTTGACCATTTTTAAGCTAGCTCAATTCCTATATAGAATGCTCGACAGAGTTTCTTAACATGGACCAGTGCCTTAGCATGGGTTTATGAGGTGACTGCGCATTTTTCTGAAGGGATTACAGCCTTCATAACCACTAAGTTAGGTATAAATGAGAGCAACTGGCTAGATGAAGATGAGCTCTCCCTCTGGCAGGTGATCAATTCCTTGATTTTTCCCCCATCATTTCAACAACACTTACACAACATACTCCAAAAACTGTAATCAGCTACATTGATACATTTATCTTAACTATATAATGTGCTGCATTTGATACACAGGCGTACACACACACACACACACACACACACATATTTGAAAGAATATATCTTCTAACTTTAAGAAAGCAGGATTCAATTCTATTTAAACTTACTTGGGAAAATTGCATTAAGAAACTCTATTTCTTCCTGGAAATTCCGGTGTGGGTACCCTTGGTGAGAAGGCTTCATGAAATTCTTACGAGAATAAAAGAAGCTCTATAAAAGACAGACAGATAATTTCATACACTGAATTCTATCACCTTTCCTAAACCAATCAACTATTTTCTACATGTACATATCAAAATCAAAACTATCTCCACAAATATTTTCCCCAATGACACCTAACATAGTGTTTTTCCTTTAATATGCTTAATAGATGTGTAGTACTTTGCTGGCCGACAAACAAAAGCAAAGGCCACTGTGTCAAACAGCAAGGCTTCAGCCCAATACTCATGGGTTAGTGTTATACAGAGCAACTTTGTTTTTCAACTGTGAATAGTCTTAACAGAACATTAACCATGTAGATTGTGTCACTGAATTTCTAGAAACTAAAAAATGCCCAACTACTAATGATGGGTCATAACAACTGTAGAGACAAGGTACAATATTTATTTCTAGCGCAGAAGTTTCTTTTCTTTCTTTGTTTTTGGCTGCGCCATATCACGTGGCATGTGGGATCTTAGTTCCCCGACCAGGGAATTGAACCTGGAACCTTGGCAGTGTGAGCACGGAGTCCTAACCACTTGCCGGCCAGGGAATTCCCTAGAGCAGGAGTTTTCTTTCTTTCTTTTTAAATTAATTTATTTTGTTTTATTTAGTTTTTTGGCTGTGTTGGGTCTTCGTTGCTGTGCGTGGGCTTTCTCTAGTTGCGGCGAGCGGGAGCTACTCTTCATTGCGGTGCGTAGGCTTCTCATTGCGGTGGCTTTTCTTATTGCGGAGCACAGGCTCTAGGCACTCGGGCTTCAGTAGTTGCAGCACGTGGGCTCACTAGTTGTGGCTCATGGGCTCTAGAGTGCAGGCCCAGTAGTTGTGGCGCACGGGCTTAGCTGCTCCATGGCATGTGGGATCCTCCTGGACCAGGGCTCGAACCTGTGTCCCCTGCATTGGCAGGCGGATTCTTAACCACTGTGCCACCAGGGAGTCCCTAATCTGAGCTTTATAACAGGCATGTAAGCAAAAATTTTGTGGCAGAACATGTGTATGTTTAGTTTCAAAAGAGTCAGTGATCCAAAAATTAAGAACATATTGCTAAATTTAGATCTTCTTAAAAGGGTCAATAATTAACAAAAACTGTTTTAGGTCCTAATAACAGCTATTCTTTGCCATAGTTAAGTAAATTATTAAAATTCAACATTTGCTTATCAGAACAATTATACCCTAAGTATAAATTCTGATAGCATTCAAGAATTAACTGACTATTGCTCTTTTACATAATCAATTCTTTATTATGAAGACTGGATGATTTTTCTTGCTTTTCTTTTTCTTAGTTTCTCTACCATTCATAGTAATAATATTAAGGAATTAACTACTGAAAGTGTCTGGTTTTCTTTTCTCCCATTTGAGTTTTATCCCAACTCATTCTCTGGTTCCTCCATATTTTTTGCTATTAATGAGCAACAGGTACTCTTTCTCCCCATGCTGTAAACGTCCTTACCCATTAAAACTGAACAAGTATACAAATTTATTTACCAGGCACATCACCGAACCCTAACGTTTATGCCCCACCCCTCAAAAGGATAAATGTTTTTTGATTACTTACTTGAATTGAGTCAAACCCACTGTAATCCCTAGCAAGTTTCAACAGGGGAACCAGTGCTTTCAGCAAGAGGGTGGTACCACATGTCTTCAAAATGAAACGTCTCTTGGAGACAAACATGCTACTCTCACTGCAGTTTAAAAAAAGTCACAATATTATAACAATGTTTATGTACTACTGAGATGCTTAATCTATTATTGCACTGTCATTTACAATGTAAATTTTTGGCTAATAATTTTAAATGTTAAGATCTCAAGCAGGCAAATAATGTACTGTAGTATTCTTCCTCTTCTATTATATAAAAATCAGTGTAAGGTTCTAGGACCCCACAGAAACAGAACTTAAATTAGGTATAAAGCATATTAGCTCATCACACAAACTCTCTTTTAGTAGTCAACTTTCCTCCTCACCTAACCTAACCTAACCTAACCTAACCTAACCTAACCTAGGACACTAAATTCATACTTCACCTCATCTTGAACTGCCCACTCTCATGTATTTCTGTAACCATCTCATTACTTTTCATTAGATAATAAGCTCTATGAGGAAAGGAATGTTTGTTTTTACTCACCATTATATCCCTAGGGCCTGGCACATAATAATCATTTGATAAACATCTGTATATGCCGAGCACAAGCTTCGTAAAAAGCAGGCACCATGTTCAATACAATAGCCCCAAGGCCCATTATAATATTATTATAAGAATTCAATATAGTATCTTTGTACCTATAAAAAGGTTGCATGGCTTTCTTCTCTTACATACAGCAATCCTATTTGTATGATGAAGCTAATTTTCACTTTGCCTGAAGTTCTGAGAGAGAGGCATATACTAAAAAGGAAGACCTGTATCAGGGACTGTGAGCAAAGGAACGCTGCCATTCTACCCTCCCCTCCTTCATTTCCTGCTAACCTCAAGGAGGTAGTAAAGATGGCAACCATCTTGAAGAGCTATTAGGTAAGACTTCAAAAACCTACTGCCTAGGGACATCAGAAGTAAACATTTTATTTTACACCATATTTGAAAAAATAAGAGGAAAATAATTATAGAACTAAGATCCAGAAAAATGATTTGCTATTCCATATAAAGTGTGATTCAGACTGAAATTGGTTAGCCAACACTTGTTTTACAGGACTTACCTGAGTACATAAGCTTCCTGCTTGTCAGTTTTTGTCACACTTATGATTGAACATTGCACATCCTTCAAAAGTATGTCCCACTCGGATCTATTATTTAACCAAAAAGAGGACGATTAATTCATAACAGTACTCTCATAAAAATTACAAAGGTCTCAAAGGTTTCCGATGATAAGATCACATTTTATATTTGTTGTCACATTCTTGTTCCAGCTTCTCTTATGAATACCAACATTTAGTTTTGTTTCAAAATAATCTATATTGACATATTCACCAAATAAGATGGATACATTTTGCTATAGTATGTAAAAAAAAAAAAAAAAGCAAACCAAAACCCAGGAAATTATACTACGTATTTGCAATTTATTAAGAAAAAGACAAGGGACTTCCCTGGTGGTGCAGTGGTTAAGAATCCACCTGCCAATGCAGGGCACACGGGTTCAAGCCCTGGTCCGGGAAGATCCCATATGCCGCGGAGCAACTAAGCCCGTGTGCCACAACTACTGAGCCTGCGTGCTGCAACTACTGAAGCCCGCGCACCTAGAGCCCATGCTCTGCAACAAGAGAAGCCACCACAATGAGAAGCCCACACACCGCAATGAAGAGTAGCGCCCGCTTGCCGCAACTAGAGAAAGCCCGCACACAGCAACGAAGACCCAGCGCAGCCAAAAAATTAATAAATTAATAAATAAATAAATTAAAAGAAAAAGACAAATGGGGGGGGGAGACAAATAGACAAAATAATGTAAATAGGCCATGTACAGAGAAAATACCAAAGGCCAATAAACCAAGGGAAAACATTACCTTTCACTAAGTGATTAAAGAAATACAAGTTAAAATGAGATACTTTTTTCCCCTATCAAATTCTGATTTTTTTTTGGGGGGGTGCACCGCACAGCATGTGGGATCTTAGTTCTCCAACCAGGGATCAAACCTGCGCCCCCTGCATTGGAAGTGCAGATTCTTAACCACTGGACTGCCAGGGAAGTCCCTCAAATTCTGATTTTTAACCTTACTATATGAATTACAATTTAAAAAGCATCATTTCCTTCACCAATTAGATTGGCAAAGAGATTTAAAAGTTTGACAGCAGGGGCTTCCCTGGTGGCGCAGTGGTTAAGAATCTGCCTGCCAATGCAGGGGACACGGGTTCGAGCCCTGGTCTGGGAAGATCCCACATGCTGCAGAGCAACTAGACCCGTGAACCACAATTACTGAGCCTGCGCGTCTGGAGCCTGTGCTCCGCAATGGGAGAGGCCGCGACAGTGAGAGGTCCGTGCACCGCGATGAAGAGTGGCCCCCGCTCACCGGAACTGGAGAAAGCCCTCGCACAGAAACGAAGACCCAACACAGCCATAAAAAAAAAAAAAAAAAAAAAGTTTGACAGCAGAAGTAAGCTGGTACTCTCACACAGTTTTGATACTATTTTCTGCTATCAAATTGGCAGCTAATCACAATGCCCAGTGCTGTTTAAAGGTCTAGAAGCATTGTCAAAAAAACCAAAAAATGCCTTTGGCTGACAATTCAATAGTACAAGCATACCCATAAGATCTTGGGAATACTGTTACACTCTATCTAATGGGATGACAAAATGCCCATTTCAACAAAGTTGAAATGCAGTAAGGCAGTAGACAGCAAAAAAGGAAGTCATGGGCTAGTCTTAATCTACCCGATTGAGACCTAAGGTAGTGCTTCCTCTTCAGTGTGCCCACTATAAACAGAAAGTTAACATAAAATATTCCCACAGGACAGTTTAAAATGACCAGATTAAAGGCTAGCAATATGTTTTAAGCCTCTTAATATTTGGCAACTCATTCTTGTATACCCAAGAAAATGGCATATTAAAGTTTTCTTTTCCAGTTAAGACCTTGTGAGAGAAATCCTGAACAGCACAGCCAGCACAGAAATAGGTATGCTTATTCTTTTGTATTAAAGGCAAACATAATACCAATCAATCCTGCTAGAATTTTGTGCCTGTTTCATCATTTTTCTAAAAGAAAATATTATTGGCCCAATGGGCTATTGGACGACCAGTCACAAGGCAGTAGTAATTCCTCCCACTGGTAGATTAAATTGAACATTACTCAGACCCATCTGAAAACTTAAATGATTTAGCCTTGCTAATGATTAATTATAAAGCCTATTTGCCCATAACTTTATCAAGCAACTTTTTTTTTTTTACAAAGCAACTTTTAAAAAGAGCTAACAATTACTCTTTTTAAAAGGTGCTAATGATTGTTTATATAAAGAAGAAAATACATATTAGACTTGGCCATGTTTTTGCAGTTTGTTTCAAATTTAAAAAATGGTTCAATTTGTTGTTTAGGGAAGGAAAAACAGTTGCAATTAAGACCCAGTTCTGAGTTAACACAAATTTATAGATTGTCTTAGGTACTGAAGTAGTAGCTATCAGTTTCATATTTCTAAGATTCAAAGGTCACTAATGTGCAAACAACATTCCAGAACCCACAGTATTTCAATTCCACAAAGAATATGCCTTCATGCAAAAAGGAATAACCAGAACTAAAGGAAAACATGAGGCTCTTATTGAAGCTATTGCTTTTCTGCTTTGTGACATTTCTTACAATTACCCCTGGGCTTGGTTTAATAAAACCTACCTCACATGACTGATAAGAATAAATTACATAATGCATACAAAATTTACCTACTAGATAGTAAGAATTCAAATACTGAATATGAAGGTAAATAATAAAAATACCCACTATAAACATTAGAAGCATTAAGTAAAATTCTGGAGCACAGGGATCTCTTTAAGAGATCTAATTCAGATCTTTCAATAATGCTACTGGCTAATGTCATTACCTACTGACTTCCCACTAGAATTAAGCACTCCTGCAAATATTCTCTTCTATCCACAGGACATAACATAAATAGTGAATAGAACTGAGAAGGGATGATTAAAGTTAACTACCCTCCCCCAGTTTTATTCAGATATAGTTGACATACAGCACTGTGTACGTTTCAGGTGCCCATCATCATAGTGATTTCACCTATGTATACTGCAAAATGACTACCGCGATAAGTTTAGTTAGCTTTCATCACCTCACATGAATACAATTAAAAAAAAAAAAGCATTAAAAGAAAAAAATTTTTTTCGGTGTGATGAGAACTCAGGGTTTATTCTCTTAACATTTTCTTCACATATCATACAGCAGTGTTAACTACAGGATGTTAAGACTTTTAAATGTGTTCTGTGGCTGAGCTAGATATAGTATAACAAGAACTTTTCCTCTCTTGTGTAGCTTTTTTTCCTGGATTTAGAAGCTGTCTTGCTTTTTCATTTGCTTCTGTTTTCTACACACTTATCCAAATTTATCCTCAGATGTTCCCCCAAATGTCTCCTCTTTCAATGTTTAAGTGGTTCTTGGCCAAGAATAGGGTGCTAAGACTTAGCTAGTCAGAAGTTCTATGCTTGTTTAGTGGACCTCTCTCTATCTAGGCTGTTTCACTGGGGAACTCCGTTGTTTTTTTGTTGTTGTTCTTTCCTGGGTAGGTCAGATTACCCAAATATTCGGTTCTCTTGCCTGGAGCATATTAAGATTTCTGGTAGGTAAAAGAGCTGATAAAGGGCTAGGGATCTCACACTCAGTATAAACTTTTTATTCTGTTTTCAGTGTAGTGACTCTACCCCTCAACTGTACCTGCTTCCCTTACTTCAGAAAGATCCTGTTTTACTCTCTCCAAAGAGTAAACTATTATCTAATCTTCAGATCTCCTGGGATCCCCCCTTCTCATCTGACACATTATATGATAAAGACACAATGAGGGACTTCCCTGGTGGCGCAGTGGTTAAGAATCTGCCTACCAACGCCAGGGGACATGGGTTTCAGCCCTGGTCCGGGAAGATCCCACATGCCGCAGAGCAACTAAGCCTGTGCGCTACAACTACTGAAGCCCTCGTGCCTAGATCCTGTGCTCTGCAACAAGAGAAGCCACTGCAATGAGAAGCCCGCGCACTGCAATGAAGAGTAGCCCCGCGGCTCGTTGCAATTAGAGAAAGCCCGCGGGCAGCAACAAAGACCCAACGCAGCCACACACACACACACACACACACACACACACACACAAAAGACACAATAAGAATAATTAAAGCAAATAAAGTGTACATTGACAGATATATAGATAACTAATTCACCCAAATCAAGCCACCTGAGAGTGAACAAGAACCTTATAATTATGCTGAGACAACAGTTGCAAACTTTGACTGTTCTGGATACTGCTGAATGGATTTCACTCTACGTAGAACCTCTGTCCCCACCTCCCTTCTTCCAGCTCAAGTCACCCCACTACCCCCACCAGATCAAATCTGCCATTAAAATGTTTTAAAACTCAGAAGGCTTACCTAAGTGCTTTAGTTGTGTGGCTATTTTGGTATTCATGTTAATCCCACCAGAATCATTCCATGTAGTTAGGGATTGAATGTTTTACTGTTTCCATCCTCAGGGCCTAGCCCAGTTCACAGCAGGCCCTAAAATATTTGTTGCATCTGGCAATAATTTTGATTAGATCTTATAAACTTGCTAAAAAATCAAAAAGCCTTAAATTTAAAAAAATCTAAACTGCTACATGATCCTATTCAGTTTTTTAAATTTGTCACCATAATAATTCAGATATTTAGATGGTGAGTTCTTAAAAAGAAAAAATAAAAGATTCATTTAACAGAATTATTCTGTTAATGAGCTACAGATATATATTCCACTTGAAATTCTATCTTAACCTGCATAAATGAAGCTTAGTCATTTCACTGTCCAATATCTTAGCTGTTATAGAACCCATTCATTATAATGAACCTAGACATGGACTATTTTCTCAATTATTTTTTCTGCATCACACTCCTCTTTCTGTGAATCTGACACAAAATGTTAAAACTTTTGGTTTGTCCCACCAGGATCTGTTCATTTTCAGTCTCTATCTTTTCTCTGTTGTTCACACTGGGCAATTCCTACTGATCTGTTTTCAAGTTCACTCACTCTTCTGTCATCTCTATTCTACTAAATAAAGCCCATTCAGTAAACTTTTTATTCCAGTAGTTATTTTTTAGTTCCATCTTGTATTTCTCTGCTAAGACTTCTAAGTGTTCTCCTTACTTCTTATAGAATGGTTACGATAGATGCTTTTAAATTTTGATCTGCATCACCTAGAGGCTGGAGCCTATTGACTGTCTTCCTTTGAAAGAATTTCCTGGTCATTTATTTGTATGTCGAGTAATTTATGATCGCATCCTGGACATCACATTATATGATTTTACATCTCCTTTAAATCCTGTGGAGCATGCTGATTTTAAAGAACTGTGTTAGGGGACTTCCCTGGTGGCGCAGTGGTTAAGAATCCACCTGCTAATGCAGGGGACGTGGGTTTGATCCCTGGTCCGGGAAGATCCCCCATGCCATGGAGCCCGTGAACCACAACTACTGAGCCTGCGCTCTACAGCCCGCGAGCCACAACCACTGAAGCCCGTGTGCCTAGAGTCCGTGCTCTGCAACAAGAGAAGCCACCAATGAGAAGCCCATGCACCACAATGAGGACCCAACGCAGCCCAAAAAAAAAAAAAAAATTGTGCTAGCAGACAGTTGAAATGGTTAAGTTCAGTCTTGTTCTTATCCAACTTCTATGGGTTATGTTACTATTTCAGAGTTATGAAAGCCATTGCTATGGAATTCTGAGCTGTCCTGCATATGTGCCACCCAGTGGCCAATCTGTCAGTTTTCAAAGCCTTTGATACACTGTTTAGGGTCAGATCCACACATGAGCAGCCTAAGGAGTGTTCATATAAATCATTAAGGGATCACCTTCTTCACTTCTTTCTCTCCATAATCTCCACAACAACTTCTGGCTCAAGGTGGGGGGGGGGGTTTGGGGTGGTAGTGAAGATGGCCTGCTTCTTGGTCCTCTGGCTAGAAAGTCAAGGCTTTAGTTTCCCCACTCTGCAGCAGTCTGCTACAGGGCTGCCTGAGCTGTGGCAGGAAAGAACAGAAAAAAAGCAAAGCAATACGAAAATAAAAAAGGGGTTTTCCCCACTCTCTCTAACCCAAAGGGGCCCCCCTTCCCTTCCTTCTTTGCATTCCAGAAAAAGACCTCTCTTAGAGCTCAGTCTGTGTGCAGTTCCAGGTTTCTGGCAGCTTTTGAGACCACCCCAGGAGATACCAGAGAAAAAAAAGAAACAAACTCACGGCTATTTCAGTGATACTCTGAGTTTTGGCTTCCTTCTCCAATTCACCTAACATTTTACTTTTCAGAGTTCTCAGATAGCTGCTCCATGCATTCTGTCCAGGTTTTTTAGTTGCATTTAGTGAGAACAGAGCGTGCTTATTCCATCTTGATGGAACAAGAATGCTCTTGCACTCATTCATCACTGTTAATAAATTCTGCAACCAAACTCTTCCTCACCTAACAGAAACCTTCAAGTAGGATTTTTCAAAGTCACAGGATGAAAGGAATTGCTTTAAAATACCCTAAGCCAAACACAGTTGAACAGTCTACCAACCAAGTGATTATAAAAACACAATCTTAGGAAAACTGTTGGCTCAAAAAAATAATAAATCAAAGGGCAGGAAAGATGCAACAGTGATACAGAATTGAAGAAGTTAACACAATGCCATACATGAACACAAAGAGGAAGGAGAAAACCAAACAGCTGAGAATTTCAGCAAATTATTAATATCACATTTCTGAGGGGAAAATAAGCCTCCTTTTGTAAATAAAGCTTTTTTTGGATCCTAGCCACACCTAGATCATGATAAATATCCCAAATAGTATGCTCTTTACAAATGACAGTACATGGATTGAATGATCTTAGTCACTATGCCAGAAAAGTAAAACATTAATGGCATGCCGTATTTTATAAGTTTTCTTAAAGAGTCTGTGGTCTAATAAAAATAGAACAAACTGGGGTGTTAACACGGGAAAAGAGCAATTAAAATGACAAGAGACTTCTATGTCATCTGATTCAATAACACTTGTAATGGCTAACTGAGTACTTTTTTTTTTTTTGGCCACACCACACAGCTTGTGGGATCTTAGTTCCCCAACCAGGGATTGAACTGGGCAACTGCAGTGAAAGCGCCTAGTCCCAACCACTGGACCGCTAGGGAATTCCCCTGGCTACACTCTTTAATGTAAAAATTTAAGAAGTAAACACCTCAGGTCAAATGACCTTTGACAAAAGTTCAAGACTAATTGGGAAAACAGTCTCTTGAGTAAATGGTGTTGAGAAAACTGGATCTGCACACAAAAGAATGAAATTAGATACTTACCTTACACCATATAACTCAAAATGGATTTAAACACCTAAATTAACAGACTTCCCTGGTGGTCCAGTGGCTAAGACTCCTCACTCCCAATGCAGGGGGCCCCCGGGGTTCGATCCCAGGTCAGGGAACTAGATCCCACATGCCACAACTAAGAGTTCGCATGCTGCTGCAACTAAAGATCCCACATACCGCAACGAAGATCCCCCGTGCCGCAACTAAGACACAGCGCAGCCAAATAAATAAATAAATAAATATTTAAAATGTTAAACACCTAAATTAAGACACAAAACACCTATAAGAAAACATAGGGAAAAACTTTAGGACATTGGATTTGGCAAAGCTTTCTTGGATGTTACACAAAAAGCACAGGCAACAAAAGCAAAAATAGGCATATGGAACTACATAAAACTTAACTTTTATGTATCATAGGAAAACACTCAATAGAGTGAAAAGGCAGAATTGGAAAAATATTTGCAAATCATACATCTTGTAAGAGGTTAATATCCAGTATAAATAAAGAACTCCAACAACAAAAACAAATAACCCAATTTAAAAGTAGGCAAAGACTTAAATAGACAATTCCCCAAAAACAAAGATATACAAATGGCCCACAAGCATGTAAAAAGATGCTCAACACCACTATTATAAGAGAAACGCCATCACATTCTTGATACCACCTCACACCCATTAGGATGTCTGCTATTTAAAAGGAAAAATGAAAGAACAAGTGTTGGCAAGAATGTGGAGAAATTTTAACACTTATGCACTATTGGTAAAAATGTAAAATGGTGCAGCCATTATGGAAAACAGTATGGACATTCCTCAAAACTTTAAAAATAGAATTTACCACATGATCCAGCAATTCTATTTTTGGGTATATATACAAATAATACAAAACAGGATCTGGAAGAGATACTTGCACATCCATGTTCACTGTTACTCACAATTGTCAAGAGAAGGAGGCAACCCAAATGTCCATCAAGGGATTAATGGATAAAGACAATGTGGTGTAATACATAAAATGGATTATGTGGCCTTAAAGGAAATCCTATCACATGCTTCAACATGGATGAATCTAAGAATTTTATGCTAAGTGAAATACACCAGTCACAAAAGGATGAATACTGTAGGTTTCCACTTAAATGAGGTACTCAATACATTTATATGAAGTATCTAAAGTAGTCAAAATCATAAAGAAAGGTGATTGCTAAGGGCTGGGGGAAGAGGGGAGGGGAAATTAGTGTTTAATGGGTAGTTTGTTTTGCAAAATGAAAAGTTCTACAGGGCTTCCCTGGTGGTGCAGTGGTTGAGACTCTGCCTGCCAATGCAGGGGACACGGGTTCGAGCCCTGGTCTGGGAAGATCCCACATGCCGCGGAGCAACTAGGCCAGTGAGCCACAACTACTGAGCCTGCGCGTCTGGAGCCTGTGCTCCACAACAAGAGAGGCCGCGATAGTGAGAGGCCCGCGCACCGCGATGAAGAGTGGCCCCCGCTTGCCACAACTAGAGAAAGCCCTTGCACAGAAACGAAGACCCAACACAGCCATAAATAAAATAAATAAATAAAATTTAAAAAAAAGAAAAGAAAATGCTCCCTATTAAAAAAAAAAAAAAGTTCTACAGATCTGTTGCACAACAATGTAAACATACTGAATACTGCTGAATTGTACACTTAAACACTGTTAGACTTTTTAAAAAATCAATTAAAAGAAGTAAATGATGGAGGGAACAGCATGCTACAAGCAGGTGGAAAAAACCCTTTAGAGCAGAGTTTCGCTCTTATCACTTAAGATTCTACCCTCAGATACTGTAGGTCAGATACTCTGCAGATGGTGCCTGGAAACCTGCATTTACTTAAAAGGCCTCCAGGTGATTAGATTCCTCTAATGGATTTCTTCCTTTAAGCAAAAATCACTGGTTTCAGGACTATCAAGTAATTTACCCAAAAAGCCACCCAACTGAACTATTTGAAGCTTCCCTACTGCGACCTTAGCTAATAGCTTGACTTACCTGTTTCAGAGACTCTCCTTATCACATTACATTCAGGCCTCAACACCATACCCAAGGTAGTAGTACTAGTAATAATAGTAGTCTGAGTCAAACCCATCCTAGAACATGAGATTATTCTTTAGCAACGTCTAGGCTGACCAGAAGTTAATTCAGATTATCCAGAGAAATAAGCTTTTATCTTTTGTTCAAAGAAATCAACCCAGAATGCACTGTTAATTATAATCAGAGTACTAAGTTCTCCATCTCAAACTTTACCTAAAAATTAAATGAGTATAATTACTGCTACATTCATTTGATTATTACTTTCAATGTGTACCTCTCAAAGAAAGGTGGTTTAAAGATAGCAGTTCAAACTTTTCTGAAACTGCTGTGAGGAGTGTAATAAGAAGCTTAATTCAATAAGAAGCTTTTCACTCCGAAACATTTACGCTAAAAGGTTTTTTGGCAATGGGTTGTAAATTCCTTAAATGTAAATTATTGATATTGCAATATGGTGCAGTCATTTAGACAAGTAAGGCATGAGTTCTGGGAAAGTTAATGCTGAGGTGTAATTTACTATTTTTGCAACTGCCCCCAGTCCTTTACTGAAGATTTTATTTTACCTTACAAATTTGAGTGAAGGAAAGAAAGAATAGCAGAACATGCCACTAGTCCTAAATGTCTTTTCCAATATTAACATTATAGATTGTAGTTTTCATATTTTTACATAACTAAAACACCTCTAACCTTCCCACAATTAGTAAAATATTTATTCTCTTCACCTTCATCCACTACAATTTCCCATGTGAACCTACCTCATTACTAAGAATATATAGCTCAGGTCTGAGATGAATTCTAAAGCAAAAAGGAAAGCCAATTTTAGAGTCCTGAAAGATCAGATTAAACTATCTTTCCTCACCAAAATTTCTTATTTTCTAACATACTTCCTCCCCATAGCTGCCATTTCTTATAAAAAGGCTTTTGTTTGGTCCAGGATTTTAGTCCGGCAACTCTAAGACATTATGGAAATAGACATAAATGGTCTATTTCTATTCAACATCATTTGAAATCTGAAAAATTTAGTAGAGAAAACTGCAGGTTAAACCTAATATACTACTCCCTCTTTTTATATTTCAACTTTAATTACTGTGTGAAATAAGTCAGTTTTAGAACATATCATCTGTTCCTTATTCATTTGGATGTCTGGACTACTGCTTTTCTCCAACATTTTGTTAACCAGTATTATTTAACCCAAGCCATACCAGAAAAGATTTTCTTTCTTAAAAAAATAAAACAAAATCTATATAATGTGCCCCTTTTGTCTCCCTTGAGAAATTAGTAAAAAAAAAGATTCTCAGTATTATGTCATTTGTTCAGATTACACTGAAGGTAAATGCTACAATTCTACTAAATGGCCTACAGGAGAGTGGGAAATGTTTAACAGAAAGTGGGTTCCAGGGAATTAACTCTCTGGCGGTCCAGTGGTTAGGACTGCACGCTCTCACTGCCAAGGGCACGGGTTCCATCCCTGGTTGGGGAACTAAGATCCCACAAGACGAGCAGTGCTGCCACCCCCCACACACAAAAAAAGAAAGAGAGTGGGTTCCAGCTTGACTTGGAGTTAAAGCTTGGAAAGAGGGGCCAACTTTGCTTCATGTGCTTTCTATTCCCTCATACCATATTAAAAAATCAATTCCAGATGGATTGCAGATCTAAATATGAAAAGTAAAACAAAGTTTAGAAGGAAAAAATAACATCTTCGTTACCTCAGGATGAGCAAAGATATCTTAACTAGGATACAAAACCACTAACCATTAAAGGTGAAAACACTGATAAATGGGACTACGTTAAAATTATGAACTTTTGTTTCTAAAGCTATCATTAATAAAATGAAAAAGGAAACCAGAGGGTATAAAATATTTGTAATACACATACCGGACAGATAATTCATCCATAATATATAAAGAACTCCTGCAAACTGAAAAATCACCCCAAAAGAAAAACAGGCTGACTTGAACAAGCATTTCACAAAAGATAGCCAAATGGTGAATAAAGATATGAAAGGATGCTCAACTCCATTAGTCTGAAGGGAAATACATAGACCACCATATACCCACAATAATAACTAAAATTAAAAAGACAATACAAGTGTTGGATGAAGATATGGAGCAACCAGCACCCTTATGCTGACTATATGCACACCCTATGACTTAGCAATTCCATTCCTAGGTATGTGTATGTTTAACAGGAAGGCATACATATTGCTCACTAAAAGACACTTACACTAGTGTTCATAGCAATATATTTGTATTAGCAAACTGGAAATCACTCAAATACCCGTATTAACAATAGATTTGATAAACTGTGGCACATGGACACAAAATACAACATTGAGAATGAACTAAAAAACCTCAAACATAATGCTGACCAAAGGAGGCATAATGCATACTAAATGACTCCATGTTATATATAAAATGGGGAAAACTAATCTACGGTGTGTTAGAAATCAGGATATTGGTTCCCTTAGGTAGAGAGGGAAATAGGTTATAATTAGAAGGAGGTACAGGGGGATTTCTGGCTAGTTACAGTCCTTAGATTTGAGCTCTGGTTACATGAATGTGATCAATTTGTGAAAATCAGACATGTACTTATGAGTATTTATTTATTTAGGCTGTGCCGGGTCTCAGTTGCGGCACTTGGCATCTTCGTTTTGGCGTGCGGGATCTTTTCGCTGCAACATGAACTCTTAGTTGCAGCATGCATGCGGGACCTAGTTCCCCAACCAGGGACTGAACTTAGGCCCTCTGCATTGGGAGCATAGACTCTTACCCACTGGACCACCAGAGAAGCCCATGATTCTCTTAACTTTTGTGTTATGCTTCAATAAAAAGCTCAAAAAACCCAAAATATCTGTATTCAGAAGATATGCTGTTTTACTATTAGTCAGATATTTCATATCATATTGTTTAATTTTGGCAGATTACCACTTTCTCCAGCTCTGCTGGAATATTTCCTTCAAAATGGCCCTATGGTTTTTTTTTTTCTCTTGGTTCATGTCTGTGGAATAATTTTCATGTCACAAATTCTTCAAACCCCATACTGCTTCCAATTAAATATTTTTTTGGATCCTTATACCTGATGATAGCAGAATCTTTTCTATAAAACTACTTCAGCAGCTTTTCAAATTCTCCAAATTCATATTCATCGTTGTTACTGTACAAAGAATTTGGGGACATATAGTACTCTAAACTTCAAATTCATTTGAATCTTTTCATTTACATTTGATCTACAAGATTCTTGACATACACGTATACCTGTGAAACTATCACAAAACACTGACCACATGCATCACCCCTAAAAGGTCCCTCATGCCTCTCCGTAATCCACCCTTCCCCCTTAACTCCATCCTCAGGCAACCACTGATCTGCCTGTCAGATTCTTATGAATTTTCTGGTTTTATAGACATGAAATCTTACAGTATAGTACTTCTTGTGAGGCTTATTATTTTTTTCTCCAGCACAATTATTTGTTGCATGTATCAATAACAGTTCATCTCTTTTTTTTATTACTGAGTAGTATTCTATCGTATGAATAATCATAATTTGTTTATCTATTTGCTTGTTAATAGAGACCTGTTTCCAGTTTGGGGACTAATGAAAAATAAGGCTGTTATGAATACATTCATGTAAAAGTCTTTGTATGGACACATTTCCTGTTCACTTGGGCAGATACATGAGTGGACTAGACTGGTTGGATCATATGACAGATGTATTAACTTAATAAGAAACTGCCAAACCATTTTCCAAAGTATATATACTGTTTTCCATTCCCATCTGCAGTGCATGAAAATTCTGATTCCTTCACAGCTTGTCAGGGGTCTGATATCAAAATTATACAAACCCCAAAAGGAACTGTGATGTGTATTCCCTTTCTGTTAACTATTAGAATGTATGAAGAAGGTTGGAATTATTTCTCCCTTGAATGTTAGAACACTCCAGTATAACCATCTGGGCCTAGATTTATCTTCATGGGATGATTAATGATTAATTCAATTCATGCAATGGTTATAGGACTATTAAGATTTTCTGTTTCTTCTTGCATCAGTGTGGAAAAGTATTTTTCTAGGAATTTTCCCATAATATCCTTGTTATCTTTTAATCGATAGTGATGCCCTCTTAGGACATCTTAACCCTTTCCATAACCTTAAGTTTTATGTTTTATAAACAGTGTAGTTGTTAACTTTATTCCAGTCTGTTAGTTAATGTCTTTTGACTATGACTTTTGTCTATTTGCATTTTGGCAGTATTACTGAGGTTGGAGATGTGAGGTAAGGACAAGGAAGGATTTTCTGGCTTCCAAACTTTTATATCATTGAAAAAAGAACAAAGCTACTAAAGACTGATTATTCCGTGGAAGAATTAAGGTTTAACTTCATTAAGCAATCCAAAACTCACCATCTCCTCTACTTGAATAAAAATACATCAACTTGGTAGAGCACCCTTTAATGTTAAGTATCTGATATACTTTCTCCTTCAGCCTGGTTTGCTTAAAGAAAGGAAAAGAAAAAAAGATTCTGTCCTTAAGGGCAAAGAATCAAATATAAAGATGTTAACACTTATGGCTACTATTTGTCAGTCAGTTTTTATGTACTATATATGTATTAACCCACTTAATCCTCACAATTACCCTATGAGGTAGGTACCATTATTTTCTCCATATTAGAGACATGGAAATATCAAACAGCTAGCTATTAGATGATATCTGAATTCAAATCTAGACATGCCATAGGTCATGCATGAACCATCTCATTATGCATTACTCTTCTGGATGACTGATAAGTCTTCTGTGGTCTCTGGGGCCTGCACTCCACCTCCTCGGAGACCAGAAGCCAGTGATTTTCTCTGTCCAGGCCATTGATTTTAGGTGATGTATCAAGCATGTATTGTTTTTCAGGTACTTTTTTTTAAACCTCCTAATAAATAACCTAACCAGTTGATCTCTGCCTGACAGGTCACTGAAAAATGTTCCTCGAAGGTTACCAACGGACATCTCTGTTAAATCCAATAGATGTTTCAACAGCTGAAATGTGCTAAACTCTCACAACAGTGATCTAACAAATTTTAAGTGTCTACAAAACGTATGGCACTAAATCACGAATTCAACAAAACTGAACATCCTGTCCCTGAAGGTATAAATTTTGCCATCATTTTAAGATCCACACTGAAGCAGTAAAACAATTTCAGCTGATTAAAGTACAAAATCGGTTCTCAGACATTTAAAGAAAGCAAGTTGCCCATTTATAAGCCTTTCTCCTCCTTGATTCAGGGAACTCTTAACCAAAAAAGCCCAAGCTTAAATTCTGGCATTTTTGCCCAAGAACTCGGGGAGGAAACACTCCCTTCCCTTTATTAAGAACGTGTGCTTACAAATAAAGCTTCAACCCATTTAAAGAGCCAGAGCAGAAAATTTTGTTATTCATTTATAAGACTGTTCTTACTCATTAGTTCTTCCTGACAACATTTTCTAGATAATCCCATCACAATCGTTCTACCAAAGGCGTATTACCAACACCACGGAGTTTTCCCATCTGTGAAATGGAGGAAATACTAAGCTTCCCCATATTTGTAAGTAACTACTTCCTATAAACATAAAGTGCTTAGACTAAAGGGCTATATTAAGACATTTTGAGTGCCGCACAAAGCTTGAAAAATGAAACCGGTCACACTTTAGCTAACGCGATGCTCTTCTACAGGAGATTCCTTCAACATAGACCGCCTTAAAGTCCCGGCAGCACGTGTCCGCCTGGATTCCCTTCTCCAGTTGCTTTTTGTCAGAGAAGGCGGCGAGCGCAGCCAACATTCCTGAAACGCCCATTGGCCCACACCCCGGGGCCAGGCTCCTGGTCGGGCCAACGAGCTCATTGGTCGTCGCCTCTCAATGAAGCGGCCGCGCCGGCTCCGCCGCCGCCGCACGGCCACTCTAGCTGCACTTGTGCGCGGAGGAGCCTAGAAAGCCGAGGGGTGCTTAGCGAGCGCAGCCGGGGGGAGCCGGCCTACCCACCTCCGGGGTCGCCTGCACCCTAGTCTGCGATTGGATCAAGGCCACTACAAGACCTCTCCTTTTCTGCGCGATCGCCCAGCTCTCTCGCGTGACTGCCCGGGGTGGGAGGCTGGGGCCCCAGATTCCTTTGCTGGATTAGGCATTAAAGGTATTATGTCCGAGCTCGGACGGGCCTCTAGCCCGTGAATATAGGCAAGCCTCACTCTACCCCGCACCTCGCCCGGACCCCGCCGACTCGGTAACAGGTTACACAACCCAAGGTCAAGAGAGTCGGGAGCAAACCTCGGTGGGCTCCCCGGGCCGCCCCGAAAAGGCTTTGGTGCAGAGCACGATAGGGCGGCGGTGGGGCCCAGCCACTGCGACACAGCTGCTCCCGCCCAATCCCCGCCGCCCGGGCGCCACATGCTGCCAGCGCCGACCGCGGGCGGGAGGCCTGCTCGTCAGCCCCTCGGCCCGGCCCCGGGTGGGCCCCCTCCTCCCGCCGCACGCGGAGAGAACGAGTCGGACTCCTGTCCCTCTCCCTCCCTCCTCCATTCCCGAGGCAGACACGCCCGAATTAGCGCCTGACTAAGCCCGCCGAGCCACACCTGCTGGGAGGGAGCCCGCACGGCCCCCACCCCCGGGCACCTCACCCGGGGCCCCGAACCGCCAACTCCCGCGGAGGGGGAGGTAAGTTGGAAGGCGAGGACCGCCAAACCACCCTGAGCGGCGCCGCCCGCTGCCCCGCACGCCGCGCGGGGGACGTTACCTGAGCACGCGGCGGCGCCGGCCTTCTCCCCTCCCCCCGGGCAGCGCCCGGCCCTGCAACGGTGGCGGGAGAAGCCGGCTTGGGCCGCGCGTGGACCTGGCCGCTCCCGCCAGCGCGGGGCCGCCCTCCACGGCCGCCCAAACGACCCCCGCCCGCGAACCTGCCCTCACCTGAAGGCTGCGGGAACCCAGCCCCCGCCCCCCAGCCTGGGGCTGGTCCCTCCCAGGCGGCGACAGCCCCCAGACCCGACTGTGGGCGAGAGCCCCGAGCACCCACCTTGGGATGGTGCGAAGATCCCCAGATCCTTGGTTTGCGTCGGGTTGCTGCCTGGAGAACCAAACCTCCAGCAGCTTCTCGGTCCCTTCGAAAAAATGTGCAGCTTCCATCACCGTGAGACTAGCGAACAACCAACAACCACAGAAAATCAACTAAATTAAATCTCTTCTCCCGCCGCTGCCGCCGCCGCTGCGGATTGTTCCAGCTGTGTTACTAAAGTTCAGGTTCCTTTTTTGCTATAATTTTATATTAACTTTTTTAAAAAAAGGGTTAATAAAATTTTCCCGGCTTTTTTTTTTTTTTTTTTTTTTTTTTTTTGTGAGCGAAAGTTGAACGTGAGTCTGTTGGAAATAGAGGCAGATACAGCTCAGTCTCTTGTAGTCCGCTGTTTCCCCGTTAGAGAGAGTAGAGCGAGCGCTAGCTAATGTCGCCGGCCATACTGTGGGAGCGAGGCCGCTGCGTGAGCACCGAAATTATATACCCCGTCTACCCGAAAGGCCAGGAAGTGACGCAGCATCCCGCCCCTGCGGCTCATTGCTCCAGCCTCCTGTCAATCACCAACCACCCGGTTACGGCTGGCTGGCCGCCCGCCTGCGAGGAGCGCGGGGAGCTGGCTCCCTCGCTGCGGTGCGGGTTCGGGCTGGCAGCTGGGCGGGAGACGGCGGTCTGTTGTTCGGCTGGGGACTACAAACTTGGGGTCGAATGCGGAGTGGGTGGGAGAGCGGGGACGGAGTGAGGAAAGGCTGTGTAGCGCTGCGTAAAACAACTGGTTATCGGGGAACATGGGTGGGTCCTCTGGAGGGTTGGCGGGGTTCGGCGGGGGCGGTGGCCACTGCTGGGCTGGCGTGGGGGTTTTGATCCTGTGCACTTCGTCGCGATTGTCGAGGTACTCGGCCATTCTCTCAAGAAAGCTTTCCCAAGGCGAACGAAGCCAGGCATTAAAACTCAACATTGGTCCGTGACGCACATGTTGCCAAGGGTCGGATTAGAAGGCGCTTTAATTCTGCTCTCGCTTTAGCTGATGTGCGAATGAACGCAGTTCTCGACCGGTTTACACAATAGCCAGAAGCGTTGTCTCCCTATTCAAAAAGGGAGAAGCAACGTGGCGCCCAGCCTCGAAGGGCTCCGGCTCTACCTACCTCCCAGCATGTGGCTCGCCAAGCCTCCGAGTTGGCCCAGCGCTGTAGCTGCCGTGAAGCACTGGCAACTCCGCGCTCAATTAGGTCAACTGGTGGGACTTTATTCTGCAAAACTATTTCTAGAACCTGATTTATTAAGTATAATTTGAAAGTGGGACATAAAGGGGTAGGGGGGAAAGGGGGGGTTATTTTGGGATTGTATGAAATCATCTGTGTGAGACTTTTGAAAATTGTGAAGCACTACAGAATTTAAAGACTCCTTCATTCAATAAAAATGAGCCAAAAATAAATATAATCTGAAATTGTTTGCAGGGAAATGAACGTAACAGGGATTCAGAGCTATCACTAGTCGTGATTTAGAGTCTTGAATCTGTAATTTCAGTAATCAAGTAAACTGTAAAAGTTGTCGAGTCGTAGTCAAACAGTTTAACCTGAGGTGGCAAAATTGTGGTAACAAAGTTGTGACTTTTACTCAGAAATATGGGAGAAAAAACCCAACCTGACGTAAAAATCAGCACTGTCACAAGACAAAAGACTTTTCCTTATCATCCTTAGAGAAAGACTTACCTCAACTACAAGTGAAATAAGACAATGTTGTAAGCGTCAAAAACTTAATGAAGAAGACGTGCTTCGAGTTTGTACTGTAGATTCCCTGCAGGGTAGTAGTTGTCTTTACAGGAGCATGAATTTGTTCGCATTTCTATGTCAAACCTGTTGAAAGAAGCTATGTTGTGCACTAGGTACATATGCTACTCTTGCCTTGTTTTTAAAAGCATCCAACTCAAACTGGGGATTGGGACAAAAGATAATGAATGTTGCTTATTTTATTATAATAATAATTCAAAGAGAATGCGGTGGTTACACTTGGAATAAAGATAAAAGAAGTATTTATGTGTTTTACAAGCTATTCAATTATTTGATAGTTGCTTATTGAAATGAATAATCAGTCTACTAAACCACCTCAAACACTAATTTTGGTATAAACATAATTTGGCTTGTAATTGCTTATAATTAGTTGCTTTTCAACTACTGTTATGCTCTTTCCCAATGCAATTTAAGGGAATATAAAAGTGCCGAGAATCTTGGCAAGGTAGGTCCTTGTTAATTTGATATAGGATAATTTTTTTTTTTTTTTGGCCATGCCTTGCAGCATGTGGGATCTTAGTTCCACTGGACCACCAGGGAAGTTCCTAGGATAATTTAAATGGTGTCTACCATTATATTTATATAATATATAAAAATATATTTTTTTCTTAAGGATCATTACTATCTTGAAGCTCAAAGTCTCTTGTACTAAGTTGGTCAGTTAATCTTATTTAAAAATTTCACTGAACTTAATATGTCCAAAACATATCTGTCACTCCTTTATCATCTGCCCTATTTTTATCACTGATGATTTTTCCCACTTTACGAGTTTAAAAAAGAAATTCTTATTGAACATTATTTTGCACATAAAGTATTGCCTAAAGGACTTAAAGGATTCCCATCCCCTAGACCTTCTTAAGACACCTCTAACTGTACCCCTCACCCCTCATTCTCTTTAGTAATCCTTCCTATTGAAATCTTACCCAAATTTAAAAAAATCCTTACTTGACCCCACTACTACCTTTAGCTAGCACCCAATTTTTCTGCTCTCCTTCAACAGCAAAACTCCCTAAAAGACATGTCTATACTTTTGGTCTTCACCTCCTCATCTCTTCTTCACCCTTGAAATGGATATTTCTTAAGGCCCACATCTTGTCAAAGCCAGTGGTTCAAAGAATGATGTCAGTCCTCATTTAACTGTCTTTCAATAACTTGACAAAATTAACTACACCTTCCTTCTTGAAACAATTCTCCAGGCTTTTGTGACACCTCTCTTTTTTTTGGTTTTCCTTTGACATCTATATATTCTATCCAACACTGCAGTGCCCTTGGCTTCTCCTCCGCCCTCTTCTCCGTGTGCACTTTCTCCCTGAGTGACCTACTTCATCCAGTCCATGGCTTTACAACACATCCATATACTAGTGACTTTCAAATTGATATCTCTAACCCAGACATCTCCTTTGAATTCCAGACCTTTGGGACACTTGCTTACCTGACATTTCAGATTGAATGTCTAATAAGCATATTGAAGCTAAAGTGGCTAAGAGAGCTATTCCTTTTCACAGCAAAACTTGCCCCCTCCCCACAAAAACAAAAACAAAAAATCCAGCTGTCCTCAATTCAAGCTCCCTGGCTGACCTTTCTGCTCTGCTCTTGCATCCTTATGGTCCATCCTTCACGTAGCAACTATCTCATTAAATAGCAGTTGCTCAAGCCCAAAGTCATCCTTCATTCCACCCTTTCCTGCACTCCTCCTACCAATCCAATCTATCATTAGCCTTCTTGATGATACTTCTAAAACATTTCAAGGATTTATCCTCTATCTTCATTGCTACCTTAGTTCAGAGCACTAAAATTTGTTCCCCTGGACTACTGCAGTAGCTTTCTAAACAATCTCTCTGGAACTTCCCTGGCGGTCCAGTGGTTAAGAATCCGCCTTCCAATGCAGAAGACGAGGGTTCGATCCCTGGTTGGGGAACGAACATCCCTCTCACATGCCGCGGGGCAACTGCGCCTGTGCGCTCTGGAGCCCGCGCACTGCGACTAGAGAGAAGTCTGCGCAACGCAGTGAAAGATCCCGCGTGCCACAGCTAAGACCCAACACAGCCAAATAAATAAAGATTTAAAAAAAAATCTCAGTGCCTTCACTTTGCCCCCTCAGATGACTTACCACGGAGCAGCCAGAGTGATTTTTTTTAAATCCAATTATGACACTTCTCTTATTTTAATATTTTAAAATTATCGAATGGTTTTGCATAACATTTAAACTAAAAATTCCCTACCTTAGCCTTGAAACCCCTATGTGATCTGGTCCCAGTCTAATTCTCCAAGCTTATCTCTGCCATTCACTCCCTGTGCCCCAGCCATACCGACCTTTCTCCTTTTAGGTCCTTTTCATTTGTCTGAAATGCTCTTTCTCCTCTTCTTTGTATGGTGTGTTCATTCTTGTCACTTAGGTCTTAGCTTAAATGTTGCCTCTTCTGAGGGGTCACCTGTAGTAGCAGGGCATAGGCTCAGCACTATAACAAAGATGTCCCCAAATATAGTAACTCAAAAATATTAAAGTTTATTTCTCTCACATAACAGTCCAGAGGTAGGCAGTTGGTAAAGAGTGAGTGGGCAGCTCTGCTCCATGAAATCATTCAGGGACCCAGGTTACTTCTAGCCTGTTCTAGATTGTTCAGAAGGTTCAATCTTTGTTCACATGATTGAAGCTGGTCCACACCTGTCTACATTTCAGCCTGGAAAAGGGGGAAAAATAGAAAGTGGAGAAAAAAACAATTTCCATATGAAAACAAGATCTGGAAATTGTAACATCAGTCTTGCTCACTTAGTCACATGTTCACACCTAGCTGCAAGGGAGGCTGGGAAATATGGTTGCTACCTGGGTAGCAAGTTGCCTGGTCAAAACTTGGGGGATTCTGTTATTAGAAGGAAAGAGGGAAAAAATGGATGCAGGGGACAATCTACAGGCCTGCCACACCTTTACTTACCACCTAATCTACAGTAGGCAGCTAGTCACTCCCTAACATGACATTCTGCTTTAATTCTCTGCATAATCCTTATTGTTCTCTTGTGTTTACTTGTTTGTTGATTGCCAGCTCCCTCTTACCCGCAATTAGATTTTAAGCTCCATAAATCTTGTTTGTCTTTCCTCAATACTGTATAGCATTGCCCTCCAAAAGTATTTGGCATAAGGTTGGTATTAAATCATTATTAGTTGAATAAATGAATTTTTATTTTATTTTTATTTAAAAAAATTTATTTATATTTTTAATTTTTGTTTTCAGCCATGCCACACAGCTTGAGGGCTCTTAGTTCCCTGACCAGGGATTGAACCCAGGCCCCAGCAGTGAAAGCACTGAGTCCTAACCACTGGACTGCCAGGGAATTCCCATAAATGAATTTTTAAGTGCCTTCTTAATAGACCCTACTCTTTCAAACTAAGCTTATCTTCCAACATTCCCTCAAAGCCCCCTCCAATCCCTGCACTATCAAAACTCATTAAATTTTAAATTTCTAATTCTACAATCCCACATAACATTCTCTAGGACAATACTCCAGTACACACTGACTATATTAGTTATCTATTGCTGCATAACAAATTACACAAACTTAGTGGCTTAAAACAACACACATTTATTATCTCGTTATTTGTGTGGGTCAGGAGTTTGCACATGGCTTAGCTGGTCTTCTGCTTCATGGTATCTCACAAGGCTGCAATCAATGTATTGGTCCATGCTGCAGTCTCAAGTTCTAACAGGAAAGGATCTGCTTCCAAGCTCACATAGTTGTTGGCAGAATTCAGTTCCTTACAAGCTGTTGGACTGAGGACCTCAGTTCCTTGCCATGTGGGCCTCTCCATAGATCAGCTCACAACATAACAGCTTGCTTCATCAAAGCCAGAAACAGATAGAGTCTGCTAGTAAGACAAAAGTTACAGTCTAACATAACATAATCACACAAATGGCATCCCATCACCTTGGCCATATTCTGTTGGTTAAGGAGGTTAGAAGAAAGTAACAAGTTCTGCCCACACTGAAGGGAGTGGATTCCACAAGGGCATAAGTACCATGAGTTGGACATCATTGATGGCCAGTTTAGAACCTGTCCATCAACTTGCTACCCTCTGAGAACTCCAAAAGCATTTGTAATTGAGACCACATATATTGATAATTTACCACTTAATAGCTTCATTGTTGGTTTAATTCGCCAACTACATTGGCGTATTCAATTTTTTTTAATTTTGATAATCCTAATCTCAAAACAAGGCACATATGCATGTATATGTTTCATGTACTTTGGATTCAATTTAAAGTGACTGTTGGTGTGCTGGAGCTCACTTCCTCTTGTTTGCAAGAGCCCTTTGTTAACTTTTCAGAACTTTTAGGAGCCAGTTGACATCACATAGGTAGCTTGACATTGGCCATGCTGGGAGCAGTCACTTCAAGGAAATTGGTAAACTCTACAAGCAGGGCTCTCCATATCCTCCAAGAGACAGTTGTTAAACATTTACCAGTATACCACTGGTTGTCACAAATCTGTCACTTTGATGGTGTTGAAAACATGGTTTTCTCTAATGTAAATGTGAGTTCTACCACCCATGGCTGTTGTGGGGCTTCACTGGCATTACAAGTAATAAAAGTGATTTGGAAACTGTAGATAAGGTATGGTATTATTACTACAAAATACAGAAGCAAAAGTACCGAAGAAAGGAACAATATTGCAATGCCTGAGATGTTTTACATTAAATCGTGAAACAAAAGTGCCCAGATGTAATCTGTCCCAAAAGCTATTTGACTTCTTGGGGGTGACTAACATGGATAAGAGGAGATATGCCAAAAGTCGAAAAGCAGTTTTGTTTGGAATGACTCCCCTTCATCTTCTGTATTGTATTCAACTTATCAGACACAGGGGAAAGACAAGTAATAGAAGAAAGTGAAACTACTAAGAGAGAATAAGAAACTCAGAATATAACAAATTTAGTGATGATGGTGTTTCCTAAGCTGAATTAAATATTTAACAGTAGATGTAAAGTTAAAAATAAGAAAAGATATACAATGACCTTAATGGAAAAGGACAAAGTCATTTATAAACAGTGTAGTTGACCAGTGTCCTGGCAAAATATGTTAACATAAGTTTCTTAGTCACTTTCATCAGTAATTAAATATTCAGTAAGCAAAGAATTTGTAATGTGCTGTTTGCAAATTTCACGTGGTTCATGAACACTTTCATTGTTTCAGTTTTTAAATATTCGAGCAGGTAGCCTCTTTGAAGGTTTTTTAATTTATTTTTCCTTTTGAGATTTTTTTTTTTTTTTACTGTTTTTGAGCTCCACTCTTCTATCTTCTTTTTCTGTCATGATCTCAACTTGTACTCATTCTGTCATCCAAAGGATTAAAAAAGTGATTATTTTGAATGTGTATAAAATATAAATTAAAGTAAATGTAAAAAAAATCACAAATTAAAATTATTTTCAGATACCTCAAAAAGCTATTTTCCTACCAAACGTATAATTACCCGTTAAAATTAAAAACAATAAATATATGAATTTTATTTAATATTAACAACTCAAATTCACAATTATAAAGTTTTTTAATTTAATTTTTGAAAATTTAATGAAACCTTATTACATATTTTTATGAAAATCAAACTATCTGCAATTCTAGTATAACACGTCCATTTTCCTAATGTAGAGTTTGTATCACACTTCATGTATGCTATGTCTGCACCTACATACACACAATTTGAAGAATAATATAAAAGTGTTCAGTATTGTAAAATGTTCCTCAGCCACTATGTTCAACTGCTTGAAATTTTACCTTAATTTGTGAGTATCTCTGGTGTCCTGAGAGAAGCAAGAAAATGGATACTTGGCACTAGGGAAGATACTTCATTAGGCCAAAAGCTATTGCATTCACAATGAGAGGAAGAATTTGACAAGTTAATTATTTTGTCTTTTCTCTTATCTGTCTCTGCTACTCAAATCCTCCCCACATTCCAAAGCAAGTTCTTTCTCCTATGTCAACCGCACCATAAACCGTATTCCATGGTATTTGTATTCAGTTGCCTTTTGTATTGTAGACATAGGGCAAAAGATGTGGAGAATTATTTCCTTGGGGACTAAATGGTGTTATTTCCAGGAATGGATGTTTATGAGTCACAATGTACCAGCAATATGCACTGGATTCCAAGTATCAGAGGTGCCTGTGTGTTATTTAATAAGTTCATTTTAGGTATGTTTGTGACATGTTGGGTCCAGGGCAGGGCTCTTCCACCTAGGTCTCAGGTACTGGTTCCAGAAAGTTCACAGAATTGTTATTTCTAGATTGCGGCTTCTAAAAGCCTTTTATAACTGTGGCTTAAAGCCCCCAACCCCCAGTTCTCTTCTAGTCTTCCAATGCCGCTGGCAAACATAAAGTTTTCTTAGAGTAGAGGTTTTTAATCTTTTGGGTCCCACTGTCCACTCCATCTTAAAAAACCTGTCAGATTGAAATTTAAAAGTCCGCATTTTCTAAGGACAAATATTTAGAGAAATTTAGTTATTGTGTCTATTGCTTATGGTAAATTTTTAAGTCAAGTACTACAGGAAGTAAGTTCTTTTGAGTATTTAATTTATAAATCTTACAGAAAATTAGCCCTATTCTCCCCCTCCCCCCAGTGCTAATGTTTAATATCAGAAACCAGAATCAAGTTTATATCCCAGAGTTTGGAGGCTTCTGCTCTGTAGAAACTGAGTAGCTCCAAATGAAAGAGCTCTATCTACATACTGACATTTGAGGCTCATTTCAATTTTAAAAAATGCAACCTGGTCTTCCTATGGTGAGGTCCAGAATCCAACAGCTTACAATCTGTTCTGTTGTGCTTCATGCTTAAATACTAATAGCCAAGTATCAGATTGAAGGAAGCCTTCAGTGTTTGACGAGAGATCAAAGTAAATAGGAAAAAAAGGAAGCCAGAAAAAACAAATAATAATAGGAAGTAGAAGTAAACTTCTAAGAAAAAAAGACCATAATTATACTCCATAGGGATAAGAGAAGAGAGTCTATCCATAAAAACTAAACAAAACAAACAAAAATAGAATACTACATAAAATATATAAACAAGAAACGTTCAAAGAACAAGAAAGAGTACTTGGAAATTAAAAATAGGATAGCTGAGAGTGATTAAAAAAAAAAAAAAAAAGGTGGCAGATAAATTTAAAGAAATCCCTGAGAACGCAGGGTAAGCCAGAGATGAAAGATAGAAAAGATAGGAAAATTAGTTGATCAGTCCAAGAGTCCCCATACCCAAATAATAAGAGAAGGAAAGAAGAGA
The DNA here is from genome assembly GCF_028023285.1 of Balaenoptera ricei. NCBI lineage: Eukaryota > Metazoa > Chordata > Mammalia > Artiodactyla > Balaenopteridae > Balaenoptera > Balaenoptera ricei. The sequence continues at coordinate 49,720,403 of NC_082650.1, forward strand.
GAGGAGGTGATTATCAAAAAAATATATAATAAAAAATTTCAGAACAGAAGGATAGTGATTGAAAGGACTCACCCAGTACCCCACACAATGAAAGAAAGAAAGAAAGAAAAAAAAAGACCCAAAGCAAGGCATATAACTGTGAAATTTCAGAACACATTGGGTAAAGATTTTGAAAGCTTCCAAGCGGGGGGGAAAAAAAAAAGGTCAAAATCAAAGGATAAAGAATCAGAGAGCACTGGACTTTTCAGCAGCAACACTGGAAGTTTAAAGACAAGGGAGCAATATCTTCAAAATTTTGAGGAAAAAAGTATTTTTACCTGAGAACTCTATACCTAGGCTTTCTTTCTTTCTTTCTTTCTTTCTTTGTCAATTATTTATTTTTTTGTTGAGGTATAATTGACATATAACATTATATTAGTTTCAGGTGTACAGTATAATGATTCGATATTTGTATACATTGCAAAATGATCACCACAATAAGTCCAGTTACCACTTGCTACCATAAATAGTTACAAAAATTTTTTTCTTTTTCTTTTTCTTGTGATCAGGACTTTTAAGATCTACTCTCTTAGCAACTTTCAAATATGGAATACAGTGTTATTAACTACAGTCACCATGCTGTACATTAGTACCTTGGTTTCTGGATAGGCACTGTGCTAAACTGAATGTATCATGTTCTATGCAAAGCACTAGTAAAAGCAAATTGTCACTACAACTTATTATAACCTATTAACAATTAATTAATAAAAGGAAGTGATCCCTCAAACTATTAAAAATCAGAAGTAAAATGTGATTTTTCTGTTTTCATCACACATACAATGGTATTAAAATTAGGGCAATGGAACCAAAATATTAAAGAATTAAGTTCTGTTCGTGGCTTATTCTCTTGTAATCTTCTTGTTTGAGAAAGTTAATTAAAGGAATAATTGGATCAATAAACTATCAGTATCAATATGTTATCTCTCTTAGGATGTCTTTTTTAAAAATTAATTAATTAATTAATTAATTCTTGGCTGTGTCGGGTCTTAATTGCGGCACATGGGATCTTTCCTTGCAGTGTGTGGGCTTCTCCCTAGTTCTGGTGCACAGGTTCCAGAGCGCATGGGCTCTGTAGTTTGTGGCATGTGGGCTCTCTAGTTGAGGCAAACAGGCTCTCTAGTTGTGGCGTGTAGGCTCAGTAGTTGCAGCGCCCAGGCTTAGTTGCCCCGCGGTATGTGGGATCTTAGTTCCCCCACCAGGGATCAAACCGTCGTCCTCTGCATTGCAAGACGGATTCTTAACCGCTGGACCACGAGGGAGATGCCAGTCTCTTAGGATATCTTTATTTGGAGCTTTAGAACAAAAACTATTCTGGCATCTGGAAACAGGTTTTAGTTGGTTACTCAAAGCTTCCTCTCGACCTGGACACTAGAAAATTACTTGGGAAACCGGTAGCCTTAGTATACCCCTCTCCCTTTTTTTTGGCCACGTAGTGCTGGCATGTGGGATCTTATTTCACCAGCCAGGGGTCAAACCCGTGCCCCCTGAAGTGGAAGCACGGAATCTTAACCACTGGACCACCGGAGAAGTCCGTCCTCACCCATTTTTAATAGACTAAGGTATACCTGCCACATACCAAAACCCTGCCTTTTTTTGAAGTAAGGAGAATATGCTGATATTCTCTAAGGAGAATATGCTTCTGTCTTCCATAGCCTGAACTTCCAACAAAAAAGAAAGCAAGAAAAGAAAGAAAAAGGAAGGAAGGAAGAGGGAGGGAAGGAGGGAGGAAGAGGGGGAAGAAGAGGGGGAGGGAGGGAGGGAGGGAGAAACCAATTGAGAAAGTCCAACTTCAACATATCCTGTATCTGGGAACTTGAGATAGTAATTGTTTCATTCCCACCCACATGCCCTTCTCAGAGAATCTGCCCCACCCACAGTTCCTGGTAGCGGCAGCCCTACTGGCATTAGACTTTGTCTCCAGACCCACAGCTGATTGGACCAGGGGAAAAACCTAGCCCAATCAGATTCTTCTGTTTGATTATTTAACCAGAGACCTAGATACTGAGTCAGTAACTCCATAGAGGCTGTAGAGCTGTAAGGTCAGGTAGACTCAGGACAGGCGCCGTTTTTTGCTGTATGCATACAAATAAACTGAGAAAACCGTTCTTCAGAAATAAGTCATAACCTAGATGTGCTAAAGGAAGCAGGAATCATACAGCCCTAGTGAGAGACTGAGAGAACAGTGGTCTGATAGCTTTGACGATTCCTATACTTGTATTTGGGATCCATGAGATTTCCCTATGGATTTCTAACCTCATGCTTTTTACTTGAGTTAATTTGGATAGCTTCATTTTGCTTATAACCAAAGAATCCTTGACTCAACAGTTTTTTAAAGTGCATTTTTGGGGGACTTCCCTGGTGGTACAGTGGATAAGACTCTGCGCTCCCAATACAGGGGGCCCGGGTTCGGTCCCTAGTCAGGGAACTAGATCCCACATGCATGCCACAACTAAGAGTTCGAATGCCACAACTAAGGAGTCCTGGAGCCACAACTAAGGAGCCCACCTGCCACAACTAAGACCCTGTGCAACCAAATAAATAAATAAATAAATGAAAAAGAAAGTGGATTTTTGGAACCCCACACTTCTACATTTTCATACCTCTCTTGTAATATATTTTATGTTGGTTGGGGGCAGGGAAATATCGGAGAGGAGAAGACATTTCCTTTGCAATGTCCTACAGAAGAGATGCCTGGATCCTTCTAGTCACAGGGATTCATAGGTGCTTAAAGGATCACCTTCTTCAAGACTCAGCCTGCTCTTCAGTAGTTCTGGTAGATGCTAGAAGAAACCAGATGATCAGCCACCAGATTAATAATCCATATAATCTGATGCCATTTATTAATTTATAATTATGTCAAACTGTAATTTATAAGTAAATGTTGTAATAAAGTTATTAAATTTATTATGGTTTGTAAAATAAAGCTATTAAATCTTAGTTGCAGGTTGCTACCACCAGTTTTTCTATAGATTTAATACATGTAGTTACAGTATTTTAAGTATACATGAACATTTTTAGAAATTTTTCATTTATTTCCTTGATCTCAGGATTCTTAAAAATCTGAAAAAAAAAAGGAATTTTGCAAAAACCGAAATGAATTTGATTAAACTATCAACCAAGATAGATTTTATCTGCTAGAGAGAGCAGATTCTAAAAAAATGGAGAAAGTTATTGTTTAAAATTATAACCTTAAGACACTCAGTAAATTAAAGTCTAAAAACTCTCCTTTATACATTGACATAATTAATGGAACTGACAATGCTTTGCTGGACAAAAATACTCCCAGCTCCTCACCTCCAGACATTGAAAACACTGCTCCACATCAGTCAAGATAGTTACTTTTTTTTTTTTTTTTAATTTTTATTTATTTGTTTATTTATTTATGGCTTGTGTTGGGTCTTCGTTTCTGTGCGAGGGCTCTCTCTAGTTGCGGCAAGCGGGGGCCACTCTTCATCGCGGTGCGCGGGCCTCTCACTATCGTGGCCTCTCTTGTTGCGGAGCACAGGCTCCAGACACGCAGGCTCAGTAATTGTGGCTCACGGGCCTAGCTGCTCCGCGGTATGTGGGATCTTCCCAGACCAGGGCTTGAACCCGTGTCCCCTGCATTGGCAGGCAGAGTCTCAACCACTGCACCACCAGGGAAGCCCAAGATAGTTACTTTTTAAAAAAATATTTATTTATTTATTTGGCTGTGCTGGGTCTTAGTTGTGGCATGTGGGATCTTTTAGTTGTGGTATGCCAACTCTTAGTTGCAGCATGTGGGATCTAGTTCCCTGACCAGGGATCGAAGCTGGGCCCCCTGCATTGGGAGTGCAGAGTCGTAGCCACTGGACCACCAGGGAAGTCCCTTTTTTGTTGTTTTAAAAAAAGTAAAATTACATTTTGTGGGGGGGAATTCCCTGGCAGTCCAGTGGTTAGGACTCGGCTCTTTCACTGCCGAGGGCATGGGTTTGACTCCTGGTCAGGGAACTAAGATCCTGCAAGCTGCATGGTGTGGCCAAAAAATTAAAAAAATAAAATCACATTTTTTTTTTTTTGGTGGGGATGCAGTTTCCTTCTTGGTTCCTTGTTGAAACTTTATTTTAACAAACTATGTGGTATTGATATCTCTATTTGAGAAAGCCTCTGCTGAGAAATTATCAATTTTCAGCCATGTATTCAGAGAATGTGAAGAGAACATTCTCTGATATTTGTGAACAAACCTAACCTTCATAATTTTTACAGAACCAGTTTGGTATTACACATTCAAAATCCACAACTGTAGTTTTCAACTTAGCAAAACTTTGTTTTGTCTCCTGTGTGCTTCATACTATGTGACAGCGTAAGATCAGGACCCTTCAAAGGACTATACATAAAATGCATGAAACTAGGAATTTATACATTTCAGTATAAACTCAACTAATGAATTTTATTCCACAGAGTGTAAGAATTACAAAAATTTGAAGTAGGGGAGATGCCACTGTTATGAGTAGTAAAGTGTGTAAAATATGTATGGGTAAACATCAGATAATTATGTATACTTTTGTATGGGGTCATATCACAAAGTATGAACTTTTAAAGCAGCTTCCTCTTTAAATGACTTTCAAATTCTGAGATAATAAAAACCATATGTTTATTTATAAATTGGTCACACTATTTACAATCATTAAATTCTTATGACAGTAGGGAAGACCAAAAATGAAAATCATCATAATTTTGGATGAAAGGAAATAAGTTAATTTTATCCATAGTTAATTAAAAATTAGAATATTTTACATGCTTAACTATATATGACAATTCTTATCTACTCTGAATAGTGAAGTCACGATACTGTTTATTTAGTTTCATACCTAAAGGAAACGTGAAACTTTCCCATTCACCTTGATATTTCTACAACCTACTTTATATCAAGCATTATTTTCACTTAACCTTAAAAAGGGTATAAGTGGGACTTCCCTAGTGGTGCAGTGGTTAAGAATCCACCCGCCAATGCAGGGGGCATGGGTTCGAGCCCTGGTCTGGGAAGATCCCACATGCCGTGGAGCAGCTAAGCCCATGCGCCACAACTACTGAGCCTGTGCTCTTGAGCCCGTGAGCCACAACTACTGAAGCCCACGCACCTAGAGCCCATGCTCCACAGTGAGAGAAGCCACAACAATGAGAAGCCCGCACACTGCAACAAAGAGTAGCCCCCACTCACCACAACTAGAGAAAGCCCGTGCACAGCAAAGAAGACCCAACACAGCCAAAAATAAATAAATAAATAAATAAATAAATAAAGGATATAAGCTTTTCCTAAGAAAAACAATATTTAAGGAGGTCATCACTTCAATTCATCTAATTTTTTATTTTTTATTTTTATTTTATTTTTTAATTTTTTGGCCATGCCATGTGGCATGTGGGATCTTATTTCCCCGACCGGGGATGGAACCCGCACCCCTTGCATTAGAAGGGCAGTCTTAACCACTGGACTGCCAGGGGAGTCCCAAATTTATCTAATTTTAAAAATTTAAGTATAGTTGATTCACAATATTATATTATTTTCAGGTGTACAACATAGTGATTCAATATTCAGTTTACCTAATTATCACTTTAATTTTCCATTGGATATTTTAAAGCTTAATTTTTTTTAAAGAAAGCAATTATGTGAACAAAGTGTTGCAGTTATTCTATTCTTTCTATTCTATTCTATTCTATTTTTCGGAGCAGAGGAAGTTTTATTGCAGGGCCAAGCAAGGAGAATGGGTGGTTCATGCTCAAAACCCCCAAACTCTCTTGCAGTAAATTTAGCCTAGCTTTGTCCAAATAGGCGGGTGTTGATGTACGGTTGACCCTTGAGCACTTGGCCCTCCATATCTGCAGTTCTGCATCCACAGATTCAGTCAACTGCAGATCACATAGTACTGAAGTGTGTACTTAGTGAAAACAGTCTGTGTATAAGTGGACCCATGCAGTTCAAACCTGTGTTGTTCAAGGGTCAACTGTATATAGTTTATCCACTCAGAATTCTAATTACACTCAAGGAATATTTACTTTATCCACTCAGATTTATACTTTTGTCTAAGGAGTTACATAAAAAGGAGTGATTCCTTTCTCCTTTGTACTCATTTATTTTCCTACATAAAAGTTAGTTGTCACTCAGCTACATGTAAAAGGATGAAATTAGAACACTCCCTAACACCATACACAAAAATAAACTCAAAATGGATTAAAGACCTAAATGTAAGACCAGACACTATAAAACTCTTAGAGGAAAACATAGGAAGAACACTCTTTGACATAAATCACAGCAAAATCTTTTTTTGACCTACCTCCTAGAGAAATGGAAATAAAAACAAAAATAAACAAATGGGACCTAATGAAACTTAAAAGCTTTTGCACAGGGCTTCCCTGGTGGCGCAGTGGTTGAGAATCTGCCTGCCAATGCAGGGCACACGGGTTTGAGCCCTGGTCTGGGAAGATCCCACATGCCACGGAGCAACTAAGCCCGTGCACCACAATTACTGAGCCTGCGCGTCTGGAGCCTGTGCTCCGCAACGGGAGAGGCCGCGATAGTGAGAGGCCCGCGCACTGCGATGAAGAGTGGCCCCCGCTTGCCACAACTAGAGAAAGCCCTCGCACAGAAACGAAGACCCAACACAGCCATAAATAAAATAAATAAATAAATTAATTAAAAAAAAAAAAAAAGCTTTTGCACAGCAAAGGAAGCCATAAACAAGACGAAAAGACAACCCTCAGAATGGGAGAAAATATTTGCAAACGAATCAACAGACAAAGGATTAATCTCCAAAATATATAAACAGCTCATGCAGCTCAATATTAAAGAAACAAACAACCCAATCCAAAAATGGGCAGAAGACCTAAATAGATATTTCTCCAAAGAAGACATACAGATGGCCAAGAAGCACATGAAAAGCTGCTCAACATCACTAATTATTAGAGAAATGCAAATCAAAACTACAATGAGGTATCACCTCACACCAGTCAGAATGGGCATCATCAGAAGATCTACAAACAACAAATGCTGGAGAGGGTGTGGAGAAAAGGGAACCCTCTTGCACTGTTGGTGGGAATGTAAATTGATACAGCCACCATGGAGAACAGTATGGAGGTTCCTTAAAAAACTAAAAATAGACTTACCATATGATCCAGCAATCCCACTACTGGGCATATACCCAGAGAAAACCATAATTCAAAAAGACACATGCACCACAATGTTCATTGCAGCACTATTTACAATAGCCAGGTCATGGAAGCAACCTAAATGCCCATCAACAGACGAATGGATAAAGAAGTTGTGGTACATATATACAATGGAATATTACTCAGCCATAAAAAGGAACGAAATTGGGTCATTTGTTGAGACGTGTATGGATCTAGAAACTGTCATACAGAGTGAAGTAAGTCAGAAAGAGAAAAACAAATATCGTATATTAACGCATGTATGTGGAACCTAGAAAAATGGTACAGATGAACCGGTTTGCAGGACAGAAGCTGAGACACAGATGTAGAGAACAAACGTATAGACACCAAGGGGGGAAAGCTGCGGGGGGTTGGGGATGGTGGTGTGATGAATTGGGCGATTGGAATTGACATGTATACACTGATGTATATAAAATTGATGACTAATAAGAACCTGCTGTATAAAAAAATAAATAAAATAAAATTCAAAAATTAAAACAAACAAACAACAAAAAAGTTAGTTGTCACTTATTTCAATGCAAGTCTCCAATGTGAAGCAGGGTATTGCTTAACTCAACAGAGCTGTAACCCGAAGTGTGAGTAGGGGAGTGTCAGCGTTTCCCAACAGCAACGTCTTTAGCAATTAAGGCGTGGCACCACCGGTACTAAATAACCCAATTCCAGTCAAACATGTTCCTGCTCCTCATCTTCCACTGTGCAGTAAACTCTCTAATATATATGTTCTAATCCTTAAATAAAGGGAAAAAGCTAGAAAGAAAAAAGAAAAAACACCATCCAAAAACCAAAAGTCATCTATATCAGTCACTGGATTTTCCTGCATCCCTGCCAAGTTCCACAGCCTCCGAGCAGGTTTCCCAACAGTAGATGAGAGAGGAGGGGCAGGGAAATGTTGCTAAGTAACACATGGGGTACAGTTGTGTAGTGGGCCTATCAGATGGCACAACGTTGAGCCTTCTGCTGGTTCACGATCTTTCCACAATATAATAAAAGAGCTGCAATATTATATAGATACAGAGAGGCAAAATAGAGAATTCCTAACCTCAGTTGTTAGTTCTAAAAGATCAGGTAGTTTAAGAATGATATGGTTACTTATACCTTTGAATTTTTCTTGTTAGTCTTATTTTTCCCTGGACACTTTCAGGGTTAGGTATCATCTTTTTGTATTCATGAACTCATGAATTAGTTCAATCATTTATTCATTCAACAACGATCCATCCAGAACCTATTACGGCATTGTTACATCTTAAGTACTAAAACTGAGACTCATATTGATATCATGAGGTTTCCATCAGAAGTTTGTTATCAAAATGAAAAAGCATAAAGATCAAAATCAGCAATTCCTTGAAATATTTATTATCGTTGCAATAATATTTATTATTTATTTTTAAGATAAGGCTAGAATATATGCTTTTATTTGATATGACTATGGGTTACAAAACAGATATTTCCCAATTATTATGGAAGGTAGAGAGGAAATCCAAACACCAATAGCTACATAATACACATTGGAAAATATATTGTTACAGAAGAATTTACCAGAGTTCCCTTTTGAACAAGAAACTCTTGGTTTGACTTTAATTCAGTTTACACACATTTTTAAATAAAAGCATATTATTGTCTAAAGTGACCTGTGCTTGTTATTTACTTTTGCATATTCATCCCCTATTCTATGTCTAGGATAACTTTCCTTTTTTTTCTGGCACTGCTAATATTGAGCACCTAATTTATACAAGTTGGAGAGATGTTAATTCTGCATGCTTCATCTCCTTTACATTCTAAGAAGTAGATACTGTCATTATTGCCACTTTACAGATAGTAAAACTAAGGTTAAGTAAGCTATCCAAAGTCATACAGCTTGAACTACAGAATCAAATCTGAGCAGTCTGTCTCCAGGACCCTCCCCATTAATCATTATGCTATACAACTCCCCATGAGCTTCTTTGCATTTCCTGATCAAAATTTCATATGGTAGGGACTTCCCTGGTGGCGCAGTGGTTAAGAATCCACCTGCCAATGCAGGGGACATGGGTTTGAGCCTTGGTCTGGGAAGTACCCACATGCCACGGAGCAACTAAGCCTGTGCTCCACAACTACTGAGCCTGCGCTCTAGAGCCTGCGAACCACAGCTACTGAAGCCCAAGTGCACCCTAGAGCCCACACGCCGCAACTACTGAAGCCCGCACTCTCTAGGGCCCATGCTCTGCAACAAGAGAAGCCACCGCAGTGAGAAGCCCCGCACCGTAACAAAGAGGGGGCTCGCTGCAACTAGAGAAAGCCCTCGTGCAGCAACGAAGACCCAACGCAGCTAAAAAAGAAAAAAAAAAATTTCATATGGTACATCAAGATGTTTCTAACACTTAAAAGTGTTGAACTAGAGACCTATAGTTTAGTAAATGTGGTTTGACTTCTCATTTATTGAGAATAAAATCCACCTGTATCCACAATGTGTTAATAACAGAGAAGTGCTTAAAAATAGCAGCCTAAAACCTTTTCTCTTATAGCATTTAGAAACAAAGCACCAAAATTTATAAAAATAAACTACATTACTTTTTAAGGGCAAAATTCATGAATTCATATATCAGGACATAAAAGAAAGTTTGTTTGTTTGTATTTATTTGCCCTTGAAGCTATAACATGAAGTTTAATTTCAGCCTACATTTTATACACATTTTATCTTTTTAAAAACATTTTTAAAAATTTATTTTGGGCTTCCCTGGTGGCGCAGTGGTTGAGAATCTGCCTGCGAATGCAGGGGACACGGGTTCGAGCCCTGGTCTGGGAAGATCCCACATGCCGCGGAGCGACTGGGCCCGTGAGCCACAACTACTGAGCCTGCGCGTCTGGAGCCTGTGCTCCGCAACAAGAGAGGCCGCGATACTGAGAGACCCGCGCACCACGATGAAGAGTAGCCCCCGCTTGCCGCAACTAGAGAAAGCCCTAGCACAGAAACGAAGACCCAACATAGCAACCAATCAATCAATTAAATAAATAAATCTTAAAAAAAAATTTATTTTATTTATTTATTTTTGGCTGCATTGGGTCTTTTTTGCTGCACGTGGACTTTCTCTGGTTGCGGTGAGTGGGCGGGGGCTACTCTTCACTGCGGTGCGCGGGCTTGTCATTGTCGTGGCTTCTCTTGTTGCGGAGCATGGGCTCTAGGCACGCGGGCTTTAGTAGTTGTGGCATGCAGCCTCAGTAGTTGTGGTGCGCGGGCACAGTAGCTGTGGCTTGTGGGCTCTAGAGTGCAGGCTCAGTAGTTGTGGCGCACGGGCTTAGTTGCTCCGTGGCATGTGGGATCTTCCCCCACCAGGGATCGAACCTGTGTCCCCTGTATTGGCAGACGGATTCTTACTCACTGCACCACTGGGGAAGCCCAAGCATTTTGTCTTAAAAACAAGAACACGCCAAAGATTTTAAAAAATCAACAAACTATGCTTTTTTTTTTAACACGATGAATTTAAAGTAAATTAAACAGCATATTTCTCTTGTGAAATGGGAAATGTTTCCTTTTCTGTGAAGAGGGATTCGCTAGCCTAACAATCCAAGCTACTTTCCCCTATGCCTCTTAGCTAAGGTAAATAATTTGATTAATGAATTTGGGGGAAGAAACCAGGTTTGTGTATCCCACTCAGTTCCATTCTCCTGAGAGCTGGCAGCCTCTAGGTGTATCCTGACTAATGTCATATGGGAAAAGGGGCTGATCTCTTCAAGTGTAGCCTGTGGTTTTTCAGCATTACCTGTGACAAGACAGGCAAATATGCCTACATTGGAGTTCAGAATTAGGAAGCCCTCATGCCCACAGATGTAAGCCATATTCTCTAATATCCGCTTTTATTATTAATAAAGAGGATAACTTGGTTCTTCACATACCTACTCTGTCTTATCTCTCAATTCAGATCGCAGGTGGGGAAGAGGGGTAATGCTTACTGGGTTCCCTCAGACACAAACATGTGTGTGATCGATATTATTAAACAACATATTAAAATGAACTGACATTATTTTTTAATAATAGTTCTAAAGTATTTTATAGTTAAAATCAGCTCTTCATCACGGACCATAATAAAATAGTGAAATAATTTTTTAAATTTCTAAGGAGTGATAAGATTACATATTTCTATGAAAGGGATAGTCAAAAAAATCATAAGCAAAGCTAAGGGCGATTAGGATTCAGGAGCCCATTTCCTCTATACTTTAGTTTCCCAAACATCCCTAGAATCTGGGCCACTTGTCAAATTTGCAGATTATCAGGTCTCTACCCTGGACATCCTGATTCATTGAGTCTTGACTGGGGCCCAGGAATCTGTTGCTAACAATGTCTTTGATATGCCTCACCATTTGGGGAACTTGGAAAAACATTGTCTTTCACCAGAAATAATGAAGAAAACATGTTTTATTATAGCTGTGCATGAAAATTTAGGATGAAATTTAGCTTTGTATTATGACAGCCAATAAATAAATTTGGGCTTGGGGAATTCCCTGGCGGTCCAGTGGTTAGGACTCTGCACTCTCATTACCAGGGCCTGGGTTTGATCCTTGGTCAGGGAACTAAAATCCCCTCATGGCATGGCCAAAAAAAAAGAAAAAGAAATTTGGGCTTGTTTTCCTAATACTTCCAAATAGATTACTTAAGAGAAATATTACAAAATTAAGCACAATATAAAATAAAGAAAAAAACTATCAAGATTTCTGGCTCACATAATTTGCTCACAAAATGATAGGTACTGTAGCATTTGAATTCAAATCCTAGCACTGCCACTTTCCAGGAAAGTGACCTCATGCGAGTTACTTAAGCTCTGTATTCCTCAGCTTCCTCATCTGCAAAATGGAGATTGTGTTAGTAGTAACTTCCTACAGAGTCGTTTTGAAGATTAAATGAAATAATTAAAGCCTTCACAGTATGTAAAATGAATAATTATTTGTTGTACATCTTATTAAACCTTGTTTAATTAATTGATATAGTTAATACATGTAAAGCCCTTAGAAGGGTGCCTGCACATAGGAAGTTATTATTACATAAAGTAATATTGAGATAATAATGACCTTTATTTCTATGATGATTTATGTTTTAAATCCATCTTCATATAAATATCCTTTCATTTGCTCCTTCCATTAATCCTGTGAGGTAGGTGTTATTAGCCCTCTTTTATTAAGGAGGAAATTGAGGCTTAGAGAGGTGAAAAATTTACTCAAAACTTCACAATGGGGAAGTTTTCCCTGGTGGTCCAGTGGTTAAGACTCAGCTCTCCCAATGCAGGGGGCATGGGTTTGATCCCTGGTCGGGGAAATAAGATACCGTGGCCAAAAAAAAAAAAAAAAAAAAGAAACTTCACAATGTATTAGTTGAGCCCTAATTAGAAGGCTGAATTTGCAGGATTTCATGAGGTGGATCTGTTTGTCATATGAAGGCCAGGACACAGGGAATATTTCATAACTGTTTGCAGGATACATCCTTTGTCAGATCTGTTAACAGTTCCAAATCCAAATCAAAAATAAATCAAGTACAAACTCCTTTGAGCCTGTAATTTCATTGCCTTGCCTTGTCTTTTCTTACCTAATCTTATTCATCTGATACACCTTTATCTACTCCCTCTGCATAGTCAGATCATTATGTATCTAGTTTCTGAGGCCTAATTATGATAACCATATTCTCCAAATCTAAGCTTGAGACATTTGATTTGATTGATAGTCCAATAAGGGGGTAGAATATTGAAATCAGTTTCAGCTTAGAAAATTTAGGATGTAGAGTCCTTGTAGTGATGACACTGAAACAGGAGGGAAGGGGGCAGGGCACAACCTTTAAAAGAATGACATAGCCATAGGACGTGACAAAAACTGGTTAGAACTAAGTCCAAGATGGCGGAATATTCAACTTCCAGTGCACCCTGAGCCTCATCATATGCTCATTATACCTTAGCATGCTCAACGACACACCCGCCAGCGCCATGACAGTTCCGAGGCTAACCATAAAAGGCCAAAAAGTGGGTGGTGGCCCAATTCCTGGAAATCTCTGCCCCTTCCCCCCAATAGTTGGAATAATCCTCCCACTCATTAGCCTATGAAATTACTCAGCCCATAAAAACTAACCACGCCATATTTCGGGGCCTCTCTCCTTCTGAGATGGCCCAAACTCTGTGAAGTGTGTTTCTCTCTAAATAAATCCAACTTCTTACCTATCACTTTGTCTCTCACTGAATTCTCTCTGCGACAAGACATCAAGAACCTGAGCTTCATTAAGTCCTGGGACCAGGTGTGTGATCTCAATTAAAAGACCAGGTTCAAGTCCCTATCTGAGTTGCAGGGTTTCAACACTCCTTGCATTCTTTCCTGCATTCCTGGTAGTAATGTGATTTATTCCTACTTTCAGTCCTTAAAAAGTATGTCTTTATATTCACATACAATATAAAAAAAGAATAAACATATTTACATACACATTAAAAAAAAGATTTGGAAGATACACACCAAACAGTTAACAGTGGTTACTTCTCGGGAATGAAATCTCCAGTCTGGGTACTAATTTTTTATATTAGATACCTTTTTATTAGATAAATGGTTTTACAATGATCATATGTTTCCTCTGCATTTCAAAAACTACTTTGAATATTTAAAAAATCAATCACAAATAGAACTTAAACCAGGATGTCTTCTTTTCAAATCACTGCTCAGTCTAGGTTTCAGTCAACTAATCAAGCAAGCTGTTAGTTGCTAATCAAGCAAACTAATCTCAGCTGCTCCGGTTTGAATGTTGAATTCAGACTCACAAGTCAGAACCTTTATATTGATAAATTTTGCCCAACTTGGTGTTATGTTCCATCTTCCTTGCTCTAAAACTCTTAGAATCCATTCCCACAAGTTTCCAGTTTCCTATTAATACACGTTTGCATATCTCTTCGGAACACTGTGCGCTTTCCCCCTTAAGGCATCCTGGGAGCTAACTGGCTTCTGGAGGCAGAAAGGAAGGTGGGAGTGGGTCTTCAGGAGATTAGGCATCCCCTAGAGCAGGGGTCCCCAACCCGCGGGCCACGGACCCATAGCAGTCCGTGGCCTGTTAGGAACTGGGCTGCACAGCAGGAGGTGAGTGGCGGACAAGCGATCGAAGCTTCATCTGTATTTACAGCTGCTCCCCATCGCTCTCATTACCTTCTGAGCTCTGCCTCCTGTCAGCATTATGGTGAGTTGTATAATTATTTCATTATATATTACAATGTAATAATAATAGAAATAAAGTGCGCAATAAATGTAATGCACTTGAATCATCCTGAAACCACTCCCCCCACCCCGTCCATGGAAAAACTGTCTTCCACGAAACCAGTCCCTGGTGCCAAAAAGGTTGGGGACTGCTGCCCTAGAGCAAGATTACTGCCTTAGGCAAGGTTTGATAGATCCTTAAACTCAGGCAGGGAAGGAGGTTCTGTCTTCACCTGCAAGGCAGGTGCAGGGAAATTTGAAGGTACAAGATTCCCAGTTTTGTCTGAGTCCATCCAAATATCCCCAACTCAAGTCTCAAGAATTTCCCTCCTTCCCAACTAATATCCTAATCTTAACATAAAAGACTTGGTGAGGTTGTGTATTCTGTTGTAATTCTATCTGCAAAATTAAATTTGGGGCCTTGTCTGCCAGGCAGTTGCGAGATCAGTTCTTTTAAGGTTATCATAGAATTTCTCTGGTTCTCTACCTATTCCTTGAGCTCAGAGCTCAACACCCTGACATTTTCTTATTCTTACTGAATATTCTTTTTTATTTTTGGCTGCGTTGGGTCTTCGTTGCTGCACGCGGGCTTTCTTTAGTTGCGGCGAGCAGGGTCTACTCTTCTTCGTTGCGGTGCTCGGGCTTCTTATTGCGGTGGCTTCTCTGGTTGCAAAACACAGGCTCTAGGCACATCGGCTTCAGTAGTTGCAGCACGCGGGCTCAGTAGTTGTGGCTCACGGGCTCTAGAGCACAGGCTCAGTAGCTGTGGCACAGGGCTTAGTTGCCCTGCAGCATGTGGGATCTTCCTGGACCAGGGATCGAACCCATGTCCCCTGCATTCTTAACCACTGCGCCACCAGGGAAGTCCTGAATATTCTTTTATTCTCCAGTACAACTAAAAGAAATCTCACCTTGTGGTCATCTTTATTACTATACTAGGCTAGCCCATACTTGAATTCTCAAAGCCTTGCTTTTTTTGGACCCTTCATCCTAAACAGATTACATTTTAAGGAATCATGTCATTGTCCCATCCTGTAATGCTTAGTTTTATGTGTTAGTTTGGCTAGGTTATAGCACCTAGTTATTCAATCAAACACTAACCCAGATGTTGCTATTAGGAATTTTGTAGGTGGGATGGGATTAATTTCTGTTGTCTTTGACTTTAAGGAGATTATCCTCTATTATTGTTATTAATTAGATGATTATTCTCATCCAGTCAGTTCAATGGCCTTAAGAAAACACCTAAGGAAGACATTCCATCTAATGGGCAGTAGCTTCAGTTTCTGCCTGAGTTCCTAGCTTGAGGGCCTGCCCTACAGACTTCAGTCTTGCCTAGCCAGCCCCCAAGATTGCTTAAGGTAACAATTCTTTGCAATATACATATATATATATATATATATATATATATATATATATATATGGGAGAAACAGTACATATATGTATATGTTATATATATGATGGGCTCTGTTTGTCTGGTAGAACCCTGACTGATACACATGCCATGGATTCAGGGCCAGCTACGTAATTTGCTTGGCCCAGTACAAAATGAAAACATGAGAACCCTTGTTCAAAAAGCAGGAAACAAGTGCTATTAAAGGTACTAAAATATAAAACTTTTTCTTTTAAAAATTTTTTATTATTTATAAAACATAGAGGTGAGTCACAACATAAACTTACTAAAAACTGATTTTTGTGTCATAATGTT
Source organism: Balaenoptera ricei (assembly GCF_028023285.1). Lineage (NCBI taxonomy): Eukaryota > Metazoa > Chordata > Mammalia > Artiodactyla > Balaenopteridae > Balaenoptera > Balaenoptera ricei. The sequence goes on from NC_082650.1 coordinate 49,736,515, forward strand.
TAATAAATAATACTTTATTAATGTGATATCTTGATTGATCATAAGATTTTTCTGGCTTGCTTGTCTGCAAATTCATTATGGTAGGCCATCATGATAGTTTTAGCAACTTCATTTTCAATCAATGTAATTGAAAGCTACACCAGGTGGTCTTGGTAAATGCCAGATGGCAAATAATTTTTGATAATTTTAAAATTTGAAAAGGACTTTTCTGCTGATGCAACTGTTACTGGAGCTATTAAGAGTATTTTATAGAAAAAAAGGCATTATACAGACTATGAAAACATTGGGCTAAGTTTCTGATAAATTATTTTAAAATATATCTTTTAATTTGTATAGAGCTAATAATTCAGATGGAATAATTTTTCTAAAAAGACAACTCTGCATATACATCGGTTTCATTTAAGCCTGAATTTCATTGTAAATGAAAATTTATGCAATGGAATTTTAATGTTTCCTCTGACATTTCCTGTAATTGTAACAGTCATAAGAAATTGAAAGTGGTTTTCTGATTTGTATAAATTCAAGATGGCCATCTATGCATTCTATAATTGTCTTCAATTAAAAGGAAAAATTAATTTAAAATTGTCTACTTTCTTAATAATTTGTTCACCTGAAGCTTTGTATGAAAACAGTATTCTTTTCTGTTAAATGTGACAATGTTTAAATTCAGTTTTTATTTGTAAACTCTTGGAATTGTTAAAAAAACAAAATTCAACTAACTAAATTTAAAGATCTAACTGACTTTATTCAATGATTCATGAATTGGGCTGCATTCCATCTAGCAAATAGAAAGGAGCTCCCTCTGAAGAGCTGTACAAAATGAAAGGCTTTTATAGGCAGAAGGGGGTGGGAAAAGGAAGTTTCTAGCAAAGAGTGGATGTTTCATGCCAAGTCACTTTCCTATAGGGGATGGATGGGGTCTCTAGGGCAAATTACCTTACTAGTGCTGACCAGGTAATTTGAAAGGTTACATACCTGGGAGAGGCTGAAACTGCAGTTAGGTTAGGCATTAAATCTTGGTTTGCTCACATAGGACTTAGCACAAGTGACTCCATTTTGGGCCTGTGTTCTCTTTTTTAACAGAATCTAAACTCACTGAAGTGAGTTTAATAACTCTCATATATGTTTTATTACAATATCCATGTGTACACTTTCATTTTATAATAATTTGTAATAATTTGTTGACAGTGTTTATTGCCAGATCACTGGCAGTTTCTGTCTGGTACTCAGGCCAGAGAGTTAGTATTTATGTAGATGCTGCCACCTCTGCTTTCTGTGCTGCTGCTACCACCATCACCAATACCAGTCTGGACCCAGACCCTGGCCCAGGCATAGGCAAGTGTGCTGGGCTGTCAGACCAATTGCTCAACACCCAGGCTGTCTGCTATGCCCACAGGTCTGAACCTGTGTCTGCATGTGCTGCCTCCTTTCTCCCCAAGTGTATCTCCCTTACTCAAAGGACTACTTTATTGTCCTGTTGAACTTCACTTACAAAACACAAGTTCAAAGATAAAATTAAGTATAAGGCCTTTCTGAGAGTGAGGCCCAGAGGCCCATGAAGCAGCCCTGCATGTTTTACTAGTGTTCTAATTTCACTTCATTTATGCTATGCTATTGCTAGGTAAGCAATCCAATCCCCAAATTCTCTTCTTGAGAGTCTGTTTACTGAAAAAGGAATATATGATCAGTGTTTGTGAAGACTGGGTCTTGTAGGAAATAGATGTCAAGAAGGAATTAGGAGCACAATAGATTTATTTAGGGCAATGTCTGTGAAAGATAAAAGGAGGGGGAACAGGAGTAGACACGGAAAACCTTCAGACCCAGTGATTCCTTTAGAAATCAAGTAGCCTTAATCTAGATATTATAAAAATATTAAACTAAAATTTTTTTAAAAACCCTAAATTAAAGAAAATTAAAATAAGGTTTTCTAATTTTTTTTTTAATTTCAAAAGAACTTTCAGGCATAAATAGTCATGTTTCAATGTAAATTTATAAAATTCATTTCAGAACTTCTTATAAAACTTTAAAAAACATTTTAGGGGCTTCCCTGGTGGCGCAGTGGTTGAGAATCTGCCTGCCAATGCAGGGGACACGGGTTCGAGCCCTGGTCTGGGAAGATCCCACATGCCGCGGAGCAACTAGGCCCATGGGCCACAACTACTGAGCTTGCGCATATGGAGCCTGTGCCCTGCAACGAGAGGCCATGACAGTGAAAGGCCCGCGCACCGCGATGAAGAGGGGACCCCACTTGCCACAACTAGAGAAAGCCCTCGCATAGAAACGAAGACCCAACACAGCCAAAATAAATAAATTAATTAAAAAAAAAACATTTTAAGTTCAAATATAAAAGCAGATAGATAACTTATGAATTAAAAAAATACCTCTGCAAGAATATACAATGGAGAAAAGACAGTCTCTTCAGCAAGTAGTATTGGGAAAGCTGGACAGCCAATGTAAATCAAAGAAGTTAGAACACACCCTCACACCATACACAAAAATAAACTCAAAATGGCTTAAAAACTTAAGTATAAGACATGACACCATAAATCTCCTAGAAGAGAACATAGGCAAAACATTCTCTGATATGAATTGTACCAACTTAGGTCAGTCTCCCAAGGCAACAGAAATGAAAGCAAAAATAAACAAAATGGAACCTAATCAAACTTACAGGCTTTTGCACAGCAAAGGAAACCATAAACAAAAATGAAAAGATAACCTTCGGACTGGGAGAAAATATTTGCAAATGATGCAACTGACAAGGGTTTAATTTCCAAAATATACAAACAGATCATACAACTCAATAACAAAAAAAAACACAACCCAATCAAAAAATGGGCAGAAGAAATAAAAAGATATTTGTCCAAAGAAGACATACAGATGGCCACAAGGCACATGAAAAGATGCTCAATATCACTAATAATTAGAGAAATGCAAATCAGAACTACAATGAGGTACCACTTCACACTGGTCAGAATGGCCATCATTAAAAAGTCTACAAATAAAATATGCTGGACAGGGTGTGGAGAAAAGGGAACCCTCCTACACTGTTGGTGGGGATGTAAATTGGTGCAGCCACTATGGAAAATATTATGGAAGTTCCTTAAAAATCTAAAAACAGAGTTGCCATATGATCCTGCAATCCCACCCCTGGGCATGTATCTGGAGAAAACTCTAATTCGAAAAGATACATGCACCCCAATGTTCATAGTAGCACTATTTGCAATAGCCAAGACATGGAAGCAACCTAAATGTCCATCGACAGATGAATGGATAAAGAAGATGTGGTATAGCTTCTTCGCTGTAAAAATACCAAATGGTGGATGACGGCAGTGCTGCGGGAGGGCCCAGAAGCCCCGGGGCCCTGGAATCGGAGGCCCCAGTGTCTTCCGCAGAGGCTTTGGTAGCAGCGTCTGGGCCCGGGTCTCGGTGGGGGCAGAGACTGCAGAGCTCACGGAGGCAAGGCTGAGGACAAGGAGCCACAAGGAGTGGCTCCCCGTCACCAAGCTGGGCTGCCTGGTCAAGGACATGAAGATCAAGTCCCTGAAGATCTATCTCTTCTCTCTGTCCATCAAGGAATCTGAGATCATTGACTTTTTCTTGGGGGCATCCCTCAAGGATGAGGTTTTGAAGATTATGCGTGTGCAAAATCACACCCGTGCTGGCTAGCGGACCAGGTTCAAGGTATTTGTCGCCATTGGGAATTACAATGGACATGTTGGTTTGGGTGTCAAGTGCTGTAAGGAGGTAGCCACTGCCACCCATGAGGCCATCATTCTGGCCAAGCTCTCCATCGTCCATGTGTGGCGATGCTACTGAGGGAACAAAATCAGCCAAGCCCCATACCATCCCTTGCAGGGTGACTGGCCACTGTCGCTCTGTGCTGGTGCGCCTCATCCCTGCTCCCAGGGGCAGTGGCATCATCTCAGCCCCTGTGCCCAAGGAGCTACTGATGATGGCCAGAATTAATGACTGCTACACCTCTGCCAGGAGCTGCACCACCACACTAGGCAACTTCACCAAGGCCACTTTTTTTTTTTTAATTTTTAAAAAATTTATTTATTTATTTATTTTTGGCCGCATTGGGTCTTTGCTGCTGTGCGCGGGCCTTCTCTATTTGCGGCTAGTGGGGGCCACCCTTCATTGCAGTGCGCGGGCCTCTCATTGTGGTGGCTTCTCCTGCTGCAGAGCACAGGCCCCAGGCGCGAGGGCTCCAGCAGTTGTAGCACGTGGGCTCAGTAGTTGTGGCTCACGGGCCTAGTTGCTCCGCGGCATGTGGGATCTTCCCAGACCAGGGCTCGAACCCGTGTCCCCTGCATTGGCAGGCAGACTCTCAACCACTGTGCCACGAGGGAAGCCCACCTTTTTTTTTTAAACACTTACTTATTTGGCTGTGCTGGGTCTTTTAGTTGTGGCACGCGGGATCTTTTTTGCTGCAGTGCGTGGGATCTAGTTCCCTGACTAGGGATCGAACCCAGGCCCCCTGCATTGGGAGCGCAGAGTCTTAGCCACTGGAACACCAGGGAAGTGCCTCTCTCTTTCCTTTAAAGTGCTGAAATATATTATTGGACATGTACTAAGTACTAACACTTGCTGGGCTCTTTGGCAATTATGAACGCAATTCATAACTGTAAAATACTTACAATTCATAATGGCAATTATGGTTGATTTATGCATCTCTTTAGCAAAAACTTCTTGAATTCCCACTTGGTATTAGGCAAAGTACAAGCTACCAGGAATTCCATAGTAAATAAAGTATGCTCCTCGCCATTCCCCAAAGTACTTGCAATCTAGTGGGAGATACACACACTGGTCAGCAATAGTTACTTCCCCTTCAGCCCTTGCACCCAGAATGAGACAAGAAGAGCAAGCCTGAGCCCAATCTGCAGCCTGAAGCTTGATGCAGAGCTGAGGCAACCTAGATCAGCTAAACCATAGTGGGCCTGCAGACCAGTAAGCATGAGAATAAATGCTTATTGTTGGTAAATTTATGGTGTGGTTTATTATGCAGCATACTGTAGTAAAAGTCTGGCTAATGCATATTCTGCAGTTTCTTTTTTCATCATTCTTTCTTGCATCTCAGATCCATGTGTGCTTAATTTCAGCCTAGTGTGCCCTTTAGAAGATCTTGAGTGTCTTTGAGTGGAAAATTCTCTGAGTTTACACTTGGTTAGAAAATTGTTTATCACGTGTTCTTTTTTTTTTTTTTAGATTTATTTAAGAGTTCCTTCTCTTTCCCCCATAAAACACACACAAAACACTTCTGAAAATCAGCAAACAATCAAAGTCACCCGAAGGGTTTTTGTTTTTTGAATTTTATTTATTTATTTTTTATACAGCAGGTTCTTATTACTTATCTATTTTATACATATTAGTGTATATATGTCAATCCCAATCTCCCAATTCATCCCCCCCATCACTTGTTCTTAAAATACAATTTTTGGGTAAATAAGTGTAAGTTGACTATTTGTTCTTAAAAGAATAAAGATATTCTTTTGTCTTTGACTTTAGTTGTTGCGTTAAGTCAACTATTAGTATAATTATTGTCCACTTGTAGGAAATCTCTCTTCTCCCTAGCTATTTTCATATATTCTCTTTGTCTTTGGCATTCTGAAGTTTCATTATGACATGAATAAGTATGGATTTTGACTAGGCATAGATTCTTTTTATTCTACCTAAAATTTATTGGGATTCTTGGACATGTAGATTAATGTCTATGGTAGGCAGATTAATAAACCCTCAAAGATGTCCATGTCCTAATCTTCAGAACCTATGAATATGTTAGGTTACCTGACAAAGATGGATTAAGGTTGCAGATGAAAGTAAGATTGCTAATTAGATGACTTTAAAATAGAGAGATGATCTTGGATTATCCAGGTGAGCCCAATATAATCACAAAGGTCCTTCATTATGGAAAAGGGAGGCAGAAAAGGAAGGGTCAGAAATGATGTGATATGAGAAAAACTTGACCTGCTGTTGCTGGTTTTGAAGATGGAGGAAGAGGGCCAGGAACCAAGGAATATAGGCAGCTTCTAGAAACTGCAAAGGTCAAGGAAACAGGTGTTCTACTAGAGACTCCAAAAAGGAACACAGACCTGCCAACATCTTGATTTTAGCCCAGTGAGACTTGAATTGGACTTCTCACCTACAGAATTGTAAGATAATAAATTTGTGTTGTCTTAAGCCATTAAGTTATGGTAACTTGTTACATTGTGGTAGGAAACTAACAGTTTCTTTCACCAATTCTGGAAAAATTTCAGCCATTATCACTTTAATATTGCCTCTTCATTCTTTTCTTCTGGAACTCTGATTCAACATATATCAACCTTTTTACTCTGTCTTTCATGGCTTGTAATCTTGCTTTCATATTTGCTCTCTATTACATTCTGGGTAATTTCTTTAGATCGATTTCCCAGTGTACTAATTCTCTTTTCAGCTACATTTCTAATGATGTTCAACCCGTTCATTAAAATTTTCACTTCAACAATTATATATTTCATTTCTAGAGGTCTTATTTGGTTCCTTTGCAAATTGACTGGTCATTTTTTAACAACCTCTTGTTTCTTACTCAAATTTTCAACCTTATCTTTTATTTCTTTAAAGATGTTAAACATATTTATTTTATATTCTGTAACAATTCTAATATCTGAAGCTTTTCTGAAATTGCTTCTAATTCATCATACCTTTTTTTCTTGTGTTTTATAAATTGACTAAAAGCTCATGGTTCCTTTACATTATCTGTGGGAAATGTTTGAGGCCTGAGTTGAAGGGTGTTCTCTAGAGAGGATTTTCTTTTGCTTATACTAGCTGTCTATGGGTACTACCAACCTAGGACCAATTTAAAATAAAATTTCAGCATAAAGTGTTTGGGGCCACCTAGACATTAAGAACTGTGAAAGGTCTGAGATTTTACCTGCCACAGTTAGCCTGCCATAGTTGCATGGATTTTAGCAGAAGACATGCTACTCTTGTGACAGAGACTATGGACAGGTTATTACTCAAACCAATAACAGTAGCTAGAGTGTCAGCATTTGTGTTGGTTCCCCAAGTCCCAATTCCCACAGGGCACACAAAGCCGGCTAGGTGACATCTATACATGCAGTAGATCTCACTACAGGAAAGGAACACAGAACTTACAGAACATGGATATTTTATAATGGGCAGTAAGCATGCCTGCCTTTTTTCCCAGAGGTACATTATGGCTATCTTCCAAGGTTGTAAGCAAATCTGTCTCCAGAGGGAGGTGCCATCATTATCCTCCAAGACTGCTCACTATATAAACTGTTGAAAAGACAGTCAGTACCTCTGCTCACAAGATGTGCAGAAACTTGACAGAGTCATGAAGAATTATCTCCTAACAAGAGGTAGTTGAATTGGGCCACAAATCTTTGCTTGTATTTGCAAATTATTTGGGTAGCTTTTCCCTCCCTTCTATCTAGAGCCAAGGTCAAGACAGGTAAGGTGTCCTAGTTTGTTTGTGAGGATCTCCTATTAGACTCCCTACCTTGGCTGAGGTCTTGGCCTTGTTTCCTGTTCCCATATCCTTCATGGCCATTAGAACTCTAGTTCAAGGTCACCAGAATTTAGAAGATACCCTCCACCCCCCATAAAATCTTCCTTTTGTGCTTGTTTTCCTCTCCAAATTCCTGCTTTCACTTGGCTTTTGGCCTCTGAATGTTCCTTAACTTTTTGCTAGCTCAGTAATGTATCTGAACAGATGTTTCTCATGTTCTATGCAGGTGTGTGTGTGTGTGTGTGTGTGTGTGTGTGTGTGAGGGTTATTCTGTGTCTCTAATCTCCCATACTGCCACGGTGGCTGAAATGGAGGGAAGATAATAATGATTGGAGCTTTGGGTATCATGAGTCATCTGTATGAATGCTGGAGTCATCTGTATGAATGCTGGAGTCATTTGTATGAATGCTGGAGTCATCCAGAAATCTGGCAGGCTTAGAAAAGAATATACTTAACCAACATGATTAGGAAATGAGGCTTTTTAGTTGACTACATTTTTCCTCTAGTTATCTGAAGAAGCGTCTGCTTTGGGAGTAATACCACCCCACTTAAGGCTGTTATACACAGGAAGCAAAGCCTCAGGATTCTCTAAGTTGTATATAGTCACTGCACACAGTTGTGAAACAGGAGGGAAGGGGGCAGGGCACTACCTTTAAAAGAATGACACAGCCATTGAGGATAAGACATAAACTGGTTAGAACTGATTCGGCCCAAGATGGCGGAAGATTTGACCTTCAGTAGACCTTGAGCCTCATTATATGCTCATTGTAATACATTAGCATGCTAAATGACACACCCACAGGTGCCATGACAGTTACAAGGCCGACCATAAAAGGCCAAAAAGTGGGCGGTGGCCCAATACCCACGGGGAAATCTCCGTGCCTTCTCCAAAATAGTTGGAATAATTCTCCCACTTGTTAGCCTATGAAATTACCCAGCCCATAAAAATGGCCCACACTCTTGTCTATGGAGTGTGTATCTCCCTGAATAAACCTGCTTTCCCACTTAGTTCTCAGGGAAGAGTCCCCTTGCCTGCCTGCTTGTATCCCTCACAAGTGTCCTATATTAATAAATCTACTTGCCTATCATTTTGCCTCTCATTGAATTCCTTCTGTGTTGAGACATAAAGAACCTGAGCTTCAGGACTTTCCTGGTGGCGCAGCTGTTAAGAATTCGCCTGCCGGGGCTTCCCTGGTGGCGCAGTGGTTGGGAGTCTGCCTGCCGATGCAGGGGACACGGGTTCGAGCCCTGACCTGGGAGGATCCCACATGCCGCGGAGCGACAAAGCCCGTGTGCCACAATTACTGAGCCTGCGTGTCTGAAGCCTGTGCTCCGCAACAAGAGAGGCCGCGATAATGAGAGGCCCGAGCACCGCGATGAGAAGTGGCCCCCACTTGCCGCGGCTGGGGGGGGGGCCCTCGCACGGAGACGAAGACCCAACACAGCCATAAATAATAAATAAATAAATTTAAAAAAAAAAAAAAAAAAAAAAAAAGAATTCGCCTGCCAATGCAGGGGACATGGGTTCGATCCCTGGTCTGGGAAGATCGCACATGCCACGGAACAACTAAGCCCGTGTGCCACACTACTGAGACTGCGCTCTAGAGCCCGCAAGCCACAACTACTGAGCCTATGTGCCACAACTACTGAAGCCCACGCGCCTAGAGCCCATGCTCCGCAACAAGAGAAGCCACCACAATAAGAAGCACGTGCACCCCAACAAAGAGTAGCCCCCGCTCGCCACAACTAGAGAAAGCCTGCGCACAGCAACGAAGACCCAACGCAGCCAAAAAAAAAATATATATATATATATATAAATAAATTAAAAAAAAAAAAAAAAAGAACCTGAGCTTCAGTAAGTCCGGACACCACGTGAAAAAAAAAAAAAAAAAAAAGACGTGGGCTTGAGTCCCAGCCCGTGGGCTCAAGTCCCAGTCTGACTTTGGCTACGTTCGAATCCCATGTGAGAGGTGTGATTGGGTTTGAGTCCCATTGTGAGACTAGGTGTGAGGTTTCAGCTGCATTCGTTGATTATATTGTTGGCAATTTTAGAAATGCTGTGTCTGTTCAATTTCATACCTTTGCCATAGTAACTACTTAGATCGCTGTGGTGTTAACACACTCTGAGAATCTGCTACTCAGTGTGGCCCAGGATCAGCAGCACCAACTGTGTGCAGTTAGAAATGCAGATGCTCAGGCCCTTCCCCAGCCCTACTGAATCCGAATCTGCACTTTAACCAGATCCTCAGGTTGTTCATCTGTACATTAATGTTTGAGAAGTACTGCCCTAGAAAAATGCTCTCAAGGTGCAGTTGCTGATGACTCTAGCAGTAATAAAATTCGGAGGTGGTTATAATACAATGGAGAAAGCATGATTTAAAGAATCAGATTTGGAGGTCCACTCCTAAATAACAGTGTGACAGCAAATCACTTAACATATCTAAATGTAGGATCTTATTTCACAAGATTGTTAAAGGGATAAAAAGATAAGGTATGTTAAAAAGTGCCTATGACAGTGCCTATCACATGGTAGGTATGCAGTAATGCTAGTTTATTTACTTTCCTTTTTCATGTCTTGCCTGGAGAGAATAAAATAACTTTTCCCTGTATCACTCAAGTGTGTAGGAGACACCATTTTTATAAATCCATGAGAAATGATAGGTATTAAAATAATGACCAGTTCTTCATGAATAGGTAAGATATAAATTATAAAAGTTTCCATAAAGAATGAAATAGCTTATGAGACACATACAGAAAAGTTTAAACAAATTAGAATCAGTGAAAGAATAGGAAAACACCTACCACATAGCCTAACGCAGTTACTATAGGCGAGTTTGAAATATTAACACTGAGCTTCCTAATCACCAAATCAAAAAGGAAAACTCAGTAAATTACATAAGGAAATTATTCCAGAGACAATTTCTTTGGTATTAAGGTCCAAAAGGAATGTATCACATAGGTCCTTTTCCAAGGAGCATCAAACAATTTAATGGGATATATTTCAAGGGTGCAATTAGAAAGTAGTTGTTAAGATAATGAAAATGTGACTTTTAAGGGGTCTATGGTTCTTTATACTTGCAGACTAAATACAGATGGAATATAGACTGAATTTTTTCTTCTTCCTTAATTACTAAAACCCAGCAGAGGCTGAAAAAAATTCTTAATAAGCTCTTTAGAAATGGATTATCTCTAATTCTTAGAAGACTTAATTTACACAATCAGAGGAATATTTTATGTATCAGTTACAGACAGGGATGCTAAAACTTCCGCCAGAATTCTTCTAATCTCTATAGAAGGCATGTAGACAACTGGAAGAAAATATTCTTTTGTACCTACCAATAGGGACCAACCCTTCATCAGCTTATAAATATTATTAACTTACTCTTCCCATGAGCTTCACTCTCAGTAAAATAAATGAAGATGTATATAGATATTTAAAACCTCCCAACTTAAGCCAGTTGATATCTTATGTTTTATTATGATTTTAAAATGAAAATATTAGCATAGAATTCCTATGAATTCCCTAACAGTTTAAAACAAAAATGCATGATCAGAAATGTTTGGGAGATACCCTATATGAAAAATATTATGGCAAATTATCCATAGTCTATAAACTATTGTGAGGTTTTTTGTTTTTTTGTTGTTGTTTACTCCACACTATAAATGGATATCCCTTTTTATTAATACAAATTAGATCTATACCATTCTTTTAAATGGCTGCAGTGTAATCCACTGAAGGGATATGCTATTATTTATTTAACCATTATTTAAACCGTTTCTAACTTTTATCATAAAAACCATAGTCACGTTCATCTTTGTACATATAACTTTGCACACTTGCCTGATTCTTTTCGTTTTTTTTCCAGTTAAGTTAGTGCTTTATTTCTTCATTCTCCGCAGAATACTGATTCTGTAACACTGAATACAGTCTGATATGTATCATTACAACAAAACTTTCTCTTTATGAAAGATTAGCAAAAATACATCAGCAAGGATATAACTAGTGCATTTACTAAAACATATCATAATCATAAAACCAAATGATCACACACAATAATCTTCACATATGACATACCATTGATATTGTTCCTGTTCAACAAATTTTGGATTTCATCCTTATTATGTTTCAGTACTCTTTTTGATTTATTTTAGGTTCAACTAATAAAGAAGTAACATATCAGAAGTGTTAAGACTGATTAGTATCATTGCTTATGTATATTAATCACCTGCCAAAGACACTAGCTTGCCTGATTTTTTTTTTAATTGAAGTATAGTTGATTTAAATATTGTCTTAGTTTCAGGTGTACAGCACAGTGATTCAGTTTGCAGCCAAAGGGTGCAAAAAGGGGTAGTGACATGACAGCATTGGAGAAGAGGAAGGAAAATACCAGAGGAAATGACAGAGCAAAATGAATGAAAAATACCCACACCCAGACACATCCCTATGAAAGATTATATCTTCAAGATTACAGAACAGATGCTAAACATTTCTATGGAAAAAATAGGACACTTAAAAAAAGGGGTAAAACAGTCTTATAACACATCTGAACCACTGAATGTTAGAAAGTAGTGGGGGTAATGCCTTCATGGTTCTGAGAAAAATTCATTTTTAACTTGGAATTGTATACCCAGACAAAAAAAATAATCAAATATAAGAATGTGGAAAGCAACCAATCTAATTCTTGCTCATTGAGGAGCTCATAGACTACCTGGGAAGAAAGACAGATAAACATGATATGCATAAGATAAGCAAAGTGCAGAGAGGTCTCACAGGATGTTACCAGTATGGATGAGGGGCACCCAACCTAGTCTGGGGGAGGGAAGAGAAGACTTCCTGAAAGAGATGATCCTGAGTTGAGCCTTAAACCATGAGGAAACAACTTAGTAAATCTCTTCAATAAATTTCCTTGACTTAGATACGGCTGTTAAGAGAAATTTTATCCATATTCAAATTTGACTTCCACATAGCTTATAAACTGGTCATGACTAAGGGCGTAAGCATTAAAAGAGTCACTACTTTGCCTACTAATCCCATCACATATGCAGTGTGATATGCAAGATTTGCAGCTCAGTTCTCCTCACGACTAACCCATTGGAAGCTGGGCGAACCGACCTTTCCTTTTTTTAAAAATAAATTTATTTATTTATTTATTTTTGGCTGCATTGGGTCTTCGTTGTTGCGCGCAGGTTTTCTCTGGTTGCGTCGAGCGGGGGCTACTCTTTGTTGTGGTGCGGGGGCTTCTCATTACGGTGGCTTCTCTCGTTGCGGAGCACGGGCTCTAGGTGTGCGGGTTTCAGTAGTTGCAGCACGTGGGCTCAGTAGTTGTGGCTCGTGGGCTCTAGAGCACAGGCTCAGTCGTTGTGGCGCACGGGTTTACTTGCTCTGCAGCACATGGGATCTTCCCGGACCAGGGCTTGAACCCGTGTCCCCTACATTGGCAGGCGGATTTTTAACCACTGCACCACCAGGGAAATCCGACCTTTCCTTTTGACTTGAACAAACTGTTGAAACCATCACTTTATTCTTTCATTCTCTACCTATGTCAAATAAACTCATTTTTTAAATGTTTAGATCAAACTTTTCAAATTCCTTACTGGCATGTGATTAGGCCTTATTAATTTCTGGGTGGTTATCATTTATTTGTTTTTTTGTTTAACATCTAGGGCAGGCTGCATTCTGGTGTCAGGGAACAATTCATGCTATAGTGGGGCTAAGAAGTTTAAAGAATGAAAGGATAGGGACTTCCCTGGTGGCACAGTGGTTAAGAATCCGCCTGCCAATGCAGGGGACACGGGTTCAAGCCCTGGTCCGGGAAGATTCCCACGTGCCGCGGAGCAACTAAACCCGTGCGCCACAACTACTGAGCCTGTGCTCTAGAGCCCACGAGCCACAACTATTGAAGCCCGCGCACCTAGAGCCTGTGCTCTGCAGAGAAGCCACCGCAGTGAGAAGTCCGTGCACCGCAACGAAGAGCAGCCCACGCTCTCTGCAACTAAAGAAAGCCCGCGTGCAGCAACGAAGACCCAACGCAGCCAAAATAAATAAATAAATTTTAAAAATCAAATTATTTAAAAGAAAATACACGTACCATAAAATTTATTAAAAACAAAAACAAAAACAAAAAAGAAAGCCCAGTCTGGGGATCCCAAAGATTCTCTCTCACTCCCACTGAATGTGGTGTGGGTTAAGTGAAGGACCATCTTCTTCCCTTTTTCAGGATGGCCCCTCATTCAGAGACAGAGTCAAAGCTCAGGCACTATCCTGGGTTGAATAGCGTCCCCCCCAAATTCATGTCCACCTGGAATCTGAGTGTGATCTTATTTGGAAATAAGGTCTTTGTAGATGCATACAAGTTACAACAAGGACATACTGGATTAGGTTGGGGCCTAAATCCAATATGACTGATGTCCTTTTAGGAAGAGGGGGATTTGGACACGGACACAGATGAAAGAAGGCCATGTGAAGATAGAGCCAGATATTGGAGTTATGCTGCCACAAGCCAAGGAATGTCAAGGCTTACCGGCAACCACCAGAATCTAATGGAGAGGCATGGAACAGATTTTCCCTTTGGGCCCCTAGAAGGAACCAACCCTCTGTATATCTTTTTTTTTTTTAAATTAATTAATTAATTTTAAAAATTTATTTATTTATTTATTTATTTATTTTTGGCTGAGTCGGGTCTTTGTTGCTGGGCACGGGCTTTCTCTAGTTGTGGCGAGCGGGGGCTACTCTTTGTTGCGGTGGGCGGGCTTCTCACTGCTGTGGCTTCTCTTGTTGTGGAGCACGGGCTCTAGGCACACAGGCTTCAATAGTTGTGGCACACGGGCTCAGTAGTTGTGGCTCACGGGCTCTAGGCACACAGGCTTCAATAGTTGTGGCTCACGGGCTCTAGAGCGCAGGCTCAGTAGTTGTGGTGCCCGGGCTTAGTTCCTCTGTGGCATGTGGGACCTTCCCGGACCAGGGCTCGAACCCGTGTCCCCTGCATTGGCAGGCGGATTCTTAACCACTGCACCACCAGGGAAGCCCCCTCTGTACATCTTGATTTCAGACTTCTGGCCTCCAGAACTGTGAGAGAATAAATTTCTTCTGTTTTATGACAGTTTATGGTAATTTGTTACAACAGCGCTAGGAAACTGACACAGGCATCAACCTCTTCCTACACCCTATCAGCAGCAGGTGGGCATCCCTCCCTTAGTCTGGCCTGCATCCTCATCCAGTAGGGAGAGAGGTCTGATTCTTAATCCCATTGCCTCCCATTCCTCTTCTTCAGCTTCCCTGACATGACTCTGTACTGAAGAGACCAGAATCTGTTTCCCCAACAGCCTTTAAGCTTAGACCATCCTTATTAAAAGGAGCTTTGTTCTCAGACTTTAAATCAATGTTTAAGTAAAATGAATATGCCTCCCAGAAGAATAGCAGGTATTTACATGTAAAATCAGATTGGCCAGAGAACTGTTGCTGGTTGAGTGGAAAGAGCAAAGGCAAGGAAGGCCTCTTATACATACTGAGACAATGAACATCTCAGTGGCAGTGGCAACTATAAATTTTCTGTATTTCATAAGCCCTATGACTCTTCCATGAACTGAGAAGGGGGAACTAGTGACTGATATCAACCAAATATGAAGGGAAAAAAAGCAGAGCCGGTAATTTTAACATATAGAGTGCGACAAAGAGGATAAATGTCTCATTGGGATAATTTGATCTTGATAAATGACACTGACACTTGGCAGTGCAGTCTTTGTTCTCTATTGTCTTAGAGACTGGGGATTAAATCCTATCACTGACTGACTACACAAACTATCCTCCTGGAGCCTCAGTATTTTTATCTGTAAAATGGAGATAATGCATACCTTCCTCACATGGTGGTTATAAGGATTATATATTAGCTAGCTTATATAAAATGCCTAGGATTCAGTAAATGTTAGCTCTCATTCTCACTCCACTTACTTGCCAAAATCATCATTCCTTCTTCAAGCCCCCTGCCCTTACTCCCACCGCTTTTTTTCCTCTGCATTTCATCGTGCTTCCCACGTCATATAGAAATGAAAAGTTATTACAGATCTTCCTTGATTTACGATGGGGTTATGTCCCATTAAGCCCATCGTTAAATGGAAAATATTGTTAAGTTGAAAATGCGTTTAATACACCTATCCTACTGAACATCATAGCTTAGCCTGGCCTACCTTAAATATGCTCAGAACACTTACATTTGCCTAGAGTTGGGCAAAATCATCTAATGCAAAGCCTATTTTAACAAAGTGTTCAATATCTCATGTAATTTATTGAACACTGTACTGAAGAGTATTGGTTTCATCTTTTCTTTTTCCACCAGCTCTTTTCCTTCAATATATGAAAAGTTCCTATAATGAGTATCACCTCACACTGGTCAGAATGGCCATCATCAAAAAATCTACAAACAATAAATGCTGGAAGGGTGTGGAGGAAAGGGAACCCTCTTGCACTGTTGGTGGGAATGTAAATTGATACAGCCACTATGGAGAACAGTATGGAGGTTCCTTAAAAAACTAAAAATAGAATTACCATATGATCTAGCAATCCCACTCCTGGGAATATACCTGGAGAAAACCATAATTCAAAAAGATACATGCACCACAATGTTCATTGCAGCTATTTACAATAGCCAGGACATGGAAGCAACCTTAATGTCCATCAACGGAGGAATGGATAAAGAAGTTGTGGTACATATATACAATGGAATATTACTCAGCCATAAAAAGGAATGAAATTTTGCCATTTGCAGAGATGTGGATGGACCTAGAGACTGTCATACAGAGTGAAGTAAGTCAGAAAGAGAAAAACAAATATTGTATATTAATGCTTATATGTGGAATCTAGAAAAATGGTATAGATGAACTTATTTGCAAAGTGGAAATAGAGACACAGATTTAGAGAACAAATGTATGGATACCAAGGGAGGAAGAGGGGGTGGTATGGATTGGGAGATTGGGATTGACATATATACACTACTATGTATAAAATAGATAACTAATGAGAACTGACTGTATAGCACAGGGAACTCTCCTCAATGCTCTGTTGTGACCTAAATGGGAAGGAAATCCAAAAAAGAGGGGATATATGTATACATATAGCTGATTCACTTTGCTGTATAGCAGAAACTAACACAACACTGTAAAGCAAATATATTCCAATAAAAAAATATATATGAAAAGTTCCTTCCCCTTATTAAACACAAACTAATAACAAAACTCTGAACCTCCCTTGACCATGGTAGCTACAATCCTATCTATCTTTCTCCTTCCTTTTTAGCCAAGTTTCTACTCTTTTTTCATTTAAATTTTATTTACTTACCTTTTGAAAAGGCAGTATTTCATGGATCAAAATTCAGAAAGGTATACAGTACAAATTCTCCCTCCTACCTCCAATTCTCAAGCACAGTTTTCCTTCCCTGAGCAAACGGTTTCTTGTGGTCGTTCTACAGATAAGTCATGCATACACAAGAAAGTATGTATTTTTTCTTTTGTATAAAAATGTTAGCATATTATGGACACTCTTCTGATTCTTGCTTTTTTTTCCACTTAAAAATATATTGATATCTTGGAGGTCTTTCCATTTCAATACCTAAACAATTTCCTCATTGATCAGGTCTTCTGAAAAGTAGATGCCAAGATGGGATTAGACCTGTAAGACACTTACTGGAGGAAATGCCTGTGAGGAAGAGAAAGGAGGGAGCTGAAGGAGCTGTCAGATCATGATGCTAATCTGCCCCCGTGAAGGAGAGAGGGAAGGAAGGAGGGTTGGGTAGGCAGTGACTCAGACTGCAACAGAGTTCGAAGAAAGTGCCAGATAGGCTTATGCCTGGGGAGTCCTTAAGCTCAACTCACCTGTCAGAGGAACTCTGCATCTTGCAGGAATGGACCTGCCTATGCAGCACTCCCAGCATCCTGCTATGGTCAGTCATAGGCTAGGAGCAACCGTTGGGGACTGTGGCCTCATTGCAAATGCAGTAGTAGATCCAGAGCTTAGCAACTGGGGCTTTCTTGCAAGGAGGAGATCTGAGAGGCATATTTCTTAGCTTTTGCATTATTTTTAGGGCTGCATAATAATCCATTGGTGCATGTGCCATAATTTATTTATCCAGTCCTTTTCTAATGAACACTTTTGTTGTTTCCCAGTCCTTTCCTAGTAGAAACAATGCTCAATGAATAACCTTAAGTTATATCATCTTGCACACATGGGGAACTCCACAAACTGGGCTCCTGGGGAAGCAGACCTTGATATGGAGATTAACATGTAATCAGTTTATTACAGAATGTTGATGGGATCAATACTTGTGGAAGGAAAAGGAAGAAAGCAGGATGGGGGAGATTGAGAACATTCTCAGTGACGGCCTGAGTCAGCCCAACAGGGAGTTCTGAAGATAGGATCAGAGTTGTCCTGAAGTGGGGTGAGAGGTCTGGGCCTTTATATCCCTGCATTAATCAGTCATTGGATGTAAGGTGCTCCAGGAAAATGGTGAGGTGAGGTGAGATGAGGCAGCTCTTTAGACAAGGCAATTCCTGAAGAGGGCTGACAGCTGAAGGCTGTTTGCGGCAGCACTCCCAGCAGCTTGGGGGAATAGTACATCCCTTAGTCCTGAAGGGGGGTGTGTCTAGGAAGGCTTATCAGAGCATCCGCCACAAGGAGTATAATTGTAGGATACTATTATGTAATTTTGATAGATATTGCCAAACCAAAATCTAATGTATGTGTTGGTACATATTTTGTGAATATATACTTCCACTGGCAATGCAGGAGAATGTCTGTTTCCCCCATCCTTGGTAACAACGGTGTGGTCAAACTTTTTTTTTTTTTTTAAAGATTTATTTCTATTTACTTTTGGCTGCCTCGGTCTTCGTTGGGGTGCGCGGGCTTTCTCTAGTTGCGGTGAGCGGAGACTACTCTTCCTTGCCATGCGCAGGCTTCTCATTGCGGTGGCTTCTCTTGTTGCAGAGCACAGGCTCTAGGTGCGCAGGCTTCATAGTTGTGGCACGCATGCTCAGTAGTTGTGGCTCGTGGGCTCTAGACTGCAGGCTCAGTAGTTGTGGCACACATGCTTAGTTGCTCCGCGGCATGTGGGATCTTCCTGGACCAGGGATTGAACCCGTGTCCCCTGCATTGACGGGCGGATTCTTAACCACTGCGCCAGCAGGGAAGTCCAGAAGTATTTTTTTTTGAATATACAATATCGATTACTTCTTGGCTCAAAAGTCTTCAATGGCTTTTTATTGCCTATAGACTGAGGAAATCTAAAGCTTCTGCTTGACATATATAGGTCTTCATATTCTGACCTCTGCTTATCTCTCCAGTCTCTTCTTAGCCATCATCTATTTCCTGCCTTAATCTGTAATGTTCAAGCTATTTGCATTTGTCAGAATATATCAGGTTCTGTCAATGATATATACACATGCCATTCTGCCAGAAATAATTCTTTGCTACTTCCCCACGTGTCCTTCAAATAAGATTATTTAAATTTTGGCTGAAAACTACCCCCTTAATGACGCCTACCCTGACTCTTCTGGAAGTCCTCCTATTCTATTATTGCTCTTTGTACCCACATAGTTTTTAATTTGTTCGCATGTTTATTTTTTCAATACATTTTAGTCCCTGATGGAAAAGACCAATTTTCATCTGGTATCTCCAGCACTTATCATAGTGCCTGGAAATAACAGAAACTCGGATACTTCATGATTTACTTCAAGATCTGAGGAAGTTTCCCAGGAAACATTGTTGTAGTAAGTAAACAATTCCCCCCACCCCACCCCCACGCCTATCTCTAGTTTTCCAGGTTTCTTCCAAAACCTAGCAGGCGGGTCACTACTATTAACTTTCCTTACCACTTCAGGTAGAATTGACTATTTCCTGCTCTATGCTCCCACTGAATGTGGTATGTAAGTCCCATCCCAGCACCAACCATGTTTAAGATTGCATCCCAAGCATTTGCTATGTTTTATGCACGCAATAATGAATCAACGTTCACCTTGATAAAGGAGACTTTCTTAAACATTCTAGGACAACGTCACCATTATGCATAAACCGTAAAAATTCCTTTACAATCCAACCCAAATGATTGTTTTCAAAACGCTGCGTTCCGCAGGCACCTTAATTGTCTTTAGACAGATGGCCAAAAGCTTGGCTGTGGGAATCACATATGGTAAGAGGAGACCATGACTAGAGCGCCAAGAAAAGGGATGATTGGCTGACTAGGGCGCAGAAGTTACATGTTCCCTGGCCGATGCTAGAAGTAGGAAACCGCTGAATGTTCAGCTTTTGAAATACGGTTTTTGCATCGTAAAGAAAAAAGATTATCCTATCAGGAAGAACCTAGCACATGCAATTACCAATCAAGAGTCGGAAAGAAGCCAAAGCCTGGGGATACCCACGCACCAACGGGACGTCATTCTCTCTTCTCCGCCAATGAGCGGCTGGATGGGGGCGGGGTAAGAGGCGGGACAATTGCTACAAAAAAACAAACAACAATCTTCAGTACAACTGCCCTAACCACAGTCCTTCCCTCGTAAACCGCTGGAGCAAACTGCTGGGCAAGGCGCTTGTTAAACACTTTCCACTCTCCTTCTCGCACGGGGGCAATTATAATAGAGTACCTTCCTTGCACCAGAAGAAGCGCCTTCTTTCCACCAGCTCCCACAGACTCGCAGAAAGCACACTGCAACTTTGAGCTTTCTACCTTCACAAGAACTGGTGGTAGTCCAACGCTACCTGAGGGGGGGCGGTCTCAGTGCGCAGGCGTGCACGCCTTGTGAAGGTGGGGCTGTAGTGGCCCACGGCAGCCTGGGAGTTGTATTTCCTTCAGCCGCAAAACTCAAACCATTCCTGAGGCCTGAGGAACTACATTTCCCAGGAGTCTCCGCGATCTCGGGGCGGGCGGGCTGGTTCGTTAATGAGCTCGAGGAAGCCGCGGCGCGGCCCACCAGGTTCCAAAACAAGGAAATGAAGGGGGGAGGCGGGACTGGGGGTTCCTGCGGGAGCCGCCGCCGCCGCTGCCGCGGAGGAGGAGGAGGTGGAGGAGGTGGTTGCCGCGGCCGCCGAGGAGTCCCTTGCTGAAGGCGGATCGCGGGGCGGCGGGCGACGCGCGCGCGCGCCCGAGAGGTGGCCCGAGAAGTGGAGCGGCGGTCGCGGGGGGAGGAGGAGGAGGGACTGAGCGGCGGCGGCCCCCGCGTTCCGGTGCCTCTATGGGGAAAGCAGACAATGGATTATGATTTCAAGGCGAAGCTGGCGGCGGAGCGGGAGCGGGTGGAGGATTTGTTTGAGTACGAAGGGTGCAAAGTGGGACGCGGCACCTACGGGCACGTCTACAAGGCGAGGCGAAAAGATGGGTAAGAGCAGGGGCGGGGGGAGTAGGCTTGCTCGGGTCCTAGCTCTGCCCGAGACCGCGCGGGATGGGTGGGTCGGAGCCGGGTTGGGCCGTGCCCGGGGGGCGAGGCGGAGGTGGTCGCGGGGCCGCGTCCCGGGGCAGACTCTGAGGGACGTGGGTTCTGCTCGCCCCCCGCGCGGCCCCGTCGCACCCCTTGAACTCCCGCGGCGCAGCCCGGTCGGGGGGCGTAGGTCCGGTCCTGCGGGGCACCCTCCGCGTGCATGGAGCTGGCGGTGGGACTCGAGTTGGGACCTCGGTGGGAGGTGGAGTTTGTGGGTGTCTGGTCTCCAGGGGAGACGCGGAGGGGTGGGAGAGCTCCGCCGAGGAGTTGCCGCTCCGGCCTTGGGCTGGTGACGGTCGTGGTGGAACTTCCAATCGGCTGAGCGCCTCCCGGGGGCGGCGGTTTGAAACCTAGCCGAGGAGTCCGTCGGACTGCCGTGCGTCTGGGTCCTCGCCAGCCTCACGGGTCTGAGCTGTTGGGCACCTTCGCCCTTGGGGCCAGCCAACCCGATGGCCCCTCCGCGCAGTCCCTCAATCCCAGTCGTATACCCGGCCACTTCTCCACGCCGCTTCGCCTGCCTCCGATTTCGATTTCTCACGTTCTCAATTCTGCACCTTTCCTCGAATGTAGGACCTTCTGAGAGATTAACCGCGTTTTGCTCGCAGAACTTGAGTTCGCTCTGGTAACTCATTTCCCCGCACCTTGGGTATTCTTAGGTCCTCCATTCCATCCTCTGCCAAATGACTGCGTGCTGAGGTTTATGGGGCACCTAGATTATCCAGAAAGGAATTCGAGTAACACAGAGCTGGGCCTGAACCTTTGTTTTCCTGGGAGTTGAGGGAGAATCGTAGGAACCCCGTAGGAAGCCCTTACTGATTGTTCTCGTAGGAGGAGAGCTGGACGTTGTATTGAGAATGCCTATCCTTCGTACTGGAGGGCACACGGCTCGTACTCCAGGACAGGTGGAACCAGTTCTCTGCCTGCGAAGGGTGGGTTAAAACCATTCGTCACCTCAGGGCCCATCCTGGCAGGAGTTCCCCTTCCCTGGAGTTGGGGAGCCCGGGAACATCTGCCTATCCCGCTTAAACTTTAAAGACGATCAAACTATGTGGATGAGAGTTTTTAGGATCGTAGCGAAACATTTCTGAATGAACTGAATATCAGCCACAGTGACATTAGTAAGACCTGAAGTGCTGCTTATCGTTCTGCACACTCTCTGGGTTGATTGATGAACTCTAGGATCAAAGTAGGTAGAGGGGTTTGTGTATGTGTGCGCGCGCGCGTGCGCGCGCTTGCTAATTTTATACAGGGAAGGAGCAAGCACAACTTTATAAACCTTTATCATAAAGTATGGTGAAAACTACAAGGTACTTTACAAGTGTAAAGGATTATTATTATTGCAAATAATTTTTTGTCTTGTAAGTGAACGGGCCCCATAGTACTCAGTTGTTTGTAAACTTTTCTCATAATTCCTTAGTTAATTGCCAGGTGTCCTTGGATGAGTGTCTTGGAATGTGAAGTACTATAATTAACTTGTGTTTTGTTTTTGGAATATCCACTCTACTTGTTATACTGGTGTTCCTGTGAGAATCTTATCAGATATATTTGGGGAAAGCACATCTAGCTTTCCTATTTCGGCACTAGCATTACAAAACAAATCAGAGGTGCTGTTTTTCATACTCCGCATGCTAACTTTATAATATATTTGGACTGGAATTTTAAAAATGTATTTTAATTTTGTTTTTAAAAAAAGCTTTTTTTTTTTTTTTTTTTTTAGCAAGCAGCTTTTAAGAAAAGTTAAATTCTGCTTCTGAATTGTATTTGAATAGCACGGGCTACAACAAAGAACAGATAATTTAATTCCCGCTTATATTTGTTCTTTTTGAATATTTTCCCCTCTAATAAAATTCTTGATTTGAATACACTTCCTTCTTGAGTGAAATTTGTTTAATTAGAATTAATAAAGCTTCTTTAGTAGAGTAGGATCAGTTTGTATATCTTCAAAATACATGCTTTTAAAATAAACTTTCAGGATCTGAAAGCATTATTTTAAATCACTAAATTACATGTAAGAAAAATCGGTATAAAGCTTCTTTTTCTTGGACCAAGAGTCTAGTTGAGATTTAAAGCTTTATAGTAAACACCCACATTTCTTGTGGGTTGGTAGCAGGATTAGTTTTATGTTCATTGATACCGGCGATTTGAAAGAACAGAAAGTTTTTAGTGATGGTTCTAAGCTGATACAGATTCGCATAGTAAAGGATTTTACACTCTGATCATGGTAAATTACAGTATAGCTCTTTCCAGAATTTATTTTGGTTAACTCAGAAAGATGTATAATGCTATTTTAGGGAGCAAGAGAGAAATCACGTGAGTACCTTAAAGAGGAACTATTCTGGTGTATGTAATGTAGCATATAACCCCAAAATTGTTCAAGTCTCTAGAAGAAACACTGGAAGAAGTAATGTAACATAAAACATCATTAGAAAAGCCTCTGCTTATAGTTTAATACTAGAGTTTACAGAACCTTAGAATGTTGTTTCCCTTGAAATATGACTTTAACTTAGGCTGTATTAATTATGCTACATAAATTTATAATGGACTGGAAGTGCAAGATTTACATCTGGGTTTTTCACCTTTAATAAAAATGTTATTTGTTCCATCTTTTTGTTTTGAAGGAAGGGGGTCTTTTGACCCAACTATCCTTTTTTTTTTTTTTTTTTAAATCAGGCTTAGAAGTTATTCTTGAAGAGAAACCAGTTTAGAATATTTCTAGACTTTTTATGAGCAAGAATTTGTAATACAGTTTTCAGCATTAGGAAAAAGTCACATAACAGTATGGTTACAAACCTCAAGACCATATTTATCAAGTTTGAAACACTTCTTGTTTTGATTGATAAAGGACTATTGTTAAAAAGTTCTTTTGTGAATAAGAGGTTCAGGCAAACATGATTCCATAGACTAGTGTTATGTCTGAAAACTGTTGTACCCAACAATATTACCATTGAACTTTGCAACATTCATTTAGTCTTTTGAACCACTCCAATAAAAGAATGCTGCTTTTTGGAGTTATTTTGAAATATAGTAATTGAAAGTGAAATGGCTGACAGAGTTATCTTACTGAGTTTCAGTTTTGCCTTAGGGTTTCAGATGAGAAGTAGTTGGTAACTACATGTCTTAATGTCTGTCATGAATCCTTCACAATAAATGTAGTATGTTTTTAACGGGTTTTTCACATTTTGTTCGTAGTTAAAATAGGTAATTGTATTTGCATCTTTTTGGAGACCTCCCAAAGATTAAAGATGTATCGCTATGATCATAGTATTTTAGAGCTTTCAAGAGTTTCAGATCATCTAGTCTAATTTCTTCTTTTTACAAATTAGAAAACCAGAGCTTTTAGAAGTTGTCATGCCCATAGTCTTGGCAAAGACAAGCCTGTAATCCAGATCTCTTGACTCTTGAGCTCTTGTATTTCCTAATGTGTTTTCCCTCCTAATACCTTGGGAGAAAAAACAAAAAAGACCACATTGCTTCCACTTTTGACAATCTTATTGTATAAACTTCTTCCATGCAAAGGATACTACATCTGTACCGAAAAATATGGAAAAGGGAAAGTATCACATATGAGGGGCGTTTTAAAAACGTAGGAGTTCAGGCCTGGAGATTCTACCACATGCAGTTGCTTCTCTTCATCTGGTTTCTCTTCATCTTCAGTCTCATTACTTTTGGCCATCATCTCTGATTTGCATAATAGCCGAATTGGTCTCTGCCATTAGTCTTGCCTCACTGTAGTCCAAGATCCAAGTTGCTGCCAGTGTTACAAAATAAAATCAATCATGTCATATCTCTTCTTGTAAAGCTGTAGATTCTCTGTGGCTCATACGGTTACATCAGATCTTAATTCCCTAGTTTGGCGTGTAAAGCCATTTGCATTTGGATCTTAAAGTCTTTAGTCTTTACAGCCTTTACGCCTGCCACCACCTCCCTCCTTTTTTCCCAGTGTGTTCAAGCCATATGCTTCTGTAGCATTCAACTGCTCATTTTTTTCCTAAGATTTGCTAAGTCCTTTTCATGTCTCATTTTCTTTTTCTGCACTCAAACCAGAATGGTGTTGGTCTGCCAATTCCTCTCTCTTCCTTCCCCCTCCCACAAACCTGGGAAACTCCTGCTCCCACTTCAATACCCAGTTCAGATAGCTTTTCTTCTAGAAGTCTTCCCTTAGTTACCCAGTGTACTCATTATCTGTGCTTCTGCCCTTCTTGGTCTTATGTGTATAATATCGCTGTGATACTAGTCTGCGCCATAAACTATTAACTACAAACGGATCATCATCATCCTGTTTCCAGCAACTTGTACAGGGTTGGGTATGTAAGCACACTCAAAAATTGTATTAAATTTTTTAAAAAATGCCCTAAATTGGAAAACATATATATATTTTTTCTGTTCTGGTAAACATACTTAACTGGTGTTTTCAGTAATTGTTTTGAAAGCCTGAAATATGGGGATGCTACATGAGATAAGCAGTTCAATGTAAATATGTAACATTAACTAGGTCTAGTGTAATTTTTTCTGTAAGAAATAATGTGCTGCTTTCCAAGACAGTTGATACTTTTCTTTTAATAGTTTGATAAGTAACATGGGTAATTTTTTGAATTATTAAGCACTTTTTTTTCCTCTTAGGCCAGTTCTTCTAAAATTGCTAGACTGTAGTAATCTGTCTTCTCTGCTTTTACTAGCGATGTTATAGAGATGCTTAGAAAACGTCAGCATTCAAACATATTTTAGGAAATTTTTTGGTATTATGGATTCATGTTAAAAAAACTAAATACTTTTATCACTTAGTAAATCAGGTGGACATCAGCTTGTTTAATTGGTTCTTTATGCACTGCAAGCCTTCAAAACTTTGTTTTTGGGGCCCAGGGGAATGTTCTTTTCAATGAAATCTGATTGTCTAGAGCACTGGCTGACAAACTTTTTCTGGAAAGAGGCAGAAACGAAATATTTCAGGTTTTGTGGGCCATACCTACCATCTATGTCACAATTACTTGAATCTGTCATAGTAGTGCCAAAGTATCCACAGACAATGTATAAATGAATACAAATTAGAATGTGTTCCAGGAGGAAGAAAAAAAAAAGGTGGTGGGCTGTATTTGGCTCACAGGCTTTAGTTTGCCAGCCCTTAGTCTAGAGCAGTGATGTCCAGTAGGACTTTCTGCAATGATGAAAATGCATCTGTGCTGTCCAGTATGGCAGCCACTAGCCACATGTGTCTCAAGAAATGCAGTTAGTGTGACCGAGAAATTGGCTAGTAGCTATGATATTGGACTTCTCAGGTTTAGAGTTTTTTGGAACAAGTGGCTTAGCAACACAATTCGTAAATCCATGAAGTGACCTTTTAATAAAAATGTATAAATGATGGTGTGGACAAATGAAATAGGAAAGTTTGTATTTTTTCTTTCATGTAATAGGAGAAAATTTGAGGCTGAAATGGTTTGATAAAGCAAACTAATACTTGAACTGAAAAGCTGTCAATTTGTGAATGGAATCAATCAATGATATTTGATTACTTTTCAAAAAATATTTCATTTTACAAAAAGAGCATATGTGTTTAGTAAGTAGTAAATGTGTGTGCATAAAAAAGCTTATATAATCTGGTTGCCACCCTCCATGTTTTGCCAAATCTGTAATTTGTGATACATTCAATGTGTTTGTTCCGAGTATTCTGATGCTTCAATAAATTCTTCAATGGCAAAAAAAAAAAAAAGATTATACAATGTACTGTAAGCCTTCCCTTTCCCAGTCACCCTTTTCCCTTTCTAGAGGCAACCATTCTTGGTTTTCCTTTTTAGAGAGATTTTCTCAGGGGTGTGTGTGTTTAATGATAAATGGTAGTGTGCTGTACTGTTCCTGCTGTATATTTTTTAACCTTGTATATAACCTTGAAGATCATTACATATCTTATGTACAGAGATGCCTAGTTCCTTATAATAGTTTCATTATATTACATTGTATTGACTTACATAATTTATTTAACTATCCCTCTTGATGGACATTTAGCCTGTCTCCAGTCTTTTGCTAGTACACTGTGGTGAATATCCTTAGTAGGTACAGTATTTTGTGCATATTAGTATCGCTGTAAGTTAAGTTTCTAAAAGCTGCTTACTTTTGGAAGTAATGCCTTGAAATGATCTGCAAATATGGTGATGTACCCGATATAAATCTCTAAAGACTGGAGACAGGAGGGCTGAGAATAAGGAAGAGAAATGTTAAGGCTTTAAAAATAATAATTATTAATACATACAAAATGAGTTCTAAATTATTAGTTTGCATAGGAAATGCAAGTTACTGTTTTAGCAGCATGGGAAAGACATGTCAGTTTTAGATAGGAAAAAAGTAGATCAATGGAAAGCGTTTATTTTTTTAGTACAATGGATGTCAATATTGATGAATTAAGAATTTTTACTTTTGTGTACTATATTTTTGAACTGGATATACTGGATAAAAAGTTAATATGTGATGTTAAATTGTGTGTTTTGCAAAATTCTGAAGTAGTATAGGGTGGGTTAGACATCAATATAGAAGGCTTGAAGGCAATATATTGCAATTTGGAATTTTCTTGGTGGTAAATGATTAGACTAAGAGTATTCGACTAATGTGTTTTTAAAGATCAACTTGTTTGTTATCTTGTGATATTGTGACTATATAATTTAGTGCAGCTTTGGATTCCAAAATTAAAGGACACTTTGAACATTTTGAATTACCAGCATGACTAGTTCCTTGAAAACAGGTAGTTTTTAAGGTCTAGAACCATAAAGAGGTAGCTAACAGAGCTATTTAAAGATTTTTGTCCATTTATAAATAGCTGATAGTCCAACACTTCCTGTAATAGCCATTTTGAGCATGCATTGTGCAGGATAAAAGAGAATCTCGAGAGAGAGGACAGGATGTAATTCAAGATACAAGCGTGCAGCAGTAGTTTTTTATTGAGGGTGTGAGTTCTTATACAGAAGTGGGTGATGGATCAAAGAGAAATAACCTGTAAAGTCCTCAAATAATTTATGTCCTTATAAAATATCTTTAATTTCTAATAGAGTCAGCCTTTCTAAAGGAAAAATATACCCTCCTTACAGAGGCTTTGAACTTGTATATTTTCTATTTAAAAATATTATTTCAGTGAGACTTTGTGGTTGATCTCAGTTACTAAGATGAATGTGGTCAGCATATGGATTTAATTACCAGGTAGGCCAGCTAACTTTGTTTTGTTCTGTGATCACAGACCAAAGCCCTGTCATGGCAAACTTTTGCAGATATCTATAGATATTTCAATTGGACACAAAGGTAAGTCTATGGCTGCTGGAAAAATAAGGTAAAACTTTGGCTTCATAGGTGGGTTAGTTGCATCTTTCTGTAGAAAAGTTATTTCAGTTATGATTGTTAAATAAGCTCATTGGTGAGAGACCTAAGCAGTTTGAGGCACAAACTATTGTTGCTTTTTACAAAAGTTAGTTTCCTTTTCCCCTTTCCCTTTTACAATTATATTTGCCTTTTTAAAAAATTAATTAAGTAACTTATTTTTGGCTGCATTGGGTCTTTGTTGCTGTGTGCGGGCTTTCTCTAGTTGCAGCGAGCGGGGGCTACTCTTCCTTGCGGTGCGTGGGCTTCTCACTGCGGTGGCTTCTCTTGTTGCAGAGCATGAGCTCTAGGCATGCAGGCTTCAGTAGTTGTGACATGCGGGCTTAGTAGTTGTAGCTCGCGGGTTCTAGAGCGCGGGCTCAGTAGTTGTGGCACATGGGCTTAGTTGCTCCACGGCATGTGGGATCTTCCCGGACCAGGGATTGAACCCGTGTCCCCTGTATTGGCAGGTGGATTCTTAACCACTGCGGCACCAGGGAAGTCCCTAATTATATTTGCATTTTAAGAGTGACTTGAACCTGAGTGAATCCTATTGTTTTGGATTTTGGTGCAAATTAAAAAACTGTTTGTGACCTTCCTTTCTTCTGGAAATTTATATGTAATTTGAGCTTGTGTAATTTAAAAAACCAAAGTTCTATTAACTAAGTTCTCAGCAATCTTTTCATCTTTATAGTATATTTGTATCAAAGTGGAACTATTTTTATTTTTATGCTATTAATATTTATCAAATTGGACTTCCCTGGTGGCACAGTGGTTAAGAATCCGCCTGCCAAGGCAGGGGGCATAGGTTCGATCCCTGGTCCGGGAAGAGACCACATGCCGCAGAGCAACTAAGTCCGTGCGCTGCAGCTAATGAGCCTGCACTCTAGAGCCCGCGAGCCACAACTACTGAGCCGTCGTGCCACAACTACTGAAGCCTGTGCTCCCAGAGCCCGTGCTCCACCACAAGAGAAGCCACCGCAATGAAGAGTAGCCCCTGTTCGCCAAAACTAGAGAAAGCCTGCGTGCAGCGATGAAGACCCAATGCAGCCATAAATAAATAAATAGATAGATAAATAAATAAATTAATAGTTGCACATGATTAAAAAACTCCAACAGTATTTCCTTCTCACTGTCCACTCCCAAGCCGCCTTCACTTCTCAGAGATAACCAGTGTTAACTGTTTCCGTTTTAAGTTTTGCTGCTGCTTATCATTATAACTTTAAGTAGCATATGTATAATTCTGTCTTGATTTATCAACTTTAGGCAGTTTCTGTTGACTTTCCATCAGAAAAGCTGAGCAATTTTGTGAGATTTCACTATCCCCTGTTTTCCTTTTTCCCATCTCAACCTTCAAATTTATTACCTTTGTTATTTAAAATTTTTTTGTGGTGAATACTTTTATGACTTTAAACTATAAACTTAAATTTCTTTTTCTTGGTTTGTCGATTCAGATATTATCTGTGGTCTTCCTCGTGTGAATGTTAAGGGAAGTAACACATTTTTTTCCTGTTCTTTTTCTCCATCTCCTGATTTTTAGAGTATAATTTTTATAGCTTTCTAGTTTATCCATAGCTTTTTGTCTATGGATTGATTTAAAAAAGTGAACACTGGAAACCATTCAGCAGCTTTAAAATATTATGATTATGAAATTACTTATTGCTGAATGAATTAGTATATTGAGACCCATAGAGAAGGAAATGTAGGCTTGTGTACCAAATAAGTGCTGCTTGAAACAGTCCTCCAGGTATTAATGTCCAATGGATCTTCTTTATTTTGCCCTTTTTTCAAGTCTTCTGGGTCATACTCAGCTAGCAGTTTTTCTTTATATCCCATGGTTGGTTTTTTTTTTTTTTTTAATTTTTATTTATTATTTATTTATTATGTTTATTTTTGGCTGTGTTGGATCTTCGTTTCTGTGTGAGGGCTTTCTCCAGCTGCGGCGAGTGGGGGCCACTCTTCATCGTGGTGCGCGGGCCTCTCACTATCGCGGCCTCTCTTGTTGCGGGGCAGAGGCTCCAGACGCTCAGGCTCAGTAGTTGTGGCTCACGGGCCCAGTTGCTCCGCGGCATGTGGGATCTTCCCAGACCAGGGCTCGAACCCGTGTCCCTTACATTGGCAGGCAGATTCTCAACCACTGCGCCACCAGGGAAGCCCCCATGGTTGGTTTTTCTTGGATTCTTTTTTGTTGCTGTTGGTTAGTTGAGGATATGTTTTTAAGTAGCTTTTTCATATGGGATGTATAGATTTTCTGAGTTCTTGCATGTCTGATAGTGTTTTTTGTCCTCATACTTGATTGATAGTTGGGCTGAATATAGAATTCTATATTAAGAATATTTTTTTTCTCAGAACCCAAAGCTGTTGCTTCATGGCTTCTGGCATTTCTTGTTGCTCATGGGAAGTTTCTTTCTGGAAACGTGTTTTTTTCCCTCTATGGAACTCTTAGGAGTTTTCACTTGATCCATGCATTCTAAAGTTTCACCAAAGTCTGCCTTGAAAGTGTAAGTCTTTTTTTTTTTTTCCCCTTCATTTATCTAGCTTTGTTTCTTGTGTCTTTTACACATTATTTATTTTTTGAATAGATGATCTATGAACATAACTTCAACTTCAAAAGTTAAAAGGTGGTATTCAATAGCTTTAGTAGCATTCCTCCTACCTTCATGCCGTCACTTCCCTTTTCCAATCCTGCCAGTTTCTTATGGATCTTTTAAGTGGGCCCTTTCTTTTGTCTTTGGTTTAGGGCAATTTTTATCTCCTGTTATTTAGTTCTTCTTCTGTTGCCTCTTTTGTTCTCTTCTTCAGGTATGCTTATTAAGAAATGTTGACCTTTTATGCACTATATTCCCTGTCTCTTAAATTCATTCTCAGAATTTTCAACTCCTTCCCATCTACATTCTGGACGATTTCTTTTATTTAATTTTCTAGATTACCAATTTGGTCTTCAGTTGGGGTTGCTATTCTTTTATTCAGCACGAACTGGATTCAGGAGTCTGCCTGAATTCAACAAGGCATTGTTTTAATAAAATAAATAAATTCCCTATTTATATTTAGGTTGTTTCTAACGTTTCACCATAATAAGCAGTTCTTCAGTGATTTTTTGGTTCTTTTTGCTATTTTTAGCTTTTCCTTCTTATTTTTCTTATAATCTGAGTGCTAGACCAAGACAATGGGAACATTTTCTGTTTTCACTCATAGAGAAATTATATTTTACTTATCAATGTATAGGGGATTATAATCAATATAATAACTTATTGAATTCTACTTTGTGTCTGATGCTGTGCTAGCTGCAAATTTGAGGCCCCTGTGTTTATAATATAGTTGGAAGGATTGAAACAAAATCTCTGGTTCACATTTTCCTAAATTTGTAAAAGCTGGTTATAATTCTTTAAAAATTTTCTTACCCAAACAGCTATCAAGAAGGGCACAACAGAGGTCAGTCAGGATAGGCAGATGCACTAGTATAAGGGATTGCTGAAAGGGGAAAGGGACCATTAGAAATGTCAGTTAGCAAAGACTAACACTTTTTTTTCCCTTGGCCGTGCCTTGCGGCTTGTGGGATCTTAGTTCCCTGACCAGGGATTGAACCCAGGCCCTCAGCAGTGAAAGTGCGGAGTCCTAACCACTGGACCACCAGGGAATTCCCTCTTTGTTCCTTTTCTGACATTCTAGTCTTAGCTGAGGAGATCATTTACTTGCTGGTAGTGGCTGCAAACATGTATTTAAAACTTTTGAGAGAATACAGTGCTCCACGGAGACTACTATAGTTATTTATATAAGCAGGATAATTCCCAATGTCTGGAGTGTACTTCAGACCCATGGTCCCCAAGACCCAAACCAATCAGAATCAAGTAAGTCAAAGAAAGACTCTATTAAATAAGTAACTTTCTTAAGACAACTGGCTTGTTTAGTGATCTTATGTAGCTGGGTCTCAATTTTCCTGGAAGTGTCAATCCAAGTCCAGTAAGTGGTGTTTGGCCATGTCATAGATAGCTCCTTGCTCAGTTAAAAGATAATCAAGGGTTATTCTGTTATCAAGAACAACCTGGCCAGAGAGTCTAGAGAATTTTGTTGGGCAGCTGTTGCTTTAGCAGTAGTTTCTGCAGTATCTTTAACAGTTAAGGAGAGGTTCTTGATCATAGCCTCATTTGCACTTACTCCTAGCCAAGGGAGAAGGGATCTGCCAAAGGAAGTGAATTTGAATCATGAATGCCTCCTGATAATTTAAAATTTAAGGTTTCTGTAGACCACACAGGCAGTTTTATTCTGGTTACCTTCCCTTGTGTCCCCTTCTTTGTAAAGAGCCTAAATACAGGTTTCCCTGTATTTAGGCTCTTTACAAAGGGGGGGTTAACCAGAGACAGGGAAATAGACCCCCAGATTTAGGGAGTATGACATGATAGAGGGGGACTGAGTATGTTCCAAGAAAGTGAGGCATTGGACATCAGGGAGAATTTTGTGACAGGCAGAACTATAGGATCACCAGAATCATGGCAAATTCAACAGTCATTTGGAAGTTGGATTGCAGTGGCCTGGGGTATGTAGACAATGGCATTTTATTTCCAGTCCAGAGCATGGTAAAAAGTGTACAAAAGAATCATAAATACCTTCATAGTGTAAGAATTAGGAAAAGGATGGTCAGAGAGGGAAGGAGGAATGGAAAGAAACTTTCCTGATCTGACATTTTAGGAGGAAGCAGTCTACATAGATGTTGGCTACTTCATTCCCTAGTCATTTTGATTTCGAAGCCTCCAGCATTTGCACAGGACAAGGTGTCAGGTGGAACCTTCTTCAGTTGTAAAATATGTACCCAAGGTTTGACACCTTATAATTTACAGTGGTGTCAGTGGTAAAGAGTTCTTGGTAGGGTCTTTTCCATGAGTCTCACTTTTGCAAAAGCATCAGAGTAAAACAATAACTGTCTGTAAATGACAAAAGACTTTAAAATGTCCATTGCTGAAGATCTGATGAGAGTTCATTATTGACAAGGAAATTTGGTTATTTCTGTGACACAAAACATTTTAAGATTATAACTAGAACTATAATCTTACGACTAATACTATTCTACCAGGGCATATCAGGTTTCTAGGAATTTCATACAATTTCTAGAACACTTATATTGATACAAAGTTTAGCATTACTTCTTACTTGACAGTGCTTCCCATGTAATTTAACATATCAAGTAAGCCTAACTAGTTTAATATCTCTCTTTTTATGAGGAGAGAGAACAAATTTTTTTGAGATGATCCAGGGGCCCTCTGGAAAATCCCAAAGTCAGTTGGAGGTCAAAAAGACTTCATTTAGAATTCAATATTGGGAAGTTTGTCAAAATATCAAAAGGTTTTGAACACTTGACTAAAAAAGATCACAGATCATTATGAAACAATAATTAATTATCCATTTAATCAAAGTGACAAGGATTTTCAAAGGCAAATACAGAAGACTACATAGTTCTGAGAAAAACTTTAATATTGAGAAAACTAGGTTTTTTCAAGTAATCAAAGATCTGGTGATAAAGATAACACGAAGCACAGGAAATTATTTTGATAAAACACAAAATTGTTACTTTCTAGGCAGATTACTTAAAAACGGAAACCTTTCACAGTAGCTTATCAAGAGCAGAACATTAGTCCAATGAAGCTTTCTCTTTTTAGCAGATGAAAGAAAATTAAGTTTTAGTTTTAAATATAAGTACAGTATAGGTATTAAAGCTTATTTTTAAACTGTTATAATTCATTTTTTAGCCAGTTTGACCACACAAGATCCCTGTTCTCTCTCCCTCTTTGTCTGTCTCCCTCTCTCCTCAACTTTTTGTGTCCATAATTTGTCCCTTTTTCTTTTCTTTCCCATTCTGAAATAACCATCTATACTTTAGGACAACATTACCTTCTTTTAACCAAAATATATCTCCTTTTCTCATACATTGTCTTTTTGAAAGCACACATCCTACTTTCCTTGCATACAGAGATGTTTCCCTTATTATTTCTAGTCATTTTAATTACTTATATTAGAATTTTTAATCCTTAAAAACCTAATTTCCAGTGAAAATTAAGAAGTAAACAATTGTGAACTGTTACTGGCAAATTTATGAATACATTTTGTAATTTCTTAATTAAGCATATTCCTCCTCATATTAAATTTTACAGTGTGACACAAAACATTTTTAATAAAAGACCCAAATATTTTTAGTTCCTCTGTGAAAGGAAGCCCAAAGTTGGTAAACCTGTGTTCAGTAGCTAATGTTTTAGTATTTTATCTTATTTGGAAATGGTCTAGATATTCAATGAATATCCATCATTTAACTTATCTCAGTATATCTTTAAGGTTTCAAGTAACCAAAGAGATTTTTATTTATTTATTTATTTTTATTAATTTTTATTGAAGTATAGTTGCTTTACAATGTGTTAGTTACCGAAAAGATTTTGGAAACTATTTTTAAGTACATATACCATAAAGCACAATTATTGTTGAAGTTTATTTACAAACTTACATCTATTTATGTCACTTGTTCTTAACAATTAAGTTTAGATTACTCATGAGAATTTCATGAGACATTAACAGCTAACTATCATCTTAAGTTACCTTTGTTGCTGACAAATTCTGTAACAGATAACATGAGCTTGACTTTTGGTACCTTTGTAGAGTAAGTTTTATATTTAATGTTGATAACTCTAAGGACTTGCCTGTTTTAAT
Source organism: Balaenoptera ricei (assembly GCF_028023285.1). Taxonomy (NCBI): domain Eukaryota; kingdom Metazoa; phylum Chordata; class Mammalia; order Artiodactyla; family Balaenopteridae; genus Balaenoptera; species Balaenoptera ricei. The sequence continues at coordinate 49,771,502 of NC_082650.1, forward strand.
TAAACCAACAAACTTACACTGGCTTTTATTTACTAAAGATTTATTCTAGATCACATGAACTTGAAAAAAGTGGGTTTTTAAATTTCTGAACGCATACTTGATTTACATAGCACTTGTTTGTTTTTAAGCCAATTAAATAGAGCTTTTTACAAATTAATTTTAGCAATATCATCTGAAGGTAGGAAAATATCACCCATCTATAACATACACGCATGGACATTCATAAACATTCAGACTGCAAACAGATCTTGTAGCTTCCGTTCCAACATTTTAGCTATGAGATAGGTATGATAATGCAAAAATCAGTAGATTATAAAAGAACAGTTGGGTCCAAATTGCGTTTCTGGCAGATGGAATAAGTTAAGGTTACCTGCTCAGATGCTTAAATTTTTCACTAATATTTGTGGAGAAGACACTTAACAATTTTTCATTCGCCTAGTTTCCAGATAACATTTCACCCCCTTTTTTTCTTTCCTTCTGATAAGAACTACCTCCCTGAAGTTCGCATTTCAAAGACAGGGCCTTCAGTTTCTAGAGAAGACCAGGCAGAACATTTATATCTTGAAGGCACAGAGAAAGAATGAAAGTTCCTCCTAGAAGGACTTTTGTTTCCTAAGGCCAGAATGTTAATAATACCTATAAACCTTTTGAGATGAATAGGGGAGGTTTTGGGATTGGTTAAAAGGGATAGGTAGGTTTTGAATTTCTTCTAGAGCTGCATTTATAAGATGAGGACAGTTATTTTTAATTTCTTGAAGAATTGAGTTGCAACCAAAATGACTTCAAAGGGCTGACCCTCCCATCTGACTGCATTATTTTCAGTTTGCTTCTTTATGTCAGGGAGGAGATCTTCAACTAAGATAGAAATCAAAAGATTCCTGTGTTCTAGATCTAGACCTATTTGTCTTTGGAGTAGTTTTCCCCACTCTGTGGACATAGTTTCCTTTCGTTTCAGCTTAGGGGAGAAGGCCTAAAAGAAAGTTCCTGTCAGGCTTTGAATATCAGCTTACAATTTGGCCAACTTCTGACCACAGAGCTACTTTAAAAAAAATCCTTTCAAATATCTTACCAGGTTTCAATTGGGACTAACAGTAAATATTCCTGGCAGTGTTGGACAACCCCTTGGACTCAAGAGGCATCTCCAAAGAGGATGCAAAATATACTACCTTTTCAAGAGCCTGAGTCACTCTCAAAGATACCCAGAAGAAAGAAAGAAAGACTTAGACAATTCTCAGGACAAAAAAGAGACACACAAGAAGGCAATAGGTGTCTCTAGGAGAGAACGGATTAATAACCAGTGGGTGTGGATTTGGAAAGGAAGGGACAACATGAAATTTTACCTTTCTCTCTCTGGCACTACAAGCATATATTCAGGAGAGCTGACTCTGGTAAGATTCTCATCCTTTGCCAGGTTCTGACGATTTCCCCAGGATCCCATCTGCAGACTTCAGAGTGGGGGTTAAAGTAGAGAGTGTACCTTTGGTATCTACCAGAATTTGGCAAGGTTTTCCATTAATTTTAATTTTAGTTTCCCATTGGATGTTTAAGGGAATAACCAGAAAATCCCCCAGGATCTTGTCAACCCTGAGAGAGGCCCACATGGGGGCCCACCTTTGAGGGTAAATATGGGGGTGTCTGTAAGGCCACTAATGGGGAGACTTTTGTTTATGGTCTTGTAGTCTCTTCAGAGTGGAAAGATGATTCAGACAGAGGATTAGTAGAATGAGTGCTCAAGTAAAGTAGGATAGAGGGGAGTAGTAGGAGTCATGTAAGTCTTGTAGTCTTGTTTTAGGTACCTCTTGTGTATTTAATTTTTCATTAGCATTTTACTATAAGTCTTTCAATGAAGCTGTTTTACTTATTTATTTTAAAATATTTATTCATTTATGTATTTGTTTATTTGGCTGCGTCGGGTCTTAGTTGTGGCCTGCAGGATCTTTAGTTGCGGCACGCGGGATCTTTTAGTTGTGGCCTGCAAGCTCCTTAGTTGCGGCATGTGGGATCTAGTTCCCTGACCAGGGATTGAACCCGGGGCTTCCTGCATTGGGAGCATGGAGTCTTAGCCACTGGACCACCAGGGAAGTCCCCTCAATGAAGCTATTTTAGAATCTTGAAGCCCTTTGGAAGCTTCTGCATGTTAATTAAAATAGGTATCCCATTCTGTTTGTTTGCTTTGGAGTCCTTGCTTTCAACTGCACTTTTTAAATGATTGATCTTGTTTAGTTGGAATGTTCCCCTTAATGACCATTATAATTCTAGGTTGTCTTAGTAAGATTTTGCCATTTTTGTAGATATCAACAGCTTCCAGGACCATAGTTCTTAGAATTAAAATAAGCAGTTGTATCAGAAGGTGATGTGCTCAATCCTTTGAAACTTGAGGATCCTATTTCTTTACCTATACTTTGGGTCTCTCGGAGCAAATTAATACCTAAGAGGGATGTGCTGCTTGGTTGGGGATTTTGTGATGTTTTACAGTGTATCTTGTTGCACAGAAATTTTCTTGAGGTTGGTGGGTGACCTAGTGTTAATCTAACCTGTTCCATGACCAACTTATTCTAGCATGGGTGTCTTAGAGCAGTGAGTACTCTTAACAACTTTTAAGTACCTGACCTGTACCCATCAGTGTTGTCACTTTGGCTTCTGAGATTCCCATTCACAGTAGATCTATTATTCCTTTGCCTCATGTGCATAGTAACAGAAACCAACAGTAACCAAGGAAATGGAACTGTGGACACCAGCAGTAACCAAATAGATGGTATTGTGGACTTGCCAAGAGAAGGCCTTAGATGTTCCTAAGTGCAACTGTCGGTAGTTCCTAAAGTAGAATTTTGGACTGAACCAGTAGATCCCAACAAATGGGCACTGTGGACTAACCAAGGGCTAGGGACTCGGGTTCCAGGTGGAACTGTCTGGCAGCTCAAGCTGACCCTCCAAGCCTTGGACTGGGAAGCCAATTAGATTGGGAGCTCAACACAAAGAGAAAAGAACTCAGAACCAAGAGGAGCTTACCGATGGCTCTTGGAAAGACACAGAACTCAAAGGGTTCACAGTACCAATGCCTGTGTTTCTCATCCATGAAGTAATCAGAAGTCTCCTTTGGATCCCATCACTGCCACCAAACTTGTTTAAAAACAAAATTCAATTGCGTATATTTTAAGAATCTTATTGGATTTATTCAATGATTCATGAATTGGGCAGCATTCAATCTTAACAGAAAGGAGCTCTAAGGAGCTGTACAAAATGAAAGACTTCTATAAGCAGAAGGGAGCAGGAACAAGGACGTTATACTAGGCAAGTAAGCAGATTGGTTATGGCAAGGTCGCTTTCCTTTAGGGGATGGCAGGGGTCCCTCAGGCAGATTACCTAACTAGTGCTGATCAAGTGATTCCTGATTGACTAGTTTAAGATTCCATTTCTGGGTTGGGGGGGGCAAAATTGTAATTAAGTCTCGGTTTGTTAGTGTGGGGCTTAGCATAAGTGCCTCTGTTTTGGGCCTTTTGTCTTATTTTTTACAAAACTTAGTTATTACCAAAGTGCTTAATGATAAATACAGTTAATGAAGTATCACTGTCTCTCACACTATGTAAAGACTTTACATAATTAACCAATACAAATTTTGTAGACCTTTAAATCCATATAAATATAAAGGTTTAAAATTTAGATGGGTAAAGATGGGCTTTTAAATAAAGCCATATTGCATTATGGGGGTCCTTATCTTTTTTGTACAAATGAAAGGAAAACACAACAGAGAAATTTGGTGCTTGTAAGAGAACAGGAGTTAGACATATTAAATTTTACATATGACCCTTGCTCCACACCAACTGACTAAGCTTTTGGGTCCAGTTTATTGAGGTTGTAAATTCAGTGCCTTTATCAGAAAGACATTTTCCAGTCACAAAGGCCTTTAAATAAACAAAGTACTTTTGGGTTCAAATGATTTAAATAAAGTTTATTCCTTCTTAAAGAACCACTTGAATTTTCCTTTCTCAGAGAGGGATTTTTACTTCTGATTCTCAATTAAAGATAAAGATATAAAGATATAAAGATACAACTGTGGTATAAGGAAACCTTGGAATTGGAAACTCTTATTTCAAATCTGGGCTGATACTCTCTAGCTGTGGTATTTTGGTAAAATATATCTGAATCTCAGTTTCTCCACCTGTAAAATTTATATGATGATAAATTACCATCTCATGTGGTTGCTATGAGGAATATAAAAGTCCCCACCAAAGTATTGGTTTATTTTTTCTCCAAAAATATAAGGGGGTTTCCACAGTAAATTTCCCTGAGGCTTAAATTAGCAAATAAAAAGGGTAGGTATTGAGTAAAAATTATAGTCACCTTGTAGTTTTGAAAATGAGGATTAACCATATTAGGTTCAGCAGGAAGATAGAATTTTTTTCCCCCATCTACAATTAATTGTTATAAGAAACTTTATTACATTAGGAAAGAAAAATGGATTCCATGATGGGCTGTTTTACTTTGAAGCCTTCAAAATAAAGAAAATAAATGAAAGAGGAGAGTCTTATTTTTTTTTAATTAAAATTTTCTTCTTATAAATAGAACATGTTTAAGAAAAACTAAACAAAGATAAGTACACACACACAAATTGTTAACTATGAGATGATGGATGTGTTAACTACCCTATTGTGATAATCAGTATATACACATAAATCATCACATTGTACACCTTAAATTTATATAATTCTCAAAGCTGGAAAAAAATAAAGATAAGCAAAAGGATTCAAATAATTCATAGATGAACACTGAATGGTGTAGTATATATTTTTATACATGTTTTTCTGAGCAAATATATGCTTTTTTCAAGAATGTGATCATATTCTACATGATTTTTGGTAACTTGTGTTTTCTGTTTAACGATATATAATGGATATTGTCTCAATTCATTAAATGTTCTTTTTCAGCAGTGGTTTTCTTTTCAAGAAAATCTATACCATTCCCATATACAAACCTTCCATCAATAATAGCATCAATTATATGCAGTTATTCTTGAGGGTTTGGGTTAAAAGTCTGTTTTCTGACCTTCTTTCCTCAGAAAGTCACTGTTCTACGTTTTAAATGACTTTCTCCATATAGATGTGCCGTTATTTGTTTAACTATTTTACTTTGTTGATTGATGCTTAGGTTGTAACTTCTTATTATTACAGGTAGCACTGTGATCAACAGATATTTAGTTAAAACTTTGTTTTTCTGAGAGAGGGAATTTCTTTTTTTTTTAAATTAATTAATCGATTTATTTTTGGCTGCACTGGGTCTTTGTTGCTATGCATGGGCTTTCTCTAGTTGTGAGAGCAGGGGCTACTCTTCATTGCAGTGTCCGGGCTTCTCATTGCGGTGGCTTCTGTTTGTTGCGGAGCACAGGCTCTAGGTGTGCAGGCTTCGGTAGTTGTGGCTCATAGGCTCAGTAGTTGTGGCACACGGGCTTAGTTGCTCTGTGGCATGTGGGATCTTCCCAGACCAGGGCTTGAACCCGTGTTCCCTGCATTGGCAGGAGGATTCTTAACCACTGCACCACCAGGGAAGTCCCTGAGAGAGGGAATTTCTAAAGTGAAAAATATAAAGTGAAAAGAGGAGAGAGTACATAAATCAAACTGTGCTCAACAATATTTGACTTTAAAGTGGTGATTATGATTAGGAACTTCAAAGTGAACTGGTGTTTCTTAGTGTTGCCTAGTATTACTATATTGATCTGCATAAAGTTGGTGTTTTAAGAACATAATTTAATTAAAAACGTAAAAATCTCAAAAAAAAGAAAAAATCTCTTTCCAGATGTACTTAAAGGTAGTGATTGCAGTTAAGACTCTGTGCTTCCAGTGCAGGGGGCGCAGGTTCAATCCCTGGTCGGGGAACTAAGATCCCACATGTTGCAGGGTCAAAAAAAAAAATCATGGAATCTTATATCTTGTTAAATTGCTTGCCTTAAAAGAAGTCCAGAAACACTAAATACCTCCCTTAAGATCACATAGTATGTTTTAGTTTCTAATATATTGGTGTCCTTTTCTAATTCCTACCCCAACATTCTTATCTGTAACAAGATGTCTAATATAAATGTAATGAGAACTATTTGCCTGTGGAGCATCCATGATGATTACTGAAGAGATTGATGAAGGCAAATTACTTATTGTCAGTTGTCAGGGTGCACTTTTCCATAAACTTTCTAAGATACTGATTGGTTGATTGATAAGTTACTGTATTTTTCATCGGTAAAATATTTATTTAGGTCCATCATAGCAGAGGCTTTTAATTTATTTTTTGACAACCTAGTGGTTTTAGTATATTCACAGAGTTGTGTAATCATTATCAATATCTAATTTTAGAACATTTCATCACCCCCAAAAGAAGCCCTTTACCCATTAGCGATATTCCCTATTTCCCCATTCTCCTAGCTCCTGGCAACCACTAATCTTCTTCTATCTCTACGGATTTGTCTAATCTGGACATTTCATATAATTGAAATCATACTATATGTGATTTATTTCTGACTTCTTTCACTTAGCATAATGTTTTCAAAGTTCATTCATGTTGTAGAATGTATGAGTACCTCACTCTTGTAAGTGGCCGAAGATTATCCCATTGTATGGATATACTATATTTTGTTTATGCATTCATCAGTTGATGGTTATTTGGGTTACTTCCACTTTTTGGCCATTGTAAATAATGCTGCTATGAACATTTATGTAGAAGTTTTTGTTTGACCATATGTTTTAGATTGTTGGGTCTATATCTAAGAGTGGAATTGCTAAGAGTGGAACCTAAGGTTGTATGTTAACTCTATATTTAACCTTTTGAGGAACTACCAGACTTTTGCAAAGCCACTGCACCATCTTACATTCCCAAATGCAATGTGTGAGGGTTCCAATTCCTTTGTGAACATTTGGTATTGTCTGTCTTTTCTATTTTAGCCATCCTAGTGAGTATGAAATGGTATCTCATTGTGGTTTTGATTTTTATTTCCCTAATAACTAATGATATTGAGCATCTTTTCATGTGCTTTTTGGCCGTTTGTGTATAGTCTTTGGAGAAATGTCTGTTCAAATCCCTTTCCCATTTTTTTAATTGGGCTGTCTTTTTATTCTTTGTTGTTGTTGAGTTGTAAGAGTTCTTTATATATTCTGGATGCTAGGCCCTTATCTGATTTATGATTAGCAAATATTTTCTCTCATTTTGTGGATTGCCTTTTCACTTTCTTGATCGTGTCCTTTGAAGCACAAAAGGTTTTAATTTTGATGATGTCCAATTTATGTCTCTTTTTCTTTTGTTGCTTGTACTAGGAAACTGCTGCTTGATCTAAGGTTGCAAAGATTTACTTTTTTGTTTTCTCCTAAGAGTTTTGTAGTTTTAGGTCTTATATTTAGGTCTGATAGTGTTTTTTTTTTTTCCAATTAAAAAAATTTTTTTAAAGCAAAGGGACATGTGACAAAGTTCCATCCTTTAAGGATTTATAGTATATTGGGCTAAATTAAAAATATACAGTGAAAAAAGATAACATGCAATATCATTCACTCATTTATTTGACTCTTACTGAATAACCCTATGCAGGAATTAGGAGTGTAAGGATAGAAGACATAGTTCCTTTTCTTACAATCTAGCGAGAGAATGAAATAAATTACAATACAGGGCTATAAATTCTGTTTTACAGGTGTGCACAGGATGCTGTGGGGGTAACCAGGAGGGACACTGAACTGAACTGACCTAGGACTGTGCAGGTGATTTGGAAAGCTTCCAAGAGCAGGGAAAGCCTATGAGAGCTGAGTTTTGAAGGATGAAGAGTGAGCCAGACAGAGAAGTGATTTTTAGTTTAGTAGGATGAGTGGTGAATACATAGTGTAGAGGTGAAAGAAATAATAAACTCAGAGATCTGGAGGTGTTTGGGCAAGATAAATTCTAAACGTGTATAAAAAGTTTTTTTAATAGCTTGGGAAGAACTGGAAAGGATTAGGGTCTGAAAAGAGAAGTATGTAAAAATGGGGAATGAGTTGTGAGGAATAAAGGAGATGATACTTTTATACTATCAAAAATGTATGTGTTAATCCTATTACCATTAATTTTTTAACATGAAATTTTGGTGATCATTGGCTATTTAGTATTTCTTTATTTCTGGAGTGTCATTAAGTCCTTAACAAATTGTTCTGAACTCCTTAATTAAATACACACTGCATGTTATAAATAAGGAAATAGTAATTATTGAGCTGTAAACAAATATTTAAAATTGACTGGTTTTTAAAAATAATTATAAAAGTTATACAATCTGCAGAAGTAATTAGATAATAAGGAAAGAAATAAGGGAGGACGTAAGAAACACTCAAAATCCCACCATCTAGAGATAATTACTTAATATTTTGGTGCATTTCCTTCCTGACATCTTTTCATCCATTTGTGGTCTGTATACAAACAAACATACTCACCTTTAAAAAAAAAATTACAGAAGTAGCATCATCCTCCATATGTGGTTTTAATCTCTTCTTTTTAAATATCTAAATGCTATATGTTGGTATCTTTCTGTTAGTAACAGATTTATATAATCATTTTGAACTGCGTTATGGTATTCCATTGTCTGTATTTTTCTATTATTAATAAACATTTATGTTGTTTCTAGGTTTTTATTTTTGTTTTACTGTAGCAAATAATGTTTATTATGTTTGCCCACTTGTCTGATTATCCCTTTAGAATAAATTCTTAGAAGCAGAATTGTTGGATCACAGGGTATGCCCGTTTAGAATTTAGGAACATATTGCCACACTCTTTCTCCAAGTAGGTTGACTTTACTTACACGTCTATCAAAAGGGCACAGTGCTGCTTCTTTCTCCTTACTCTTGCCCACATTAGCTTTTTTCTGCTTATCTAAGCTGACAGGCAGATGATATTTTGCTTTCATTTATATTATTATTATTTTATTACCAGGGAGGTTGAATGTCTTCATTGTGTATTGGTTCTTTGTATTCATCTTTTGGTTATTTTGCATTTACTTGCTTTGTCCTTTTTTTCAACAGGCAGTGTTGTATGGTGATTACGATTGAGCTTTGAAGTTTTATCTGAATTCATAATCCCAGTGATACCATTAGCTGTGTGACTTGGGCAAATTAACTCTATGTCTTAGTTTCCTCATATGTAAAATGGGGAGAATAGTGGTCCTTACTTACCTCATAGGGTTGTTGTGAGGATTGCATGACATGTGAAGGGCCTGACAGATAACAAGCACTGCTACTAATCTTTTCACACTTGTGTATTTTTGTAGGATAGGTATAGGGTAGGAGTGTTTAAAATTAGATATCACCAAATTGCTGTCCTAAAAAGTTGCTCCTTTTGCACTAAAAACTGCATAACTCTTTTTAGTATCATATCAGTATTATGATTGTGTCCAAGCTCTCTTTTTCAATGATCTGTTTCTGTATTTGTCTGTATTCTGAAGAAATCAAAAGATTTGTGTATAAAAGTGTATGTATTTCCAACTTTCTATTGTAAAAAAATTCAAACATACAGAAAAGCTTAAAGACTTGGTTCTATGATCACCTGTATATCCACTGTCTACATAGGAGTTAGCAAAATTTCTTCTGTAAAGGGCCAGATATTTTCTGTACTTATGTAAAGAGCCAGTAAATATTTTAGGCTTTGGAGGCCATATGGTCTCTGTTACAACTATTAATTCTGGAGTTGTAGAGAGAAAGCAGCTGTAGACAGCAGGTTAATGAAAGGGCATGGCAGTGTTCTAGTAAAAGTTTATTTACAAAAACAGGCTCAGCTGGATTTGGCTTGGGGTGTAGTTTGCCATTCTCAGGTCCAGCTTAAATAGTTAACAGATTGCTATATTTGCTTTGTCTGTAAATATGTTTGCACATACATATATATTTTTTCTGAGACACTTGAAACTAAGTTGCAATCATCATGGCACTATAGCCTTTAATATTTCAGCATGCCTCTCCTAAAAATAAACACATTCTCCTGCATAACCATAATACCATTATTACAGGTAAGAACACTGTAATTTTGTTCTTTTAATAGAATGAAGATTATATAATGTAGCACAAAAAGTATGAAAATCCTTAGACTTGCTCCTCAGCCATTGTAACCTATTAAACTGTCCTTGTCCCCATCCCTCTTTCCCTATCTTTTTCTTTTTTCTTTTTTTATGAATTTATTTATTTATTTATGTTTGGCTGCATTGGGTTTTCGTTGCTGCGCGTGGGCTTTCTCTAGTTGCGGCGAGCAGGGGCTACTCTTTGTTGCGATGGGCGGCCTTCTCATTGCAGTGGCTTCTCTTGTTGCAGAGCATGGGCTGTAGGTGCGTGGGCTTCAGTAGTTGTGGCTCGCGGGCTCTAGAGCGTAGGCTTAGTAGTTGTGGCACACGGGCTTAGTTGCTCCGTGGCATGTGGGATCTTCCCAGACCAGGGCTCGAACCTGTGTCCCCTGCATTGGCAGGCGGATTCTTAACCACTGCGTCACCAGGGAAGCCCTATCTTTTTCTTGATGTATTTCTTTAGGTAGAAATCTGTATTGGGCAATGCAATTTGCTGGTTTATTTTACCCAGTTACACAATCAAATGAAAGGAATGTTTTGACTTGTTTTTATGTGTTTGGTTTGTAGTTTTAAAGATCTTGGTTTTGTTTCTGTATTTAATGTGGTTTGAAAGAGAGAACTGTGTGTAATTTATAATCAGAAGAGATTTCATTGTTACACATAGTCTCTGTAATTTCCATATGGTTGTTTGTACTTGTTTACGTAGCAGAAGAAACTGAAGGAAGGTGAAACCAATGATGTGCTTTGAAAAAGTGGCCAACTTTTGAGTTTTCATGCTAAAAGAATGAGGGAAAGTAATATAAATATTCGTACTATTTTCCAATTTAACTTTATTATGCTTTTACTTGATGAAAATTTATAACACTTCAGATAAAGCTGTTCCACTCTGTGAAAAGTTGTGCTGCAAATTTATCCAGGGTACTTGCCCTATTTTTCTCTACTCTTCAATCCCCTACCCAAATTGAGCACTCTGCATTGTGCCTCTTCCCATATCATCTCTTTGGCTATGGATGCAGAGTGCCTTCTTAATTTATCCTTTTAAAAACACCAGTTTCTCCCTGGTTAGAAGGAAAGAATTTAGTATGTTGGTACAACTGTGGTACTGTGGGCTACAATTAGAAATAATGTGCTGCAAGATGAGATAAGTCTATTTTTCTTAGATTAATGACATCGCTCTTAGTGGGAGGCAGGTTGCTTATTAGGAACAGAATCAAGATTATTGTTACATTTCTGTGTTCTACACAGAGGAAGCAAAATGTATAAAATTAGGATATCGATAGAAAGCCCAGAGATAAACCCACGCACATATGGTCACCTTATCTTTGATAAAGGAGGCAAGAATATACAACGGAGAAAAGACAGCTTCTTCAGTAAGGGGTGCTGGGAAAACTGGACAGCTACATGTAAAAAGAATGAAATTAGAACACTCCCTAACACCATACACAAAAATAAACTCAAAATGGATTAAAGACCTAAATGTAAGGCCAGACACTATAAAACTCTTAGAAGGGGGCTTCCCTGGTGGCGCAGTGGTTGAGAATCTGCCTGCCAATGCAGGGGACACAGGTTCGAGCCCTGGTCTGGTAAGATCCCACATGCTGCGGAGCAACTGGGCCCGTGAGCCACAACTACTGAGCCTGTGCGTCTGGAGCCTGTGCTCCGCAACAAGAGAGGCCACGACAGTGAGAGGCCCACGCACCGCGATGAAGAGTGGCCCCCACTCGCCGCAACTAGAGAAGGCCCTCGCACAGAAACCAAGACCCAACACAGCCATAAATAAATAAATTTATATTAAAAAAAGACCAAACTCTTAGAGGAAAACATGGGCAGAACACTCTATGACATAAATCACAGCAAGATCCTTTTTGACCCACCTCCTAGAGAAATGGAAATAAAAACAAAAATAAACAAATAGGACCTAATGAAACTTAAAAGCTTTTGCACAGCAAAGGAAACCATAAACAAGATAAAAAGACAACCCTCAGGATGGGAGAAAATATTTGCAAACGAAGCAACTGACAAAGGATTAATCTCTAAAATATACAAGCAGCTCATGCCGCTTAACATCTAAAAAACAAACAACTGTATCCAAAAAATGGACAGAAGACCTAAATAGACATTTCTCCAGAGAAGATACACAGATTACCAACAAACACATGAAAGGATGCTCAACATCACTAATCATAGAGAAATGCAAATCAAAACTACAATGAGGTATCACCTCATACAGGTCAGAATGGCCATCATCAGAAAATCTACAGACAATAAATGCTGGAGAGGGTGTGGAGAAAAGGGAACCACCTTGCACTGTTGGTGGGAATGTAAATTGATACAGCCACTATGGAGAACAGTATGGAGGTTCCTTAAGAAGCTAAAAATAGAATTACTGTATGATCCAGCAATCCCACTACTGGGCATATACTCAGCAAAAACCATAATTCAAAAAGACGCATGCACCCCAATGTTCATTGCAGCACTATTTACAATAGCCAGGACATGGAAACAACCTAAGTGTCCATCGACAGATGAATGGATGAAGAAGATGTGGCACATATATACAATGGAATATTACTCTGCCATAAAAAGAAACGAAATTGAGTTATTTGTAGTGAGGTGGATGAACCTAGAGTCTGTCATACAGAGTGAAGTAAGTCAGAAAGAGAAAAACAAATACCGTATGCTAACATATATATAGAATCTAAAAAAAAAAATGGTTCTGAAGAACCTAGGGACAGGACAGGAATAAAGATGCAGAGGTAGAGAATGGACTTGAGGACGTGGGGAGGGGGAAGGGTAAGCTGGGACGAAGTGAGAGAGTGGCATGGACATATATACACTACCAAATGTAAAATAGCTAGCTAGTGGGAAGCAGCCACATAGCACAGGGAGATCAGCTCGGTGCTTTGTGACCACCTAGAGGGGTGGGGTAGGGAGGGTGGGAGGGAGACGCAAGAGGGAGGAGATACGGGGATATATGTATATGTATAGCTGATTCACCTTGTTATAAAGCAGAAACTAACACACCATTGTAAAGCAATTATACTCCAATAAAGATGTTTAAAAAAAAAAAGGGATTTATAGGGCTTCCCTGGTGGCGCAGTGGTTAAGAATCCGCCTGCCAATGCAGGGGACACAGGTTTGAGCCCTGGTCTGGGAAGATCCCACATGCCGCGGAGCAACTAAGCCCGAGCGCCACAACTACTGAGCCTGCGCTTTAGAGCCCATGAGCCCAGAGCTCGTGTTCTGCAGCAAGAGAAGCCACTGCAATGAGAAGCCTGCGCACTGCAATGAAGAGTAGCCCCTGCTCACCACAACTAGAGAAAGCCCGTGCACAGCAACAAAGACCCAACACAGCCAAAAATAAATAAATAAAATAAATAAATTTTAAAAAAAGGATTTACAGTAGTTTTTCTGGAAAATGAAATAACAATTTTCTTTATCTTTGTTTATACATACCTTTTTGTATGTTATACACTTAACACCTATTACTTTTTTAAAGAATTGTGACAACATATGTACACATAAAATTTACCATTTTAATCATTTTTAAGTGAACTGTTCAGCGACATCGAATACATTAATGTTTTTGTGCCACCATCACCACCATCTATTCACAAAATCCTTTTCATTTTGTAAAACTGAAACCCTGTATCTATTAAAGAATAACTTCCCATTTTTCCCCTTCTCCCAGCCCCTGGCAACCACCATCCTACTTTTTATCTCTATGAATTTGATGACTCTGGTACCTCATATAAGAAGAATCATCAGTATTTGTCCCTTTGGGACTTCTTTATTTTATCTAGCATAATGTCCTCAAGGTTAAGCCATGCTTTAGTATGTGCAGGCATTTTCTTCTTTTTCAAGGCTGAATACTATTCCGTTGTATGTATATAGCACATTTTGTTTATCCATTCATCCATCGATGGAGACTTGGGTGGCTTCCACCTTTTGGCTGTTATGAATAAGGCTGCTGTGAACATGGGTGTACAGATATTTCTTTGAGAATCCCTGCCTTTAACTCTTGGCTATATACCCAGAAGTGGAATTGCTGAATAATGTAGTAATTCTATTATTAATCTTTTGAAGAACTGCCATAGTATTTTCTATAGCAACTGCACCATTTTACATTCTCACCAACAGTACATAGGGGTCCCAGTTTTTCCACAGCCTTGCCAATGCTTGTTATTTTTTTCCTTAAAAAAATTTTTTTTGATAGTAGCCATCCTAATTGGTATGTGGTAGTATCCATTGTGTTGATATTTTTTGAAGGTTTAAAAATGTTTTAGTTGTGTAATCATATGACAGCAAGTTTTAATAAATGGAAATGGAATCACTCAATTTTGCTACTCTAACACCAATATTATTTGAATGTTATTTGGATATATGTTCTTTAGTCTTTTTAGGACCTTTTTTTGTTTTTAAATTTAAAATTTTTTTCTTTTGGTTTTGTATTGTAAGCATTTCTCATTTTTAAACATGTTTTGTACAACAATCATTTGAATTTGAATTTTCCAAGCAAATGTTGCAAATGCTGAAGAATATATATAACATGATTGAATACTTAAGAACAGTTTTTAATTGTTTACTTTTTACCTATAGATAAGTGCTTGGTTTGTGTGATTTTTTTTTTTTAAAGTATCCGCAACATTTTTTAAGTACATATTTTTTTAAAATTAATTAATTAATTTATTTATTTTTGGCTGTGTTGGGTCTCCGCTTCTGTATGAGGGCTTTCTCTAGTTGTGGCAAGTGGGGGCCACTCTTCATCGTGGTGCGCAGGCCTCTCACTATCGCGGCCTCTCTTGTTGCGGAGCACAGGCTCCAGACGCGCAGGCTCAGTAGTTGTGGCTCACGGGCCTAGTTGCTCCGCGGCATGTGGGATCTTCCCAGACCAGGGCTCGAACCCGTGTCCCCTGCAGGCGGATTCTCAACCACTGCGCCACCAGGGAAGCCCTGGTTTGTGTGATTTTAATTCCATAGTCTGGATGATATAGTGACTAAGTATGGTCTAGAAGTAGACAGTCTGGGTTTGAATCGCAGGTCTGCCACTTTTGTGCGTTTAGGCAAGATTTTTTTTTTCCCCCCTTTTAAATTAATTAATTAATTATTTAGGTTGCACCGGGTCTTAGTTGCAGCATGCGGGATCTTTGTTGCAGCATGCAGGATCTTTTAGTTGTGGCATGTGAACTTCTTAGTTGCGGCGTGCAACTAGTTCCCTGACCAGGGATCGAACCCGGGCCTTCTGCTTTGGGAACGTGGAGTCTTACCCACTGGACCACTAGGGGAGTCCCTAGGCAAGTTTCTTAAGCTCCCTGTGTCTCAATTTTTCATCTGTAAAGTGAGGATAATAACAGAACTTATCTCAGAGTTGTAAAGACCAAGTGAGCTAGTACTTGTAGAGCTTTAGAACTGTGCCTGGCACATCATACATACAAGATAAGCCTTTGCTCCATTATTGTTTTATTAGGTGGGATCTTATCTCTGGTTTTTAAAAATATATGCAATATGCAAGTAGTTACTGTGTCTCAGGTCCTTAGCTTAAAATGTCACAAGCACTACGTTAGAGGAGGGTGTAGTCTATAAGGTTGTTTTGGGGATTAAGATACACCCAAGGCAGAGAGTACTGGGCAAACTGCTAAATTAGTAACATGATACAACCATCTCTTGGAGACTGTGACTTGCTCGCTGCCATTTAGTCCTGTCAGCTACTCTAGGCTCTTTTGACCAGCTCAGCCTTTTGCTTTGCTTCTTTGGGTTTCCTCCCCAGATTTCTTGGCTTGGCACTCTATATTCCCTGTGTTTCTTAGTTAACAAATTTATTAAATTGTTAATTTATGTCAAATGCACTGATTTAAATTTTTGCAAAATATAACATTCTGTGATTATTATTATTTTAAAAATAAGTTTATTTATTTTTGGCTGTGTTGGGTCTTCATAGCTGAGCACAGGCTTTCTCTAGTTGTGGTGAGCGGGGGCTACTCTTCGTTGTGGTGCGTGGGTTTCTCATTGCGGTGGCTTCTCTTTGTTGCGGAGCACGGGCTCTAGGTGTGAGGGCTTCAGTAGTTGTGGTGCGTGGGCTCAGTAGTTGTGGCTCACAGGCTCTAGAGTGCAGGCTCCGTAGTTGTGGCGCACGGGCATGTGGGATCTTCCCAGACCAGGGCTCGAACCCGAGTCCCCTGCATTGACAGGCGGATTCTTAACCACTGTGCCACCAGGAAAGTCCACATTCTGTGATTATTAATACCATATTTCATTTGATAGTCAGTATAAATCTGAGAGATGGTAAAGTCCTCATTGAACAACTCTCGTTATACCAGAGATTAAGTGACCTGCCTGATGTCACAGAGCAATTGAGAACTTTAGCTGGAACTTGAATTCAAGCCACCTGACTTCAAGGCAATGTTTCTTTCTTGACATATCATCACATTTTAAGACAGTGCTTCGTTCTTTCTTTCCTAATTGTTTGATGGTATGTTTAATGATTTCTCGATATTACATAAAGATAGCATGCCTCCCTCTTTTAAATTTAATAGCTAGTAAAATTTATCTGACTCCTTTTCTCATATACTAGCTGCATTTTGTAGTCTTTAAGCCCAACATCAGCAAAGAATGAAATGAAATCTGAGATCTAAATGTTTTACCTGATTAAATTCTTTTTTTTTTTTGCTATATAGTGTAATTTATTTGTATCTCATTCCTTTTTTTTTGACATCTTTATTGGAGTATAATTGCTTTACAATGGTGTGTTAGTTTCTGCTTTATAACAAAGTGAATCAGCTATACACCTGATTAAATTCTTAATTTTTTCTTTTTTTTTGCCGCACTGTGGGGCATGCGGTTTCTTAGTTCCCTGACCAGGGATTGAACCCTTGCCCCCCTACATTGGGAGCGCAGAGTTTTAACCACTGGACTGCCAGGGAAGTCCCTAAATTCTTAATTTTTTTACATGAATGTTTTCTGAAAAGCATTTCATGTTTCATGCTTATATTTATTTTATATGATTCGAACAAGGTAGATTTCCCTTATACTGCTTAGCATATGTAATATCTGGCTCATTTCAACATTGCTGTCAGACTTAAATTAAGTCTTGGCATTAGAATATCTTTACAGTTCTACTTTTCCCTTTCCCCTCTGCATGTCTGTTTCTAATTGTTTTTCTCCTATATTCCCAGCAGTCTCCCGTCCTAAGAAAGAATGTACCTTGAGCTGTAGAGTCTATCACACTTCATTAAGTGAAGTATATTTTTCTACTTAATTTCTTATATATTCCTTATATATGTATTGGCTCTCTCACATGATTTTAAAAATTTAATTGTCATTAGCATTTTTGATAGTGTAAATCACCTATATTGGTGAGAATATAAATTAGTTAAGGCTCAACTTTTGTTTTTTTCATGTAATTAGCTGCATAATGTATAATGAACTCTGAATGATATCAGTATATTGTTGATTTACTCATTGTCAAATCCAAAATCTGATATCCTTGGTAGATATGTAGACTTGTGATAGGCGTTTGGCATTTTATGTTTTGGGCAGTGTAACTTTAAATCTACATAAACTTCTCTGCCTTTTGCCTCTGCTGTGTTCATAGATTCCAGGAGGGCTTCGTGTATGGACCTCAAGCGTTGGAGGTAGCAGACTTTTCAGCAGAAGGTAAAGCAGAGTGTTGCCTTCTGGTGTCATTGTGTGTGTGTGCTGGAGTGGGTATGTGACAGGCGAGAGGTTTTCACGAATGTCATCACAAAATAATTTATAATGGTGCATTTCACAAAACGTAAAGCCAAGCTAATACTTGAATAATTTTATTCAGTATTACTAAAATCCATAAAAAATAGAAAACTTTTAATAGAACTAAGGACTAAATTTCAGTTTCTCTGCTGTTAACTAAACAGTAAGAGTAAAAGGAAAAGAGCATTAGCATAATGTACAGTAAATGCTATCTAACTTTCTCAGACCTAATTTCACTATGACTTCTTCCTTGGAAGTTATCCAAGTCATTATTCATGTTGTATTCTTCCTTGCTGCTCCTTTTACTGAAAGATTGCTTCACAATAAATAGGCAGCCTAGTCCATGACTCATGACTGGAGGACAGACCCATGTGCCAAAAATCTTAGTTTCCAATATGCTAATTACCTCTCTGCAGAACTTGTTAATATGCTCTTCTCTCAATTTAGTTCTTGTTTCAGTAGAGAAACAGATCCCACACATTTGTCAAATATGTTTTTATAGAGACTTTCTTAATGAGTTATTTTTTAGAAAATAATATGACATAACTTTCCTGGGTAATACTTCGATTTTTAAAAAAAATACAAATATTTTGCCATTTAGGTGCCAGATATTACAGATATTACTTTCTTTGAATTTGTGAAACCATTTATGAACTTTCTTCAGATGATACTTGAGTAGGGTTTTTTTTTTTTTTTTTAAGACCTATAGCAGCTAACAGTGTTGTATTCTTAAAATTAATAACGTGGCTAGTTTTCAGATAGATTCTGAATGGGAATTAGAGGAATGGTTTTCTTATGTCTTCTGGAAATTATATTTGTATTGATATCAAGTGGCTGCATATTATACTGTATATTAAGGATATACACCTTATGTGACGTTAGGGGAGTATATATTTATTAAGTTTCTACTCTGTGCCCTACAAAGGATCACTCCATTTTACAATCAACCCAGTTTCACTATTTCTTTCACTTTCCTTCTATTCAGAGAAGCTGCTTTTCTTAACTAGAAGAGTTTCAGGCTTTTTATTGAGTTAGCTGCAATTTTACCTCCTATGCCCTTTCTCCTTTCTCCCTTTTTTTTTTTTTTTTAAATTTTTTGGCCACGCTACGCGGCATGTGGGATCTTAGTTCCCCAAGCAGGGATCGAACCTGCACCCCCCTGCATTGGAAGCACGGCGTCTTAACCACCGGACCGCCAGGGAAGTCCCTCTTTTGGTCTTTTCACTGGCCAGTTGGAGGATATTTTCTATTTACCAACAGTAGATTGGAAGTGATTTCTTTCTTTCTTTCTTTCTTTCTTTCTTTCTTTAATTAATTAATTAATTAATTTTGGCTGCGTTGGGTCTTTGTTGCTGCGCGCGGGCTTTCTCTAGTTGCGGCGAGCGGGGCCTACTCTTCGTTGAGGTGTGCAGGCTTCTCATTGTGGTGGCTTCTCTTGTTGCAGAGCACAGGCTCTAGGCGCGCGGGCTTCAGTAGTTGTGGCTCACGGGCTTAGTTGCACCGCGGCATGTGGGGTCTTCCCGGACCAGGGCTTGAACCCATGTCCCCTGCATTGGCAGGCGGATTCTTTACCACTGCACCACCAGGGAAGTCCCTAGAGCAGCTTTAGGTTTACAGAAAAATTGAGTGGAAAGTACAGAGAGTTCCTATATACGCTTTTACTGCCTCAACCCCATCCTCCCCACCCCCATCTCCCTATGATTAACATCTTGCTTTAGTGGTATGTTTGCTACAGTTGATGAGCCATTATTATTGATTGTTATTAACTAAATCCATAGTTTACCTTAAGGGTCACTCTTTGTGTTGTATATTCTGTGGGTTTGACAAATGCATAATCACATGTATCCACCATTACAGTATCATACAGAATAATTTTACTGCTCTAAACATACCCCCTGTTGCAGGAGAATGGGGCACAAGAGGTTGGTCATGTCACAGGTCTTGGGCGAGTTCCTGGGATGGGCAGCCAAGTGAGGGTTCTTGGCTTCGCGCAGGGCAAAATTCAAGAGCAAGCCATAGTAAAGTGAAAGCAAGTTTATTTAGAGAGATACACATTCCATAGGCACAATGCAGATGTCTCCAAAGGCAAGTGTGGCCCCGTGCTGTGGGGTGGTTAGTTTTCATGGGCTGGGTAATTTCATAGGCTAACAAGTGGGAAGAATATTCTATCTTGGAGAAGGGGTGGGGATTTCTAGGAATTGGGCCACTGCCCACTTTTTGGCTTTTTAGGGTCAGCCTTGGAACTGTCATGGCACCTGTGGGTGTATTACAATGAGCGTATAATGAGGCTCAAGATCTACTGGAAGTAGAATCTTCCTCCATCTTGGGCCTAGTTGGTTCTAACCAGTATTTGTCATATCCTCAACAGCTGTGTCATTCTTTTAATGGTTCTGCCCTGCTCCCTTCCCTCCTGTCTCACCTGTGCTCCATCCATTTATCCCTGCCTCCTTTCCTTTGAGCCCTTGGCAAGCACGGATCTTTTTTTGTCTATATAGTTTTCCCTTTCCAGAATGTCATAGTTGTAATCATACAGTATGTAACCTTTTCAGTTTAGCTTTTTTCACTTAGTAATAAGCATTAAGCTTCCTCCATGCCTTTTCATGGCTTGATAGCTCATTTCTTTTTAGTGTTGAATTACATCGCACCATCTGTATATGCCACAGTTAATCTATTCATTCACCTACTGAAAGATATCTTGGCTGCCTCTAAGTTTTGGCAGTTATGAATAAAGTTGCTATAAACATTTGTGTGCAGATTTTTGTGGGGACTGAAGTTTTCAGTTCATTTTGGTAAATATCAAGGAGTGCAATTGCTGGATCGTATGATAAGAGTATGTTTAGTTTTGTAAGAAACTGCCAAACTGTTTTCCAACGTGATTATACCGTATCAACTTGAGTGTCAGTTTGTCAGTGTCCACAAAATAACTGGCTTGGATTTTGACTGGGATTATGTTGAATCTATACATCAAATTGAGAAGAATTTACATCTTGACAATATTAGGTTTTCTTAGTCACGTACATGGAATATCTCTCCCTTTATTTAGATATTTTTTGATTTTTCAGTTTTATAGTTTTCCTTGTATAGATCTTATACATGTTTTGTTAGGTTTATACCTAAGTAATTCATTTTTTGGGGTTCTGTTGTAAATGTTATTGTGTATTTAATTTTCAATTCCAACTTTTCATTGCTGGTATATAAGAAAGCAATTGCTTTTGTATATTAACCTTGTATCCTGCAACCTTGCTATCATTGTTTATTTGTTCCAGGAGTTCTCTTGTTGTTCTTTGGGATTTTCTCCAGACAGTTATACAAATACAATTTTATTTCTTCCTTAATCTGTGTACTTTTTATTTCCTTTCCACATTTTATTGTATTGGCTAGGACTTCCAGTATGATTTTGAACAGGAGTAGAGAGAGCAGATATTCTTGCCTTGTTCCTGATCTTATCGGGGAAACCATCTAGTTTCTTTTCATGACCTATGATAATCTCAATAGATTATCCTAATTAGTGATATAAAAGATGTGAAGTATTGCTCATATCAGGTCATAAGAGGACTCTTCTCCCACCCTGCAGTCCTTTTCCCTCACCTAAACTTCTTTGAGAAAGATAAGATTAAATTGATGGTTATAAAAATATTTTAAATGATGGGATTCAGGCACTTTTTCACATAATACCTTATATTTAGTAACTGTGCACATTACTTAGTTCCTCTACTCTCTGGTGAACTTCTGTAGGGCAAAAACTATATCTCAACTATAACACTGTGCAAGATATTTTACATATGTGATCTCATTTATCTTGAAAATTGTGCAATGTTAGTATTATTATTCCTAATTAACAGGTGCAAAAACTGGTACTCTGAGGGTATAAGTAATTTCTTAGCTGTGTGACTTAGTATCAATATAAGAGGTGTATAATTCCATCATCTAAGCTCTTTAAATCACATACTATGGAAAAGTTACCTTACGAAGTGGTATATGATGAATGTCACGTGTATAGTACAGAAATGTACTTGGTGAATGCAGAGCAGAGAGCTTTGACCTCAGGCTAGAGTAGAATGTTCACAAAATTTCTAGAAAGGTCAACCTTGTCTGATGTAGAGAAGAAAAAGGGAAAGAGAGATCAGGAAGATCAGTCAGTGTGGAAAAGACCAAGGGCCAAACACAACAAGTATTTTGTGATTTGACAGTATAATATAAAAATATAAAAATTTCTGCTGTTGTAGTAAAATGCAATAGAACAAACTGTGTCTATTATATTAAATAAGAACGCCTCCATTTTTCTCTTAATTTCATCTGGATTTGCTTATAGGTGTTGAGTACGAGAGAGTCCACCACAGAACCATTGTGTAAGTCCCACATCATCAATTACCAACAACTTCTTTGCCGAGTTAGAGCAATCAGTTCAGCAAGTGTGGAGGGGAGCAAAAGCCTGGGGCATATTGGAAGATCAGAGGAACCCTAAAAAAAGGAGCTTCCTAAAGTCAAGTATATTTTATGTATCCCTTTCCCATATCTCAGTTGGTTAAGTACCCCACAACTAGCCATTAATATGCTAAAAGCTGTGGAGTTGCAAAGCCCTAATAGAAGGCGTCCTTGCTTTCAGTGACATTCGTGTTAGTTGGGAAGACCAGAGTACAGCAACATAATTAGAAACCACTGAGCAGTGTTTAGCATCATGTAGTGTAGTATCCACTGTTAATACTGTGGAGGTTCTTCTCCTTAAATGATGTTCTTCAGGGTTCTGTCCTCTCTGCTATTATCATGAGTTTCATTTCTAAATTTTTTCACACTCTGTCTCTAGCCCACATCTTCCTTCTAAGCTCTAGGTTTATCCAAATGCCTTTTCGACATCTCCATTTAAACAAGACCACAGTCCTCTCAACTTCAGTTTACAAAAACTTCCCCAGTCTGTTCTTTTTAGCTCAGTGAATGACACCACTGTCACCCAGTTGTCCAAGTCAAAAAATGAGAATCATTCTTCCTTTACTTTCTCTTGTTTCTTAACCACATGTTCTGTTGATACTGTTTCCTTATTATCTTTCAGTTCCATCTACTTTTTATTTCTTCTGCCACCATTCTAATTTAGACTGTAGTCATCTCTTAAATTACTGCAAAGGCCTTTTACTGTTAGTCTCCTTGTTCCCTCTTCATCTCCAAACTATTCACAAAAACACAGATTGATTAAAATCCTTTTCTGCTTGGAATGAAGTCCAGTTTCCTTAATGTGGCTTACCTGTTCTGTTTGAACTGGCCCTGCCTTCTTTTCATTCAGCTTTAACTTGCTTTCCCCTATTCTAAACCAGCTTTACCAAACTTCAAATTCATCGTTCTCTTTTGCCTCTGAGCCTTGACCCGTGCTGTTCCCTTTTGCAGAAGGGGAATAAGAAGAAGTGAAGCCGTAGTGACCAAAAGCACAGACTCTGGAGCCAGGCTTCCTAGATCCTGGTGAATCTTGGATCTGCCCCTTAACTAGCTGTGTGATCTAGAGTGATCTAACCTCTCTGCTTTTAGTGTCCTCATCTGTACAATGGAGAGAGTATAGTACTTGCTTCCTAGCAGCACGTTGTGAGGATTGAAAGAGTTAATGTGGTTGAGGCTCAAAGAACGATACCTGCCTCATACTAAGTACTATATAAATGTAGCTATTTTTATAACTCTTATTATAAATGTGTTGTACTGGATAGCATAAATTTTTATGTTTTTTTTTTTCTTATAAATTCATTCCTCATGATCATTTTATAGCTACTTTTTATTTTTATTTATTTATTTATTTATGACTGTGTTGAGTCTTCGTTTCTGTGCGAGGGCTTTCTCTAGTTGCGGCAAGCGGGGACCACTCTTCATCGCGGTGCACGGGCCTCTCACTATCGCAGCCTCTCTTGTTGCGGAGCACAGGCTCCAGACGCGCAGGCTCAGTAGTTGTGGCTCACGGGCCCAGTCGCTCCGTGGCATGTGGGATCTTCCCAGACCAGGGCTCGAACCCGTGTCCCCTGCATTAGCAGGCAGATTCTCAACCACTGCACCACCAGGGAAGCCCAATTTTTATGTTTTAAAGGTGATTTAATGATTAAAGAAAAATGCTTTTTTTTCTCATAAATTATGACTTGATTGACTCATTATTATTGTTTTTTTAATATATTTATTTTATTTATTTTTGGCTTCATTGGGTCTTCATTGTTGCACGCGGGCGTTCTCTAGTTGCGGCGAGCAGGGGCTACTCTTTGTTGCGGTGTGCGAGCTTCTCATTGCAGTGGCTTCTCTTGTTGCGGAGTACGGGCTCAGTTGCTCCGCAGCATGTGGGATCTTCCCGGACCAGGGCTCAAACCTGTGTGCCCTGCATTGGCAGGTGGATTCTTAACCACTGTGCCGCCAGGGAAGTCCCTGTTATTGGTATTTAACTTTGTTCTTGTCTGGACAACAGCTTTATTTTCCTAACTTCTTGTTTTTCAGCTTTTTAGTGACTAGGATTTGATCTTAGGTTGATATTCCTATGAAATGGATCATCTGACAACATTAGGTTTACCTGAATTTTTATACAGACTAATCCAGGTTAACCTATATGGAAACTCCTAAAAAAAAATTAATTCTTTATAGCTAATAGCTGACTTTTTACTTTATGATATATGTCATGTTGATTAAAGTTTCAAGTAAAGTCCTTTAAAGGAATTCGCTTTTTCAAGTGTATTTCAGAGATTGTGGATTATAATGGTTCAAATGGTTCGGATTCTAGCAAGGATACTTACTATATTAGGAAATAGACTATCTGAAAGGAAAAACTCTGTTTATCTCTCTATTCACAACTCTCCTTACACCCAACACTACCCAAATTACTTCTGACACCAGAGATGTGCAGGTTTTTTCCCATACTGGCCAATTCTCCGACACCAGCTGGGTATCCTACAATTCAACTCAATATCGACCCCACAGGTTAAAGGCTCAGTCCCACAAGACTACCCCTCACTTCAGATGCCAGTGGCAAGTGTTGGGTCCCCCAAGTTGCCCACAACCTCTGACTCAGCTACAAATTGAAGGTTCCCACGACCCCTTCCTCAGGTTCAGTCATTTACTAGAATGGCTCATAGAACTCAGGAAAACAGTTTACTTACTAGATTACTGGTTTATTACAAAGGATATATTAAAGGATACAAATGAACAGTCAGATGAAGAATATATAGGGCTAGGTCTATGTCCAGAAGGGTCCCAAGCACAAGAGCTTCTATCCCTGTGGAGTTTTGGGGTGTATGTACCACCATCCCAGCAAGTGGATGTGTTCTTGTTCACCAACCCAGAAGCTCTCTGAATTCTGTACTTTAGGGATTTTTATGGAGGCTTCATTATGTAGGCATGATTGATTAAATCCTTGACCATTGGTGAATAATTAAATCCCCAGGCCCCCATTTGGGGCTGGGGTGGTGGTGGGCATGCTGAAAGTTCTGATTACTTGGTTTGTTCCCCTGGCAACCAGTCCCCATGCAGTGGCTCTCTAGGGACTTTCCAAAAATCACTTCAGTAACATAAACTCAGGTGTGGTTGAAAGGGGCTTGTTATGAATAACAAAAGAGCTTCTTTTATTTTTATCCTTCTGAAGCTATTCCAAGAATAAAAACCAAATATTATAAGAAAAGATGCTCATATGCTCTAATCACTTAGGAAATTACAAGGATTTTAGGAGTTGTGAGCCAGGAACCCCCGAGGAAGACCCCACAATATGTTTTCTTATTATATCACAGTATCACATTCTCTGTTATCATAGTACTTAAGATCAGCCAGGAAAAACATGTAATAGCTTAAACTTTATCAAAAGAAGATTCCTCAGTGGTCTAGGTTTGGCTGAACTTTCAGGAGTATGGTGAAAAACTAGTATATATTTAAATTTTAAGTGTTGATTTTGATATCTTGACTTGTGGATTTCTTTTTTGAGTATTTGTTTTTTCATTGATACTTATGATTTGAGATGATTTCATGAAGACTGAAATCTGAAAGTGTACCTAAAGGAACAGGTTGATGATCTAGTTCTATCTGATCTGATAGTGCTAGACTAGAGAATGACAAAATATTTATATTTTTCTCCTTCCCTCCTAGAAGGAGATCGCTGCTTTCTGGTGAACTTTTAAATATGAATACTTTTCCAATAAAAATATTGGTGTTTGATTATTACTGTCATTTGAATTTTATTCCCCAGAATATTTTATTTTTATCTTTAGAATATGTATCTTTAAAAGAAGGTTTTCCAGGGGCTTCCCTGGTAGCTCAGCGGTTAAGAATCCACCTGCCAATGCAGGGGACACGGGTTCGAGCCCTGGTCCGGGAGGATCCCGCATGCCACGGAGCAACTAAGCCCGTGTGCCACAACTCCTGAGCCCGCATGCCACAACTACTGATGCCCACGTACCTAGAGCCCACGCTCTGCAACAAGAGAAGCCACCGCAATAAGAAGCCTGTGCACCACAATGAAGAGTAGCCCCCGCTCTCTGCAACTAGAGAAAGCCTGTGTGCAGCAACGAACACTCAACATAGCCACAAAAAAAAAAAAAAAATTACAAAAATGAGTAAGATAGTCTCCTTCTTCTTTTGGGGATGGGGAAAAAAAGCCTGAGTCAATTATAAGTAATTGTAATAGCAAAATAGAGTATGGTACAGTTCTTGACAGAATTTTGAACAAAGTGTTTGCTCTACTAATCATGTTCTTGCAAAGCATCAACAAATGTCAGATATGACAAGCTCTTTTCCATTCTTTCCAGTTTGACTTCGCTTCTGCATTTGATGCTTTTGCCCACTTACCTTTAATACTGTTTTTTATTATTTTTCTTTTAACTCTCTAACTACTGTTTATTAGTTACTTCCCTCAATTTTTTTTTATTAGAAATGTTTTGTAAAAAGCAGAAAAGTTCAAACTCTAGAACAATGAATACCCACATAACCTCCAGCTAGATTTAACTATTATTATCGTTTTTGCATTTTTTTCCTCTCTCACTCTGTATGTATATAAATGTAGTTTTTGTTCTTATGGAACCATTTGAAATTAAGTTGCCACTGTCATGACATGCCAGCCCAAAATACTTCTACATTTCCTAAGAATAAGGGTATTCTCCTGCATAACCGTAATGCTACTATCCTACATTTAAGACAATAATATAAAAATTAAAAAATAAAATTAACTATGGTAAAATAATATTGTATAATATCTAGTGTATTGTCACAATTTCCCAAGTGTCTGACAAATAAACTTTTGTAGCTGTTTTTATATAAACTACAATCTATAAGGTTTTCATGCATAATATTTAGTTGTTACATGTCTTGAGTAGACTATCCCCCAACCCTACCTTTTTTATGAGTCTTTTTTTTTTTTAAGAAGTCAGACCAATTTTCTTGTAGTGTCTCACATCTAGATTTGCCTATTATCAAGGATGTTTAAATATTTCTCCTGCAGCCTGTTGAAGGTAGTGGCATTCAGCAGAGAAGGGCTTCCCAACCGCTGTGGCATGGCTACTGTGAATAGGTTATGGGTCCTATTATTAATCCTCTAAGTTCTTCGGCCACTGGTGGAGTTTGGGGCAGTGGAAGCCCGTGAGCACTGTCAGTTGACTCTGGTAAGCGATATAATTGTTAACATTAGGTAGGTGCCATGATGTGAAAGAGCCTAGGCTACCATCTTCAGCTCTTTTCTTCTGTGCTCTCTTTGTGATCACGTTTACTTCTGTGATTTTAACAGTTGCCTGTGTAGTGATGTTTTCTTTTCTAAATTGCACTTTATTTCCTTTTGTTCATCTTCTCCTGGCTATTCAGTAGTCACTTCAAAATCTACACATCCAAAATGAATTTATTCTTTACTTGCTAGCTGGCTCATTGTCAGTATTATTCTTTTCTTGGGCAGGGGTAGTAGAAGGTGTGGTGTAAATAGCCTTGCTTTCACTGACTGGAAACCTCAGTCATCAGCTGTTTCTCTGGCTGTCTGCTTAGCACTCTCTTATTTACATGTACACATATGTGCATACACATTTATTCATCAAATACTTCTTTAATGCCTATAGTGTTTCTATATATATTTGACCACAGTAGATAAGTCTATATCTGGATGGCCTCTTGAATGCATTCCCTCCATTCTTACCCTATTTACTCTAATTTTGGCCTTCAGCAGTCCTTCCCAGAACTTTTACAATTGTCTCCCTACCTCTGGCTTTAAACCTTCTGATTCATTCTGCATACTATCTGCTTACTGAGAATGCTTGTTTGATCATATATTTCTCTTGCTTGAAAACCTCTGATGGCTTCCCATTATACAGGAAAAATGCCAGCTTTTTTAGCATACCATACAAGACTATGGTAATTCCATCTTCTTTGCTCTTTTTACGTATTACTTCATCTCTTGTGTTCTAGCTATACTTGTCTTCTGCTAATTTCTTGAATATAGCATGGATTTTAATCTTCAAACTTTGTTCACACATTTCTGGTGTCCATAAGGCTCTGACCCTTCTTTGCTTAATGAAATCCTGCTTATCTTTCAAGGTACACTTGGCACGTTCCCTTTGAAAATTATTTACCTAATAGCCCTCTTTATCTACTGCCTGCACCAGAACCAAACCCTTCTTAATATTCTTTATCTGATGTACTTTGCACATTTGTCTGTTATAGTGCTTGTGTTTCTTGTTTTTGGCCGCGCTACATGGCATGCAGGACCTTAGTTCCCCAACCAGGGATCGAACCTGTGCCCCCTGCAGTGGAAGCTCGGAGTCTTAACCACTGGACCGCCAGGGAAGTCCCTTATAGTGCTTATCAGATTGTATCCCTTGCTTGTGTGTCTCTCATTGTAAAGGTTCACAAGGGAAAGGATCCTCTTTTTCTTCTTATTTTTCTTAGAGCACAAGGCCTGGCACGTAGCACATGCTTAGTAAAATATTTCTGAAAGGAATGTCTGGCGTTACTTGTTACATTACCTTCTGTAGCAAGTAAGTCTAACTTGAGATCATGAATTCTCAAAGGAAGATAATAGTTTATATAAAATAATTGTTTTACACTAAATATTTGCTAATGATTACTTTCTGTGTAATACAGTCCTTAATTATATATGTTTTAAACTTAACACTTTTGATACCTGAATTCTTAAAGCATTACTGCAGATATGTTTGTTTTAATTAAAATCACTTCTGAGCAATAAGAATTTGCCATAATAGGAGTTTCTGGAATTTTATTATTTTAGAGCTTTTAAAACAGTAAATGTTTATCTGAATTAGAATTCTGAATAAAAGAAATCATATAAAATGAAGATCGTTTTTTAGAGAAAGAGAGATATATTAATTAATAAATCAGTTTTTAAGAAAAGAGACTAAATAAAAGCAGTCTTTCTAAAGAATGAAGGCAAAAAGATAAACTGTCAGATTTCCATGTTGCAAGGGAATACTGAACTTGAATAAGGGAGACTATTACTGTACATCGGTGATAGAGAACGAGTAGATGAAATATATGGTAGATGAAAGCATAAAGAAGGTGCTAGTGTTATTTGACATTATTTGTTAATAAGGGGAGTGCAAAATAATAACAGTACCCTCTGGTACAAGATTTTTAATATTTCAGAATTATTTTTAAAGGACTATTGTCATTTAAATGAAAAAATCCTGATAATTAAAAATGCTGTGGTGTTGAATTGTTACGGCAAATGAAATGATATGATGTCTGCATTTTGTTTCAAAATAATCAAGAAAAGTGGAGGCAGTAGAAATAAGATTGGCCGCATATTGATAATTGTTGAAGCTGTGTGAGAGTTACATAGAGTATCACTGTCATTTATTTTGATTTTTTGTTTGTTCATTTTTGGAAAATTTCATGATAAATTAAAAAACATTATGGTATTGTATAATAAAGGAAAGAGTCCCCAAATAAGGAATCATTGCTGCTAGGCTGAGTGAATATAGAGTTCATGATATTGAATAATTCAGAATTACCAATGTAAAACTAAATGATATTTTTTGGTTTCTGTTTTTCAAAATTTTTATTCCATATTGTTTTATTCTTTTTTTTGAATTTGGAATTTTTTAATTTATTTTTTTATACAGCAGGTTCTTATTAGTTACCCATTTTATACATATTAGTGTATATATGTCAATCCCAATCTCCCAATTCATCACACCCCCCACCGCTTTCCCCCCTTGGTGTCCATACGTTTGTTCTTTACATCTGTGTCTCAATTTCTGCCCTGCAGACTGGTTCATCTGTACCATTTTTCTAGGTTTCACATATATGCGTTAATATACGATATTTGTTTTTCTCTTTGACTTACTTCACTCTGTATTACAGTCTCTAGATTCATCCACGTCTCTACAGATAACCCAATTTCATTCCTTTTTATGGCTGAGTAATATTCCATTGTATATATGTACCACATCTTCTTTATCCATTTGTCTGTCGATGGGCATTTAGGTTGCTTCCATGACCTGGCTATTGTAAATAGTGCTGCAATGAACATTGGGGTGCATGTGTCCTTTTGAATTATGGTTTTCTCTGGGTATATGCCCAGTAGTAGGATTGCTGGGTCATATGGTAATTCTATTTTTAGTTTTTTAAGAAACCTCCATACTGTTCTCCATAGTGGCTGTATCAATTTACATTCCCACCAACAGTGCAAGAGGGTTCCCTTTTCTCCACACCCTCTCCAGCATTTGTTGTTTGTAGATTTTCTGATGATGCCCATTCTAACTGGTGTGAGGTGATACCTCATTGTAGTTTTAATTTGCATTTCTCTAATAATTAGTGATGCTGAGCAGCTTTTCATGTGCTTCTTGGCCATCTGTATGTCTTCTTTGGAGAAATGTCTATTTAGGTCTTCTGCCCATTTTTTGATTGGGTTGTTTGTGTTTTTGATATTGAGCTGCATGAGCTGTTTATGTATTTTGGAGATTAATCCTTTGTCAGTTGCTTCATTTGCAAATATTTTCTCCCATTCTGAGGGTTGTCTTTTCGTCTTGTTTGTAGCTTCCTTTGCTTTGCAAAAGCTTTTACGTTTCATTAGGTCCCATTTGTTTAATTTTGTTTTTATTTCCATTACTGTAGGAGGTGGATCAAAAAAGATCTTGCTGTGATTTATATCAAAGAGTGTTCTTCCTGTGTTTTCCTCTAAGAGCTTTATAGTGTCCGGTCTTACATTTAGGTCTCGAATCCATTTTGAGTTTATTTTTGTGTATGGTGTTAGGGAGTATTCTAATTTCATTCTTTTACATGTAGCTGTCCAGTTTTCCCAGCACCACTTATTGAAGAGACTGTCTTTTCTCCATTGTATATCTTTGCCTCCTTTGTCATAGATTAGTGGACCATAGGTGCATGAGTTTATCTCTGGGCTTTCTATCTTGTTCCATTGATCTATGTTTCTGTTTTTGTGCCAGTACCATATTGTCTTGCTTACTGTAGCTTTGTAGTATATTCTGAAGTCAGGGAGTCTGATTCCTCCAGCTCCGTTTTTCTCCCTCAAGACTGCTTTGGCTATTCGGGGTCTTTTGTGTCTCCATACAAATTTTAAGATGATTTGTTCTAGCTCCGTAAAAAATGCCATTGGTAATTTGATAGGGATTGCATTGAATCTGTAGATTGCTTTGGGTAGTATACTCATTTTCACAATGTTGATTCTTCCAATCCAAGAACATGGTATATCTCTCCATCTGTTGGTATCATCTTTAATTTCTTTCATCAGTGTCTTATAGTTTTCTGCATACAGGTCTTTTGTCTCCCTAGGTAGGTTTATTCCTAGGTATTTTATTCTTTTTGTTGCAATGGTAAATGGGAGTGTTTCCATAATTTCTCTTTCAGATTTTTCATCATTAGTTTATAGGAATGCAAGAGATTTCTGTGCATTAATTTTGTATCCTGCAACTTTACCATATTCATTAATTAGCTCTAGGAGTTTTCTGGTGGCAGTTTTAGGATTCTCTACGTATAGTATCATGTCATCCGCAAACAGTGACAGTTTTACTTCTTCTTTTCCAATTTGTATTCCTTTTATTTCTTTTTCTTCTCTGATTGCCGTGGCTAGGACTTCCAGAACTATGTTGAATAATAGTGGTGAGAGTGGACATCCTTGTCTTGTTCCTGATCTTAGAGGAAATGCTTTCAGTTTTTCACCATTGAGAATGATGTTTGCTGTGGGTTTGTCATATATGGCCTTTATTATGTTGAGGTAGGTTCCCTCTATGCCCACTTTGTGGAGAGTTTTTATCATAAATGGGTGTTGAATTTTGTCAAAAGCTTTTTCTGCATCTATTGAGATGATCATATGGTTTTTATTCTTCAGTTTGTTAATATGGTGTATCACATTGATTGATTTGCGTATATTGAAGAATCCTTGCATCCCTGGGATAAATCCCACTTGATCGTGGTGTATGATCCTTTTAATGTGTTGTTGGATTCTGTTTGCTAGTATTTTGTTGAGGATTTTTGCATCTATATTCATCAGTGATATTGGTCTGTAATTTTCTTTTTTTGTAGTGTCTTTGTCTGGTTTTGGTATCAGGGTGATGGTGGCCTCATAGAATGAGTTTGGGAGTGTTCCTTCCTCTGCAATTTTTTGGAAGAGTTTGAGAAGGATGGGTGTTAGCTCTTCTCTAAATGTTTGATAGAATTCACCTGTGAAGCCATCTGGTCCTGGACTTTTGCTTGTTGGAAGATTTTTAATCACAGTTTCAATTTCATTACTTGTGATTGGTCTGTTCATATTTTCTGTTTCTTCCTGGTTCAGTCTTGGAAGGTTATACCTTTCTAAGAATTTGTCCATTTCTTCCAGGTTGTCCATTTTATTGGCATAAAGTTGCTTGTAGTAGTCTCTTAGGATGCTTTGTATTTCTGCGGTGTCTGTTGTAACTTCTCCTTTTTCATTTCTGATTTTATTGATTTGAGTCCTCTCCCTCTTTTTCTTGATGAGTCTGGCTAATGGCTTATCAATTTTGTTTATCTTCTCAAAGAACCAACTTTTAGTTTTATTGATCTTTGCTATTGTTTTCTTTGTTGCTATTTCATTTATTTCTGCTCTGATCTTTATGATTTCTTTCCTTCTGCTAACTTTGGGTTTTGTTTGTTCTTCTTTCTCTAGTTCCTTTAGGTGTAGGGTTAGTTCATTTTTTTTAGATGTTTCTTGTTTCTTGAGGTAGGCTTGTATAGCTATAAACTTCCCTCTTAGAACTGCTTTTGCTGCATCCCATAGGTTTTGGATCATTGTGTTTTCATTGTCATTTGTCTCTAGGTATTTTTTGATTTCCTCTTTGATGTCTTCAGTGATCTCTTGGTTATTTAGTAACATATTGTTTAGCCTCCATGTGTTTGTGTTTTTTATGTTTTTTTCCCTGTAATTCATTTCTAACCTCATAGCGTTGTGTTCAGAAAAGATGCTTGATTTCAGTTTTCTTAAATTTACTGAGGCTTGATTTGTGACCCAAGATGTGATCTGTCCTGGAGAGTGTTCCGTGCGCACTTGAGAAGAAAGTGACATCTGCTGTTTTTGGATAGAATGTCCTATAAAGATCAATTAAATCTATCTGGTCTGTTGTGTCATTTAAAGCTTGTGTTTACTTATTTATTTTCATTTTGGATGATCTGTCCATTGGTGTAAGTGAGGTGTTAAAGCCCCCCACTATTATTGTGTAACTGTCGATTTCCTCTTTTATAGCCGTTAGCCGTTGCCTTATGTATTGAGGTGCTCCTATGTTGGGTGCATATATATTTAAAATTGTTATATCTTCTTCTTGGATTGATCCCTTGATCATTATGTAGTGTCCTTCCTTGTCTCTTGGAACATTCTTTATTTTAAAGTCTATTTTATCTGATATGAGTATTGCTACTCCAGCTTTCTTTTGATTTCCATTTGCATGGAACATCTTTTTCCGTCCCCTCACTTTCAGTCTGTATGTGTCCCTAGGGCTGAAGTGGGTCTCTTGTAGACAGCATGTATATGGGTCTTGTTTTTGTATCCATTCAGCAAGCCTGTGTCTTTTGGTTGGAGCATTTAATCCATTCATGTTTAACGTAATTATCGATATGTGTGTTCCTATGACCATTTTCTTAATTGTTTTGGGTTTGTTTTTGTAGGTCCTTTTCTTCTCTTGTGTTTCCCACTTAGAGAAGTTCCTTTAGCATTTGTTGTAGAGCTGGTTTGGTGGTGCTGAATTCTCTTAGCTTGTGCTTGTCTGTAAAGCTTTTGATTTCTCTGTCAAATCTGAATGAGATCCTTGCCGGGTAGAGTAATCTTGGTTGTAGGTTCTTCCCTTTCATCACTTTAAATATGTCATACCACTCCCTTCTGGCTTATAGAGTTTCTGCTGAGAAATCAGCTGTTAACCTTATGGGAGTTCCCTTGTATGTTATTTGTCATTTTTCCCTTGCTGCTTTCAATAATTTTTCTTTGTCTGTAATTTTTGCCACTTTGATTACTATGTGTCTCAGTGCATTTCTCCTTGGGTTTATCCTGCCTGGGGCTCTCTGTGCTTCCTGGACTTGGGTGGCTATTTCCTTTCCCATGTTAGGGAAGTTTTCGAGTATAATCTCTTCAAATATTTTCTTGGGTCCTTTCTGTCTTCTTCTGAGACCCCTATAGTATGAATGTTGTTGCGTTTAATGTTGTCCCAGAGGTCTCTTAGGCTGTCTTCATTCCTTTTCATTGTTTTTTCTTTATTCTGCTTCTGCAGCAATGAATCCCACCATTCTGTCTTCCAGTTCACTTATCCGTTCTTCTGCCTCAGTTAGTCTGCTATTGATTCCTTCTAGTGTAGTTTTCATTTCAGTTATTGTATTGTTTATCTCTGTTTGTTTGTTCTTTAATTCTTCTAGGTCTTTGTTAAACATTTCTTGCATCTTCTTGATCTTTGCCTCCATTCTTATTCCAAGGTCCTGGATCATCTTCACTATCATTATTCTGAATTGTTTTTCTGGAAGGTTGCCTATCTCCACTTCATTTAGTTGTTTCTCTGGGGTTTTATCTTGTTCCTTCATCTGGTACATAGCCCTCTGCCTTTTCATCTTGTCTCTCTTTCTGTGAATGTGGTTTTTGTTCCACAGGCTGCAGGATTGGGTGGTTCTTGCTTCTGCTGTCTGCTGTCTTGTCGGAAAATTTCTTTTCTTTTGTTATGAAGAACATTTGTGGAAGAATTGTTGAAATTTTAAAAAGATCTTCTGATCCAGGCTATTTTTATCTTTTCACCTCTATCAGAATACCTGTTATGATTTTAAGAGTACTCTTATTAGAACAGCTGATTTCAGTTGCTCTGTTCACTGGAGAAGCTGAAGATATCTGTGCTTCATTTTCAAATATGAGCTTTTTCTCCCCTGAAAAACTGCTATTATTGGAGGGTCTCCTGCAAAGGTGGGGAGGAGGGGGGTGGCTGTGGCTCACCATGAGGACAAGAACACTGGCAGCAGAAGTTCTGGGAAGTACTCCTTGGCGTGAGCTTTCCCAGAGTCTGCCATTAGCCCCACCCCCATACTCTTTTATTCTTATTTTCTTTTTTTTTTTTTTTAAATCTGTGTTCAGCTCTATTGGTTTTTTTTTTTAATTTTTATTTATTTATTTATTTATGGCTGTGTTGGGTCTTCGTTTCTGTGCGAGGGCTTTCTCTAGTTGTGGCAAGCGGGGGCCACTCTTCATCGCGGTGCGTGGGCCTCTCACTATCGCGGCCTCTCTTGTTGCGGAGCACAGGCTCCAGACGCGCAGGCTCAGTAGCTGTGGCTCACGGGCCCAGTTGCTCCGCGGCATGTGGGATCTTCCCAGACCAGGGTTCGAACCCGTGTCCCTTGCATTGGCAGGCAGATTCTCAACCACTGCGCCACCAGGGAAGCCCTATTCTTATTTTCTATGTGATATGGAAGCCTCTTAATCTGCTAAGCCAAATCATCACATATTAAGTGAAAGCGATATAACATTGATTTATGGCAGCATTCTTCTTGAAGAAAACAATTATTGACAAACCCACAGCTAACATCATACTCAATGGTGAAAAGCTGAAAGCATTCCCTCTAAGATCAGGAATAAGACAAGGATGCCCACTCTCGCCATGTTTATTCAACATAGTTTTGGAAGTCCTAGCCACAGCAATCTGAAAAGAAAAAGAAATAAAAGAAATCCAAGTTGGAAAGGAAGAAGTAAAACTGTCACTGTTTGCAGATAACATGATACTAGACATAGAAAGTCCTAAAGATGCCACCAGAAAACGACTTGAGCTCATCAATGAATTCAGTTACATTGCTGGATACAAAATTAATACACAGAAATCTGTTGCATTTCTATACACTAACAACAACATATCAGAAAGAGAAATTAAGGAAACAATCCCATTTACCATCACATCAAAAAGAATAAAATACCTAGGAATAAACCTACCTAAGGAGGTGAAAGACCTGTACTCTGAAAACTGTAAGACACTGATGAAAGAAATTGAAGATGACACAAACAGATGGAGAAATATACCATGTTCTTAGATTGGAAGAATTAATATTGTGAAAATGACTATACTACCCAAAGCAATGTACAGATTCAGTGCAATCCCTTTCAAATTACAAGTGACATTTTTCACAGAACTGGAACAAAAAATTTTTTAATTTGTGTGGAAACACAAAAGACCCCGAATTGCAAAAACAATCTTAAGAAGAAAGAACAGAGCTGGAGGAAACACGTTCCCTGGCTTCGGACTGTACTACAAAGCTGCAGTAATCAAAACAGGATGGTACTGGCACAAAAGCAGACACGTAGATCAATGGAACGGGATAGAAAGAACAGAAATAAACCTACGCACTTGTGGTCAATTAATCTATGACAAAGGAGGCAAGAACATACAATGGAGAAAAGACAGTCTCTTCAGTAAGTGGTGCTGGGAAAACTGGACAGCTACATGCAAAAGAATAAAATTAGAACATTATCTAATATCATATACAAAAATAAACTCAAAATGGGTTAAAGACTTAAATGTAAGACTGGACAGTATAAAACTCCTAGAGGAAAACAAAGGCAGAAAACTCTGATGTAAATCACAGCAATATTTTTTTAGATCCATCTCTTAGAGTAATGGAAAACAAACCCAAAAGTAAACAAATGGGACCTAGTTAAACTGAAAAGCATTTACAAAGCAAAAGAAACCATAAACAAAATGAAAAGACAGCCTTCGGACTGAGAGAAAATATTTGCAAACAGTGATACTGACAAGGGACTAATTTCCAAAATATACAAATAGCTCATGCAACTTAATATAGAAAAAATACAAACAACCCAGTAAAAAAATGGGCAGAAAACCTAGACATTTCTCCAAAGAAGACATACAGATGGCCAACAGGCACATGAAAAGATGCTCAGTATCACTGATTATTAGAGAAATGCAAGTCGAAACAATAATGAGGTATCATCTCACACCAGGCAGAATGGGCATCATTAAAAAGTCTACAGGAATTCCCTGGCAGTCCAGTGGTTAGGACTCCGTGCTTCCACTCACTGCAGGGGGCATGGGTTCGATCCCCGATCGGGGAGCTAAGATCCTACATGCTGTGCGGCATGGCCAAAAAAAAGAAAAAGTCTACAAATAACAAATGCTGGAGAGGGTGTGGAGAAAAAGGAACCCTCGTACACTGTTGGTGTGGGAATGTAAATTGGTGCAGCCACTATGGAGAACAGTATGGAGGTTCCTTGAAAAACTAAAAGTAGAGTTGGCACATGATCCTGCAGTCCCACCCTTGGGCATATATCTGGAGAAAACTCTAATTTGAAAAGATATATGTACCCCAATATTCATAGCACTATTTACAGTAGCCAAGACATGGAAGCAACCTAAATGTCTGTCAACAGGTGAATGGATAAAGAAGATGTGGTATATATAAACAGTGGAATATTACTCAGCCATAAAAAAGAATGAAATAATGCCATTTGCAACAAAATGGATGTACCTAGAGATTATCATACTAAGTGAAGTATGTCAGAGAAAGACAAATACCATATGATTTCATGTATAGGTAGAATCTAAAAGAATGATACAAAGGAACTTAATTACAAAACAGAGATAGACTCACAGACATAAAGGGGGGACAGATAAATGAGGGATTTGGGATTAACAGATACACACTACTATATATAAAATAGATAAAGAACAAGGACCTACTGTTATAGCACAGGGAACTATATTCAGTATCTTGTAATAACCTGTAAGGGAAAGGAATCTGAAAAAGATTATATATGTGCATAACTGAATCACTTTGCTGTACACCTGACACATTGTAAATCAGCTGTACTTCAATTTTAAAAAACTGCAAAAAAAAAAAAAGTTGGCAAGACTCAGGTGTCATATTGTTTGAATAAAGTCTTATTGGTAACACCTGGTTATAAAATCTGCATATGGTCATACTGTGCCATCTTGAGTACTATATTTCTGATGGTTCCATTAATTTGAATTCTAGTTTTAAGGTTTGGAAAAGAAAACTTAAAGGACGAATTCATAGAATTGTTTGTCTTCTTAAGGGATGTGAGAGAGAAGTGTTCAGAAATTGTTCTGTCTTTCTTCTTTTCTTCCCTGTCTCTTGTTCTCCTTTCCTCCTTCCCATGTTGCCTCAACTTCTTTCCTGGGCACCAAAAAAGTTATTTATCTACGTGCTACTTCTTCCAATCCAATATCATGTCTGTAAGCTCAAGTCCTTTAAATCTGAAACTCCTATGGCAGGCCCTCAGTAAACTTTTTTTTTTTTTAAATCAAGGTGTAATTGACATATAACATTATATTAGTTTCAGGTGTAAAAAATTGTAATGATTCAATATTTGTATGTATTGTGAAATGATCCACCACAATAGGCCTGGTAACATCTTTAGGGCATCTTCTTTTTGAACTTCTCAGATATTTTTGGTTAGAGTTTCTTTCTATCTGAAGGAGTCATTTACAAGCTGAAGAACCTTCTGAGATGTGACCTGAGTTTTGTTCTCAATAGTATCATCCACCCCATCAACCAAGCCAAAACCCCAGACTTATCTTTGATTCAGCCTTCTTGATTTTCATTATTTGTTCATTTGGTCCTGCCAATTCCTATTTAAAAATGACTGTCACAAGTATTTCTTCTCTCCAGTCTTATTGTTAGTTACCATTCTATTATGGAGAATGTTGCACTTGGAAGATTTCATCTGAGCTCTGCTTCTGGCTGATGGTCTACCTTCTTCATCTTCATGAGGAGGTTGTAACAGGATTGTCGCAAGCCCCTTTTGGAAGCTAACATTGTATTATACTAATCCAGGGTCTTCCCTTCTCACCCTTTCATTGCAGTAACTCCTAATTGTTTTTCACACCTCTAATCTCAGTCCTTCCTAATGAGATTAGTCTTTATATGTAACTTTCATTGCCTTTAGGATAAAATCTTATATTTCCTGGTCTCCATTTATTCATGTCATCATTTCTCTGCTTAATCGTTATCATTGGCACGATTAGGCAAAGTGGAAGCTTCACCCATCTTCACAGCCTTCCTTTCCTTCACCTACAGAATCAAATTGGTTACTAAATTATATCACTTCTGACGCAGGAATGTCTTTTGAGTCCATATTTGTTCTCCTCTGCCTATTCTAATCTAGTCCTCATCTTCTCTTCTTTGGACGTTTGAGCAACCTCCCAGATGTTTGCTCTGCCACCAGTTTATAGTTACCAGATTTATCTCCCTGAGCAAAGATCTGTTATGTACCTTTTCTGTTCTCAAAACCATTTGATCCACACTGTTTACATATGAAGTACAAGTTTCTTTGCTGAACTCACTTGGTCCCTTCCCTTTACTTTTCTAACCTAACCTCATCTCTTGCACCTTGTCATCATGCCCCCAGCTTCCAGCCATACTGAATACCAGTGGTTTCCTGGTTATTTTTCTCATGCCCTACTTCTACCTGGAATTCTCTGACCCTCTCGTCCCTTTTCTGCCTGGGAAACTCCTCCCTCAAAGGCATCACTATGTAGTTATCTTCCTTAAAGCTCTGAGAAGAAATACTAGTCTCATTCTCTCTGTGCCTGTTATGCATACGTCTTCGGTGCAGAGGGAGTCATATCAGAGTTATCTGTTTATATTTCCCACTCACAATCTCTTTCCAGGTGGATTGTGAACTCTGATATCTAGGGTAGCTAGTCTTTAATTTTGTTCATCCTCAGAGTTTGGCACAGTATTGGAACATAAAATATTGACTCTGTTTGTTTGTTGCTTGATGTAAAATAAAATAGTAAGGACCCTCTGTTTTCCTTAGAAACAAAAAAGGATTTTAACCCTATTAGTTTGAAGACTAAAATTTTCCCCTCGGTTTTGCTTGAGCCTGAATTCCTTCATCTTTTCTTAAAAGATTCTTCTAAATTTTTTGTCTGTCATAGGTCCTTGGGACCAAAGATGGCCCAGGGCTGATCTGGACACCTGGTAGTAGTATTAATAGGAGCCAAAAAGCCTTGAACCTGTCTAATTATGATTGTAACGAGTGGGGTTTGGCCAAACCTTAACTACACTTGTGCATACGAGCTGCTGAATGGTGCTTCACCTTGCTAAACGTGACTGGAGGCTGGTCATCAAGCTTGGACATTTTTGAAAGGTATAAGACTATTTTTTTCATTAGACCAGTTCCTAATAGTTCATTCAAAAGATGTTCCTACTGAAACTGCGTCTTTAGGCTTGAGAAATTCTTCCCTGAATTACATTTAAATTCTACCACTGAGCCTAGTTTTCTGCCTGAGATAATGCTTTCATTTTAAGGCAGTGATTTCTACAATTTGCACAAATATGTGCTTCTTATTTTTTGTGCTATCTATAGAATTGCTTGCATCAAGAGTTTTCCAGAACATAGTGTCTCAGATGGAAAATGTAATAGAATCCCAGTCTCTGCCAAATTAATTTTTCTATTTTGTAGTTATATAATGTTCCCATTGAACACTTGTTTTTCTTTGTGATGAATGCTGAGAGGGAAGCTGGCATGGTTTTGATACATATTACAGATGTATAGGAGAAATGTCTTTAAATTCAAAACATTCTATATTAAATAAATCCACGTTTATACTATAAATTTATTTTTAATTCACCTGGATTTATTTAGTAAACTCCTTTAATTATTTTCAATGTGCAGTTGCTCTAACAGTAGTATCTAATATGCACTAAAATTTAGAAAGCAGTTTCCCTGAAGGCTTTGGAATTGCTCTGTCTTTATTGTAGTAAATAATAAACTTCTTTTATTTAGATAAAAGTAATTTAGAAATAAAATAGTTTTAGGGAAGAACTGGGCTGCCTCTAAAAGCCAGGTTATCATAGCCATGGAGGCCAGGTTCACCTCCTTTTCAGCCTTGTCAGGTAAAAGAACAAATTATACCTTTATGATACTTAATATTATGTGTGCCTGAAACATATAAGCCATGGGGTATGAATTTTCACACGAGCTCCTGGAGAAGGGCTCTCACATGGGATGAGAGCAATAAGGCTTCTCTGCCCCATGTGCCAGTCATTGAAATATTTGTGGGCATTGTGGGAAAGGACAAATCTTTAGTTTTCATAACTAAGGTATTGGCATCTGACCACAGCTTGGCATTGACATAGCACAGTGATGAAAGTGAGTCCATATGCCCGCTGGGATTCTGCCACTTCTTCATATGGTGAACCTCAGAGGTGCCACATCATCGCTTATCATCCAACAGTTAATATACAAGAGAACTGGTAATGATATATGCACTTTATTTCATTCTCAATGCAAAAGCTGCAGATAAATCTTAAGTTTGCAGATCTTTGAGTATTTTATTAATTTAGCAGATGGAAGTTATATTTAAACTTATTAAGTGAAATAATTACTGGGTTTGTTCCTAGATCCTATCCATATAATTCAGAGTAAGAGGCCTATGCTTCAGTCTATTCTGCTCAAGCTTTCAAATTCTTTTGACAGCCTGGATGTGAAATTCAAAAGTCATTAATGTGATGTGTTAATTTTGCACTTTTTGACTTACTGCAAAAATCTTATAGTTTCCATAGCAACAATAACCTATCCAGATTGTGTAATATTCTTTACAGTATTAAAAATAAAACTATGCAATTACATGAGCTTCTGGAGCACTTCATTTAGGGGAACTGGGGATTGAAATATTTCTGTTTAAAAGAAAATTATAATTTCATATGAAAGTTTTATCAGAAAGCATGTATAACTTTAAGAATTTATTCAATTAAATATTTAGTAGTAGATACCTGGTAGTTAATTTAATTATTAATTGTATGAAATTTACATTGTAAGCATTGTGTTAAGCATCTCAGGCACAAATGCTTTCACACACATACCCACACATACTTTCAAGGTAGGGGGGATATTTGGCTTTAATTACATTCAGTCACCTTCACCTGCTGCTTGTACTTCTTAGTGGCCTCTGGGTGGTCTGAAAAACGTGTAGTTTTATGTTTGGAGGAAACAGGATGGAGAAAAAGGA
Source organism: Balaenoptera ricei (assembly GCF_028023285.1). Lineage (NCBI taxonomy): Eukaryota > Metazoa > Chordata > Mammalia > Artiodactyla > Balaenopteridae > Balaenoptera > Balaenoptera ricei. The sequence continues at coordinate 49,813,676 of NC_082650.1, forward strand.
ACACTTTGCTCTTTAAAACATGCCTAAGATATCACTTTGAAAATACTAAAGATTGTTTTAATGGGCGACTGTTTTCAGAGTATCAAATTATTTTGTTTTTTTTCTTTTTCCCTCTAATTCTAATTTAAAAGACAATATAATATTGGCATTAAGGTAGTTAACATAACTTTCTACATCTTTTTTTTTTTTAATTTTTAAAATTTATTATTTATTTATTATTTTGATTTTTGGCTGTGTTGGGTCTTCGTTTCTGTGCGAGGGCTTTCTCTAGTTGCCGCAAGCGGGGGTCACTCTTCATCGCGGTGCGCGGGCCTCTCACTGTCACGGCCTCTCCTGTAGCGGAGCACAGGCTCCAGACGCGCAGGCTCAGTAATTGTGGCTCACGGGCTAAATGTATATATTTTTATACGGTATGATTTATGTATTTTCTTAGCAACATATGGTAAACATTTTCCATGTTTCTAATGATCTTCATGATTATTTTAATAATTGCATAACAGTCTATCCTGTTGACATATGTGGTACAATTTCTGTTTATCAAAATGCTGCTTAATTGTTTCCTGAATGTCATATATTGGAAGAAAAATAGATATAATTTTCAGACTGTGGGAAAAAGTAACCATAACTCAGTTATTTGCTCAAAACATAGATGATTGTGAAAATCCTCAAAATGCACCTAAAATGATGTTTTAAAATGCATATTATGAGTAACCTCTTAAACTGCTTTATCCGCTAGTAAACACAGAATGGGGAAAATGAGGAATAGGTAAGTAGGACAGATGTGGCACTACTTAGGTACTATCATTGGACAAAACCTTCATGACATGGTGATACCCTCTTGAGGCTCTAATATAATCAAAAGGCAAAACTCAGAGGGCATGGATTATACTCCTCTTGTCAGAATAACCAGTGATAGGAATCACATTTGTGACATTCAGCTGGGGCCTTGCTATGGCTGTTTCTGGTGTTAGTACCCTGAGGATACAGTGTTGCACTAGACACTCATCTGATACTATTACTATTTCTATGGACCGTATCACCATTATTGAGCTGTTGTCTTCCCTTGGTTAAGCACCCTGGTAACTACCGGGGTTTCCCAGAATTCCTAATTCTACCTCCATTAATTGGAAAATTCACTGTAACTACTGAGTTTTTCCTAGAGATCTTGAGAATGAGGTGTTGGTGGCCAATTTTGAAGTGTTTCCAAGGCTTTTGGTTGAGGTCTTAGGGATTTTGAATGTCCCCTGTCCTAGGTGAAAACTAGCGTGTCTTAGTGGGTAAACATTCTTCTATAACTCCCCCATTTATTAAGTGGGTCTTATACTGTGAAATTACTTTAAACAAATATGGAAGTTTACATCTGTCATTTATTTTTGTAATTAATGTTTATAACAGAATGCTTTCATGGACTCCAGATAATTAAAACAGTAGAATTATCTTGCAATATGCTTGAGTTTATATTTATGCTTGTTTACTTTTTGAAACTAGTGCTGTGTTTAGTATCCTGTTCTGTTTCAATTTTGTATTTTGTGTTTTGGCTCTGTCTAGTGTTTTCATTGTGACATGAATTGTTTTGGTATTTCACATTATTGTAATGGAAATATTATCAGAAATAATAAGCAATGCATGCATAGTGAGGGTGTTTACATATCACTGAGAGTTGTGCATTTCATTGTTTTGTAGTTATAGTTTTGAATCTGAAAATAACGTGTAGAAAAAAATAATTTTTTTTGTTCATATGCAGAAAAGATGAAAAGGAATATGCATTGAAGCAAATTGAAGGCACAGGAATATCCATGTCGGCTTGTAGAGAGATTGCAGTAAGTGGACATAAATACATTATTTATTTTGTTATGATATTGGATGATGATTGATATTAATATAAAAGCTTCACTAATATATAGAATGCATGTTATTTCAAAGATGTTAATTAGTTTAAGGATATTTTATATAAGATGAGAAAAGTTGCATAAACTTTTTGTTTACTTGAAAGTCATCATTGAACATTCTCTTAATGATATTTAGGATTTATAATCTTAGGAATACGGAGCTAAATGATTATTTAATTAATTTGAATTATGATTGAGTATAATTATTAATTTAAATTAGTAATTTAATATCTGTCTTTCCTGTAGTTTTAGGACTGATATATGTCTTTATAGAGAAGAGGGTGATACTGTTAGATACTATGCATATAAAGTATTTTTTCTGAAATAAGTGTTTTGGTGTTACATTTTACTAGTTGCTAGAAAAATAAGACTATCATAATAATAGGAGAATTCCTTAAAGAAAGATCATTTCTTTTTTTTTATAGGGCATACTTGTACATTTAAGAAATGATTGTCCATAAGAATACCTAACATTTCCTGAGTATTTACCAGGTACCAGGCTTACTAAGTGCTTTTAAGTATTAATGAATTTAATTTTCACAACAATCATGAAATAAGTACTTTTAATATCCCCATTTTACAGATCAGTAAACAGAGGCAAAATCATAATTATGGCTTAGAAGTCTTAATATTATGTTCCCTTATTTTAGTTCTTCAGTTTCTTATTTTAGTGTTTTAGTTTCTTATTGGGGCTTTATCATGATATCACATCTATAAGGGATTTCTGTCTCTAAATTATTAAATATATTGTCCATATCCATTAGATATTTCTGTCTCTCATTTGGTAATTGTTACATATATTGCCCACGGTTCCATATTTCTGCTTCACTCACATGGAAGCACTCCATCATCACTCTTAATCATAAGAAAAAGAATGATGCAAAGAACACATGAGGCAGGATTTCTTTACACCTGAGTGTCTGCCTTAGTGGCTAAGCTAGCCATGAGTCTCAGTTTCCTTATTTGTGAAATAAGGGAATTATAAGGTCCCTTCTAGTCATAAATTCTTTGATTTCAGAATGGGAGCTTCTCACTAGACTGTGCACAGTTTGAAGGGCAGGGACCTTGTCTTTTTATCCCTAGTTCCTAGCATAACTACCTGGAACGTAGCAGGTGCCCCATAAATGTTTTTTGAATAAATCAATAAATAAACAGAACAAAAAAGTTCTATATGATCCTAAGTTTGCTTTAGAATATAAGTTTATTATTTAAAATTTTCATTTTGGCAGTTTTCCATTAACTGCAAATTGGTGTTTATAATGCTCTACCAGAATAAGCATTTGATACGTGATTTTTAACTCCCTGAAAGTCATAAACATTATTATTTCAACCAATATGAATATCACTGGTGTGGAATTTTGCTATTTTAGAGTACCATAATTTAGTATAGCATTAATTCAACTTCTGTGAGTTAATTGGGTTAATAGCTGAAATTTAAGGTATTATTAGGAAATGAAAACCCAATTCTAGATGTTCTTTTTGAAACAGAGTCATATCTTCTGAGGAATACATGGGTTCTGTTTTCTCAGCATCCTCACTAGCATTTGTTATGTCTTGTCTTTATGATAATAGCCATTTTAACAGGTGTGAGGTGATATCTTACTGTGGATTTGATTTGCATTTCCTTGATGATTAGTCATGTTGAGCACCTTTTCATGGACCTGCTGGCCATCTGTATATCTTCTTCTTTGGAAAAATATCTGTTCAGTCCCTCTGCCCATTTTTTAATTGGATGATGATGTTGATGATGATTTTTGCTATTGAGTTGTATGCATTCCTGATATATTTTGGATATTAACCACTTATCAGATAAATAGTTTGCAAATATCTTCCACTCTGTAGGTTGCCTTTTCATTTTGTTGATTGCTTCTTTTGCTGTGCAGAAGCTGGAAAAACTTAACTCTTAAACTCATTCACAGTCTCTGTATTTTTATTGAGGGTTTGCCTAATAGAACTTTAGGAAGTATGCAGAGTTTCTGGATTGAATAATTTGTTTTATCATTTCCTGAATGACTTAGCTCCAACATGATAGGGATTTTGACAGAAGGTTAGCATGTATGTTATTGCACAGTGGCTAAGTGCATACTTCTTTGTAAATTATAAGTTCACGAACACAGTTTTATAATTATTGCTTTATGCAGTTGTCTTTTAAGTCACATAGAAGAAAAAAGAGTTAAGAACAAAAATACATTTATGCTGTCTTTTCTATTTACCCATGTTGTTACCTTTACCAGTGCTCTTTATTTTTTGTGTAGATATGGGTTACTGTCATATAGTTCTTTGATTTTAACTGAAGGTCTCCCTTTAGTATTTTTTTGTCGAGCAGATCTTCTAGGAATGAATTTTCTCAGTTTTTGTATTTGGGACTCTCTTAATTTCTTCTTTTTTTCCTTCATCACCTGTTTCTCCTTTGTTTTTTGCAGCATAGTTTTGATGGATATAGAATTCTTGAATGACAGTCTTTTTCTTTCTTCACCTTGACTATGTTATCTCACTGCCTTTTGGCCTCCATGTTTTCTGATGAGAGGTCAGCTGTTAATCCATGAGAATCTCTTGTATATGAGGAGTTATTTTCTTGCTACTTTCAAGATTCTCTCTTTGTCTTTGTCTTTTGAAAGTTTGATTATGATATGTGTAGGTGTGGAACCTACTTGGAATTCGTTGAGTTTCTTGGATGTAGAGGTTAAATTTTTTTTTTTTTATCAAAGTTGGGAAGTTTTCAGCCATCATTTCTTTAGATATTCTTTCTGCCCTTTTCTTTCTCTCCTCTCCTCCTGAGACTGCCACTATGAGTATATTTATAGGCTTGATGGTGTCCCAAAGGTCACTGAGGCTCTGTTGATTTTTTTCTAATTCTCTTTTTCTATTTATTGCTCAGACAGGATATTTTCAATTGCCTATCTTCAAGTTTGCTGATTCTTTCTTCTGCCAGCTTGAATTTGCTGCTAAGCCCCCCTCTAGTGAAATTTTCATTGTAGTTATTTTACTTTTCGATTCCAAAATTGCTATATGGTTCTTCTTCTTCTTCTTCTTTTTTTTTTTAATAGACTTTACTTTTTAAAGCAGTATTAAGTTTACAGCAAAATTGAATGAAAGTTCTAGAGATTTCCTGTATACTCCCTATCCCCACACATGCATAGCCTAACCTATTATCAACATCCTCCACCAGAGTAGTACATTTGTTAAAACTGATGAACCTATGTTGATACTCAAAGACCATAGTTTACATTAGGGTTCACTCTTGGTATTGTATATTTTATGGGTTTGGACAGATGTCTAATGACATGTATCCACCATTATGGTATCATACAGAGTAGTTCCACTGCCCTAAAAATCTTCTGTGCCCCACCTGTTCATCCTAAACCCGTTCCCCACCCCCCTTCCCCATAATCACAGATCTTTTTACTGTTTACATAATTTTGCCTTTTCCAGAATGTCATATAGATGGAATCATACAGTATGTAGCCTTTTGAGATTGGCTTCTTTCACTTAATAATATGCATTTAAAATTCCTCCATATCTGTCATGGCTTGATAGCTCATTTCTTTTTAGTGCTGAATAATATTCCATCGTCTGGATGTATTACAGTTTGTTTACACATTCATCTACTAAAGTACATCTTGGTTGCTTCCAAGTTTTGGTAATTATGAGTAAAGCTGCTGTAAACATTGTGTGTAGGCTTTTGTGTGGACATAACTTTTCAATTCCTTTGGGCAAATATCAGCACAGTTGCTGGACTGCATGGTAAGAGTATGTTTAGTTTAGTAAGAAGCCACCAAACTGTCTTACAAAGTGGCTGTGCCATTTTGCATTCTCACTACCAGTGGATGAGAGTTCCTGTTGCTCCACATCCTCATCAATATTTGTTGTTGTCAGTGTTCTGGATTTAGCCATTCTAATAGGTGTGTAGTGGTATCTTGTTATTTAATGAAACTCTGCTTTAGCCTTTAAGTCCTGCTTGTATGGCATTAAGAGGTGTGAGATTAGAGTCTTTTCAGATATTTCCTGGACATACCCACAGCTTTGCATATTGGCATGGTCACAGTCTTTACTACCTAGTTTCATTTATAGAAAATTCTAGAAAATGAAAACTAATCTGTAGTGGTAGATAGTAGATCATTGACTGTGTGGGGATGGGAATAGAAACAGGGATGTATTACAAAGGAGCATGAGGAGTCTCTTGGGGATGATGTAAGTCTTCATCATTGTGATTGTCATGATGGTTTCATGGGTTTGTATCAATAATAAAACTCGAAAATGGTATGCACTTATACCTCAGTAAATTCAGGGGGAAATCAGTAAAGGCATATGGGATTATTAGTGGATCAAGGGTCTGTGAAAGAGGAATTTGTAAGAATCAGTGGATCACAAGCACAGCTGGAGGGATTGGCCTTGAATAGGAAATGAAACAGATAGTTTATCCTGTGAAACTACAGTGACAGAAGAAAGGATGGTGTCAACATATGTCAGTTTGCTAGGGAGATGATGAGGTAGTTACATTCTTGTGTGCCTCTTTTTTGTGTGTGTGAATGTTAATGTGGTGAATGTTTTAAGTTATTGAAGACTATGTGAAAATTTGCTGATCAAAAATAAGGTTATAGAAGTGTTATAGTCCACCTGAAGTAGGAGACCAGTCATGGCACCTGTCTGCATGACTGTACTGTTTTCTTCATTATAAGCCCAGTGTAAGAAGGGAGAATTCGAATTTTTTTTGACTGATGCAGTAGGACAGAAAATGTAAGGTGGTAGAGAGTCAGAGAGGTTAGGAGGGACTGATAGGTTGGGGAGAATGTAGACAACATCATAAATGAAAAAGCAGATAGAACTTGTTCTTTGCCTTTTTCCTTCCGTATCCCATAATATTATCTACCTCCTGGCATTTTCTCGTTCATATATAGACACATAGGTAAGAGGCTTTTGATTTGGAGAAAATTAGGAACAATTTCACTCATTACTCTAAAAGGATGGGACTGCAGGACACCTTCTGAGAGCAGGGTTGGATGATGAGAAAAGAAGTCAAAGAACTTGTAGCCTTGGAGTGAACTTGGAAGAATGTGTACAGGATGGGAAGAAGTTTAAGAACTAAGATGCATTACCACCTCAAGTGTCACCAATAAAGAAAATCATATCATATTTTAATTTCATTTGGACCTTATTGATCACAGGTGAATTATAACCCCATATCTTTGTACAGTGCTTTCCAGTTTACAATATGCCATAACAGGGAATAATTCTGGGTGATGAACATACTAGGAACGTGTGAACATGAGCCCTTTTAGCTTGAGGTTACAGGGGAGTTCTAATATAAAGTTTTTTTTACCTTTGTGGCCTGTGTAATCATAAGGTTGCTAGGTTGGAAAAGTGGTAAACACCATTAATTCAGATCCCATTAATTTGTTTCCTGGTTATGAAATTCAAAAATGTTTATTATAAAATTCTCAGAGAGTGTGGAAAAAGCATGTTAAGAGCATCTGTTAACACTAACACTTAGAAATAATCACTATTAATATTTTGTGTATGGTCTTCTAGACTTTTTTCTTTGCAAAAATACAGAGGATTTTTTTCCCATAAGAGTGAGGAGTCCATCAATTTTTTATAAAATGTAATTTCATCTGGGGTAATACAAAGGTAAAATTTTAACTATCAAAATAATAATTTTGCTAGTTCTGTGATATAAGAAAAATTGTAACTCTGGAGTACTCTTCAAAAAATTGAGATGGTCCCAAAGAAAGTGAAGACAGACTGGAAAGAAAATTAGTCAAGGGAAGAAGGATGGAGGGCATAGGTTGAGGAGGGAGGAGAAATAGAGAAAACCTGACTTCATGTCAGATTGCGTGTTCCTCAGTTTTGCCTTGTGTTGCTGAGAAGCCACTTCTTCAGTCACGTCTGCTCAGTTTTGCCAAGTGTATGTATCTGCCAGCATCCCAGCATCGATGCTCCCATGGTGACAGGTGGGATCAGTTGTAATGGATTGTCGCTTGCTGTTTTTCTGCATAGCACAGAGCAGGCAGGGTGGAGTGGCAGTTAAAACATTATTTGCTACTATTTTTTTTCCCCGTCTTGCCACCTTGGTGGCATAGCAGGCCGCTATGTAAACTTAAGTGGAATGCTTGGAACTTTCCCTTGTCTTCAAGGAATTAGCCCTTTTTTTTTTTTATTTATGAAATGGAAATGGTAAAATGTGTGTTTGCTTTGGATTCCTTGAGAACTTTAATTCTTTTTTTATTTTTATTTATTTTATTTTTGGCTCAGTAGGGTCTTCATTGCTGTGCGTGGGCTTTCTCTAATTGTGGCAAGTGGGGGCTACTCTTTGCTGCAGTGTGCGAGCTTCTGATTGTGGTGGCTTCCCTTGTTGCGGAGCATGGGCTCTAGGCACGTGGGCTTCAGTAGTTGTGGCATGCGGGCTCAGTAGTTGTGGCTTGCGGGCTCTAGAGCGCAAGCTCAGTAGTTGCAGCGCATGGGCTTAGTTGCTCCACGGCATGTGGGATCTTCCCTGGACCAGGGCTCGAACCCGTGTCCCCTGCATTGGCAGGTGGATTCTTAACCACTGAGCCACCAGGGAAGTCTGAAAGCTCTAATTCTTACTAATACGTTTATTTTTATCAACCTTAAAACTATTTTGTTAAATTTCATGAATTGAAAGTTGAGAAATGTCTGTTTATTCTCATTAAGATTATTTAATTGTATCTCAATTGCTTTTATGTTGCACTGAGTGCAGAATTTTTTCTTAAGTATGTGTCCAACTTTCTAAGAATATAGATTTGTGGAAATCTGTGATTCAGGTAATTTACCCTTTCTATGCAAGGGACAAAATCAAAATATAGTATTAAGATTTTTGTGAGAAATACTAAAGGTATAAAAAGTTTTCTTTTTTTCAGTAGGCTTTTAACATGGTCTTCTGTAATAATTATTTTCATAAAAAGTTTGGCATGATTTGGGAGAACTAGTTCTAGTCAGCAACTAGAACTAAATCAATCATGTATGAAATCTTCTTGGAGCAAAATCTGTTCTTTGGTATGATCTTTGTGTTCTCCTTAGAGACAAACAGAAGTTTACTTTTGGGATTGAAGACTCAGCATAGATTTTTTTTCTTCTTTAAAATGTGGTGTTTTTTTTCCCCCTTGCATTGGATAGTGATAGTTACTACTTTTCTCATGAGGATAATATATTTAGTTTGTTTGGCATTTAAATGAGTATATTCTTGCTGACTCTTGTAATGAAAAATGAAGCCTTGTATGAGTTGGGGAGTAGGGTTTGGGGTTATTTTAGGATGAGTCTGGGAGATGGATATAGGGTCAGCACAAAGGGAGGAACCATGATAGGATGGAAAATAAATCCTTTCAAAAGCTGAAAAGGTACAAGGGGGTGGGTAGAAGGAGTCAGCAAGCAGATAGATTCTCCAGTCCTTTGGTGTATCTGTCTACCTTACTGTAGATCATGAGTCTCTTCAAAGTTATTATTATTTGTGTATGTGTGTGTGTACGTGTGTGTGCATGCATGCACCTTTTGGAGTATGTTTCAAGCTGCTTTATGTTTTCTCTGAGAAGACTAAGTGACCAATCTTTGTATTCTCAGCAGCAGATTTAAATACCTATTGTTGCCAGTGGTAGAAAAGAGGTGGGCCATGTAAGTTTCTGGGGTTTTGTATAAAGGTGACAAATGTGAGAAGGAACAGTCTGAGAAGAGATAATACTGGTTTTGCTCACCAGTTTCTCGTGTGTGTGTGTGAATGGTTGTTTTATTATTATTATTGATAGTAACCTTTTCCTATTTAAACTCTAACTAAAAAAACATAATTTTTAGTTAAAATTGTTTTCTGTGGTCAAAGTAAATTATTTTTAAGCAACTATACATTTAATTTTTAAAGTTTATTATTATAGAAGATACTGAATTATAAAATTTAACAAACTTGGTAATTCTAGATTCAAAATAAGAGACTGAAGTGGGAAAACAAAGTATTTGTTTGAAAAAAAATATGCCTTAGGTTTCAGATTGTAAAGTGGGAGAGAATATGGACTTCGGTATCAGATAGACTTGAGGTTGTATCTGGACTTCACCATTACTTCTCCATACCTTGAGCAAGGACCCATTTTCTAGGTGGCTATAGAAATGAAGGTGTTTTCAGGGGGAATCAGGTTGTACCTGATTTGCTTCGAGCGCTGGAAATGCCAAGGAAGCAGGCCATGCAGCAGTCCACAGGTTGCCCGGATTCTCAGAATCCCTGAGCCGCTTAACTTGCTGATGTTCCAGGTCATTCTCAGCTTCACCTTATAACCAGACTATCAACTAAATCTCATAAATATTTTGACAAAGCACTTCTTTTCAAATATGTTCAAGAATCATATAAGTTCTTAGGAGGGAGGAGTTGCATGTGAGAAGAGAGTCTGACCCTTGCATATATGTTAGTGGTACATACTACATCTAAGTTCTTGGGTTAAAATATGGCTAATTTCCACTCTTATTTCTAGTTCATCTTTCAGACTACTTACTCTGATTTATCTGGATTTGGAATTAAACATTTTTCTCAGTCTTTGCAGTCTCTTTTTTAATTTTTTTTGCCTAATAAGAATTATTAATCCTGTAAACCAATTATCAACATATCTGATTTCTGTTAACCTTAGTTTCTTCATGTCTAAAATTAGATTAATAGTACCTAATATCACAGAATTGTACTAAGGATAAATTAAAGTATGTAAGCCTTTTGGCTCATAACCTTCAGTTCCCAGTGAAGGTTAGCTTTCCTCCTTTCTTTTAAGTTGAATTTGTTAGTGTGATGGAAAAGTAAATTGTGGGTGGCCTTAGCTTAGATCAGTAATAATAAATAGGGGGCCGGTAAATGTCTTTTAAAAATTCAGTCACTTTGTTGTGGTCTCTGAATGCTAAGTTATATTTATTTATTTTTTAAAAAATTTCATGTAATGTCTGAAACATTTATATTAACATATTTCCATGCAAATAACCCAATGAAAGTTTAATATTAGTTGTTTTGTTTGTTTGTTTGTTTTTATACTGCAGGTTCTTGTTAGTCATCAGTTTTATACACATCACTGTATACATGTCAATTCCAATCGCCCAGTTCAGCACACCACCATCCCCACCCCACCGTGGTTTTCCCTCCTGGTGTCCGTACGTTTGTTCTCTACATCTGTGTCTCAACTTCTGCCCTGCAAACCGGCTCATCTGTACCATTTTTCTAGGTTCCACATACATGCGTTAATATACGATATTTGTTTTTCTCTTTCTGACTTACTTCACTCTGTATGACAGTCTCTAGATCCATCCACGTCTCAACAAATGACTCAATTTCGTTCCTTTTTATGGCTGAGTAATATTCCATTGTATATATGTACCACAACTTCTTTAACCATTCATCTGTCGATGGGCATTTAGGTTGCTTCCATGACCTGGCTATTGTAAATAGTGCTGCAATGAACACTGGGGTGCTGCATGCGTCTTTTTGAATTATGGTTTTCTCTGGGTATACGCCCAGTAGTGGGATTGCTGGATCATATGATAAGTCTATTTTTAGTTTTTTAAGGAACCTCCATACTGTTCTCCATAGTGGCTGTATCAATTTACATTCCCACCAGCAGTGCAAGAGGGTTCCCTTTTCTCCACACCCTCTCCAGCATTTGTTGTTTGTAGATTTTCTGATGATGCCCATTCTAACTGGTGTGAGGTAATACCTCATTGTAGTTTTGATTTGCATTTCTCTAATAACTAGTGATGTTGAGCAGCTTTTCATGTGCTTCTTGGCCATCTGTATGTCTTCTTTGGAGAAATGTCTATTTAGGTCTTCTGCCCATTTTTGGATTGGGTTGTTTGTTTCTTTAATATTGAGCTAAATGAGCTGTTTATATATTTTGGAGATTAATCCTTTGTCCGTTGATTCATTTGCAAATATTTTCTCCCATTCTAAGGGTTGTCTTTTCGTCTTGTTTATGGTTTCCTTTGCTGTGCAAAAGCTTTTACGTTTCATTAGGTCCCATTTGTTTATTTTTGTTTTTATTTCCATTACTCTAGGAGGTGGATCAAAAAAGATCTTGCTGTGATTTATGTCAAAGAGTGTTCTTCCTATGTTTTCCCCTAAGAGTTTTATAGTGTCCGGTCTTACATTTAGGTCTCGAATCCATTTTGAGTTTATTTTTGTGTATGATGTTAGGGAGTGTTCTAATTTCATTCTTTTACATGTAGCTGTCCAGTTTTCCCAGCACCACTTATTGAAGAGACTGTCTTTTCTCCATTGTATATCTTTGCCTCCTTTGTCATAGATTAGTTGACCATAGGTGCGTGGGTTTATCTCTGGGCTTTCTATCCTGTTCCACTGATCTATGTTTCTGTTTTTGTGCCAGTACCGTATTGTCTTGATTACTGTAGCTTTGTAGTACAGTCTGAAGTCAGGGAGTCTGATTCCTCCAGCTCCGTTTTTTTCCCTCAAGACTGCTCTGGCTATTCGGGGTCTTTTGTGTCTCCATACAAATTTTAAGATGATTTGTTCTAGTTCTGTAAAAAATGCCATTGGTAATTTGATAGGGATTGCATTGAATCTATAGATTGCTTTGGGTAGTATAGTCATTTTCACAATATTGAGTCTTCCAATCCAAGAACATGGTATATCTCTCCATCTGTTGGTATCATCTTTAATTTCTTTCATCAGTGTCTTATAGTTTTCTGCATACAGGTCTTTTGTCTCCCTAGGTAGGTTTATTCCTAGATATTTTATTCTTTTTGTTGCAATGGTAAATGGGAGTGTTTCCTTAATTTCTCTGTCAGATTTTTCATCATTAGTGTATAGGAATGCAAGAGATTTCTGTGCATTAATTGTGTATCCTGCAACTTTACCAAATTCATTGATTAGCTCTAGTAGTTTTCTGGTGGCATCTTTAGGATTCTCTATGTATAGTATCATGTCATCTGCAAACAGTGACAGTTTTACTTCTTTCCAATTTGTAATCCTTTTATTTCTTTTTCTTCTCTGATTGCCGTGGCTAGGACTTCCAAAACTATGTTGAATAATAGTGGTGAGAGTGGACATCCTTGTCTTGTTCCTGATATTGGAGGAAATGCTTTCAGTTTTTCACCATTGAGAATGATGTTAGCTGTGGGTTTGTCGTATATGGCGTTTATTATGTTGAGGTAGGTTCCCTCTATGCCCATTTTCTGGAGAGCTTTTATCAAAAATGGGTGTTGAATTTTGTGAAAAGTTTTTTCTGCATCTATTGAGATGATCATATGGTTTTTATTCTTCAATTTGTTAATATGGTGTATCACATTGATTGATTTGCATATATTGAAGAATCCTGGCATTCCTGGGATAAATCCCACTTGATCGTGGTATATGATCCTTTTAATGTGTTGTTGGATTCTGTTTGCTAGTATTTTGTTGAGGATTTTTGCATCTATATTCATCAGTGATATTGGTCTGTAATTTTCTTTTTTTGTAGTATCTTTGTCTGGTTTTGGTATCAGGGTGATGGTGGCCTCATAGAATGAGTTTGGGAGTGATCCTTCCTCTGCAATTTTTTGGAAGAGTTTGAGAAGGATGGGTGTTAGCTCTTCTCTAAATGTTTTATAGAATTCACCTGTGAAGCCATCTGGTCCTGGACTTTTGTTTGCTGGAAGATTTTTAATCACAGTTTCAATTTCATTACTTGTGATTGGTCTGTTCATATTTTCTGTTTCTTCCTGGTTCAGTCTTGGAAGGTTATACCTTTCTAAGAATTTGTCCATTTCTTCCAGGTTGTCCATTTTATTGGCATAGAGTTGCTTGTAGTAGTCTCTTAGGATGTTTTGTATTTCTGCGGTGTCTGTTGTAACTTCTCCCTTTTCATTTCTAATTTTATTGATTTGAGTCCTCTCCCTCTTTTTCTTGATGAGTCTGGCTAATGGCTTATCAATTTTGTTTATCTTCTCAAAGAACCAGCTTTTAGTTTTATTGATCTTTGCTATTGTTTTCTTTGTTTCTATTTCATTTATTTCTGCTCTGATCTTTATGATTTCTTTCCTTCTGCTAACTTTAGGTTTTGTTTGTTCTTCTTTCTCTAGTTCCTTTAGGTGTAGGGTTAGTTCATTTTTTTTAGATGTTTCTTGTTTCTTGAGGTAGGCTTGTATAGCTATAAACTTCCCTCTTAGAACTGCTTTTGCTGCATCCCATAGGTTTTGGATCGTCTTGTGTTCATTGTCATTTGTCTCTAGGTATTTTTTGATTTCCTCTTTGATTTCTTCAGTGGTCTCTTGGTTATTTAGTAACGTATTGTTTAGCTTCCATGTGTTTGTGCTTTTTACGTTTTTTCCCTGTAATTCATTTCTAATCTCATAGCGTTGTGGTCAGAAAAGATGCTTGATATGATTTTGATTTTGTTAAATTTACTGAGGCTTGATTTGTGACCCAAGATGTGATCTGTCCTGGAGAATGTTGTGTGCACACTTGAGAAGGAAGTGTAATCTGCTGTTATTGGATGGAATGTCCTATAAATATCAATTAAATCTATCTGGTCTACTGTGTCATTTAAAGCTTGTGTTTCCTTATTTATTTTCATTTTGGATGATCTGTCCATTGGTGTAAGTGAGGTGTTAAAGTCCCCCACTATTATTGTGTTACTGTTGATTTCCTCTTTTATAGCTGTTAGCAGTTGCCTTATGTATTGAGGTGCTCCTATGTTGGTGCATATATATTTATAATTGTTATATCTTCTTCTTGGATTGACCCCTTGATCATTATGTAGTGTCCTTCCTTGTCTCTTATAACATTCTTTATATTAAAGTCTATTTTATGTGATATGAGTATAGCTACTCCAGCTTTCTTTTGATTTCCATTTGCATGGAATATCTTTTTCCATCCCCTCACTTTCAGTCTGTATGTGTCCCTAGGTCTGAAGTGGGTCTCTTGTAGACCACATATATATGGGTCTTGTCTTTGTATCCATTCAGCAAGCCTGTGTCTCTTGGTTGGAGCATTTAATCCATTCACGTTTAACGTAATTATCGATATGTGTGTTCCTATGACCATTTTCTTAATTGTTTTGGGTTTGTTTTTGTAGGTCCTTTTCTTCTCTTGTGTTTCCCACTTAGAGAAGTTCCTTTAGCATTTGTTGTAGAGCTGGTTTGGTGGTGCTGAATTCTCTTAGCTTTTGCTTGTCTGTAAAGCTTTTGATTTCTCCATCGAATCTGAATGAGATCCTTGCCGGGTAGAGTAATCTTGGTTGTAGGTTCTTCTCTTTCATCACTTTAAGTATATCATGCCCCTCCCTTCTGGCTTGTAGAGTTTCTGCTGAAAAATCAGCTGTTAACCTTATGGGAGTTCCCTTGTATGTTATTTGTCGTTTTTCCCTTACTGCTTTCAATAATTTTTCTTTGTCTTTAATTTTTGGCAGTTTGATTACTATGTGTCTTGGCGTGTTTCTCCTTGGGTTTATCCTGTATGGGACTCTCTGCGCTTCCTGGACTTGGGTGGCTATTTCCCTTCCCATGTTAGGGAAGTTTTCGAGTATAATCTCTTCAAATATTTTCTCGGGTCCTTTCTCTCTCTCTTCTCCTTCTGGGACCCCTATAATGCGAATGTTGTTGCATTTAATGTTGTCCCAGAGGTCTCTTAGGCTGTCTTCATTTCTTTTCATTCTTTTTTCTTTAGTCTGTTCCGCAGCAGTGAATTCCACCATTGTGTCTTCCAGGTCACTTATCCGTTCTTCTGCCTCAGTTATTCTGCTATTGATTCCTTCAAGTGTAGTTTTCATTTCAGTTATTGTATTGTTCATCTCTGTTTGTTTGTTCTTTAATTCTTCTAGGTCTTTGTTAAACATTTCTTGCATCTTCTCGATCTTTGCCTCCATTCTTATTCCGAGGTCCTGGATCATCTTCACTATCATTATTCTGAATTCTTTTTCTGGAAGGTTGCCTATCTCCACTTCATTTAGTTGTTTTTCTGGGGTTTTATCTTGTTCCTTCATCTGGTATGTAGCCCTCTGCCTTTTCATCTTGTCTCTCTTTCTGTGAATGTGGTTTTTGTTCCACAGGCTGCAGGATTATAGTTTTTCTTGCTTCTGCTGTCTGCCCTCTGGTGGTTGAGTCTATCTAAGAGGCTTGATGGGAGGCTCTGGTGGTGGGTAGAGCTTGCTAAGTTATATTTAAAATGTACTTTAGCGGCAGATACAGTTGTGCCCCTTCCTCAAATATATCAGTCAGTTAACAGATATTGATCACTACTCTTTGGAACACATAGTGTTGCTTGCTGAGAGAATACAGAGCAGTATTTTCAGGAAGGTGGCAGTCTTTTTAAATCAGTTGTTTGGAATGTGAAATGTCTTTTCCCTCAGGAAACATTGATATAAATGATGCCCAGGTTACTGGTCTCCGCCACCAAAACCTATTTGGCCTATGGGTAACTGAGTTATGGTACTCTAATACTGTAGTACTTGAGGACTACTTATAACATTGTTTCTATGGAGAACACATTCAGAATTAAAATCTTACATGCTAGGATACATCTTGCCTTGTCATAGTTTTTTAAATGGGAACAGGCTCTTCAGGTTCAGGTCACCAGCCAGGGGTTCAGGGCATTAGAAATTAGAGTAGGGATTGGGGGAGATAAGCCATATTGTCAGAGGATAGGTGGTTTTATGGCACCCAGAAGTATGGAATGGAAATTGTATTATCCAAGCAGTGGGTTTAGGGGATAGGTCTTTACCTGGGAGAAAAATAGTAGGGAGTAGATAATGAGGGAGTTAAGGCAGGCTGGGGGACCTGGTAGGTAGCTGGTAGGGTTTCAGGTAGTAACCAGGAAAACGAGGAATGGAGGCACTTGGCCAATCAGTAGCCATCTTGAGTCAGTGGAGAGAGCTAGTGGACAGGGAAGTCTAAAGCGATAGGGATCACAAACAGGGAAAGCCTGTAATTAGGATTTTGGTACAATAACACCTTATAACAGAGAATTTAGATTGTTTGGGAAAAGGAGTTTAGTTACTTTAGGTACCAGTAGATTATCATAATTACATAGTCTCACGTATTATTCTTCTCTTACTTTGGCCTTATGTGACTTCTGGTGATATAAGCTGTTCACATTTTTAATATGGATCTTTGACTTAAATAATGAACAAACGGGTGGTGCCGTGGTTAAGAATCTGCCTGCCAGTGCAGGGGACACGGGTTCGATCCCTGGTCTGGGAAGATCCCACATGCTATGGAGCAACTAAGCCCATGTGCCACAACATCTGAGCCTGTGCTCTAGAGCCTGCAAGCCACAACTACTGAGCCTGCGTGCCACAACTACTGAAGCCCGCGCACCTAGAGCCCGTGATGCGAAACAAGAGAAGCCACCGTGATGAGAAGCCCATGCAACACAACGAAGAGTAGCCTCCACTCGCCGTAACTAGAGAAAGCCCGCATGCAGCAACGAAGACCCAATGTAGCCAAATGTAAATAATAAATAAATAAATAAAATAGTGAACAAACAAACAATAACCCATCAGAACAGTGCAAAGTCAAGATGAAGTAGAACTTTAACAGATACAAACTAGAATTAATAGACTGCATTTGGAAAGGATGAAGATTATAGTTCAAAACCAGATAATTGTATATTATTATAATGGACAGTTATATATTATAATGGGAATGAGATAAACTGATAAAACATAGATACAGTAAGTCCCCTTCATACGAACCTTCAAGTTGCAGACTTTCAAAGATGTGAACCCGTGTTCGCATGTCCAATCACATTAAGTTAGTTCACGGGTCTGGCATGCATGCATCCTCTACAAGTGTTGTGCTTTTGTGTACTTTACTGTACAGTACTGTATAGAGTATAGTAGTACAGTATCTTTATTTCGAGCCCAGGATGTCCAGAAGCAAGTGTAAAAGCAGCGGTGATGTAGCTGGTACTGCTGTACTTTTCAAGGTACTGTACTGTAAGATTAAAAATGTTTTCTTTACTTTTTATATTTGTTTGTTTTTTATGTATTATTTGTGTGAAAAGTATTATAAACCTATTACAGTTCAGTACTATATAGCCGATTGTATTAGTTGGGTACCTAGGCTAACTTTGTTGAACTTACTAACAAATTAGACTTACAAACACGCTTTCAGAATGTAACTTGTTTGTATGTAGAAGGACTTACTGTATTGGTTTACAAGCTTCTTAGTATACTCAGCAGCTCAGTAATTTCAAAGCTTGAATGGGCTATTTTTCTTAGAAGAATGTTCTAATTAATTGGAAATTTTACAGTTTTTAGATTTTGGTGATGTTATTGGGTAATATAGCATTCAAATAGTTGAAGAAAATTAGCATTTAAAACAAAATGACTGCCAGCGGATTACAGTTTGCTTAAGATAATGCTAGGTATTCTTGACAGTAAAATAATATCAGAAAAGAAAACGATATTTGAAAATCTTATTTGCAGAGTAGTAAGTAACTAAGGTTTAGGTACAAGCTGTTTTTTTTTTTTTTTCACACACACACACTGTATTTTATTTTTACAAGAGATAGACTGACACCAAACATTGTAAATGGATGACCACAACAAAAGCAACAATGATTGCAATTACCAAACACGAAACACACTCATACTATGTCATAATATTGACATTCAGTCCAGTAATCCTCCACTGTAACAGCTCCTTTACTTTGCCGTGAAAATTGATTTGTATATTTGTTTTTTTAAAAATTTATTTTATTGAAGTATAGTTGATTTATGGGTACAAGCTGTTTTGTCACCTTTTTTCTCTGTAAGTAAATTCTAATTTTAAGCAGAAGTTTTTTTTTTTAATCTGGATTGCCAGCCTTTCTGATAATTTTGCCACCTTATGTTAAATTAATCTGATTAATAAGCTTAACTTTACTTGTGGCTTTGGTCTTTGGATGTTGCTGGCATGGTATTTATACTTTATTCCTCCTCAGAAAGAATTCTTAAAGTTAGGTTGTTTTAATCCAGTAGAAAAACAAGCTAAAGAGTTAAACAGGAACTTTTAAAAAATTGAAACATTAATAGCCAATAAATAAAAAAGATGCTCAATTATATTAATGGTCAGAGAAATATAAAACCAGAGTAAGATATACTTTTCTGCCCTCCAGATTGGTAAACAGTATCAAGTATTTGCAATGATGTAGAATACTGGAACTGGCATGTTGTAGTATTAGTGGAATTGTAAATTATTATATTGCAACACTGAGGAAAACAGTTTGTTTATCTAGGAAAGTTAAGATACACATACCTTTTTACCCAACAACTTCACTCCTAGATATCTATGCTGTAGCAGTGCTTCTCAGCCCCACTGGACCCAATCTCCCATTTTATAATAATTAATCTCTAGTCCCCTTTATTATCCTGAACTGAAATTCATAGATGATATGCATAATTTAAAAAGTCACCATAATCCCTTAATATATTATAAAAAATAAAAAGGTAGTAATTTATAATGAAATAACATATTTAAATATGTAAGAATCAGACATTTTAATTATAATATCTAAATGCTAATCAGGTCATAGATGCATACCTAATTGTGGAACATGTAATCGACTTGACACTCAGTGTGTGGTTTGGGTAGTGTTGCATTATCATTTTTTGTGTGTGTGTTGTGCTAAATCTATACTGTGATATACGTGAATTGATGAGCTTGTGGGCTTCACAAGTCAGTAGGAGATTCGGAAAAGAAATTCTAATTGTTCCCCAAATTCTTACCTTGAATTCAAAACAGTGTGAAGCTTATTACTATCCTAAGTAATATCTTTATCTTGTCGTTTGATTTTGCATTTCACTTCTTTTTCTCCAATTGCTTATCCTGTTTGTTGTTTCTCTTCTTGTTTCTTCCTTATGTCTTATGTATTTTCTGTCTTTTTTTTCTACCATTTGCCAAAAGTAGGTCTGTTCCATCACTGTAGCTGTTTGTAATTCCACAAAGAATGTCTGTACTTGTGTTATCTGTTCTTCTTCTTATCTGGGACTGCCTTCCTATCTATTCAGTTATGCATGGTATGTAGGTTCATACTCAGATGGTAGGTAGCTTTATATGCAGAATTTCCCCAGAAGCATAAGGACATTTTTTTTTACATAAAAAATTGCTCAACTAAGTTATTAATTCACAATTTGAAATGCTTTCATTTTTCTCTAAAACAAAAATTAACAGTCCAGTGGGCTTTATGGAACTGAGATTTCCATTGTTGTAGGTTTTTTGTTTTTGTTCATACATTAGCATTTAAAAAATACTTTTAGTGTAGATTCACTCTGCCTTCATAAAATTTAGGTCAGGGATTGTGTCTGATATATTCGCTCTTGAATCCTTGGAATCTGTCTAATACTGTGCTTGGAACAAAGTGGGCTCTTAATTAATTATTGAATAAATACAACAGTTTATTTGAATTTGTTATTTTAACAATATTAACAAGAATTAAAGGCTGAAGTTCTTTCAATACTAGAAGATTTTAAACATTCTGTTTGGGCAAATTATTATTTGAAATATAATATTAAACTTTGTGAACTGTTTTCATTATCTAAAATTTTAGATCCATTCTGATTCCCATAACCATGTATGATTTAAAGAATAACTAGTGGAAATAATATTTATATGAATAATTATTCAAAGAAGTTGATTTTTTCATGAAATATTTGAGTATCTATTATAATCCAGGCATTACGTTAAATGCTAAGGATACAGTAGTGAATAAAATTTTTCCCTCAAGAAGTTTATAGTTTTGGAGGAGACAGATAAGAAAACACCAATTTCAACACTATAATCAAGGCCAAGACAAGAGATAAGCACAGAGTGCTAGAGGAGCAGCTAGCCCATTCTTGGGAGTCTGGGAGGACTCCTTGGGCATTTTGAGGTACTACAAGTCTGAAAGACAAATAGGAGTTGGCTGGGTGAAGGAGAAGGAAGTAAGTGGGGGAGAGCATGTGGCCCGAGGAAACACATGTAGGAAGGTCCAGAAGTGAGAGAGGGCATGGGTACTCTTAGATTTATGAACAACTATGGAGGAGTGTGCTGTTTTAAGTACTTTCAAGCTTACCAAATTATTTAGTTATTACAGCAACAATATGTAAATTTCTGTTGTGTTAAGCAACTGAAATTTGGGTATTTATTTACTGCAGCAGCTAGGATTACCTTCACTAATGTGTGAATAATACAGGCATTGTCCAAAGTTGAAACAAAAAATTGGTGTTAAGAATATTTTTTTTTAAACATCTTTATTGAAGTATAATTGCTTTACAATGGTGTGTTAGTTTCTGCTTTATAACAAAGTGAATCAGTGATACATATACGTATGTTCCCATATCCCCTCCCTCTTGCATCTCCCTCCCACCCTCCTTATCCCACCCCTCTAAGTGGTTGCAAAGCACCAAGCTGATCTCCCTGTGCTGTGCACCTGCTTCCCACTAGCTAGCTATTTTACATTTGGTAGTGTATATATGTCCATGCTACTCTCTCACTTCGTCCCAGCTTACCCTTTCCCCTCCCTGTGTTCTCAAGTCCATTCTCTACGTATGCGTCTTTATTCCTGTCCTGCCCCTAGGTTCGTCAGAACCTTGTTTTTTTTTTTAGTTTCCATATATATGTGTTAGCATACAGTATTTGTTTTTCTCTTTCTGACTTACTTCACTCTGTATGACAGACTCTAACTCCATCCACCTCATTACAAATACCTCCATTTCATTTCTTTTTATGGCTGAGTAATATTCCATTGTATATATGTGCCACATCTTCTTTATCCATTCATCTGTCGATGGACACTTAGGTTGCTCCCATGTTCTGGCTATTGTAAATAGTGCTGCAATGAACATTGTGGTACATGACTCTTTTTGAATTATGGTTTTTTCAGGTTCTATGCCCAGTAGTAGGATTGTTGGGTCATACGGTAGTTCTACTTTTAGTTTTTTAAGGAACCTCCATATTGTTCTCCATAATGGCTGTATCAATTTACATTCCCACCAACAGTGCAAGAAGGTTCCCTTTTCTCCACACCCTCTCCAGCATTTATTGTTTCTAGATTTTTTGATGATGGCCATTCTGACCGGTGTGAGATGATATCTCATTGTAGTTTTGATTTGCATTTCTTTAATGATTAGTGATGTTGAGCTTCCTTTCATGTGTTTGTTGGCAATCTGTATATCTTCTTTGGAGAATGTCTATTTAGGTCTTCTGCCCATTTTTGGATTGGGTTGTTCGTTTTTTTTGTTATTGAGCTGCATGAGCTGCTTGTATATTTTGGAGATTAATCCTTTATCAGTTGCTTCATTTGCAAATATTTTCTCCCATTCTGAGGGTTGTCTTTTGGTCTTGTTTATGGTTTCCTTTGCTGTGCAAAAGCTTTTAAGTTTCGTTAGGTCCCACTTGTTTATTTTTGTTTTTATTTCCATTTCTCTAGGAGGTGGGTCAAAAAGGATCTTGCTGTGATTTATGTCACTGAGTGTTTTGCCTATGTTTTCCTCTAAGAGTTTGATAGTATCTGGCCTTACACTTAGGTCTTTAATCCCTTTTGAGTTTATTTTTGTATACAGTGTTAGGGAGTGTTCTAATTTCATTCTTTTACATGTATCTGTCCAATTTTCCCAGCACAACTTATTGAAGAGGCTGTCTTTTCTCCACTGTATATGCTTGCCTCCTTTATCAAAGTTAAGGTGACCATATGTGAGTGGGTTTATCTCTGGGCTTTCTATCCTGTTCCATTGATCTATATTTCTGTTTTTGTGCCAGTACCAAACTGTCTTGATCACTGTAGCTTTGTAATATAGTCTGAAGTAAGGAAGCCTGATTCCTCCAGCTCCATTTTTCATTCTCAAGATTGCTTTGGCTATTCGGGGTCTTTTGTGTTTCCATACAAATTGTGAAATTTTTTGTTCTAGTTCTGTGAAAAATGCCATTGGTAGTTTGATAGGGATTGCATTGAACCTGTAGATTGCTTTGGGTAGTAGAGTCATTTTCACAATGTTGATTCTTCCAATCCAAGAACATGGTATATCTCTCCATCTATTTGTATCATCTTTAATTTCTTTCATCAGTGTCTTATAATTTTCTGCATACAGGTCTTTTGTCTCCTTAGGTAGGTTTATTCCTAGATATTTTATTCTTTTTGTTGCAATGGTAAACGGGAGTGTTTTCTTAATTTCACTTTCAGATTTTTCATCATTAGTGTATAGAAATGCAAGAGATTTCTGTGCATTAATTTTGTATCCTGCTACTTTACCAAATTCATTGATTAGCTCTAGTAGTTTTCTGGTAGCATCTTTAGGATTCTCTATGTATAGTATCATGTCATCTGCAAACAGTGACAGCTTTACTTCTTCTTTTCTGATTTGGATTCCTTTTATTTCTTTTTCTTCTCTGATTGCTGTGGCTAACACTTCCAAAACTATGTTGAATAATAGTGGTGAGAGTGGGCAACCTTGTCTTGTTCCTGATCTTAGTGGAAATGGTTTCAGTTTTTCACCATTGAGGACAATGTTGGCTGTGGGTTTGTCATATATGGCCTTTATTATGTTGAGGAAAGTTCCCTCTATGCCTACTTTCTACAGGGCTTTTATCATAAATGGGTGTTGAATTTTGTCGAAAGCTTTCTCTGCATCTATTGAGATGATCATATGGTTTTTCTCCTTCAATTTGTTAATATGGTGTATCACGTTGATTGATTTGCGTATATTGAAGAATCCTTGCATTCCTGGGATAAACCCCACTTGATCATGGTGTATGATCCTTTTAACGTGCTGTTGGATTCTGTTTGCTAGTATTTTGTTGAGGATTTTTGCATCTATGTTCATCAGTGATATTGGCCTGTAGTTTTCTTTCTTTGTGACATCTTTGTCTGGTTTTGGTATCAGGGTGATGGTGGCCTCATAGAATGAGTTTGGGAGTGTTCCTCCCTCTGCAATATTTTGGAAGAGTTTGAGAAGGATAGGTGTTAGCTCTTCTCTAAATGTTTGATAGAATTCGCCTGTGAAGCCATCTGGTCCTGGGCTTTTGTTTGTTGGAGGGTTTTTAATCACAGTTTCAATTTCAGTGCTTGTGATTGGTCTGTTCATATTTTCTATTTCTTCCTGGTTCAGTCTCGGCAGGTTGTGCATTTCTAAGGATCTGTCCATTTCTTCCAGGTTGTCCATTTTATTGTCATAGAGTTGCTTGTAGTAGTCTCTTAGGATGCTTTGTATTCCTGCAATGTCTGTTGTAACTTCTCCTTTTTCATTTCTAGTTTTATGGATTTGAGTCCTCTCCCTCTTTTTCTTGATAAGTCTGGCTAATGGTTTATCAATTTTGTTTATCTTCTCAAAGAACCAGCTTTTAGTTTCATTGATTTTTGCTATTGTTTCCTTCATTTCTTTTTCATTTATTTCTGATCTGATCTTTATGATTTCTTTCCTTCTGCTAGCTTTGGGGTTTTTTTGTTCTTCTTTCTCTAATTGCTTCAGGTGCAAGTTTAGGTTGTTTATTCGAGATGTTTCCTGTTTCTTGAGGTAGGCTTGTATTGCTATAAACTTCCCTCTTAGCACTGCTTTTGCTACGTCCCATAGGTTTTGGGTCGTTGTGTCTCCATTGTCATTTGTTTCTAGGTATTTTTTGATTTCCCCTTTGATTTCTTCATTGATCACTTCGTTATTAAGTAGTGTATTGTGTAGCCTCCATGTGTTTGTATTTCTTACAGATCTTTTCCTGTAATTGATATCTAGTCTCATAGTGTTGTGGTCGGAAAAGATACTTCATACGATTTCAATTTTCTTAAATTTACCAAGGCTTGATTTGTGACCCAAGATATGATCTATCCTGGAGAATGTTCCATGAGCACTTGAGAAAAATGTGTATTCTATTGCTTTTGGGTGGAATGTCCTATAAATATCAATTAAGTCCACCTTGTTTAATGTATCATTTAAAGCTTGTGTTTCTTTATTTATTTTCATTTTGGATGATCTGTCCATTGGTGAAAGTGGGGTGTTCAAGTCCCCTGCTATTATTGTGTTACTGTCAATTTCCCCTTTTATGGCTGTTAGCATTTGCCTTATGTATTGAGGTGCTCCTATGTTGGATTCATAAATATTTACAATTGTTATATCTTCTTGGATTGATCTCTTGATCATTATGTAGTGTCCTTCTTTGTCTCTCGTAATAGTCTTTTATTTTAAAGTCTATTTTGTCTGATATGAGTATAGCTACTCCAGCTTTCTTTTGATTTCTATTTGCATGGAATATCTTTTTCCATCCCCGCACTTTCAGTCTGTATGTGTCCCTAGGTCTGGAGTGGGTCT
Source organism: Balaenoptera ricei (assembly GCF_028023285.1). Lineage (NCBI taxonomy): Eukaryota > Metazoa > Chordata > Mammalia > Artiodactyla > Balaenopteridae > Balaenoptera > Balaenoptera ricei. The sequence goes on from NC_082650.1 coordinate 49,838,784, forward strand.
GTTGTAGATGGCGTATATAAGGGTCTTGTTTTTGTAACCATTCAGCCAGTCTGTGTCTCTTGGTTGGAGCATTTAATCCATTTACATTTAAGGTAATTATCGATATGTATGTTGCAATTACCATTTTCTTAATTGTTTTGGGTCTGGTTTTGTAGGTCTTTTCCTTCTCTAGTGTTTCCTGCCTAGAGAAGTTCTTTTAGCATTTGTTGTAAAGCTGGTTTGGTGGTGCTGAATTCTCTTAACTTCTGCATGTCTGTAAAGGTTTTAATTTCTCCGTCGAATCTGACTGAGATCCTTGCTGGGTAGAGTAGTCTTGGTTGTAGGTTTTTCCCTTTCATCACTTTAAATATGTCCTGCCACTCCCTTCTGACTTGTAGAGTTTCTGCTGAAAGATCAGCTGTTAACCTTATGGGGATTCCCTTGTATGTTATTTGTTGCTTTTCCCTTGCTGCTTTTAGTACTTTTTCTTTGTATTTTATTTTTGATAGTTTGATTAATATGTGTCTTGGTGTATTTCTCCCTGGAGTTATTCTGTATGGGACTCTCCTTGCTTCTTGGACTTGATTGACTATTTCCCTTCCCATGTTAGGGAAGTTGGCAAGATAATCTCTTATAATCTCTTCAAATATTTTCTCAGACCCTTTCTTTTTCTCTTTTTCTTCTGGGACCCCTATAATTCGAATGTTGGTGCATTTAATGTTGTCCCAGAGGCCTCTGAGACTGTGCTCAATTCTTTTCATTCTTTTTTCTTTATTCTGCTCTGCGGTAGTTATTTCCACTATTTTATCTTCCAGATCACTTATCTGTTCTTCTGCCTCAGTTATTCTGCTATTGATTCCTTCTAGAGAATTTTTAATTACATTTATTGTGTTGTTCATCATTGTTTGTTTGCTCTTTAGTTCTTCGAGGTCCTTGTTAAACGTTTCTTGTATTTTCTCCATTCTGTTTCCAAGATTTTGGATCATCTTTACTATCATGACTCTGAATTCTTTTTCGGGTAGACTGCCTCTTTCCTCTTCATATGTTTCGTTTTGTGGGTTTTTACCTTGCTCCTTCATCTGCTGCATATTTCTCTGTCTTCTCATTTTGTTAAACTTACTGTGTTTGGGGGGCCCCCTTTCGCAGGCTGCAGGTTCGTAGTTCCCATTGTTTTTGGTGTCTGCCCCCAGTGGGTGAGGTTGTTTCAATGGCTTATGTAGGCTTCCTGGTGGAGGGGACTGGTGCCTGTGTTCTGGTGGGTGGGGCTGGATCTTGTCTTTCTGCTGGGCAGGGCTGTGTCCGGTGCTGTGTTTTGGGGTGTCTGTGAACTTAGTATGATTTTAGGCAGTCTCTCTGCTAATGGGTGGGGTTGTGTTCCTGTGTTGCTAGTTGTTTGGCATAGTGCCTCCAGCACTGGAGCTTGCTGGCTGTTGGGTGGAGCTGGGTCTCAGTGTTCAGAAGGAGATCTCTGGGAGAGCTCTCGCCGATTGATATTATGTGGGGCCAGGAGGTCTCTGGTGGACCAATGTCCTGAACTGAGCTCTTCCACCTCAGAGGCTCAGGCCTGACACCAGGCCGGAGCACGAAGACCCTGTCAGCCACACGGCTCAGAAGAAAAGGGAGAAAAAAAGAAAGAAAAAAAATAAAATGAAATAAAAAAATAAGAGCACAACCAAACCAATAAACAAATCCACCAATGATAACAAATGCTGAGAACTATACTAAAATAAACATAAAAATCAGAAACAAATCAGTCTCAGACAGCAAACCCCAAGTCTACAGTTGCTCCCAAAGTCCACTGCCTCAATTTTGGGATGATTCATTATCTATTCAGGTATTCCACAAATGCAGGGTACATCAAGTTGATTGTTGAGGTTTAATCCACTGCTCCTGAGGCTGCTGGGAGAGATTTCTCTTTCTCTTCTTTGTTCACACAACTCCTGGGGTTCAGGTTTGGATTTGGCCCCGCCTCTGCGTGTAGGTCGCCTGAGGGTGTCTGTTCCACGCCCAGACTGGATGGGGTTAAAGCTGCACCTGATTAGGGGGCTCTTGCTTATTCAGGCTGGGGGCAGGGAGGAGTACGGTAGTTATATTTGGAATGCAGGGCGGGCCTGCGGTGGCAGAGGGCGGCGTGATGTTGCAGCAGCCTGAGGCGCGCCGTGTGTTCTCCCAGGGAAGTTGTCCCTGGATCACGGGACCCTGACAGTGGCTGGCTGCACAGGCTCCTGGGAGGGGAGGTGTGGAGAGTGACCTGTGCTCGCACACAGGCTTCTTGGTGGCTGCAGCAGCAGCCTTAGCATTTCATGCCCGTCTCTGGTGTCCGCGCTGATAGCCGCGGCTCGTGCCCATCTCTGGAGCTCGTTTAGGCTGTGCTCTGAATCCCATCTCCTCGCGCACCCTGAAACAATGGTCTCTTGCCTCTTAGGCAGGTCCAGACTTTTTCCTGGACTCCCTCCCGGCTAGCTGTGGCGCACTAGCCCCCTTCAGGCTGTGTTCACGCCGCCAACCCCAGTCCTCTCCCTGGGATCCAACCGAAGCCCGAGCCTCAGCTCCCAGCCCCTGCCCACCCTGGCGGGTGAGCAGACAAGCCTCTCGGGCTGGTGAGTGCTGGTCGGCACCGATCCTCCATGCGGGAATCTCTCCGCTTTGCCCTCTGCACCCCTTTTGCCGTGCTCTCCTCCGTGGCTCCGAAGCTTCCCCCCACCCACCCTCCGTCTCCGCCAGTGAAGGGGCTTCCTAGTGTGTGGAAACCTTTCCTCCTTCACTGCTCCCTGCCAGAGGTGCAGGTCCGTCGTATTATTTTGTCTCTGTTTTTTCTTTTTTCTTTTGCCCTACCCAGGTACGTGGGGATTTTCTAGCCTTTTGGGAAGTCTGAGGTCTTCTGCCAGCATTCAGTAGGTGTTCTGTAGGAGTTGTTCCACATGTAGATGTATTTCTGATGTATTTGTGGAGAGGAAGGTGATCTCCACGTCTTACTCCTTCACCATCTTGAAGGTCCCCCCTCTATATTTAATTTTAATAGCCAACCATTAGTATTGAAACCAGCCAACCATAAAGTATTGAAATAACCAGTTAGACTCCTTCATGGGGGAGACTGCAAAGGGCCCAGTGCTATTATAGTCTTCTTTTCTAAAAATTGAGATATAATTCATGTACCATAAAATTCATCCTTTTATAGTATACAGTTCATTGGTTCACACAGTTGTGCAATGGTCACTACTGTCTAATTCTAGAACATTTTCATCACCCCAGAAAGAAACTTTGTACCGAGCAGTGACACATTTCCCTTTCCCCCTTCCCCCTTCCCCTCAGACCCTGGCTGCCAGTAATCTACCTTCTGTCTTTATGGATTTCCCATATTCTTTTTTTTTTTTTAATTTTTATTGGCGTTTAGTTGATTTACAATGTTGTGTTAGTTTCAAATGTACAGCAAAGTGAATCGGTTATCCTATATTCTTTTTATATTAGCTGTCTACAACATTATCACAGCTGGTCATTCTGTAATCTAGAGATTCTCAAACTTTATGAGCCTACATATCACCTGGGGATCTTGTTAAAATGCAGATTCTCATTCAGTAAGTCTAGGGTGGAACCGGATGTTCTGAATTTCTAACAAGCTCTCAACGAATGCTAATACTGCTGGTCCAAAGATGTCACTTTGAGTAGTAAGGCTCAAAGATGTCTCAGAATCAGAAGAAATTGAACTCTAAATGTAAGTGAATTTTTAAATAGCAGCTGGCTCGAATCTAGGGGAAATATTCTAATATATTGAGTTTACTTAGTAGTGTTTCTTTGTCAGTTATCTTTGAAAGTGATTTCTCTGTACATCCTGACTGTTTGCATGTATGAGACAGCTTTATTATGGCCTTGGCCTTATTTGTACCCATAATTAGGTTAATGAAATCAAATAGTTAAGAAAGCTGAATTATAGCTTGTTCTGTAAGTATGACTCTGTTCTTGTTTAAACATCTTCTGATACTCAGCTCTGACTTCTTTCTGAAAGAAGCTTTCTTACAAATTTCATATTAGTAGATTATTGACAAACTCAAATCAAGTTCTCTGTCCGTCCAGTCCTGGGTAGACCTGGGTTTCCTTGTACTGTCTTTGGGTTGACTAGGTTTGCCAGGAAGTAAAACAACTGTAATTGCTACCTCCTTTGGTAAGTTAGCCCGGTTAAGCTGAACACAGAAAAATATTTTGAGAATTCATTAAGATTCTTCCCTAATCCCCAGTTAATTGGGGTATAATAAATCCCGTGAAGGGTCCTTGGATTTGGTTGTTGACTCCTAGTGAAGTCAGAAGTAGGGGCTTAGTTGCCCATAGAAAGGCTCATGTTACACTAGCACAGAGCCTTGCTCCACATCAGCAGAGGCCTGTCTCCCCAGCTATTTAGTTCCAGGACAACTACCTCTTTATTTCTGGGACCCAGTTAGTAACCCTGCTATGTGGGTTAACTCAGTGGATTAATATCTCCAAATTAAAAGAAATTCTGGTTAAATATTTTTTGCCATTACTCTTTATCTTAGTGTAAAAGTATCTTAATATCTATCTGCTTAGTTTGAGTAGACATTTAAAATAATCAACAAGTATTTATTGAGTCCTATAGGCAGTGGTTTGAGGGAGGCAAATTCAATTAATGGTAAAAAGGATGAGTTTTTGTATTTGAGAGATTGAGGTTCCCGTCTTAGCTCTTAATACTTAATGGCCCTGTGATCGTGGATAAATTACTAATCTCTCTTCGTCTTTAAAAAATAGGGATAATAATATTATTTATCTAATAAGGATTTGGAAGATGAAATGAGCTAATTTATGGAAAGATTTAGCATAGTGTCTGGTATATAGGGTTCATTAAATATTTGATTCTATTATTATTATTCATTTAGTAAGTATATTTTGGCTATTCTGTGTGCTAGGCCCTGTAAGCCTGTTGGGGAAAATAGTTAATAAACAAATGTTTACACAAACAAGTATTTGTACAGTTTGACAAGAGCTAAGGAAAAGTACATGGCAGAATAACAAGAGAATATCAGCTGAAGTTAGGGCATCAAGGAGGATTTCCCCAAGGAAGTAATGCTTGTGCAGGGATTTGAAGGATGAATAAGCACCGAGTAGGCAGAGTAGAGGGAACATTGTGTAGAAGTATGAGGTAGCATGGCACATTTGAGGGTACAGAGGATGCCAGTGTGTCTGGAATGACAAGTGAGGATGAAAATGACCTAAGAGAAAAATTCCTTAACAGGGCCAGCACTTGGAACTGTGTAGGCTATGTGAAAGATTTGGGGCATGATCAGATTTTTTTTTTTCTTAATATTTATTTATTTATTTGGCTGTGCCGGGTCTTAGTTACGGCATGCAGGATCTAGTTCCCTGACCAGGGATTGAACCCAGGCCCCGTGCAGTGGGAGCATCAAACCTTACCCACTGGACCACCAGGGATTCCCAGATTGTTTTTTTAAATTACTACTCTCATCTAATGTCAATAGATGAGAGTGGAGATGAGGAAGAAGATATAGGGAGGGCAGTTAGAAAATTATTGCAGAAATTCAGCCTAGGGGAGATAGAAAGATGTGGAAAAAATTGAGAGATATTTCTGAGGTCAAACTGATAGAAATTGATGAATTGCATACGGGTAGTGAGAAAGAGGTAGGTGGCAAGAATTTCTAGATTTCTCTGGCTCTGGCAGCTAGTTTAATAGACGGTGATGGCTCTTTTTGAGAGGGGAATCCTAGCAGAGAGCTAGGTTGGAGAGCAGAGGGATGGATTTTTCTTTTTTAACATGTTGAATTTGAGATGCCTAGAGACATCTAAGAGGAGAAGGAGGGAGAGGAGACGATGATCTGGATGGTGAAGATGATTGTACAACAGATTGTGCAAATAATATAGTTCTTTCCCTCACACAGCTTTTTTTTTAAAATTTTATTTATTTTATTTTTGGCTACGTTGGGTCTTTGTTTCTGCACGCACGGGCTTTCTCTAGTTGTGGCGAGCAGGGGCCACCCCTTGTTGCAGTGCACGGGCCTCTCATCGCAGTAGCTTCTCTTGTTGCAGAGCAGGGGCTCTAGGTACGCGGGCTTCAGTAGTTGTGGTGCATGGTCTCAGTGGTTGCGGCTTGCGGGCTCTAGAGCACAGGCTCAGTAGTTGTGGTGCACGGGCTTAGTTGCTCCGTGGCATGTGGGATCTTCCTGGACCAGGGCTCGAACCCGTGTTCCCTGCATTGGCAGGTGGATTCTCAACCACTGTGCCACCAGGGAAGCCCCCTTACAGAGCTTATATGTTGGTCAGAGAGCTAAGATACATTTTCAAGTGTAATTAGTACTATAGTGATGTGAATGAATACATTCTGAAAGAGTAGTACAGTAAGTGGAGTGAGGCCACTTTGGACAGGTGTTCTCAAAGTTTCATAGGTAAGAAAATAGTTAAGGTGGGCTTTAAAGGATAAGTAGTGAGGAGGGGAGAGGAAACCATTATAACAGTAAGTGGGAAACATTTTTGGGCCTTACCTCTTTTAATCAATTCCCCCTTCCCCATTTTCTCCAGGCTTGAGTTGAAAGAACACTTATATTTTGATTCTGTGGGCTTTCCAGGATTATCAGTGGGGATAGTCCTTCAGTAGTTCTACCTCACATCAGAATCCTTTCCTTTCTTTAACTCTTGAGAGAAGGACCTCATTACATCTGTTTATTCTTTATTCTATCTCAAAACAGCTGGTGTTAATTTGCCTTTGCTAATACTCTCCTGTTAGCTCCTGAAGTATCTCCTAATACTTTCTCTCTAAAGTACAGAATGAAAAAAGTATGTGAAGCTCTGTTGCAGCATGATTATAATGGTTGTATTGTGAAATACTAGGAATACAATAATATTGTGAAATACTTCTCCCCCTGTCTTTTCTTTACCTCATTGTTCTCTGAAGCTACTGGTATTTTAAAATGATATTAAAATATTGTTCCCATAGCAACACCCTACCGATTTCTTATGGCAAAAACTACATCTTTTACAAGTTGCGTTGAAAAAGAGAAATGCTTCCTGAAAGAGTTTATTTATAAAATCAAGCCAACGGAACATAACTGTTTATTTTTTAAAAAGCATTTTTAAGCAGACTGTAACCAAGGATTTTACACATTGATGTAAAGTGAGCTTCCCAGTGACTTTCTTGCTTATGTAAAAGTTCATTTTTGAATTTGTATTAAATCAATATTTTTTCCCCTTATAATTAGACTTGAACAGTTTAAATAGAAAATTTAAATCCTGTCAAATTTCAGTTAAATAATTCTTAAGTTCTATTTAAATGTAATGCCTGTATCCCGAAGTTTATAGGCTGCTTATGAGCAAGCCCATAATACCTTTATAATGATGTTCTAACCTCTTAGGCTGCATGATGGATTTTGTTCAGGATCTGTTCCTCTGATTTATTTATTTATTATTTATTTATTTGATCTACCAATTTTGTAAAGTCAATGTCAAGATATTTTAAATCTTTTTACATTTAAATTGTATAAATTATATTATCCATTTTAAGCTCTTCTTACTATCACTATTACAATACTATTGATCTTTAGTAATATTCTGTTTCATCTCAGCATTTAAGTCATTATTTTTTCAAGAGGGTTTGGGAAAGACATTATATTTATAATTAAGCTTATTAATCCTATGTTTTCCTCTTCTATTTACTTTAGTTTTCTCCCTCTAAATTTGGTTTAATTTCTGTTAACTCAGACTTGTTGGCTTTTTCAAGGTTCTAAAAGCATGAACTAATTCCATATGTTCTAGTTTGGCCACCATTCTCTTTCGTTTCCATTCTCTTGCTGGAATTTTTGAAAGCTACGGATCCATAAGAAATCCTTTGAAGCTATCATAGGTTATATTTTATGGAGGTTGTATTTAATGTACTTTAATTACTGGCTCATTCAATAAATTCCAGATGCTGGAGATACAGTAGTGAAAAAAACACAGACAATAATAATTCTGTCCTAACGTAGCTTACTTAGTGGATGAATATCAGCTGGAGATTTAACTGTTATGGATGCTTTTGTCAAGACCCTTTGCATTTGCTTACTTGGCTCTATTCATCTCTATATTCACAGTGCCATTTTCAAAGACTCCGCTGGCTGATACCATCCTCATTCTGTATAATTTAGAAGTCTAGGTGATTGTGTATATTTTATTTTCCAGCTAGGAAAGGGCCTGTATATTAATATTTCCTGATGTTGCACTATAGTTTCATATTTAATTCAGGCACAGAAACTAAAAATTAATCTTATCTACCTATGTATCTTCTCTCATCTATTGAAAGGAGTCTTTTATGTAATAGTTCAAGATTTACCCAACTTGATTTCCAAATCTTGTTAATTTTTTGTTCAAGAAGTATTTCATCCTTAGTTTTTCCAATTTTACTTTTACTGCCTTTATCTAAGCCCTTATCATCTCTTTGTGCCTAAACTTTAGCAGTAGTAGTCTGTTCTTGCCTTTCTACCACCCTATCCTAAATATAGCCACTGAATTAATCTTCTTAAACTATAAATATGATTGTATCACTCCTCTGCTCCAGAATGTTTCCAACTAGAATGAGAACCATTACACTAAGCTTTGGTAAGGAAGGGGTGCTAGGCTACCCAACCTTGTTGTCCCTTGGAGGATCAGTGGGCAGTCGTACATTTTCACCTCTCACAAGGTTATGTACTTATTTTGTTGATATGTGTTTTTTCTTCTCTTTTCCCAGATACTGGAATAGGCAAAAGGGATCTTCTGAATAATAGTGCTAGAGAGGGTATTTCAGAACCAGTTTCTATTGCCTTGAGTCAATGATTGCACTTTAGTAAAATTTCATGTACTTTGTTGCATTTATAATGGCTAGTTTTTTATTATTTCCTTTTAAAATTGGTTTGTTCAGAATGTTTGTATATTTTCTATTCTCTTCTTAGCTTTTGCAATGAATGATTACCATCAAATGTTGACTACGTAAAAAAGACATATTAGGAGTTATTGGACTTTGTTAATCATTATTTCTAAATAATGAGGAGATTAATATTTCTCTAATACTCAGCAGGGGGAAGTATCACAATTTATATGAGCAATTTAGCTAGCATGAGCCAGTGGCCATGACTTTGTTCATATAATTTCTGTGGGACTTATTTAAGAGTTAAAGTATAGGAATTCTCTGGCGGTCCAGTGGTTAGGACTCGGCGCTTTCACTGCTGAGGGCCTGGGTTCAATCCCTGGTCGGGGAACTAAGATCCCACAAGCCGTGCAGCGCAGCCAAAAAAAAAAAAAAAAAAGTGTATAAAAAAAGAGTATAAAAGGCCTTTCATGTCACTTGTGAAAATCAGGAGTCGCTAGTATAAGTTTGATTTAGTTATTTAAAAATTTTGGGTGGTTAGACCCAAGAGAAAGCCAATATATAATTTTATCAATCTTTTGTTGGAAGACAGGGAGACTAACTTTGTTTAGGCTAAAAAAACATGCAATTTTAGAAATGGGATTAACTTTTCCCCCCTGAGATAGCTATTCCAGTTAGTATTGCTACTTAACACTCATTCCAAAACTTAGTGGCATAAAAACCGTTTTTATTATGTACATGGATTCTGTGAGTTGGGGACTCCAAAAGGGCGCAGTAGGGATGGTTTTCTCAGTTGTATGATGGCTGGGGTTTCGGTTGGGAAGACTTGAAGGTTGGGATCAACTGCTGGGGCTGGAATAATTTGTTTTTTGTTTTTTTTTGGCTGCGAGGCATGCAGGATCTTAGTTCCCTGACCAGGGATCAAACCCGAGGCCCCTGCAGTGGAAGCACAGAGTCTTAACCATTGGACCGCCAGGGAAGTCCTGGGCTGGAATAATTTGAATAATTATTTGATAATTTGAAGGTTTGTGCCACCATGTCTGGCACTTGGTCTGGGAGAACTTGAAGAGGCTAGGACTGTTGACCACAGTGCCTACATGTGGCCTTGCTTCTGCACAACATGGTAGCCTCAAAAGCTATGCATTGTCACTTTCACTCACTGCATTGGCGGTTACAAGTGACCATATGCACACCCAGATAGATGTCATCTCCTGCTGGGAGAGTGGCAAGTTCTAGAAGAGCATGTAGTACCAGAGATACTGTCGTGGCCATCTTTGGAAAATACATTCTGCCTATTGTAGTCCAGTCCAATATTTGCCAGTATTTTTTTTGGTTTCAAATCCATATTTTATGACTTTCAAGGTAAGAGATCAGGAATTCTTTATCCATGAATGGATTTTAGGACTTTAGGAGTTTGTGAACTGAAGGTTGAAAACAAACCAAAAAAAGGGTTTTAAAAATACATTTTTCTGTTACTTTGAAAATTGCCTTCTTAAAGCTTTTTTTCCCCTTAAGTCAAAATTGTATAGGTATTTTTTTCCCTTCCCTGACTTTACACAAGTACAGGGTTCATGGATCATTAGTGTTTCCATTTAGATTATGTGCAGTTTTCATTGTTGCTTCATGTATAGGCGACTATATTGAACAGTTTCCCATTGATAAGAATCAGTGAAACTTTACTATGTCATCTGTATTTATGCAGAGTCTAGTTTAAATGGAAAAAAAAATACTACAATAAAAAAAGGGAAAAAAAAGTAGAGAAAAGAAAAAGAAAGTAGGGCAAAACTTGCATGTCTTTTGGTCTTACTCTAAAAGATTGAGGGTGCAGGGATACAGAGCTGAGCTTTCTCTCATCTGGCAAGGTTCTTGCTAATGGAAGCCGGAAGCCTGCAAAGCTGGAGAGGCCCCTATGTCTGCCCAGATAGAAAACTTACTGGACAGTGTGAAATTGTTTTGACAAGAAGGTGGCTTAATTTGAAAAGGTTGGAACCTTACCTAAATTTGGATTTGCCCCAACACAAAAGCCTTATCTTAGAAATCTTGTAAGCTAAAGTAGCAGTAAGATTGGAGAGGCCTGGGTGAAGCCCCCTGAACTCTGGATGGTTTGTGAGCAAGAGCAGAACAACGAGGGCCTCTTCTAGAATCATGGACATTTTTTTCCTCGTAGTCCCTCAAACAAGGTTTTAAAAGAGTCAGCAGCTATGCTATTTTCTTCCAGCGTGTAACCGAATGAATTCTGATGATACTTAGTGAAGCTAGTTTCTCTTTTTTGTCCTTTAAGAGCATGCTGATGCCATCAAGAATTCTTGTTTTGTGAACTCATTTTGGGAACTGGAAAGACCATTGAGAGATAAAACAGTGAAAAGTGGCTTGCCATCAAAGCTGACGGGGTACCTGGTAACACATCTGGTTTTGCTGTTTTGGTGAAGGAAGATGCTCCATAGGTCTCTATGAATCATTGCTTTTACATTAGCACCAGAGACTCTGCCAAAGATCCTGAAAGAAGTCTTGTCCAGTGTCTTGAAAGTCACACTTTATCCCAGTCAGGGCCTTGAATCACTGCCTTGTCAAAAGCTTCTTTTGAAATGGGAGTGCAGTATAAGGTGGTTTTCTATTGCAGAGAAGTTCACTGATTCTCCAAAGAACAAGTCTCAAAGCACTGGGGGATTCTGATTCCATTTGCTGCTACATAGCTTCATGAATCAGGATTTTCAGAACACTTGTAATCTATCAGATTGTTAAACCACTGGCATGTTAAAAAACCATTCTGCTTACTATTCTAGCTCTTTATTCCTGAGAAACAGTAACACCCTTCTAATTGAAATTGATTTTGGTGGAACTATAATTTTTAAAAATTGTTTATTTTTTTATTGAGGTATAGTTGATATACAATATTATATACATTTCAGGTGTATAATATAGTGATTCACGAATTTTAAAGTGGAATTATTTTTAATTCTCTTTTAAATTTAATATCCTTTCTAATCTAGGCATCCTTTTTGAGTTGGGAGAATTTAATCTGTTTACATTAATGTGCTTATTTGTATATTTAGATTTATTTATTTATTTATTTATGGCTGTGTTGGGTCTTCGTTTCTGTGCGAGGGCTTTCTCTAGTTGTGGCAAGTGGGGGCCACTCTTCATTGCAGTGCGCGGGCCTCCCACTATCGCGGCCTCTCTTGTTGCGGAGCACAGGCTCCAGACGCGCAGGCTTAGTAGTTGTGGCTCACGGGCTTAGTTGCTCCACGGCATGTGGGATCTTCCCAGACCAGGGCTCGAACCCGTGTCCCCTGCATCGGCAGGCAGATTCTCAACCACTGCGCCACCAGGGAAGCCCCTGTATATTTAGATTTATTTCTGTCTTATTCTCATGTTTTCTATGTTCCATGCTTTGATTTTTTTCCCCCTTCTTTTCTGACTTCTGAAGTATGGATCGAGTTTTCCTTGTTTCCTTTTTTTCTAGACTTCTGATTTGTAAATAACATATTCTTTCTAATTTAGTAATTATAACTACTCTTGCATTTTTACATACATATTTGACTTAAATTCTCAAGTTTTTCCAGCTTCCTCCAAGTAGTACAAGAACTTTAGAACTCTTTAACTCAGCTCTCTCCCTCCTGTTATTTCTCTCTATTATTTTAGTTCTACCTTTTTTTAATTCAACCACAGCTCCCCCCACCCAACTTTGTATATTTTTAGTTTCTTTACAGTCAGGGCTTATTTAAATTTACTTACATAATTCTTTTTTGTGCACACTCCTTATTGAGGTATATTTTTAGTGTTTTTTTCATCAAGGGCTTGTTTAACGACAATTTTTTTTTGGGTCTTTGACCGAAAATGTCTATTTTGCCCTCATTTTTGAAATAGAATTTAGCTCATATAGAATTAGAAGTTAGTTTTTTCAGCACTTTGAAGATTCATGGTCCTCTGGCCTTGTTTACTGCTGATGTGATGTCTGCTGTCAGTGTAATAGTCTTGCCTTTCTAGGTAATCTGTTTTCTCTCTGATTTTACGGTTTCTCTTTGCCTTTCATGTGTTCTACATACTGCACAACACAAGGCCCAGGACATACAGCACACTTCTTACTGCTTCACGAGGCCAGTGGATAGAGTTTTTCTAGTCCTCTTTTCACCAACTTCTCACTGTTGTTTTTCATAGGCTCTGGGCTCTGTGGAGGAGGCTCGTTCCAGTGCCTCAGACTTACACAACTAAGACATCATCTTCTGTTTTTGAGTGTGAATTTAGAACCCCAGCTTCTAGGGCCTGTTTCCAGGTCTCAAATCCCCATGGGCTTTTCATATCAGCTCATTCTTTTGGCTCTGATTCAGTTTCTCTCTTTGTTCCTGGCACCTGGGAATCTTCCTTTTTTGTCTCTTCCTATTCAATGTTTAAAATGTGTTCAACAGGAAGAATCAAAAAATGAGAGTCTTGAAAACAAGAGTTATTTTCTAATGGAATCAAAGACTTGAAACAAGATTTATTTCTCCATCTCAGATTTCCAGAGTGCTGTTGTAAATGTTAGTTGAAGTGTATAATATGTACAGAGCTCTAAGTTCTTATTGATTGATTGTCTGCTTTATTCCACCAAAGGATTTAAAGTGTTGTTTTGAGAAATATGTAGCCTTTGTGGAGTGATACACTTGAGCCCCTGTTTCCTGTTTAACTTGAGGAGTCTGTCAAAGCCTGCGACTATCCTAGGCATGTCTGACTAAATATTCTAGAAAGATTATTTTATACTTCTCTAAATGGATCTTTCTGTAGGAAGACTCTTTGCAGTGATCTAAGGTAGTGGTTCTCACAGTGTGCTTACTGAATCCTCAGCACCAGCATTACCTGGGATCACACAGTGCACACTGTTCCCACGTCATTCATTAGATATTCTTCTTTGTCATGATTTTCAAATTAAAGTTTAATAAAATGCTTGAGCTCACAGATGGTCCAGTGATGGATACTTTTTATAAATAGATGAAGTATGAGTTTTATGACTTGGCTTATTTTTTTATACAGAGAGAGTGCTTATTAATTCTATGGTGTAATATCATGTTAAATACTCTGATAAAAATGATAAATATGTTGGTAAGTTTGTAATCACAAATTTACTTTAGTATTGTTTAAATTTTTAAAAAATTCTTAAAAGTTAAGTGTTAGATGTGGAATTAAGGAAACATTTTACATCTGTAAATTAATTACCTTATATATATTTTTCATTATCTGCCTATCCCAAGCTCAGAAGAGAAGTTACAATATTATTTATGTAACTCAACTTAATGGTCCCCATGGATTAAAAACACAATTAGTATTGTTACACTTCCTTCCATAGAGAAAATGTATGCTTTCTTAATAAATGTAATATGCTTTTGTTCATGAAGAATGTCACTGAGTAGTGCCAACTATTTTAGGATGCTAAAATAAAAATATTTACAATCCAAAAATACTTAAAAATTATTCTTATGAAAGAAAGATGTTCCATTGTTTTTGGTCTATTACTTAATCATATAAAAATGCTGTGAAAAGCAAATTGCATGACATTTCAAGGTTCAGAGATTTGATGATCATTTAAATAAAGTTTTTGCCAAGGAGCTGAACACACAAAATGAATGATAGCACCATTGTAAAGACATTAAAGATTCATTAGACTTTTAATTAATTAAGTACTTAAAGCTTACACTGTCTTGTATATAAGAATGTTCAAAAAATATTGGCTGAGTTTAAATGACCAAGTTAATTTTGACCCCGTTAACCTACTAACATAATGTTGAGTCTCACTTAGTAAGCTACTATTAGGTAAGTTAGATATTGTGAAATCAAAGCCACAGTGAGATACCATTTCATATCCACTAGAATGATAACAACAACAACAACAATAATAATAAAAGGAAAATAATAACTGTTGGTGAAGATGTGGAGGTTGGAACCCTCATACACTGCTGGTGGGAATGTAAAATAGTGTAGATGCTGTGGAAAATATTTTGTTGGTTCTTCAAAAAGTTAAACATAGAATTACCGTACAACCCAGCAATTCCACTCCTATGTATATACCCAAGAGGACTGAAAACAGGTGTTCAAACAAAAACTTGTAACCAAATGTTTATAGTAGCATTATTCATAATAGCCAAAATGTGGAGACAGCTCACATGTCTACCAGCTGATTAACGGATAAACAAAATGTGGTGTATCTATATATTGAATATTATTCACCTATGAGAAAGAGTAAAGTACTGATACTTGCTGCAGTATGGATGAACCTTAATAACATTAAGTGAAAGAAGCCAGACACAAAAAGCCACATATTAGATGATTCCATTTTATGAACAGTCCAGAGTAGGCAAATCCATAGAGACAGAAAGCAGGTTAATGGTTGCCAGGGGCTGGGATGAGGGAGGAGTGGGGAGTAACTGCTTAATGGGTATGGGATTTCTTTTGGGATGATGAAAATATTCTGGAATTAGATAGTGGTGATGGTTGCACAACATTATGAATGTACTTGAAGTCACTGAATTATATTCTTTAAAATGGTAAAGTTTGTGTTATATAAATTTTAGCCCAGTAAAAAAAAAGAATATGCAGTATGATTATAATCCTTTTCTTAGTAAAATATTACCAAAGTAAAAATTTTAAAATCAAAGGAAACTTTATTTCAACATTGTTATTTTGTATTTATAAAAATTACAAAACATTATGTTTGGTGGAAATATATATGAAGTCAAATTAACGTTCTTTAGAGATTTCGATGAAAGATATGTCTGTTTTAGGCCTCATTCAAAGGAATTTCGTTAGGTACAAAGAACCTTAGAATAAAGCACTACAAGGCAGTCTCATGCAGCATATTGTGCCTAGTACGTTGCTTTTTAACTAGCCGGCTCTGTTTTCAGTCATGAACAGTGTCTCGTGACCTTTTACACTTTCCCTTGCTATCTTACTCTTGATCTGCTTGACTTCCTGCTGTTGTGAGCTTCATGCATGCTTTTCTGACGTGAAACTATGTTCTCCTTGATTAGCACTAATCTAGCTCCCTTTCTTTAACTAACCTACTCCTCTAGTGACAGTTTCCAGCCACTGTGGATAAACATCTTGTTTATCCTGCTTCCCCATGGTCCTGTTCACTTACATAGATCCTTTTATGTTTCATCATCCTTGCTTCCTGTGCCTTACCAAGGAAACCTGGATAGCAAGGACCCTAAAGACAAGGATAAGGAGGAGGAGAGAATGAGAGCTAATAAAGCAAAGGCCCTGTCTTCTTTGTGAAATCTTTTAGAAGAGAAATTGTCCGTAGACGTTAGCACTATGGTTCCATATAAGCCTGCTATTTCAAAAGATCCAATGTTGTTTAATGTTTTTTGTATAGCTTATCTAGTAAATGTATGTGTCTGTTCAACATAGAACATGTAGGCTGTCTTTTTTTTTTTTTTAGGCTGTCTTGATAGTAGTATTTCTTTCCCAAATTATGTTGCACAGAATACTGGTACCTGCAACTATTACTGGAAGCTCTACTTTGGAAGGGGGAAGATTCCATGGTCAAATATATTTAGGAAAGGTTGCTGGAGGGCCATAGCATACCTTAGCATGTTAAGGGCTCTGAGATGTAATCAAGAAACCTGTTCAACTCAGGATTTCCAAACTTATTTGAGCCCAGAACTTTTTTGGCAGGGGAGAGAGGGGAGAGCACAGCTATTAAAGTCTTAAATAACATCAGTCGAGGAGACACCATCTCAGAGCATAGCAAATTTGTACAACTGCAGTAAAAAAAAGAAGAAAAAGGTAGCTACTCTTACCAGCTAATACCAAAAAATACCTGCGGTTCATATGAACTATTTAATAAACTTATTGTATTGGATTGGCCAAAAAGTTCATTCGGGTTTTCCTGTTAAGACGTTACAGAAAAACACAAACTTTTTGGCCAATCCAATATATGTATTTAGTTAGCCTATAAATTCTCCATTAAGATGAATCTCACTTTCTTTCCTTTTACTTACAAGTGTCAGATTGTTGTCTTTCAGTGATTTTCTTGCTCCTTCTTACTTAATCATACCAAAATCTTTTTTTGAGGGATGAATAAAGCACTAAGACTTACCCAGTTTTAATTGATGATGAAATTTGCTTACCTCTGTTAAAGCTGTAGTACATAAAAAGTCTGTTTGTTGAGCCCGGTATAAAATGTAAGACTTGTATAATTCAAACACCCTTTTGAAATCCAAATCCTGTTTTCACTTACTAAACATTTTTGTCAAGACAAGCCCTTCCTTAAAAAAGTAATTAGCCTTGGATATAGAAGGTATAATTAATAAATAGGCACAATTCATTACTTTGTTAATACTTCCCTACAGCAAATAGCTGGCATTCAGTGTTTATCTATTATTAACATATAAATATGTAGACACTAATATTATGTATCACAGTATATCCCTAAGAAACCTATAGTAGGTGTCATTTTTTCTCTTTTCATCAGGTTTAATTGGTGTAGGATTTTAGGTTTAAAAAGCTTTAGCTTTTTCATGTACTTGAATTTCTTTTCTCTATAAAATGACTCATTTCTTACGTTGCCTTTCTTGCTGTTGAGAACTTTATAAGGGACACCCCTAATAGCTGTAAATTATTTTGAAGCTCTTACTATAGACAGGATTAGATTAGATCAGTTGTGGCTTGCCCCTTTTTTGTTTTTTGGATGTAGTACTTGAATCTAATGGGAAGTGAAGTCTGTAGCATTGTGGATTAGATTCCTCTTGTGTGTTTTAGGGGTGTGTTACATTTCTATTCAGACCTGCTCTATCTTTTGACTGTTGCCCCAGGGTACTGTTCAGAGTTGTTTCTTTGTGGTTGGCTCCTGATCATATGTACAAGTCAGCCAGGTCTGGCAGCCATAGAACATGGTGGTTTCAGAGCTTCTCCCAGATGAGATAAAATGACTCCCAGGTGAGTTGTTGAAGAGACAGAACAGATCTTCCCTCACAAGACAGTCTTGGCACTTAGACAAAGCATGAAGTGAAAGCGTATATAACAAAACTGTTTTTGTTTGAGTTGGCTTGAAGACTAGTTTTGTTTTTTGGTTTAGAAATTAATTTCTTTCTATTGTTTTTTGCTTTTTCTGGTCACAAGTATCCTTTCTTCTTAAATGGTGTCTAGTATGTACTTTGCATTGTTATATGTGATCTACTTTGTATGTCATAGTATTTTCAACTCTGTACGTATTTTGTTGACTGAATTAGAGTGAGTTTGAGCATGAAATAAGAATTGATACTGTAATCTTTTTTGTGATGGTGAATTCCTTAAGTCAAAATCCTATTTGTCTGCTTCGCAAAACAGTAATATCATGCAGTACAGATGTATATCGCTAACAAATAACATGATTGTGCATAAGAGGTTTTATCTTTAATATTAATTTTGGTCAGATTGTACTCATATATATATTTTTGATGGTGTATAAAATTTTCAAGAATAATACAGCTTCTTAAAATGGGCTTCCTGGTATGATTGTGAATTAGAATTTGAATTAGAATTTCTGTTTGTTTTTTTTTTTTTTAATTTTATTGGAGTATGGTTGCTTTACAATGTTGTGTTAGCCCCCACTGCACAACAAAATGAATCAGCCACACGTATACAGATATCCCCTCCCTCCTAGGTTACCACAGTGTATTAGGTAGAGTTCCCTGTGCTATACAGTATGTTCCCATCAGTTGTCTATTTTATACATAGTATCAATAATGTATATGTGTCAATACCAGCCTCCCAATTCCTCCCACCCCACTCCTTTCCCCCTTGGTAGCCATACATTTGTTCTCTATGTCTGTGTCTCTGTTTCTGCTTTGCAAATAAGATCATCTATACCATTTTCCTAGATTCCATGTATATGTGTTATTATACGATATTTGCTTTTGTCTTTCTGACTTACTTCACTCTGTATGACACGCTCTAGGTCCATCCACATCGCTACAAATGACCCAATTTCATTCCTTTTTATGGCTGAGTAATATTCCACTGTATATATGTACCACATCTTCTTTATCCATTCCTCTGTTGATGGACATATAGGTTGCTTCCATGTCCTGGGTACTGTGAATAGTGCTGCAATGAACATTGGGGTGCATGTGTTTTTTTGAATTACGGTTTTCTCTGGGTATATGCCCAGTAGTGGGATTGTTGGGTCATATGGTAGTTCTATTTTTAGTTTTTTAAGGAACCTCCATATTCTTTTCCATAGTGGCTGTATCAATTTACATTCCCAGAATTTCTATTTTTTTGTCTTTGCTCTTTCATTCTGTAATTACATGGGAGCTGATATTTATTTTCTTATGTAGAAAATTGGACAATACGTCTTTCCTTTCTACCTCAAGGAAATTGCATTTCCATGAGTAAAGATACTATGTAAAGTCCAGTTGCTGTTTACAAAATAAATTTGTGACAATTTGCTGTTTCTTGCTTATTATATTCTGACACTTTACTAAGGGAAACCTTTTCCAGGTACTGATTTCTTAAGTAGATTTTAAATGGAAGAGTAAAGAGAGCCAGTTTAGATATCAAGTTGTTATTGAAAACTGTTTTAATATCTATGTATTTTAAAAGCTTTAATTTCTGAGTTCAAGGTAGTGATTCACCTTTCACCCTCTTACCAGTTTTCTGTTGAAACAACCCAAATGGTAGAATTCAGAAGAATTTATTTCACTCTTGGAAAATTAAAAAAGGGTCTCATTCCCAGTGTCATCATATTGAAGAGCTTTGGTAGGAAACAGTGAAGGTAAGAGCAGAGTGGGGGCACACATCAGCTTGCCAGTTGCCAGCCAGCACGTTCAAGGGAAACTTACTAAGGCTGGTCAGAAAGCCTGCTCCTCCGTGTAAATCTAGTAACATGTTCAGGCTGGGAGCAAGGGCTGGAGACAAGAATAGGAACAGTGATGTCAGTAGGTAAAATCTCAATCTCCTAGCCTGGGTGGAGCTGCAGGAGGAGGGAGCTGACACTGTAGAGCAGGGGCCCCCAGCCCCTGGGCCACGGACTGGTACCAGTCTGTGGCCTGTTAGGAACCAGGCTGCACAGCAGGAGGTGCGCAGCAGTCGAGGGAGCAAAGCTTCATCTGTATTTACAGCTGCTCCCTGTTGCTCACATTACCGCCTGAGCTCTGCCTCCTGTCAGATCAGCGGTGGCATTAGAGTCTCATAGGAGCACGAACCCTACTGTGAGCTACGCATACGAGGGATCTAGGTTGTGCGCTCCTTATGAGACTCTAATGCCTGATGATCTGAGGTGGAGCTGAGGCGGTGATGCTAGCGCTGGGGAGTGGCTGCAAATACAGATCATCATTAGCAGAGAGGTTTGACTGCACAGAGACCATAATAAATCAATTGCTTGCAGACATATCAAAACCCTAGCAGTGAGTGGCAAGTGAAAACAAGTTCAGGGCTCCCACTGATTCTGCACTGTGGTGAGTTGTATAATTATTTCATTATATATTACAATGTAATAATAATAGAAATAAAGTGCACAATAAATGTAATGTGCTTGAATCATCCCCCACCCTCCCACCCCCCCACCCCCGGTCCATGGAAAAATTGTCTTCCACGAAACCGGTCCTTGGTGCCAAAAAGGTTGGGGACCACTGCTCTAGAGCACATCCTTTGTGCTGCAGCCGTAGGGTCAGAGCGGAGGGTGGTCTTCAGGAGTATGTGTATATAGAGGGGCTTCCTACCCCAAACAGCTTCACGTCGAGAGGGGAAGCTGTGCACTATTTAAGAATTGAACAATGATCTGCATGATCTAGAACAATCTAGACCAGCGCTGTCATGTGGAACTCTCTGCAATGAGGGAAATAGCTGTGCTGTTCAATACTGTAGCCACTAGTTGTAGGACTTTCGAGCACTTGAAATGTAGCTAGGAGCTGAATAAGTACCAAAAGCCTTAAAAAAGAGCTTTTCTCTTTTGGTTATTTTTATCTTAAGGAGTTAATTAGACAAATGTACAAAGCTATTTATCACAGCATTGATAAATGCTTATTTATATTTATAATTTTTATAAATTATAATTTTAATAATTATAATTATTATAATTTTATAATATTAATATTTATACTATTAAAAGCATATATAATATTGGAGTAACACAAATGTACTATTTAGAGCAGTCTATTTCATAACCAGACAGTGGAATGCTATGCAGCCATCAAAACTGCTGATATAGATAGACATTTATTGACAGAAAAGTTGTTTCCAATACGTTAAGTGAAAAAAGGCTGGTTACAGAACTGTGGTTAGTGTGTTCCTATATTTTGGTGTACATATTTGAAAATATTATCTGTGTGTATGTGAGTGTACATACACATGTACATAGATAGACAGATAGGATCTGGAACCTAGGCATCAAAGGATTTATCTTAATTCTTATTCTGCCATTTATTAGCTTTGTGACTTTGTGTAAGTTGTTTAGCCTCTAAGCCTCCTTAGTTTTTCTGCTGTTAAAGAGAGCTAGAAACAGAACCTATCTCATTGGGTTTTCTTGAAGATTAAATGAAATAATGTTGCTGAATTTCTTAGTATGGTTCCTGTATTATGCTGTGATCATAAAAAATGGCAGCCTTTTCATGGTCATGGTGATTGTTATTATTATCATATGTATATGTGCATAGGAGAAAGTTTAGGAGATACATATCAAAATATTAACAAGTTGTCTTTGGTTGGTAAGGTTACCAGTGATCTATATTTTCTTCTTTGTGCTTTTCTTTGTCTTCTGATTCGGATTTTGCAATTGAGCATGTGTTACTTTTACAATGTAAAAATGTTTAAAACTCTCTATGTCCCTAAGTCATTAACATAAGATATACCAATTAAGCAAAAATGACTCATGGTAGGCGAATGAAAGATTTATGACTTCTAATATAGATTTCATCACTCTTTTCAGAACTGCAACAACCATTTTTGTGGCTGTAGAAAATATGTAAAATTAAGGCCAATGGAAACATAGCAATATAATTGAAACACATTTCTGCATGTAGAATTATAGTTTTAATCACATTTACATCTGGGAGGAAATATAGTATGCACTGAGTTATGTTTTAACTTGCATCCTTCATAATCAGGGCAAAAATAGTACATTTATTTCTATTTGGAAATGATTCTGTTTTGTTATTGCTTATTTCTAGGGCTCAAATTCAGTAGGTCTAATGGTGATGTGGATTGTTGGCAAAGCTATAGATATCTAGTTAGGGTGTTGCTTTGGTGGATAGTCTTGAATTTTGTATTTCCAAAATTTTGGGCAGTAATCTTTTATATTTCACTTTGCTTAGCCATGTTATATGTCAAGTTCTGTCATAGACTCTGGGGAATAACATGAATGAAACAGGAGGGTTCCAGCCTGGAAAAATGGCAGGTGACTGTCTGGTCAGATGCTATAAAACAATCAGATGTTATAAGTGGTATGATAGAGGTAAGTGAGAATAATGGGGTATGTCAAAAGCCAAACTCTGCATACTCAATAAAACAAAGCAGAAAGATAAGTTTATTGCGAGGCTTCAGCTTGTAAGCTGGGAAACTGAAGGCTACAGGAGCAATGAGTTCTGAGTTGCTCAGAGACTAAGGAATTTTTATGGGCTAGATGTGGCAGTTATTTGGCTTTTTCAGCTGATTGATTGCCTAGTGGTCTTCTTTCTTGACTTTGGATGGTTGGCTGAGTCATGTGAACAAGGAAGTCCAGAGGTGGCATGAAAGACTTGGCATTTGGGGATTGGCTGGTGTCCTCTGTTGATTTCTGATAGGAGCTCTAAATTCCTGTAAGATTAGGTTAAGTTTCCTTTATGCACCTGGGTTGACCATCTCCAATTTATCCCTGACATAAGTGACTCCGTTTCAGTTTGGTACCAGTGAAGCTTGTCCAGTTGTATTTTGAGAGAGGGTGGGTGGTGGGCAGAGAAAGATAAAAAGGGGCCATCAGGAAAAGGCTTCAAAAGGACAGGATGAGATAGCCTCATCCACCAGAGGGCAGACAGCAGAAGCAAGAAAAACTACAATCCTGCAGCCTGTGGAACAAAAACCACATTCACAGAAAGATAGACAAGATGAAAAGGCAGAGGGCTATGTACCAGATGAAGGAACGAGATAAAACCCCAGAAAAAAACTAAATGAAGTGGAGATAGGCAACCTTCCAGAAAAAGAATTCAGAATAATGATAGTGAAGATGATCCAGGACCTCGGAAAAAGAATGGAGGCAAAGATCAAGAAGGTGCAAGAAATGTTTAACAAAGACCTAGAAGAATTAAAGAACAAACAGAGATGAACAATACAATAATTGAAATGAAAACTACACTAGAAGGAATCAATAGCAGAATAACTGAGGCAGAAGAACCGAAAAGTGACCTGGAAGACAGAATGGTGGGATTCACTGCTGCGGAACAGAATAAAGAAAAAAGAATGAAAAGAAATGAAGACAGCCTAAGAGACCTCTGGGACAACATTAAATGCAACAACATTCGCATTATAGGGATCCCAGAAGGAGAAGAGAGAAAGGACCCGAGAAAATATTTGAAGAGATTATAGTCAAAAACTTCCCTAACATGGGAAAGGAAATAGCCACCCAAGTCCAGGAAGTG
Organism: Balaenoptera ricei; assembly: GCF_028023285.1. Classification (NCBI taxonomy): domain Eukaryota; kingdom Metazoa; phylum Chordata; class Mammalia; order Artiodactyla; family Balaenopteridae; genus Balaenoptera; species Balaenoptera ricei. The sequence continues at coordinate 49,862,160 of NC_082650.1, forward strand.
CAGAGAGTCCCATACAGGATAAACCCAAGGAGAAACACGCCGAGACACATAGTAATCAAACTGGCAAAAATTAACAACAAAAATTATTGAAAGCAGCAAGAGAAAAATGACAAATAACATACAAGGGAACTCCCATAAGGTTAACAGCTGATTTCTTAGCAGAAACTCTACAAGCCAGAAGGGAGTGGCATGACATATTTAAAGTGATGAAAGGGAAAAACCTACAACCAAGATTACTCTACCCAGCAAGGATCTCATTCAGATTCGATGGAGAAATCAAAAGCTTTACAGACAAGCACAAGCTAAGAGAATTCAGCACCACCAAATCAGCTCTACAACAAATGCTAAAGGAACTTCTCTAAATGGGAAACACCAGAGAAGAAAAGAACCTACAAACAAAAACCCAAAACCCAATTAAGAAACTGGTCATAGGAACATACATATCGATAATTACCTTAAATGTGAATGGATTAAATGCTCCAACCAAAAGACACAGGCTTGCTGAATGGATACAAAGACAAGACGCATATATATGCTATGTACAAGAGACTCACTTCAGCCCTAGGGACACATACAGACTGAAAGTGAGGGGATGGAAAAAGATATTCCATGCAAATGGAAATCAAAAGAAAGCTGGAGTGGCAATACTCATATCAGATAAAATAGACTTTAAAATTAAGAATGTTACAAGAGACAAGGAAGGATACTACATAATGATCAAGGGATCAATCCAAGAAGAAGATATAACAATTTTAAATATATATGCACCCAACATAGGAGCACCTCAATACATAAGGCAACTGCTAACAGCTATAAAAGAGGAAATTGATAGTAACACAGTAATACTGGGGGACTTTAATACCTCACTTACACCAATGGACAGATCATCCAAAATGGAAATAAATAAGGAAACACAAGCTTTAAATGACACAATAGACCAGATAGATTTAATTGATCTTTATAGGACATTCCATCCAAAAACAGATTACACTTTCTTCTCAAGTGCGCACGGAACATTCTCCAGGATAGATCACATCTTGGGTCACAAATCAAGCCTCAGTAAATTTAAGAACATTGAAATCATATTAAGCATCTTTTCTGACCACAATGCTATGAGGTTAGAAATGAATTACAGGGAAAAAAACGTAAAAAACACAAACACATGGAGGCTAAACAATATGTTACTAAATAACCAAGAGATCACTGAAGACATCAAAGAGGAAATCAAAAAATACCTAGAGACAAATGACAATGAAAACACAATGATCCAAAACCTATGGGATGCAGCAAAACAGTTCTAAGAGGGAAGTTTATAGCTATACAAGCCTACCTCAAGAAACAAGAAAAATCTCAAATAAACGATGTAACCTTACACCTAAAGGAACTAGAGAAAGAAGAACAAACAAAACCCAAAGTTAGCAGAAGGAAAGAAATCATAAAGATCAGAGCAGAAATAAATGAAATAGAAACAAAGAAAACAATAGCAAAGATCAATAAAACTAAAAGCTGGTTCTTTGAGAAGATAAACAAAATTGATAAACCATTAGCCAGACTCATCAAGAAAAAGAGGTAGAGGACTCAAATCAATAAAATTAGAGATGAAAAAGGAGAAGTTACAACAGACACCGCAGAAATACAAAGCATCCTAAGAGACTACTACCAGCAACGCTATGCCAATAAAATGGACAACCTGGAAGAAATGGACAAATTCTTTGAAAGGTATAACCTTCCAAGACTGAACCAGGAAGAAATAGAAAATATCAACAGACCAGTCACAAGTAATGAAATCGAAACTGTGATTAAGAATCTTCCAGCAAACAAAAGTGCAGGACCAGATGGCTTCACAGGTGAATTCTATCAAACATTTAGAGAAGAGCTGACACCCATCCTTCTCAAACTCTTCCAAAAAATTGCAGAGGAAGGAACACTCCCAAACTCATTCTATGAGGCCACCATCACCCTGATACCCAAACCAGACAAAGATACTACAAAAAAAGAAAATTACAGACCAATATCACTGATGAATATAGATGCAAAAATTCTCAACAAAATACTAGCAAACAGAATCCAACAACACATTAAAAGGATCATACACCATGATCAAGTGGAATTTATCCCAGGGATGCAAGGATTCTTCAATATATGCAAATCAATCAATGTGATACACCATATTAACAAATTGAAGAATAAAAACCATATGATCATCTCAATAGATGCAGAAAAAGCTTTTGACAAGATTCAACACCCATTTATGATAAAAACTCTCCAGAAAGTGGGCATAGAGGGAACCTACCTCAACATAATAAAGGCCATATATGACAAACCCACAGCAAATATCATTCTCAATGGTGAAAAACTGAAAGCATTTCCTCTAAGATCAGGAAGAAGACAAGGATGTCCACTCTCACCACTATTATTCAACATAGTTTTGGAAGTCTTAGCCACGGCAATCAGAGAAGAAAAAGAAATAAAAGGAATACAAATTGGAAAAGAAGGCGTAAAACTGTCACTGTTTGCAGATGACATGATACTATACATAGAGAATCCTAAAGATGCCACCAGAAAACTACTAGAGCTAATCAATGAATTTGGTAAAGTTGCAGGATACACAATTAATGCACAGAAATCTCTTGCATTCCTATACACTAATGATGAAAAATCTGAAAGAGAAATTAAGGAGACACTCCCATTTACCATTGCAACAAAAAGAATAAAATACCTAGGAATAAACCTACCTAGGGAGACAAAAGACCTGTATGCAGAAAACTATAGGACACTGATGAAAGAAATTAAAGATGATACCAACAGATGGAGAGATATACCATGTTCTTGCATTGGAAGAATCAATATTGTGAAAATGACTATACTACCCAAGCAATCTACAGATTCAATGCAATCCCTATCAAATTACCAATGGCATTTTTCACGGAACTAGAACAAAAAATCTTAAAATTTGTATGGAGACACAAAAGACCCCGAATAGCCAAAGCAGTCTTGAGGGAGAAAAACGGAGCTGGAGGAATCAGACTCCCTGACTTCAGAATATACTACAAAGCTACAGTAAGCAAGACAATATGGTGCTGGCACAAAAACAGAAACATAGATCAATGGAACAAGATAGAAAGCCCAGAGATAAACCCATGCACCTATGGTCCACTAATCTATGACAAAGGAGGCAAGGAATATACAATGGAGAAAAGACAGTCTCTTCAATAAGTGGTGCTGGGAAAACTGGACAGCTACATGTAAAAGAATGAAATTAGAATACTCCCTAACACCATACACAAAAATAAACTCAAAATGGATTCGAGACCTAAATGTAAGACCGGACACTATAAAACTCTTAGAGGAAAACATAGGAAGAACACTCTTTGACATAAATTACAGCAAGATCTTTTTTGATCCACCTCCTAGAGTAATGGAAATAAAAACAAAAATAAACAAATGGGACCTAATGAAACTTCAAAGCTTTTGCACAGCAAAGGAAACCATAAACAAGACGAAAAGACAACCCTCAGAATGGGAGAAAATATTTGCAAACAAATCAACGGACAAAGGATTAATCTCCAAAATATATAAACAGCTCATGCAGCTGAATATTAAACAAACACCCCAATCCAAAAATGGGCAGAAGACCTAAATAGACATTTCTCCAAAGAAGACATACAGATGGCCAAGAAGCACATGAAAAGCTGCTCAACATCACTAATTATTAGAGAAATGCAAATCAAAACTATAATGAGGTATCACCTCACACCAGTTAGAATGGGCATCATCAGAAAATCTACAAACAACAAATGCTGGAGAGGGTGTGGAGAAAAGGGAACCCTCTTGCACTGTTGGTGGGAATGTAAATTGATACAGCCACTATGGAGAACAGTATGGAGGTTCCTTAAGAAGCTAAAAATAGAATTACTATATGATCCAGCAATCCCACTACTGGGCATATACCCAGAGAAAACCATAATTCAAAAAGACGCATGCACCCCAATGTTCATTGCAGCACTATTTACAATAGCCAGGTCATGGAAGCAACCTAAATGCCCATCGACAGATGAATGAATAAAGAAGTTGTGGTACATATATACAATGGAATATTACTCAGCCATAGAAAGGAATGAAATTGGGTCATTTGTTGAGACATGGATGGATGTAGAGACTGTCATACAAAGTGAAATAAGTCAGAAAGAGAAAAACAAATACTGTATATTAACACATATATGTGGAACCTAGAAAAATGGTACAGATGAGCCGGTGTGCAGGGCAGAAATTGAGACACAGATGTAGAGAACAAACGTATGGACACCAAGGGGGGAAAGCTGCAGGGGGTGGGAGTGGTGGTGTGATGAATTCGGCGATTGCGATTGACATATATACACTGATGTGTATAAAACTGATGACTAATAAGAACCTGCTGTATAAAAAAAAAAAAAAATTCAAAAAAAAAAAAAGGACAGGATGCTTGAGCTGACTCTTGAAAGTGAGTGTCTGAGTATTTGCAGGTTGGGGTAAATTGCTTTCTGGCAAGGAAGGAGCTGTGGTATGAGGCCACATGGTGCATCGGGTAGCCTAGAGGCAGTTTGGTGTGGCCAAGGTAGGATGCAAGCAAGAGGCCAGCCAGTGAGAAAGCTGGAGAATCAGGATTGTCAAGGAGCTTCAGTATTGATATTTTCAGGAATATTTTTAGGGTAAGAGAAACCGCTGACAAAGTAGCATTATTTTGTTTGATCAGATTTTTCAAGAAAGTGCTCACATTTAATAGGTAGCATAGATTTAAAATTGAGGTGTTCTGAACCATGGGATTTTATGTGAGATCATGTTTTTTGTTTTTTGTTTTTTTTTAAATTAATTAATTAATTAATTTATTTTTGTCTGTGTTGGGTCTTCGTTTCTGTGCGAGGGCTTTCTCCAGTTGCGGCGAGTAGGGGCCACTCCTCATCGCGGTGCGCGGGCCTCTCACTGTCGCAGCCTCTCCCGTTGCAGAGCACAGGCTCCAGACGCGCAGGCTCAGCAGTTGTGGCTCACGGGCCTAGTTGCTCCACGGCATGTGGGATCTTCCCAGACCAGGGCGCGAACCCGTGTCCCCTGCATTGGCAGGCAGATTCCTAACCACTGCGCCACCAGGGGAGCCCTGTTTTTTGTTTTTTATATGGTGTGGATCTTACCGTATCACTATATTGACAACTGAGACTATGTTATTAGTAGTACCTGACTTAAGAATACCCTTCCTGAAGGATTTTTCAGCTCCTTCTTCTTCCTTCCCTATTCCCTTAGTTCTGCCCCCTCCTCACCACCTCAGCCTTACCAACCAATGACTTTCACAAGATCTTGTTGCCACTGTTACAGGGACATCTTTAAAGAATTTGTGAGTTTACAAGTAAAGGAAGGGAGGAAGCTGGGAAAAGGTATAGTGGTTTAATAGTTGATTTCACCATACTCGCTCATAAGGAGGCTGTTCTGTTCTGTATCATAATCCTATGTTGCTTGACTTTTTTAAAAAAATTACTTTATGTATTTATTTTTGGCTGCGTTGGGTCTTTGTTGCTGTGCGCGGGCTTTCTCTAGTTGCGGTGAGCGGGGCTACTCTTCGTTGCAGTGTGCAGCCTTCTCATTGCAGTGGCTTCTCTTGTTGCGGAGCACGGGCTCTAGGCGTGCGGGCTTCAGTAGTTGCAGCACGCGGGCTGAGTAGTTGTGGCTCGCGGGCTCTAGAGCATAAGCTCAGTAGCTGTGGTGCACGGGCCTAGTTGCTCCGCGGCATGTGAGATCTTCCCGGACCAGGGCTCGAACCTGTTACTCCTACATTGGCTGGCGGATTCTTAACCACTGCGCCACCAGGGGAGCCCTTGATTTGTTTTTCTTCTACTCTTTTTTTGTTAAAAAAATTCAAATCTTCAGCCAGTTAGATATTCATTTGCGCTAACATTAGCAAATAATTCTGGAAATGATCATATGCGAACATCTGAGCAGATGTTTACTTTTTCTTACTGCTCTATGGGTTTTTCTGTCTCTATATTTAAAAAATGTTGAAGTCTCTCCTATAGTAACAGAGCAAAACAGTATAAAACCACCTCTCTGAGCCCTTAGTGCCCCTCCATTCGTAACCAAGTGGTTTCTCCTCACCATTAACTATCAAGGGCAGCCTAGCTGTTGTTGTAGTCTGGATTTGTTTCCACCTTCCACCTTGGTTCAAAAAGTATTTATTGAGTGCCCACCACATGACTGGCCTTGTTCTCCTTGCAGTAAATAACGGTGAATAAGACAAGCATGATATCTATCCTCATGGAATTTATAGTTTCAGTGGAGAAAACTATTCTTTTTAAGCTTCCTCCATACCTCTGACAGAGGTTGACAAATCCAATAGACACTTCTCTCAACATTTGAAATCATTATCTGTTCTCCCTTCTGAGAGGAAGGAAATTCTTCTTGGATTTTATAACAGTACCTTTTCTCTCCTCAGAGAAGGAGACTTCTACTTCTTGAGCACATATTCTGAGTCTTTGTGTGATCCTCTTTCTCTTAAATGCCTCTTTTTCAGTCCCTTAAATGCGTGTGTGTGTTTTTCCCTCAGAAGAGCTCTCTGCTGATTGACCTTCTCATCTTCTCATGAAAACACTTCCTGGGCAACTTCATCTCTGTGCTAATGACTCCCCAGTTTTTTTGCCTCCAATTGAGTGCTGTCTACTGAGTTCCAGATCCGTATCCAAGACCACCATCAGTATGCCCCATGGACATCTCAAACTCATTAGGTCTGGTTCTAAAGTCAACATTTCTCTCCACCTCAAAGCTGTAATGCTTTTTCTGAAATTTGTAACATTATCTATTCACTTGCTTATAGCATCCTAGATCATTTGCCATCAGCCTATCAGTTACTAAATCCTACTGATTCTGTCCTGCCCTCTTTTTATCCATCTTTCTATCCTTATTGCTGTTACCCATGTCAGGTACTATCCTCCCTCCCTCTCTCGTTTAGACCTATTGGCCTCATCACTTCCAGCATTAGCCTTGGCCTATGCTCCCACACTCCTGGGGCGTATATAAATTATCTAAATTTATTTAGTCATGGAACCTATGTCTTTTTTTTTTTTTTAATAAATAGATATTTTTTGTAGTGGGTAATGTGAAGACTTCAGATGAAATAGATTGAGAAACTGATTGGAAATTGAATGTAAACTAAGACCACTTGACTGTTACTGAAATGAATAGCCCAGTTTGCTTTTTTTTTTTTTTTTTTAAAGAAATTCACGTTCTTTTATTTATTTATTTATTTATGACTGTGTTGAGTCTTCGTTTCTGTGCGAGGGCTTTCTCTAGTTGCGGCAAGTGGGGACCACTCTTCATCGCGGTGTGCGGGCCTCTCTTGTTGTGGAGCACAGGCTCCAGACGCGCAGGCTCGGTAATTGTGGCTCACGGGCCCAGTTGCTCCGTGGCATGTGGGATCTTCCCAGACCAGGGCTCGAACCCGTGTCCCCTGCATTGGCAGGCAGATTCTCAACCACTGCGCCACCAGGGAAGCCCCGGAACCTGTGTCTTGAACAACTTTTGACTTCTAGGTTATATGAGAACTTAAAAATATAACTAAAAGGATTTACTGATACTGACTATACTCATATATGGAATGACCATACAGTTTACCAAGTAGTTAATATAGATATATATATATAAAAACATTAGGATATGTATAAAAATATAAATAATACAAGAGGTCATTTGTTAAATTCCGAATGAGTGGTACCTATAATTGCCATAGGGGTTTTTGTTTTTTTTTTTTAAAACTGGCCAGAGGGGAGGATTTTTTTTTTTTTTTTTTTGGCTGTGTTGGGTCTTCGTTTCTGTGCGAGGGCTTTCTCCAGTTGCGGCGAGCGGGGGCCACTCTTCATCGCGGTGCGCGGGCCTCTCACTGTTGTGGCCTCTCCCGTTGCGGAGCACAGGCTCCAGACGCGCATGCTCAGTAGTTGTGGCGCAGGTGCTTAGTTGCTCCGCGGCATGTGGGATCTTCCCGGACCGGGGCACGAACCCGTGTCCCCTGCATTGGCAGGCAGATTCTCAACCACTGCGCCACCAGGGAAGCCCGCCATAGGAGGTTTTTGAAATGCATGAGATCATTAATAGTAAAGTCCTTAATGAATGGAAAGGAACAAAGGAAGTGGACAGCTGGCAAAGCTAGTGAAGGATGGGGGTGGATAAAAGGGAGAAAAAGATAATGTAAGGTAAGTAGTAAAGATACATGAAACTGAAGTTAGTAAAATTAAAAAACAAGCTTTCTGTGGATGCTCTGGCTGCATAAAATACATGGTGTGGTTGCCATGTTAGTGAAACCAAAGTCTTTTTTTTTAACTTAATTTTTATTTTGTATTGGAGTATACTTGATTTCCAGTGTTGTGTTAGTTTCAGGTGTACAGCAGAGTGATTCAGTTATACATATACATTATATCCATTCTTTTTCAGGTTCTTTTCCCATATAGGTTATTACAGAGTATTGAATAGTGTTCCCTATGCTATACAGTAGGTCCCTATTGATCGTCTATTTTATACGTAGTAGTGTTTATATGTTAATCCCAAACTCCTAATTTATCCTCCCCCCCACCTTTCCCCTTTGGTAAGTGAAAACAAAGTCTTTTGACTTCATTGCCCTGTAGTCCTTTAATTTAGGGACTGGACTATGTTCCTAATCCTGTCTAGTCATTTTGTAGTTATCTGCTCTTATCAAACAGGCAATTAGGCAATAGATTGTGTTTGTAACCAGGACAAACACATCCTTTGACACCAAAAAAACAACTTAAAATACATGCCCTCATGGTCTGTTGTACGTGTATTTGAGCTATGTGGTCTTTTGTCAATATTCTAAAATTCTGAGATAGCCTAGCATTTTCAAAAATCTGTTATTTTGGTGATCTCTTTATAAACGATCTTAACTAAACTTTTAATTTCAATCTTGTCAATTCCAGAGATTATTAATGTGTATAAGTTACAATGAGGGGGCCATTCCAAATATATGTATATAGATTGATTTTTTAGAATTCATTCAAGTCTTAGCGTATGTCATCTGTGTCTTATTAATACATCTTTTTCCTCTTTTTAGAGTTTTCTCTGTGACTTTTGGAAATTATATTTTTTCTTCATTACCATTTCAACTAGTACTGTTTTTCAAGTTGGTCGTACGAAGTAAGAATTGACACATAAAAACTCAGTTTAGTATAAAACGATTCTTGGTTTTGAAATGGAAATTATAAGGTTGTTAAGATTTTTCCTGAACGCTCTATTCAAAATACTTTTTAATGTAATATCCTAGAGCAGTGGTTTTCAAACTTTTTGACTGTGATCCACTCTTGCTCTGGCGCTCTCTCTTGCTCATAACCTATGATGTGCACTGGTGTTTTCAATTATTTTCTACTCCAGTCCAGTTCAGTGATTTCACTTGGGGAGTGGGGGTGGGGAATGCTGTTTGCAACTCACTAAACTGATTTCATAATCCACTAATGGGTTATAAGTTGCAGTTTGACAATATCTTAGAGTAGATTTTTATAAAAATCAATTTTTAAAAATTGTAGAACATTATAGGGTAGCAAATCAAAATTATTCATAATTTGTTCCTCTAGGTAACTCCTGTTGACATTTCGGAAATATTAAAGAAAAATATGAGTGATAAGAATATATAAACATAAAAAAAAGAATATATAGACATAATAAGAATTCAAAAGCTATAGAAAGATTTAAAATGAAAAATTTTACACTTCTACTTTCCTCAACCTAGTCCTCCTGCACAAAAGTAACTACTATAGATGACTTTTTCTGGCCTTACCAATGCTTTTTATGCATATGCTAGCACATGTATATCTTTTAAAAACACCAAGGGATGCTATACATTCTGTTCCATCTTTATCACTTAATATCACCAAAAATACAGATCTATCTTATTCTTACTGCATTCTTTTTAATGGCTATTTAATATTCTACTGTAGGGATAGACCTTAATTTATTCAATCAGTTTCCTGTTGATACCACTTAGATACTGTTAAGCTTTTAAAAAATTCCCCAGTCTGAGAGATGAAAAATAGGTCTCCATTGCTTCAATTTGTATTCTTAAATTAAGTGAGGTAGCCATATTTTCATATAATTTTTGATTATTTAAATTTATATTTATTTTTGTGAAATATCTATTCATATTCCCTACCCACTGTTGAAGTGTTTTTCTTAATGATTTTTTATAAGCTCTATAAATCAAGCAAATTCCCTCTAATGTCTTACAATTTGGTGAAATTCTCCAAGTTTGTTGTTAGCCTTTGTTTAGAATATATTTTCTGTGCAAAATAGTTTTGTAGTCAAATTAATCCACCTTTTCCCTGTGGATTTTACTTAAAAGGAGCTTTCCCCAGAGTGGATGTTTGTTTGTTTTAAGTTTATCAAAGAGTGTGATCAGAACTTATATTGGAGAAGAGCATTTCAAAGAGGACAGTCTAGTGAGATTTGACATTTTATATGTACATTGCAAACAGCCTTGAGTAGGCATTAAGTTTCAAACTCCAAAATCATTCACAGAAAGCTTGCTTTAATGTTGTCCTTTTTGCATATGTGCTCTGCTAAACACAAAATTATGGAAAGTTATAGTATTGTGAACTATTTTAATTATTATAGTGATTTCTAGTTTTTTCCTAATCAATGTTTAACATATTTTCATAAAAACCACATATGTCACATTGTAGTTCTTTAAAAAAAATTAAAGTTAACACTCAGTAGAAATAGAATTTATTGATTAAATCTAGTAGATATTTAAAAGAAAATAATAGAAGAAATAATTTTAAAAGAAAGAAAAGAAATAATTCATTTCATTGTGGAAATTCATCCCCCCTCTGTGTTTTCTCATAATACGTATAAAGATTTCTTAGCAGAGTAGGAAGGAAGTAGATTTTCTATTTAATGGAAACAATACAGTAGACATTTCCTGGATTATATTTTGGTTAGATCATTTAGTAGCTTTCCTTATTACTACTGTTAAAATTCCTGTGAGGTCTTCAGGAACTATAAATGATTAATTTATTTGAGCCTTGACTTCACTGCATTTATCTTCTCTAGAAGCACAGTGATATGAAATACATTGGATTATTGGTACTGATAATTTAGCCATTAATACTTAATTAAAACCCTTAGCTATAAATTGTAAATGTTAGTACATTTCCTTGTAGCATCTGGGGTGGGTTGTCAGACCATTGATAATGCCAGTCATTCCGAAAAGTGGAACATCTAACACGCATTAGACAAGTTCCTTCAGAAAGCAAAAGCATTTCCCTCTCCCTATACATCCTCAGCCAGCACTGTCTAGGAATTGGGGGGTGGGGGGTGGGGGGGGGAAGAGATGAATTCCAGGGCTACTTGGCTGCCTGTTTTTACTAAAGAAAATGTAAACTGTGCATTTTAGAAGTGTATTGGGCTGGCCAAAAAGTCCATTCAGGTTTTTCCATAACATCTTAACGGAAAACCCAAACGAACTTTTTGGCCAATCCAAGTTATAAAGATATGGGTTAGATGTAAAACCAGATAGTTTGAGAGTGCACTGAGATAAAAATAAGGTTTATTATGGGCATCTAAGATAAAACTACTACTACATTATTTTGCTGAATTAATTAATTACCAATTTCAAGTTATTTATTTTTCAGACATTAACTTTTTTGAACATTCTTATTTAATTTTGTTTGTCAGTTTCTTGTTGATAATGGCAGTTTTGAAAACAATATTCTCTCAATGTGGGATAAATGTCATCTAACCAACGTGTTTGAAAACCAATTCATGTACCATTGCTTTCATTTTCTTATTCAAGAAAACTTGTTGAATGCCTACTACTTTGTGCCAGGTCCTGTGCTATAAGTGGTTTTATAAATATTCATCTGGAAAGAAGAGAGCTATGCTCTATTACATATGATAGAAGTCTGCCATAGCAAATTTAGAATAAAGTAGGGATTTCATTTAATATTTACTCCTAGAAGATGAGTAATGAAGGAGTTCTTAGATTCGGTATATTCATGACATGATGAGAATATCGGCTAGTACACTTTTCTTGCTGGTTGAGTCTCTGTAATTCTCAGTTCACTCTTTCCAACAAACATACTTCATTAGGAGTACCTTCTCTGACTTTCCAGCCTAGGTTATGTCTGCTGTATATGCATATTCTGTATTTTTCTTAATAGCCTCATCATAATTATAGTTTTAAAATTATTTGCTTTATCTGCTTTCTCTTTGGTCTCTATTAGGCCATAAACTCCCTGAAGCTCCCTGTGCCTGAAATTTGCTGGGCACTTAAATGTTTATTAATGAATTTTGACTTTTTAAAGTCATTGCTACCTGCTGGGTACTTTCCATCATGTTTCTGCCTCATCCCCATGTCCCAGGGCAAGGCTTTACAAGAGACAATAGGTAATGGGTAGAACTCTGTGCAGTGGAGACCTTGGGAGCCCATTCATGATGATTGTAAAGGGAGTATTCCGAAGGTGAAGGCCACAACTTATGCCAGTTATGACACTCCCTTTATCAGGGCAAAGCTCACTGGTCCTTAAGTTGGATCTTACCTACCTGCCTCATTTCTGGTTAAAATCTTTACAGTGCAGTTTTATCTTGAATCTCAGTCTCCCCCCCCTAATAAATTGTTTGCAGGAAAAATAGATTTAGGCTTTTGGAGTGGATGGTTTTGAATGTTTTATTTGGGAGTTTTACCTTTGAAGCCATTTAAGATTTTAGGATGGGAGAATTAACATTATTAGACGTTTCATTTTAGGAAGATATCTTGATGTCAATGAATGAGATGTAGGCGATATGCATGTCAATGCATGAAAAGATAGGCGATAGATCATCACTCATTAATTCAGCCACCATTTGTTAAATACCCTGTGTCAGGCTTGTAGACAATGGAAATGTAGAGATGGAAGACATAGTTCCTGCATTCTAGAACCTTACAATCTATTAGGGGAGATAGATAATTAAACTACATTATAATTTTATTTAATTAGTGGCATGTTAAGAGAAATACAGAATCGAAGGAAACGCAGGAGAGAGGCACCCACTTGGACTAGGAGTTTCAGGGAAGGCTTTTTAGAGGCAGTGATAAATTAGTCCTTTCTAAAAAGCAAGTAGGCGTTAATCAGGTGAAGAGGATAGGGAAGATGTTTCCAGGCAGAGACAAGAGCACATGTATAAATACCAGTTAAAGGTTTATTTTAATTGTCAAGGTGAGAATTCATGAGTGATATTTAAAAGGTGGAGTATATAGCACTTGTTCAGTAACTGAACACTGATTGGTTTTAAGGTTTTGAATTTGCCTTGGTGATTGTGGACCCACTATTCTTGGGTGGAGGTGGGCAAGTGATGTTCAGTTTTGGATCTGTGGGTTTTGAGGTACAGTGGGATTTCCATACGGATGTGTAGAATGCACAGTTGGAAACTGATGTCAGAGTTTAGGGGTGAGATTAGGGGTAAAGATTGAGGTTTGAGATTCTCAATAGAAGTAGTAGCTAAACCTCAGACACATGGGTAAGATATCAAAAGAGACTGCAGAATAGAGGAGAAGGAAAAGAGGACTAGAGACAGAGGGGAATAAGGAAATACTTTTTTTTCTTTTTCAGGCAGGACCTAAATAAGGAGTTTTAAGTTAGTTTTTTATTTCTCTTCATTTTACTTCAAGGAGGAAAAAAGGATAAATGAGGAGGAAATAAACATTTGTTAGGAGTTCGTATTTACTGAAACCCCAAAACACTAAAAATATGCCTAAAGTCAAAGATAAATTTAGTTTTGATAATTGTGAAGGTAGGGAAGGTTTTCAGCAAGGATCATTGAAGCAAGAAAAGATTTTCTGATTACCCCTCAATGAATCAGAATGCCCCTGAGAATTCCAGGTAATTTAGGTTTTACTTTGTAAACTCTTTATTTTGATTTGTATCTGTTTTATTTTTTATATTTAAAGTTTATATACTCAGAGTGCCATTGAAAAGTAACTACTGTAGCTGACTTATGGCCTTACCAATGCTTTTTAAGCATATACCAGCATGTATGTATATCTTTTAAAAATTCCAAGGGATGCTATATATTCTGTTCCATCTTTATCACTTAGTACCATATCTTACTAATCATTCCAAACCAAAAATACAAACTATCTTATTCTTACTGCATTCTTTTTAATGGCTATATAATATTCTACTGTAGGGATGGACCTTAATTTATTCAACCAGTTTCCTGTATCCAAGAAGTGTATCTAATTTTCTCATATGGAATATGTTACATAAAAGATTAAATACTCATATTTTTGAAGAACATATATGCTCTCGTAGTCAAGGGGATGTAAACTTCTTATTTCTTACAGACTGCACTTGGTTTCACATATCTTTCTCAGACCAAGTACATGTAGTACTTGAAGTCAGAGAAGAGGAAACTAGATTGTTTGTTGCAAATGGAAAGCGAAATAACTTTCCTATAGCTATACTATTATTATAGAATCTACTAGAGGAGTGTTTTAGGCACATTGGGAAGGAGATGAGATGGCATTTCCCGTGGCAGCATCTCTCAAACACGTATCTCTGACTGCCTGGAGTGCTTAACCTTTTTCACTTACGTGTACAGCATAAGTAACAGCTATTGTTGGTCAAGAACTCGTAGCATGCCAGGCCTTCTACATCTGTTATCTCATTTAGTCCTCAAAACATTCTTGCCAATAGTGGTAGGTATAAGAGTAATAACTATAATTTGTCAAGTATTTAATATTTTCTAAGCATTGTGTTATGTAGTTAATGTACATTTTTTTTTGACGGTTGCTTTTTTTTTTTTTTTAAATTAATTAATTAATTTATTTATTTATGGCTGTGTTGGGTCTTCGTTTCTGTGCGAGGGCTTTCTCCAGTTGCGGCAAGCGGGGGCCACTCTTCATCGCGGTGCGCGGGCCTCTCACTGTCGCGGCCTCTCCCGTTGCGGAGCACAGGCTCCAGACGCGCAGGCTCAGTAGTTGTGGCTCACGGGCCTAGTTGCTCCGCGGCATGTGGGATCTTCCCAGACCAGGGCTCGAACCCGTGTCCCCTGCATTGGCAGGCAGATTCTCAGCCACTGCGCCACCAGGGAAGCCCCAATGTACATTATTTTAATCCTTACAGAAACTGTATGTTTGTCAGTAGATATTTTTATTCCTCCATAACGCTTAGAGGGGGTAAGCAACTTGCTTTATGTCATACAGCTGTGGTCAGGGCTTAAACTCAGGTCTCTGAATTCTAAAATCTGTACTTCTTGCATTATACCTGCTACCTCACTATTACTTCTATCGGGTGGCGATGGGGAACATTGACCTCCTTGAAGCTTCTGACTGGTACCTAAGCAGTGTCACTAGAGTAAAATAAAGCAGAAAATTTAGGGCCACCTTGAACCGGGGCTGGTTTAGTGTGTTATAGACCCCTGTTCAGCGTATGAGTGCCACCTGCTGGAAGGTTATAATGTATCTACGTGCTTGTAAAGTCCTTCCAAAAAGGTTGTCACAGGTGTGAAAGTGTCAGGTTTCAAAATGTAAGTTTTTAAATTTCAGTTTAGGAATGCTGGGGCATTTTGAAGTTAGGTGAATCTCCTATTTGCCATAAACTACGTTTCTTCATTTATCGTCATTTTTTTTTTTCAGAGAGGGGAGGGTTACACATTAAAAAAGAAAAAAAAAAGATACACTCCATGAGTGCTTTCTAAAATAAAGTTTTCTTTTTTAAAAATAATTAATTAATTTATTTATTTTTGGCTGTGTTGGGTCTTCGTTGCCGCGTGCGGGCTTTTCTCTAGTTGCGGCGAGCGGGGGCCCCTCTTTGTTGTGGTGCGTGGGCTTCTCATTGAGGTGGCTTCTCTTGTTGCGGAGCACGGGCTCCAGGCGTGCGGGCTTCAGTAGTCGCAGCATGCGGGCTCAGTAGTTGTGGCACACGGGCTTCAGTAGTTGTGGCGCACGGGCTCTAGAGCGCAGGCTCAGTCATTGTGGCACATGGGCTTAGTTGCTCCGCGGCATGTGGGATCTTCCTGGACAAGGGATCCACCCTGTGTCCCCTGCACTGGCAGGACCTGTGTCCCCTTCATTGGCAGGCGGATTCTTAACCACTGCGCCCCCAGGGAAGTCTCTAAAATAAAGTTTTCTAAAAATAAAGATCAATGGTCAAATGAATCATACCGTTACTTATAACAGATCAAATAAGAATAAAAAATTGGATTTACTTTGAGATAAGTGAGTTATTGAAGTATAAGAGGACCCTTTCCAATTAGATACCCTGAAAAAGAAAAATCTGGAAGCCCTGGGGGCATCAGAGACTTGGAGAACAGAAAGTACAGATGAAAGAGAAAGAAAGATGTGTGGATAAAAATACAAATGGATTCTGTAAATGTTAGTCTAGCACAAGGCTCAATGGAGTCAGGATCCTAAATAGTGCTTTAGAGAAAAAAGTTTAGGATTATAGCTTTAGATTGTTTTATGTTTAGGATAGTGAAAAGTAGACGCTTCTTATAGTCACTTAGATGCCTTGGAAGGGAGATAAGATAAAAGTCTTGGCATGCCCACTGCACATTCTTCATTAGGCTTCTTTTGGATCACGTTAGTACTCTGTAAGTGTCTGGCACAGGGGATGTTATCACTTAGTGTGGGATTTTCACAGGAAAATCATGCTGTACTTAACTGCTCTTTATGTGATTAAAGCATATTTGTAGTTGCATGATGTCATGTTGAACAAGTATTTGTGTGACAAGAGATTAAACTCCATTGGTAAAATCTGATTTTGCCAAGAATTCAGAAAAGTACAAGCATGATCATCTCCTTTCTTTTTTTTTTTTTTTTTCATCTCCTTTCATTTATCCCTTCTCAGATCAACTGTGTAAGAAGCTTAGCTAGCATGATAGTATTGATTTCTTAGCAGGTAGATTTCTGGAGAGAAAGAGCTATCTTTTCTGTGTGTGTGTGTGTGTGCGCGTGCGTGTGTGCGTGCTCACGTGTATGTGTACATTATAAGAGTAACACTCATTTAGAAAACTTGTAAAGTAGAAAAATAGGAAGAAAGAAAAATCACACATAATCCCACCACCCAGAAATAACTACATTGACGTTTTGGTATATTTCCTGGTTTATAAACATATTTTATATTTTGCAGCCTTGATTTATTTTAATTATTTATTTTTTAACAAGAGAAAAGCATACAAATTTTATTTAATGTTAAGTTTTTTGTGACACAGGGGCTTTCCTAGAAAAGAAATGAAGATGCCAAGAAATGGGTAGGCCTGAGACCTGATGTCATTTTTAACAAAGAGCAATAAATTTCAGAGACATTACAAGACAAAGGAAAGGGTTTTTAGACTTCTAGGGGCTGCAAACTGTGGGAAGGTAAATGTATAGGGGAAACCAATGGAAGATAAGGGCTATCTTAGCATGGTTTGTTTGTGCTGGTCCAATGCAATGCTGACTTTCTGTCTTCTTCGTGGTCATAAAACTTCCTTGGGAGAGGGGATTTATGGCAGTCCTCAATTCTTAGAGTTTCTACTTTTAGTCAGATAAGGGAAGCTGCAGGAAGGCTCCTTTCTGCATCTGTTGAATCTCAAATGCCTTCAGCTCAAAATCATTCGTATGCCAAAGTGTCATATTTTGGAGTGGCATATTCTGATCCCCTTCACCCTCCTCCAAAATAAAAGATGAAATTTAAATCTGATGAAGGCAAATAAATGGGAAATTCTGTACCAGTGTGCCTGGCTAGGGAAAAAAACACATTTTTTCCCTTTCTCTGATTTTTAAAAATTGAAGTATAATTGACCTACAATACTATCTTTGTTCCAGGTGCACAACATAGTAATTCGATATTTCTGTACATTACAAAACGATCACCACACGGCCTTTTATTATAGCATTAGAGCAAAAGTCTTTTCTCATGTATTTAAAAACTCTTGGCATATATATTTGAGACTGTGATATGTCGATATACCATAATTATCAGTTTTCTGACTATTGGCTGGCCATTTGTGTTGTTTACTGTTTTTGTTCATTTGTTTCTTCAGTAAATAGCAGTAGAGAAATTTACTTTTTATTTGTTTCAGTAAATAGAGACAGAGACTACACTTTCATGTGGCATTTGTCTAGGGCCTAGCATATTTATTTTTGCTAGCCTTGAAAGTAAACAGTGATTTGATTAATCTGTGCTTTAGTTCCTCAGTGTGCCTCCCTTTGTTCTCTGTTCCTATGTATCATTTTCTTCAGGATTTTGTAGCATTTATTGCATTCACAGCCCTTTCAAGGAACGCCTTCATAGTACCCCTTGGCTCTTCCGGTTCTGTACCAGGTTAACTATCTCACCCTGAGCTATTAAGAGCTATGTTTCTGCTCTTCACATCAAGCCAGCACTCATACTTTTGCTAGAGTGGGTGCTAGTTGAGAGAAAAATTCCTTTTTAAGCCTAAAGTAAATGGAGCTTGTGGAAAGTTAGAGCCCCTAGAAGAACTATTTTAGACACAGTCTATTCAATTTATTAAAAACAAAATCTCTCAAAACACCTTTTGAAAGGATAGAAACGTTTTGTAATATTCCAAGCTATTTACTGGTTGATTTCGTAAGAACCAGGTAAGTTCAGTAGATTTAATTCTTTTGACAAATATTTATTGAGTACTTACTGTGTGCTAGGTACCATTTTAAGCAGTGGGGATATAAAACCAGTGGAAACTTTGCCTTCATGGAGTTTATATGTTAATGGAGAGAAACAGACAATAAACAACATAAAGTAAATTATTGTTAGAAAGATAATGTGGTATATATATTATGTATTACCTAACACCCAGGGGGAATTCTGATGCAGTAACCAAACCTATTAATATTTCTTTTGTAATAAAAGTATGAGCATTCACACTCAATGGACTAAATAAAGACTATAGCTGCTTCATGTTAGTGCAAATGAGATACTTCTATAAAATGAGTATTAAAGGGTAGTTTTCAAAATAGGTAAAATTATGACTGTGATCCAGATGTAAAATGAACACATTTTAAAGATTTTATTTAACTTATTAAATGAAGGAACTAAATAGATGTTATAACCCATTCAAAGAAGAATCCATAGGACCGACACATTTATAGATCAGGAATATTAAAATGATGTGCAAATTAAGGCAAAACTAGCACCTCCCACAATGGGAGAGGGAAGTCAACGAACATCTTCTGGACAGGACAGAATTTGCATGTAGATAGACATGACTTATTCTGCATCATTGTCAGTTATCTATAATGTACAGAGTTGTAAAATAGCTTCCATAGAATCAGAATCAGATAACCTGAAATGATGTGCCTTCGACAATGCATGTTTTCCACTGAAGTGTAAATTTTTTTTCCTACCTGAGTTACTAGAAAGCTTTTGGTTTTCTGAGCTCTCTAGAATTATAGATAAGGGATATAGAGCTATAGTATATTTGTTAGTGATAGTACTTTGCAGAAAAATAAAGATGCAGAGGGGTGGTTATCATTTTAAATAGAAGGACTGTAGAAGACTTGAGGAGGTGATATTGAGGATTGAACTAAAGGAGATGAGATTTTTTTGCCTAAGTAACTGGAATGATGGAGTTGCTTCTAACTGAGATTGGGGAAGAGCAGTTGGGGAAGAGGGCAGGGGAGGTGGAGATCACAACCTCAGTATCGGCATTTAGCCATTCAAGGAGAGATGTTGAGGCAGTTATATATACATGCGTAGCTGCACTTCAGGGAATATGTGTGGGCTAGAAATAAACATTTGGGAGTTGATACGTACAGGTGACATTTAAAGCCTCCAAACTGGATGAGATCGCTTAAAAAAGCTCCTTCTACATGCCACACATTGTGCTAGTCCCTGTAGAGATAAATTTAAAATTGTCTTTGTCCTCAAAGAGCCTATGGTCTACTAGGGGAGGTGGATGTAAACAGTTAAAACTGTATAAAAGTATACTAATACAAATACATATCAAGTATACTAAGATAAATACGTATCAAGTATACTAATATAAATACATATCAAGTACAGATGATTCAGGGAAGTCAAATCTGAGTCATTCTAAACTCCATCACCCCCAAAGTCACTCGTTCAGTGGCCCAACCATGAGACGTGCACGGAAGAAAGTCACAGCATGGTACCTTTTATATCAGCTGACTTCTCCACTAACCCACTGTACCCAGCATGTTTCTAGTGATATTGGAGAACCTCGCTGGTGACACTTCTGCATGGCTTACAAGCCTCCTTTTTATTTGCCCTTTGCATTATCTCTTGCTTTACTTCCTCAGTTCTGTCCCTAGTGACAGAGATGATCGATTTTTTTTCTTTGATTGAAGTATAGCTTATGTACAATATTATATGTTACAGGCCTATAATATTAGTCTTTCACAATTTTAAAGGTTATTCTCTATTTATAGTTATTATAAAATATTGGCTGTATTCCCTGTGTTGTACAATATGTCCTTGTAGCTTATGTTATGCATAATAGTTTGTACCTCTTAATCCCCTATCCCTATATTGCCCCTCCCCCATTCCTTCTCTGCACTGGTGACCATTAGTTTGTTCTGTATATCTGTGAGTCTGCTTCTTTTTTTTTTTAATAAATCATTTTTATTTTTGTTGTTGTTGAATATATGTTTTTTTTTTTTAAAGGTTTATTGATTGATTGATTGATTGATTGCTATGTTGGGTCTTCGTTTCTGTGCTAGGGCTTTCTGTAGTTGCGGCGAGCGGGGGCCACTCTTCATCGCGGTGCGCGGGCCTCTCACTATTATGGCCTCTCTTGTTGCGGAGCACAGGCTCCAGACACGCAGGCTCAGTAGTTGTGGCTCACGGGCCTAGTTGCTCCGCGGCATGTGGGATCTTCCCAGACCAGGGCGCGAACCCGTGTCCCCTGCATTAGCAGGCAGATTCTCAACCACTGCGCCACCAGGGAAGCCCCAGTCTGCTTCTTTTTTGTTGTGGTCACTAATTTGTTGTATATTTTAGATTCCACATGTAAGTGATATCATACAGTATTTGTCTTTCTCTGTCTGACCTATTTCACTTAGCATAATACCCTCCAAGTCCATCCATGTTGCTGCAAATGGCAAAATTTCCTTCTTTTTTTATGGCTGCAACTCTGTATTTTTGAAACACCACTCTGGCTATAGAGTGAAAAATGAATTAGGAGAGGGAACGAAACAGACATAGTTTGCTATTTCTTAGCCTCAGCCTGCCTTCCCATTGATATTTAGTGACTTATAAAGACTTGAAGGGTTGGAATTCCCTGGTGGTCCAGTGGTCAGTACTCTGCACTTCCACTGCAGGGGGCACGGGTTTGATTCCTGGTTGGGGAACTAAGATCCCACATGCCGTGTGGTGTGGCCGAAAAAAAAAAAGACCTGTAGGGTAGAAAAGGCATAATAGGTATGCAGAAATGGAAAATGTATGTTGCTATATAATGCAATTTTGGGGGTAAGGGGAAATTTCCTAGTAAATGCATGCAGTTGCAAACTTTACTCTCTTCCCTTCTGTATGTCATATTAAAAGGTAACCTGAATGAATGGCAATTCCTCAAAAAAATCAAACATAGAATTACTGTAGGGTCCAGCAATTCTACTTCTGAGTATATAAAAGAATTGAAAGCAAGGACTCAAACAGATATTTGTACGTCAGTCTTCAAGGCAGCATTATTCATAATAGCCAAAAGGTGGAATCAACCCAAATGTCCATGGGATGATAGGAGGGATGAATGAATAAGCAAATGTGGTGTGTACATATGATGAAATATTACTTAGCCTTAAAAAGGAAGGAAATTCTGATACATGCTACAACATGGATGAATCTTGAAGACATGTTTAGTGAAAAAAGCCAGACGCAAAAGAAAAATATTGAACAGATCCATTTATATGAGGTACCTGGAATAGTCAAATTCATAGAGACAGAAAATAGAATAGCAGATACCAGGGGCTGGGAATGGGAGATGCATACTGGCACAGAGTTTCAGTTTGTGAAAACATTCTGGAGAAAGGATACAGTGGTGGTTCTTGCACAACAATATGAATGTACTTAATGCCACTGAACTGCATACTTAAAAATAGTTAAAATGGTAAATTTTATGTTATATATATTTTACCACAAAAAAAGTGACCTGGAAATACCATGGAGCTGTAAGAAAGAACAGAAGGATTTCTATAAACTAATATTGTACTGGTAATGAGAGATTTACAGGATAAAGTAAAAAATAAGTGCTATCTTTTGTGTAAATATTCATATTTGCTTTTATTTGCATAAACAAACACTGGAAAGATTAACAAGTAACTAATAAAAGTTGTTATTTCTAGGAGGCAAGAGGGCCTGTGGTCACTGGGGGCAGGAGTGGTAATGGGACATCTCAGTATATCTCCTTTTATGTACTTTTGATTTTTGAACTATGTAGATGTATAACCTATTCAAAATAATGTTCAAACATAGGACTTAAGGTAGATTCATTGTAGAGGGATCAGTAATTTGTAGTCACAAAAACCCTAGTTTTTTAGAGGTATTGGTTAAATATTGCTACATGTGACGTGCCCTCTCCCAGACAAGTGGGGTCCAGGGTTCAGGGGTCTGTGCCAGTGTTTGGTGTTTCAAGAGCCTGGTTTAGGTGCACAAGTGAGTTTCACCTTTCCTTCCCCTGCAAGCAGGAAAGAGACCATATATTCTGGGTAGACACTTAATAAAATCAAACTCTCTAAGTTCATCAATAGCAAGGTTGACCATGGCAAGTGGGGTCATCATTAAACACATTATTTGACTGAGTCTAGGAGCCTAAAGCGTTCAATAAGCAGGAAACTGTCTGAATATAGCTCTGCATTCCACCAAAATGCCGCTTTCTCTGATTCCATCATTAATTAGGAACATATGATGTGTAACATTTGCATCTGAAGCCAGAAGCAGGACTGCTTAAGATTTCTTAGGCCATGGGAGCAGAGACGGTAGCTGATAGCTGAGCACCCACCTAATTCTGCACCCCCCAACCCTACCCCTCAGCAAGGGAGTAGGACTGTTGTATCTTCCCTGGTCATTTTTCTTCCAGCTCCTCCTTTCCCACCTACATCCAACAGGAAATACAGGTAGAATCCTGAGGCAGGCTGTGAGAAGTAAAGGCCTGCTAGGGTCAGCTCAGCCCATCCTACCTTAATTTCTTAGCTGTGTTCCAGGGCATAGGGTTTGGAGGGAGAACCCAGGGAGTCCCATCTGGGAATCATGCCCAAGTTATAGCTGGTAGATCACTTTCCAGCAAGGTTGTCAAGGTGTATGTGAAGAGAAAGAGCTGAGTGACAGAGGCAAAATGAGAGAATTGAGAAATCTGTCATTGAGAGTAGTGAAGAAATACACAACTGGGAAGTGGCCTATAAAAGTTCCAGAGGTGGAGTTCAGATGACTTTGACATGATTCGAGTACAAGCATTCAAGGTATGCGCTACTCATTTAAAGTTATTAGGATAGCTAAGTGATTTATTTCTCTCTGCCTCATTGATCTATTTGTATGTCTGTCTTCCCTACCACATCGTAGGAATCGAAGACAAGGACTTTAGCTGGATTGGAAAAAACATGGACTTTGGAATCAGGCAGATCTATTTAAATCCAAACCTCTTCTCTTTCTAATGTTGAACTTTGCTCAAGTTATTTTTATTACACTGAACCTCAGCTTCTGTGTGCATCATAGTGTTGTTAGGAGGATTAAGTGTGAGAAAAACAATTTATATACTTTCCCTTTTTGTATCTTCCACAGAGCTTTACATTTTAAAGGCATTTGAAATGTTTATCAAACTGAGTATGTTTCTACCTATTAAGTCTGAACCCTGGTTAAGGACAGCGTGAGGCAGGCATATTTATAAGGCTTTCACCTTGAGCAGCTAACGTTATCATTGCTAAGTATTTTATCAAGCAACTGCCTGTTATGTGCCAAGTACTAAGTTTTCACGTGCTGATCTGGTCTGTCTTTCCTTCTTAGTATCAGAGTCCAGCCTGAAGCTTTCTGCTTTGTGTAGGCCTATTCTTTTCCCTATTTACAGGACCTCTTCTCCACACCAACTTTTATCAGTGGGTTTGAGAGTCATTCCCTTATGCTCATTACTCTTCTAAAAAACCTCAATCTCATGCTCTAGGCATGGATAAGTTAGGGATTGTTAAATATCTTTCCTTCTTTTGTCAAATATTTATTGAGCACATACTGTGCTGGAGTGGATACAAACAGTATTTCTGCTTCCCAAGAAGTTTTCCTCTAGTTAAAAAAAAAAAAATATGCGCATGTCAAAATATATTTAATTATTTAGCAATATGATATTACTTTTGCTTTTACTATTTTACGTTTTACCATGTAAAAGGATCCCATTTTTAAAACACACACATACACATAGAAAAAGGATTGGAAAGAAATGCATCAAGATGTTAACAAAGCTTATCTCTGAGTAGCGGTATTTGGGTGTGCACGTGTGTGTGTGTGTGTGTGTTTAATGTTGCTTATCTGGATTGTCTAAATTTTCAAAAATTTCATTTTGAAGTTATGGGAAGTGCATCATCCCCCCCTCCCCTTGCTAACAGGATAGTGACCCCTCTCTTCCTCTTGCATTCAGCTTTTGCGAGAATTGAAGCACCCTAATGTGATCGCCCTGCAGAAGGTGTTCCTTTCTCACAGTGACAGGAAGGTGTGGCTGCTGTTTGATTATGCCGAGCATGATTTATGGGTAAGTCTAAACTCACTTTATTTTTAGGGTAATTTTATATAGGTATGAAGAAACAAATGTATGTGCTGCATACTGCTAATGCACAGAAAGGAAAACTTGCTCTGTTGACCATAGTTCAAAATAAATATACTAAATGTAAATTTTGATTTAAAAGAATTAGAGCAATAAACATTAACATCCTATTTTACTGAGAAGATAGTATTTGTAACAGTCAGAAATTTCACTTCAAAAAATCTTACTGAGTGGGAAATTGTAATTTTATGCAAGTAATTAATGGCAGTTTACTAACATGTGTAGTGAAAATTGCTTTCTTTTGTGGTCCACACAGTAGTTCAAATTTAACCAGTTATGTACTTGTGAATAGTTCCTCTGTCTAAATTAAGGTCAATCTCTTGCAGCATTTTGCCATTTAAAATGGACTCCACCAAATAGAAGAATACCTACGGTTTTGCAAATATTAGGGTTGTTTTTATCAATATATAAAAGAAGCCAAAATTTTTAATTCCAAGTGTTTAAAGTTAGGAATCAAGGCATTTAAACATTTTATCCCAGGAATTGCCAAAAGTAAAAAAATTCCAATTTGGCAGTAAGTTCAAATTTTGGATAATTAAATTTTGATTCAATATAGTGTGGTTTGTCATCTATAAAAATTGTAAATCTTTTTAGGAATAACTTTAGCAAACTCATAGGTCTTGAAGGAAATTTCAGTTTATGCTCTTATAGCAGATATTGACAAGAATCTCCTCTGCCGCGGATATTTAGTACCCATTTTGGCATGTTTTGGACAAGGGTGGAGTGGAGATGGAGGTGGATGTGAGAGGTGGGCGCAGGTAGAATTTCTTCCCCTTCATTACAAAGTTTTTATAACCCACAATGTAACATGTGTACATAAAAATTTGAATATGATGATCTGGTTGTATTTATTTCAATGGGATTGAATTCTCCTTTTTTTTCTCCCTGCTCCTTTCTAGTAGTGATTTGCTATTTAATATTGACTACTAAGAATATATCCTAATTTCATTATGTGCCAAAGAAGGTGAACCTTCCAATAATTCTAATAATACATATAGCCAGTGATGTTACACAAATGCACTAACTTTTTATAGAATAGGAAAGATTTACAGGGTTTTTTTTTCTTTTGTTTACTCTTTCTGTCAGTAGAGAATACAACCAATACTATTTTTTAGGCAGGTTTTTAAATACCAACCCTTTTTACTTCTTGGTTTTATTTAATGAAAATCTTAATGGTTTCAGTAAATCTAGTCATTATAACCACATTAATACTGTCATATTTACCCTCAATATAGATTCTGTTTTGGTTTGATCTTATTATTCAAATTATTTTTCTTTGTGTCATTATTGGCCTTTAATAAGTAATCTTAAAATGTAGAGAATTTATTGCAGCCTTGATTGTGTTTTATTGACACAGGCAAAGACTATGTTATTATAATATATATATTTTAATTTTTAGCATATTATTAAGTTTCATCGTGCATCAAAAGCAAATAAAAAGCCCATGCAGTTGCCAAGATCTATGGTTAAATCATTACTTTACCAGATTCTTGACGGTATCCATTACCTCCATGCAAATTGGGTGCTTCACAGAGATCTGGTAAGTATGTTTCTTTTAAATCGCTCAATATGTGTCTTTCTCTTTTCAAAAATATCTTTTCTTCTTGGTACAGTTATGATGAACATGAATTATAGAAAAATTTGAAAATACACATAAGCAAAAAATAAGGAAATAAAAATCGCCATAAGCCTATGATCAAAAGATTACCATTATTAACTTTTGGTGTATGTTCTTCCCATACATTTACGCACAACTATAAAATGTCATTGTGATTTTCAACAAATGATTGGCATAATCTTTTTTTTTTTTAAAATTTTTACTGGAGTATAGTTGATTTACGATGAGCATAATCTCAATGGGATGGCCATATGTGAAACAAGTACCTTTTGATCCATTTTGTTTTTCGTAATTTTGCTCACCATTAATAAAACTTTAATAATTAAAGACTGAGTTCACATTGTTTTCAAAGCTAAACTGAAATAATGACACTGCATCCAGTAAATAGAATGTTATTAGTATTAACAATAGGTAAATAAGTAAATCTAACAGAGGATATATATCAATACTTATTAGGCATATTATCCATAATTCAAATGTTTGATGTTTGATTTTACTTTTTTACTCAGTACACATATAACATTTATTAATGTCAAATTATTTTATTCATCTTTTCACTGTTATCATTTTAGTTTATGTTGATGAGATTTTTTGTTCTTAAGAAATATGGGTACTTAATATCTGTAATACCACTGAGTTTATAGTTGCAAGTTTTATTTTGCTTAGGCTTTTGCAGATTCTAGGGATATAGTAGGGATAGATCTAGGTCGACTCAATTTTTTTAATTGAGGAGAAGTATTTATTATAGAAAGGAATGAATACATAAGGGGATCTAGATAGTACCCCTTGCTACCTTGTCAGTCAGGCCTAGTCTTCTGGCTTGAGCATCTCTTGATGTGGCATTGAAGTTACATTGGGGCCAGATGACAGGGACCACAAAGATGCATTTACCATTTCAACAGAAGCATTTCACCTCATAATTTTAAACTAAGGTTCTCAAAGCCTTCCACTTATCCATGTTACTATTACCCATGAATCAGCATGTTTTAAAATGATTCTTGGGTACATGAAGTTGTTCTAGGTCAAACCTTCCTTCATAAATGGTTTTAGATTTTAATTTGCTGTATATAACATAGCCTTTGTGAGTTATATTTTTGAGGTCGTATTCATGTTTGAATCATTGATCAGAATCCTTTACTGAAGATTAACTGATCTCAACTCTTCTCTTTTTGTCACAAAATTGTATATTTTGTTCTAAATAGCATAGATTAACACATTTTATTTGTGATGTCACTGCCTGAATATCCAGTGGTACTAAAACCTAATATAACCAGGACTCAGTTTTCTCCCATCCAAACTTGCTGCTGCTTTAGTGTCCTCTGTTTTGGTTATGGCAGCACCCGCCTCCTAGCCTAGAAACTTCTTTTACCACTTGCAGACCCTTGTACTCCACATCCAGAACTTGCCTAGTCCTGTCAGTTTCACCTCTAAAATATCTCTTCCATTCATCTGTTTCCATTCCTAGTGCCTCATTCCTAGTTCAGGCCTTTATTATCTTTTTCTTGTAGTATGGTGCTAGCCTCTTAACTTGTCTCCTTATCAACAATCTCTTTCCTTTTCAGTCCACTTTAGATCTTCTGAATAATTACTTAGCCCCTGCTTAAGAACTTTGAAACAGTTCCTCATTGCTTACAGACTAAAGCTATAGTTCCTTTTTTTGGCTTTTGAGGTCTTCTAAGGTATAGCTCCAACTGCCTTTAAAAATTTTCTTCTATATCCCTGTAATCTTTTACTTACACTGTACTGTTTAACTATTGATTGTTCCCTGGATCCTCCTGAGAGTTCCTGCCTCAGTGGCCTTTATTTCTCCTGTTAAAACTCCTTACCCCATCTCTACATATTCAAATATTACCTGTCTTTCAGGACCTGCACAAATGTTAAAACTTATCCTCATATCCGTCATTACCTAGAAATAATCTCTCCTCCTTGTTGGTTGCTGTTGTACTTCATCTTTACTTCTCTTCTGGCATTTGCCTATTAGTACTATAGTAATTTATATAGATGTCTAGAAGATGTTCTAGACCATAAACTTATTGAGAGAGTGGGGTCTATGACTCATTTTGGTACACTACTGCTCCGGTACACAATAGGTACTGAGTAAATATTTCCTTAGTGAATGAATATCAGTAAGAATATTAATTACTACGGAATGTTTTTGGATCAGGTAACATATGTATTCAGCACACTTCCCAAATAAATTTTTATTATTTCCTTGTATGTGCAAAGCATGAAAGGATGAGGACAGTACAAACATGACTGTATCAAGACCTTCTCAGGAGTTTAGTCTGAGAGAAGAAATAATGACATGTACACAAACAATTTTACTATACGATAGACGAGAGAGAATGTGAACATGGCAATGTGAGAAGTACAGACTAAATGCTATTCAGGGTTAGAAGAGGTTCTGAGTGGGGGAATAAAGACAAGCTTCAGAGAGGTGCCATTTGAGCTGGACTTTGAAGGATGAGTAGAATTTAAATAGAGATTTGAGAGATGAGGGTAACCTAATGGAGTGTTGGATGTAACATTTCTGAGGTGAGAAAGCACTTGAATTATCCCAGAAAGAGTGTGTAGTTCTGTCTGGCTCAAAAATGGATAAGCTGAATTAGGCTAGTATGAAGTAAGACTAGGAAGATATGGGTTGGAGCCTGATCGAGGAAGGCCCTAAATATCAGGCTAGGGAGTTTGTTTTTAAGTGCTAAAAGTTTGTGAGCAACAGAATGAAGGTTTTTTTTTTTCCCAAATGAAATTATTTTTCCCCATTAAAGAAGCCACCATTGGGCTTCCCTGGTGGCACAGTGGTTGAGAATCTGCCGGCTAATGCAGGGGACACGGGTTCGAGCCCTGGTCTGGGAAGATCCCACATGCCGCGGAGCAACTAGGCCCGTGAGCCACAACTACTGAGCCTGCGTGTCTGGAGCCTGTGCTCCGCAACAAGAGAGGCTGCGATAGTGAGAGGCCTGCGCACCGCAATGAAAAGTGGCCCCCGCTTGCCGCAACTAGAGAAAGCCCTCGCACAGAAACAAAGACCCAACACAGCCAAAAATAAATAAATAATAAAAATAAGTAAATTAAAAAAAAAAAAGAAGAAGCCACCATTGATTATTATTACTTCATCCATAGCATGGACACAATATGTATGTTTTTAATTGAAGTATAGTTGATTTACAACATTGTGTTAATTTCTGCTGTACAGCAAAGTGATTCAGTTATATTTATATTTACTTATACACACACACACACACACACACACACACACATTCTTTTTAAAAATATTCTTTTCCGTTATGGTTTCTCATAGGATATTGAATATAGTTCCCTGTGTTATACAGTAGGACCTTGTTGTTTATCCATTCTATATATAATAGCTTACATCTGCTAACCTCAACCTCCCACTCCGTCCCTCCCCCAACCCCTTCCCCCTTGGCAACCACCAGTCTGTGCCCTATGTCTGTGATTCTGTTTCTGTTTCATAGATAGGTTCATTTGTGTCATACTTTAGATTCCACATATAAGTGATATGTGGTATTTGTCTTTCTCTTTCTGACTTGCTTCACTTGGTATGATAATCTCTAGTTGCATCTATGTTGCTGCAAATGGCATTATTTCATTCTTTTTTATGGCTGAGTAGTATTCTATTGTATATATGTACCACATCTTTATCCATTCATCTGTTGATGGACATTTAGGTTGTTTCCACGTCTTGGCTGTTGTGAATAGTGCTGCTATGAATGTAAGGGTGAATGTATCTTTTTGAATTATGGTTTTGTCTGGATATGTTCCCAGGAGTGGGATTGCTGGATCATACGGTAAAAAATTAATAAAATTAATTTTTTAAGGAACCTCCATACTGTTTTCCATAGTAGCTGCACCAACTTACATTCCCACCAACAGTATAAGAGGGTTCCCTTTCCTCCACACCCTCTCCAGCATTTGTTAGTTGTAGACTTTTTAATGATGGCCATTCTGACTGGTGTGAGGTGGTACCTCACTGTAGTTTTGATTTGCATTTCTCTAATAATTAGTGATGTGGAGCCTCTTTTTTTAAAATTAATTAATTAATTAATTAATTAATTAATTTTTGTCTGTGTTGGGTCTTCGTTGCTGCATGTGGGCTTTCTCTAGTTGTGGCGACCGGGGGTTACTTTTCGTTGCAGTGCGTGGGCTTCTCATTGTGGTGGCTTCTCTTGTTGTGGAGCATGGGCTCTAGGAGCGCAGGCTTCAATAGTTGTGGCATGCGGGCTTCAGTAGTTGTGGCGTGCGGGCTCTAGAGTGCAGGCTCAGTAGTTGTGGCGCACGGGTTTAGTTGCTCCGCAGCACGTGGGATCTTCCCGGACCAGGGCTTGAACCCGTGTCCCCTGCATTGGTAGATTCTTAACCACTGTGCCACCAGGGAAGGTGGAGCCTCTTTTCATGTGCTTATTGGCCATCTGTATTAGCATGGACACAATATTGAAGATGTGTTCTGAAGGTGGTTCTGACCTAGTATAATACTTGTTTGTATTTTACCTATACATTCCCCTAGTGCCTCTACTGCTTAAGTAAGTAACTCTAATAGGATTTGAAACTTTAAACCAGTAGGAATATAGTCTGTGATAGCCTACTCAATTCTTTCGCTGATCATGAGGCCTGCTATCTGGACCATGTTGTCATATAGTCATGGTTTTACCAAAGTATTTTCAGGAGTAGAAGATTTAAACTGTATATTTACTTTATAGATACATTCTGTGGTAGATACAGAAAGATAGAGTATATCAAGTATGAATATGGTTAAAAGGGATATGTTGGAGACATTTGAAAAATTATTATTTTGTATGTGAGCTGAAGAGTAGAGTTGCAGTTTTAGTCAATGAGTAGGGTTTTAAAATGCTTCATTTCTTATTACGATAGGGAATCTGGCTTTACACTATTTGTTAGTCACAACTGTTTCAGAGTGCATACCATCTCTAAATTTTCATTTGGTGTGAGAAACCTAGAAAACCCATACAATTAAAGGTGTTAGAGTAAATATAAATTTGCAGTAATAGTATAACCTAACAAATTTAAAAAGTAAATAAAAATCAGTGTTTTGGATTTCACACAAAGAAGCATTACATCATCAGTGAGGTTGGTGTTTTTCATTGTGATTGATTTCATATGTAGAACAGTATTTTAATTATGTCATTTGGATCCTAGAATTTAATACAGAAATAGAGAATTTAAATAAAGTTACCAAAAAGATGACTTATATTGAGGAATTACTTTAAAAGGAAAGGAGAAAAGGAGCTAAATATATTCATCTTAGCAGAGAGACAGTAGAGACATAAGTTTATAAATATTTGGAGCTTGTAAACACCAAGGGAGGAAAGATGTATTTTAATTTTACAGCAGGATATAGCTAAGAGTAAGAAGATGAAATACAAGATGACTCATTTTTATGAGATTACTATTCTGGTAGGTTGGAAGAATGCCAAGATATAGTTTATCTCTTTTTCAAAATTATGAGCTTCTTGGGCTTCTCTGGTGGTGCAGTGGTTAAGAATCCGCCTGCCAATGCTGGGGACACAGGTTAGAGCCCTGGTCCGGGAAGAGCCCACATGCCGCACAGCAACTAAGCCCATGTGCGCCACAACTACTGAGCCTGCGCTCTAGAGCCCGCAAGCCACAACTACTGAGCCCACGTTCCACAACTACTGAAGCCCGCACGCCTAGAGCCCGTGCTCTGCAACAAGAGAATCCACCACAATGAGAAGCCCGCCCACTGCAACAAAGAGTAGCCCCCGCTCGCCTCAACTAGAGAAAGCCCGTGCACAGCAACAAAGACCCAACGCAGCCAAAAATAAACAATTAATTAATTAAAAAAATAAAGATACTACATGTGGGGGCAATTTTTTATTAATGGACACGTAAAATATACATAGCCAACATGTCATAAACAACCTACAGCGCTGTTGAAAATCCAGTAAAAATTCTGCCTGAACAAACAGTGTGTCATAGGAAGAAAAAAAAATATCACCAAACCAAAACTATGTAGTTTTGCCAGTTAATATGCCAAAATCACCCAGAGTCATTTATTATACATTTCTCTGTAGCTAGAATGTCTGTCGCTTCATTTTCTTTAATCAGCAAGTCCCAAGTATCTTTAAACAACATTTATCATCTCACAGATTCTATGGGTCAGGAATCTAGGTGTGGCTTACCTGGATTCTCTGTTTCAGCGTCTCTAAAAGGTTGCAGTCAACTCAAGTCTTGATTGGGAAGAGTCCACTTCTAGTTCACTCACGTGGTTATTTGCAGGATTCATTTCCTCACAGGCTGATGGGTGGAGGTCTCCTTGGTTCCTTGTTACGTTGACCTCTCCATAGAGCATCTCAAAACATGGCAGTTTTCTTTACCAGAGTGGCAAACATGAAGTTAATCATGGAAGTGACGCCTTATTACTTTTGCTGTATTCTGTTCATTAGAAGTCACTAGGTATAGCCTACACTCAAGAGGAGTAGTTACGTAAGAGTGTGTACACTGGGGGTGGGGATGATTGGAAACCGTGTCTGAAGCTGCCTACCATAGAGTCTGAGAGGCTTTTAAATGATGTTTGGATCCTGTTATTGTCCTTTTTATTTAGTTATAATATAGTAAAGAAAATGCAGGAAGTCCCCTCCTTTCATATATAATTTTTTCCATGTATAAAAGTTGCTTGTGTAGTAAGAGTTTTGGGATAGTTCTAGAGAGTGAAAAAACATTATAATGTACCAATTATTCCTTCCCTTTTACATTCTTCAGTGATTTATTCCCAGAATTTGGTATATGTTCCTTACTTTTCCCCTCCTCTTCTCTTCCCTCCCTCCTTTCCCACCCTGCATTGAACCACAATTTTAATCCACTTAAATCTGGAGGGTGTGTTCAATTGAGATCCAGGATTTTTCACTTTGAACATACCTAGAGATTCTTTCTTTGTTATGCAGTCTGAGGTATATGCTTATCACTAATATTATTACTTTTTTAT
Organism: Balaenoptera ricei; assembly: GCF_028023285.1. Lineage (NCBI taxonomy): Eukaryota > Metazoa > Chordata > Mammalia > Artiodactyla > Balaenopteridae > Balaenoptera > Balaenoptera ricei. The sequence goes on from NC_082650.1 coordinate 49,895,516, forward strand.
TTCTATTTTTCTTTTTCACACATTTGTGTAAAGCAAAAGTAAAAATGCAAAGGAAAATTTAAATAGCAAAACCTTTGTTTTCCAAGGTTGGTAATGCTGCTGAGTTGTAACAGCTAGCTGACAAGCAGTGAAAGGACAGCATGAAATATAGTCCTTTAGCCAAAAAGAGCATTTGAAGACTTTTTAGGAACAGCACTGTATGAAAATCCAATATATGAAATCAAAGATGGCCCTCTGGTTTCTACTCAGCTGGAAAAAAAGTGCTGTGCTGTTCTTCTTTGTGAAAGTTTGATTAAAATAAATGCTTGGTTGTTGGAGAATTGTCTAGAAATCTCTCTTTGCCTCACAGCTTCTCTTCATAACTTGTGTGACAAGGAGATGCATCAAGTCTTTAATTTTGTCTATGCTAAACAGGGCCTGATAAGGCAAATGTTTATACTTCAAAGAAACCCTTAAAATCTTACTGTAGCCATCATGGCAGCATTTTGCAAGCATTTTAATAATGTTTTAGAGTTTTAGCCTTGCTTAGTTCTTACGATATGGGAGCTTTGAGATCCTAGATTAAAAAAAAAATTATTTCTGGACTTCTCTGGTGGTGCAGTGGTTAAGAATCTGCCTGCCAATGCAGGGGACACGGGTTCGAGCCCTGGTCCGGGAAGATCCCACATGCCACGGAGCAACTAAGCCCGTGCGCCACAACTACTGAGCCTGCACTCTAGAGCCTGCGAGCTACAACTACTGAGCCCACGGGCCACAGCTACTGAAGCCCACGCACCTAGAGCCTGTGCTCTGCAACAAGAGAAGCCACTGCAATGAGAAGCCCACGTACCACAATGAAGAGTAGCCCCCGCTCACCGCAACTAGAGAAAGCCCACGTGCAGCAACAAAAACCCAACACAGCCAAAAATAATAAATAAAAAAAAAATTATTTCCAAGATAGTTAATCTTGCTACTTAAGCCTCAGTTTACTCATTTGTAAAATGGCAATAATGATAGGTGCTTTATATTGTTGTTGATTCCATTGTCTTAGCTCCAGAGTTCCTGAATTCCTCCTGATTTCCTTTCTGTAGAAGCTTCTGTCCATTCTTCTGAATATCATCAGCAGTGTAGCGATGCCCTTTCTTTTAACCACTTGCTTCCCCAGAATTCCTTTAGCCTGATACTCCTCCTAGCCACTTCTGCTTTAAAGAGTAGAGTCCTACTATAAATATGTGAAACATGCTTCTTGGTGTTTTAAAAAAAAAAGTAGGCCATGTTTCATCTGGTTTATATTTAAATGTTGCTAAATATTTTATATTTTAAAAAGTTTTTAAAAACTGGCTTAAATGAGATCAAAGTTAGTGTTTCACTTAACTTTTCATTCTAACAATTCCATGCTAATCAAATGACTATAATTTTCATTTGATTTATTAACGTTTTACTTGACGAATTGTGACAGAAAGCAGCATTTATTTTAATATGATTTAGTCACCCTAATTTCTTTCAGAATGCAGAGCTAACAATGAAAAAAGTTAAGTATGGCCTGGTTATCTTCTAACCTTCAATTTTAGGTGATTTTGGACAATTACAGATCTTGTCATGCTGAAGAATCACACAAGGGCTTTTGCTGGTGACCTTTGGTTCCTAACTAGTTCCTTAGAGCTGGTCCTCCACAGTCTGTGGCTCAGCTGCTTATGATGGCAGCGTGAAGGCCTTTGATGGTAGTCATGTCATCTGTGTACAGATGCTTCTACTGCTTCTATACAAGGCCTTGTAAAGATAGGTATGGTAATGTTTCTTACAATGCTCTGGATACTGTGACACACATCTTACAAACGTAAGAAGGTATTATTGAAGTGTTTTCTGGATACGGGGCTGTGATTCTTTCTGGCATGTCAGTTTTTCCATCATCCATACCCATGGCCCAGTAACCGGAGCTTGCAGCAGAGTCCTGCACATCTGTCGGTTTGAGTTAGAGCATAGTGCTCTGCCATCTGTTTGACAGGCAGGTGATACACACTAAGAATCACACTTCTAAGAGGACCAGCTTCAAAGGGGACGTGGTTTGACTCACAGTGGCTTATGAGGCCTCTGAAGGTTCAGCTCAGCGACAGGGCTCTTTTGATGATCCTGACTTCAGTATAGTTTTATTAGCCTGTACTGACAAACACATTTCTAGAAGGCTATTTGCCAAGTTAACTTCATAGTCCCTAAAAGGGTATAGAGTCAAGATATATTCCACAGTGACAGCAATGGCAGGAACTGGTTAGGAGCCAAGGCCTACAGAAGGAGCCCCAGTACTATGAGGCCTGTGTTTAAAACTGAAGAATCAATTCAGGCATACTGTTTTATTAAATTAATTTTATTGAAGTAGAATTTATATACAATAAAATGTACCCATTTTAATTACAAATTGATGAATTAGGACAAATGTGTATGCTACCACAAGCATTCTATTTGACCAGCACTGTAGGATGATTCAAGATCCCTTACTGAGAATGGTGGTATCTTCATCAAGAGGGGATCTTGCATTTAAGCACTGATGATTCGTTTCACTGGGAGATTATTTATGATGGTTATTTTGTGTGATCGTATTTTCAACTAAGCACACATCTGGGTAGAAGTCTTCTATTGGTGAGGACTGTAAGTCAATTAAGTATTGTTTATTTGCCAAGTGTGCTTTTGTTCTCATAACCCTTGCCTGGAGTGCATCTCTGAGAGACTTAGGTTCTAAGCCTGGGTCTGCCACTGTGGACAGTGGACTTAGTTGAGGTTATAGGTTTTTTGTGTTTCTTCATGAGTAAAATGAGAGGGCTCAGTTTGATAACTTCTACCTCTGACATTCTAAATTTCTCATGATAATAAGAATGAATTGTTTGATTTGAATGTGACTGTCACAAATGTAAATGGAAAACTACTTTCTACCAGTGTTGCTTCTCTGCAGATGGATTGTACTAGTTAATGAACAGGATAGCATCTGAATGTCTTTGTAGCCTTGTTTCCTGGCCTTGCTGTCAATGTGGAATATATCTTGATTATACTGTTGGTGACCTTGAAGTTTGTTAGGTAAATTGCCTTCTAGATACATGTGTTTGTCTTGCATAAAGCTTTTTATAAAGGCTGCTTTTTATTGGTTCTTGTTAGAGAAAAGAAAACCTTATCTCTGCTGTTCAGGCCTGTAACCACTCCTAAAAGGCAAAGACAAAGAAGTGCATTGTTAACTGTTGTGCAGTGCTGGGTTGGCAGCTGTTTACCATGAATACCGAGGTTTAATTAACATAGGTACCCGTTACAGATACCTCTAGACCATTTTAAGGTAAAATGAAATTAATCACAGCATTTAATATTATAGACTGCTCATTTTAAGACAGCCTACATCTAGTTATTGATACATAATTTCTAACTGGGAAGGAATCTTCGCTGAGAAAGAGCACTTTAAATAGTGGTTATGTTCTCTGAATACAAAGGCCTATTTAACCCACAATACACCTAAAGTATGACACTAATAGAACTGTGGAACCTAATGTCCATTTTTCTGGATTTCTGTGGGGGAAGTACTGGTTTTTGGACTTAGAATGTTTGCTTTATAAACATATTTCGTCCTTCTAAGGTGTTCCAGACAGTATACTGGGCACTGGAAATACAGGGATAGATAAAATACAGTCCCTTTCCTCATGAATGCGTGCTGGGGGAAGACACACATAAGTTGATAATCATAAAATAGTAAGGTTTAAAAGAGAAATTGTAAAGTATATTCAGGGATTAGCTATGCATAAGGTACTGAGAGCACAGAAGCATACCTACCCAGTTGGGATGGGGCTCTCTTAGAGGACTCACACTGAGCTGAATCTGAAAGGATGAGGAGAAATTTATAAGAATGACTTGGGGGACGTGGGTGGGGAGAGCATTCCAGGCAGAGGGGACAGCATGAATAAGGGAATGCGGTAAGAAACTGTGAGCACTTTGATATTACTGGGACAAAGCAAAAAAGTAGTGAAAGAAGAGGAAGAAGAAAGAAGTAGGGACCAGATTACAGTGGATCTTAATTGTCACATTTAGAAGCATGGGTTTTTCCTGTGGTCAGTCAGAGCTGAGCTGGTCAGGTTTTTGCTTAAGAAACACTACTGAAGTTAAGAATCCGCCTGCCAATGCAGAGGACACGGGTTCGAGCCCTGGTCCGGGAAGATCCCACGTGCCACGAAGCAACTAAGCCCGTGCGCCACAACTGCTGAGCCTGCGCTCTAGAGCCCACAAGCCACAACTACTGAAGCCCCCTGCCTAGAGCCTGTGCTCTGCAACAAGAGAAGCCATCGCAGTGAGAAGCCCGCACACCGCAATGAAGAGTAGCCCCTGCTCGCCGCAACTAGAGAAAGCCGGCGCACAGCAATGAAGACCCAATGCAGCCAAAAAAGGAAAAAAAATAAATAAATAAAAAATAAAAAAGAAACACTACTGAGACAGGGATGTGGAGAATTGGTTTGAGGGTGCAGGGATAGCAACTTTCTCAGGCTGTTGTAATGAGCTGGTTGAGAAATGATGAAGGCCTGAATCAGGTCAGAGGTAATCAAGATAGAGAGGGGGGGAGATAGATAAATCTTTAAGAGGTAAGATAATCAGGCCTGAGGATTGGTTAGATTTTAGGAGTAAAGGACAGGTGTTCAGACTTCTGCTTTTGTTGATTGAGTGACTGAGAAGGGAATACTATCAGAAAGAGAGGCAGTGAAGATTCAGTTTGAACAAGTTGAATTTGAGATGATTGTGGAGATAGCCAGCATACAGTTGACATATCTCTAGATATATAGAAGTTTAGAGACCTAGAGGTATAGATTTTGGAGTCATTGGCATATGAGTGATTGTTGAAACCCTGGACTGAATTAAAATTAGGACTTTAAAAAAATCTATATTCAGAAGTGAGCTTGGCATATTTCATGGTAAGTGCTTACTCTGGTTTCTTACAATTTCTTTCAAAATTGAGAACTTGCCTACCAAAGGACGATGAATACTGACCAGTGGCAATTTTCATTCATTCATTTAATTGTTCATTCATTCAACAAATATTTTTTTTTAATTGACATCTGCTGATTGTTTTATTTAATTTTTCACTTTGAAGACAAGACCAAAATCAAAACCTCTGAACTTACACTTTTCAACCTGAAAGAATCAAAGAATATAGTTATAATTCTAAAGTAGCATCAATAAAGCAAGTGTTATTCTTATGAGTATTAATGGACTATACTGAAAGAAGGTAAAATATAATACTCTTATTTTGTGCTTACTTTGAAATGCTGCCACTGAACAGATGTTTATTCTGAAAGATGCTACTATGAAGTTTGCATACTCAAATACTGATAATGGTTATTCAAAAGTAAATTTATGGAATAACTAGAAAGTAGGCTGAATTGGAACCTGTGGATAGTTTTACGATATTAATTAGCAACATTTTTTTAAAGACATAGAAGGCTATTGTTTTAATACAAATTAGAAGTTTTAAAACCATCTCCCTTTAGTGCTTTCAGTTATCACATAAACCAAAGACCCAAATAATTTCAAATGATCACAGATACTATTTAGGCAAAAATTCTCATGTGTTAGTACTTTTAATGTTGTGCACATTGAATTATAGTAAAAAACGACAATAAAGATGCAGCCCCTCTATTTCCATGAACAGCACACTGCATTACAGTAAACCGAGTTTATATTCAACCATCAAATGTGGTTCTCCCATTAGTTCACTTTGTGACGGGTCATTAAGAATATCTTCAAATCCAGTAGTCTCATCATTACCCCTCAAGATATCCAATGAAAGGTTTGAGCTTGGAAGAAATGGAAGACGCTGAACCTGCTGCACTGCCTTGAATTCCATTTGTAGTTTTAGTGGAGCAAATAGACCCTGGATGTTTCTCATTGTGGAAAAGCTCATTTTATCTTGGTTGAGCTGGAAATTTTTTTCTGATAGTTCAAAAGGATGACTGGGCAAAAGTTCATTTTTCACACAAGAAAAACCTTTTTGAAGAAGATCATGACTTTCAAAAGGTCCACTTGCTGAAAGTTCAGTAACTGGAATACTGTCCTTTAGCTGAGATCCAAGTCCTCTGGCATTCACCTTCAACTCGCTCTGCGAACCCATTCAACAAATATTTATTAAACGCTGTATGCCTGGATTTCAGCAGATACATAAAGTGGTGATAGAAATATCTTCCCTGCCCTTTAGGAAGTTGCAGTCACAATAATCAGATTCTCTATATTTTTCAATCCTTTACTATCAATGAAGTTATTTTAAGGGGTAAAATTATGATAGACTGGTGCTACTTGCAAATGACTATTGTGCTTAAGAAAAAAAGCATGTCTCTCTTAGTTCTTTGTCCTGTTTGTTACAATACAGAATCTTATTTGTTCAAGGTGAACAATGCAGAACAGTGTAGAGAAAGGAACATAAACTAAAAATTTTCTCCTGGGAATGTACTTCTGTATCAAATGTGAGGAGAGTCATGCCACTTCTGTATTTAAAGAAAAGAATAGTTTGTAGCCATTAATATTAGGCTAGCGCTGTTCATTGTTCAGAAACTAGTCCAGTTGATATCTGATTGGTTTTTTCCTATTATTCAGGATTGTAGACAGTTGTGTTTGTTTTTCTGTCTTCTTTACTGGTGCTGATGAGAGTCATCTTGTGGGTTTCATATTTTTGTTCCAAATGTCCTGGTGTAGGAAGTGTAAAGCAAATGTAGTAGGATAATTGTATATCTTTAGGCTGTTCTATTTATGATGTGCCAATTAACTGAAATAAATTTAACCCTGTGAAAAAAATTGATTCTATAAAAGGAAAAAGCAAATCTAGAATACATGCAAAACATCATGAATGTACATTCAAGAATTAACTAAATTCTGCTAAAATACAGATATTTCAAGAATAATTTCTGAGTAACCATACTGTTTATCACATTAATTCCCTGACTTTTGCCTTTAAAATACAATTTAACTAAAATGAATCCTGCAGCCTTGATTTGTCTGTCCAATTTTATTGCTGATAACTTGAATATGAGACATCCAACTCCTGCCATTTCTACTGTTTCTATGGTAACTAAAGTGTGCAAACCCAGCAGTATCACTTTCTTTCACAGCTGGCATTTTGTGTTCACAGTAAGAAGAGGGGTTTTAGTAAAGCATAGTCTGTTAACTGGGATGTAACTAGGTCAGAACAATTTTGGTATCCTTTTTTCATTCTTTTAGGTTTGTATGTGTGGGTGTGGGTGTATGTGCATGAGCTGCAGTTTCCTTTGTTTTTTTAATAGCATATACCTTCACTTAATTAATCACTGTCAAAGTTAGTCTTTTGAAAATTCAGCATAATATCTGTAAACACAACTCAGTGTGGAATCTTGAGGGTTATATGGAGTTGTTCTGAGACTTGCCCCTAGCCCTGTAGGTCCTTGAGTATTTCCCTTAAGAAGAAAATCGATGTGAAAATGCTTCGAAAAGTTAAATGCATTTTATTTTTATTTATTTATTTTATTTTCCATTATGATTTATTACAGGATATTGAATATAGTTCCCTAAGTTAAATGTATTTTCATGGTGATCATGTTATTTATTTTGTTATTATTGTTATTTTGAAACATCAAGTATCTTATGACCATAACACATTCACTTGTCCTGAAGGGGACAGATAATCCCAGTTAAGAGGTGTACATTAAAAAATGATTCCCTCTGTGATTCTAGATTTTTACTTGACTACAGGAACCCTTCCCTATGGATACTGCCCAAGCTCTGGGTTCCTTTCTCAGACTGTACAAAAGAGCTCACAGTCGCTGCTCCCCTAAACCATGTCACCACTGCTGCTCTCATCTCAGGCCCTACACTTAGAGCTTCCATGGGCTTCAAGTAGATCACGTCAAAGGTATTCTCTACTGACTTCAGAACTAGCTAGGTCCTCTTTTCTCTCTCTCTCTCTCTCTATCCTCATTCCATTGTGGTGCTCATATTCATATTCTCTGTTTCCACATAGTGTGACTGCAGGAACTTCTAATAAGAGCTAACAGTGATCCAAGATGAACTTCCTGCTTTTCTCCCATTCAGCAGCTCATAATCTATTTTCATTTCTTATATGAAGCAATTTTTGTTCCCTTATATCATACTTTGTGCTTTTATCTTATATCTTTATTTTAAAAGGATTTAATTCCTAAATCCAAAATTTAGGAATTGTGAACAGTGTAACAAATGGTACATAAAATGGTTTATTTGATGATTTTACAATTTAAAAAATTGTTATATCCCAGAGATTCCCATTCTCAATAAGGCCTTGAAAAATGTACTCTAAATCTGCCTTTACCTTTTTTCCACTTATTTGGGTCTCATTTACTGTGTCTAGCTTCTGTAGATGCACAGAAATTATTTTTTCTGAGTCACCAATGACCTTCTAATTGTCCCAAAGTTGCCTCTTCTCAGCTTTCATTCTGTTGCACCTGAAGGCTACCTCTTCCTTTTTAAACTCTTAGCTTCTAGAACCCTATGCTGACTGTTTTCTTACCTTGGATGCTGTTTCACCAGTTCTTTCATTGGCTCTTTTTCTTCTACCCTTTATTCCTCTCAGCATTATTTTTTTCTTATATTTTTAAAATACCATTTATCTAATTGTAAACAATACCAAAATATACAAAATCAAACATTATGGAAATATATAATGTAGTAGAAAATGATAATCTCTCCAAACCCTGCTATCAGAGATTGGGCAGGCTATATATAAAATAAATTATGCAATTTGTAAAAATTATGGGTAAGATAGATAATATAACAAAACGATGCTAATTCTAGTCATGAAAAACCTAGTCTTTCCGAGTCCCCACGTCATTCTTTATGACCGGCACCCCTCCCTAACCTTTGCCCCACCCCTCCTCTGCTGCCCCTGGGCTAACTCCCCTCCTCTCACGTTGACTGCAGCCGCATTGACCTCCTTGCTCTTTCTCCAGTGAGCCAGCCTGCCAGCTCACCAAGGTTTTTCCTCACTGCTCCGAACACCATGATCTTGCTCTGCTGCAAATCTTGTGGCAGCCCTCATCAGCTCTCAGAGCACAGGCTTGACAGTGCTCAAGAACCCATCCAGTTCTGCTACCCAAATGACTTGTGCCAAAAGCAGAACCACTGGAAACAGCAAGCAGGCCCTACCTAGGGTTTCCTTCTCTTTAGAATCATCAGTGCCTTATCACTCTGTTCTCCCCGATGCCCACTGTTCTCCTTAGCGTGTCTCTGCTTTACCTGCCTCAAGCCTTTCAAGTTGCTCTTCCCTTGTTACTACACTTTCTTCAGGTCTTATCCCAGATGTTACCTTCTCAAAGAGGCATTATGTAAGTAATTTAAAATTATGCTTAAATAATGTTGAAAATAACACCCTGCCAACCCACTCCCAACAGTACCTATCCCCATTCCTTGCTTTATATATTATCTTACAAAGCATAACAGTCAAGAGCCTATCACTTAACTCAATAACTGGAATATTACCAATAGCTTGCTTCTATATATGTTTTTTCCCTCATCCTGTCCTCTTAACTCCTCCCAAGAGGTAACAGATATCCCGAATTTTGAACCTATTATTCACTCCTTTTAAAAAATAGGTTTATCACATTTGTACATATGCCTAAACAGAACATTTTTTAGCTTTGCTCGGTTTTAAGTTTTATGAAAATGGCATCCTGCTGTATATAGTCTTCTAAAACCTGCTTTTTTTTCTCTCAACATAATGCTTCCAAGATCTGAACATTTTTTACTTTTATTTGTAATTCAGTGATTTTCACTGCTGTTTTAAAATTCATTGTGTGACTCCACCACAATTAATTTCTCCATTTTCCTATTGGCTAGAAATTTGGGTTGCATCCCGATTTTTTTTTTTATTACAAACTGTGCTGCTATGAACATTCTTTGGTGTTTCTAAAAACGGAATTACTGAGTCAAAGGGTATGCAATTGTTCAGTTTTACAAGATGATGCCAAATTGTTTTCCAAAGAAGTTGTACCAATTTATTCTCCCACCAGCAGTGTATTGGAGTTCCCCTGACCTACTTCCTACTCAGCTGTTCTTAATTTTTAACCAATCTGCTAGGTGTAAAATGGTATCTCACTGTGATTTTAATTTGCATTTTCCCCATTATTGATGAGGTATAGCTTAGTGGTTAAACATTTTCTTCTTTTTGTTAAATCCCTGTTCGGACATTTTGTCCATTTTTCTGTTAGTTTGTTTTTCATATTGATTTGTAGGAGTTCTTTATTCTGGATACTAAACCTTTGTTACTGATAAGTGTTGCAAATACTTCTGCCTGTTTGTGCTTTGTCTTTTTATTTTCCTTATCTTTGATAACTGGAAGTTATTTTAATAGACAAATTTATCAGTCTTTTCTCTTATGGTTATTCTTTGTATCTTGTTTAAGAAATTCTTCCTCACCTCAGAAAGATATTCTTGAATTTTTTTTTTCCTCCAAAGTTTTAAAGTTTTGCTTTTCACATTTAATTCCTTAATCCTCCTGAAATTGTTGTTTATATGATATGAGGTGAGGATTCATTTTACTTATTTTTTTCCCGTTTGGATAACCTGTTGTGCCAGCACCATTTATTGATTAGTTCTTCCTTTCTCCACTGACCTGAAGTTCTCTCTCAGTATCGTGGTTCCATCTGGGTTCTCCATTCTCTCCCATTGATCAGTTTGTCTATCCCTGTACTAGAACTACACTGTTTAATCACTATAGCTTTAAAATAAATCTTGATATAATGTTTTGAGCCAGATTCCTCTCCTCATCCCCTACCCCTAACACTTTGTGAATATCTTGGCTATTCTTAGCTCTCTGCTCTTTCACATACATTTTAAAATCAGCTTTTCAAGTTCCACAAGGAAACTCTGATGGAATTTTGATTGAAATTGCATTGAATATACAGATAAGTACTGGGAGAATTGATGTCTTTACTATATTGAGTCTTCTTATCTATTAACATGAGCTCTTAATTTATTTAGAGCTTCTTAATATCATTTAAAACAAGGTTTCAAGGTGTTCTGTATAAAAATCTTGTAAATCTTTTGATATATTTATTCCTAGGCACCTTATAGTTTTTTGTTGTTGTTGCTATAGAAATGCTGCCTTTGAAAAATTATATTTCCTAGCGTTTTTTTTTCTGATATACAGAAATACAGTTGGCTTGTTCATATTGTTCAAGTAGCCAGATGTTCTAAACTCTCTTACTTTTGCTAATAATTTGCCTGTAAATACTTTTTTCTATGTAGAAAATTATATTATCGGAAAATAACAGTAGTTTTATTTCTACCTGTCTAATGCATATGTCTTTAATTATTGTTTTATATACTAGACTTATAGTACAGTGTTGATTTTAGAAGCGTTAATAGTGGGTATTCTTACATTATTCCTGATTTTAAAGGGAATGATTTCAATGTTTCTTTCTTAGTTTTTGATACATACCCATTATCAGGTTAAGGAAGTTTTTTCTAGTCTAACTTGCTTAGAGTTTTTATCATGACTGGGTGTTAAATTTTATGAGCTGCTTTTTCAGCCTCTATCAAGATAATTAAATTATTTTTCTTTTTTAATCTGACACTGTGGTGATGGACTTATATAGATTTTCTTTTTTTTTTTTTTTTTTAATTTTATTTATTTATTTTTGGCTGTGTTGGGTCTTCGTTTCTGTGCTAGGGCTTTCTCTAGTTGTGGCAAGCGGGGGCCACTCTTCATCGCGGTGCACGGGCCTCTCATTATCGCAGCCTCTCTTGTTGCGGAGCACAGGCTCCAGACGCGCAGGCTCAGTAATTGTGGCTCACGGGCCTAGTCGCTCCGCGGCATGTGGGATCTTCCCAGACCAGGGCCTGAACCCGTGTCCCCTGCATTGGCAGGCAGATTCTCAACCACTGCGCCACCAGGGAAGCCCTAGATTTTCTTATATTAAGCCATCCTGGCATTCCTTTTTCTGGACTTGGCTTATTACTATTTTGTTTAATATTTTTGAGTGGAGTTGGCCTGAAGTTTTTCTTATACTTTGCTTGGTTTTGCTATCAAGGTTATACTGGCTTTCTAGAATGTGTTGGGAGTATTCCCTCTTCTATTCTCTGAAAATGTTTGAATCGGATTGAAACAATCTTCACTGAAAATTTGGAGAACTTGCCTCTGTGATCATCTGTTTTCTTGATAGCAAGATTTTTTTTTTTAACATCTTTATTGGAATATAACTGCTTTACAATGGTATGTTAGTTTCTGCTTTATAACAGAGTGAATCAGCTATACATATACATATATCCCCATATCTCCTCTCTCTTGCGTCTCCCTCCCCCCTCCCTATCCCACCCCTCTAGGTGGTCACAAAGCACTGAGCTGATCTCCCTGTGCTATGCGGCTGCTTCCCACTAGCTATCTGTTTTACATTTGGTAGTATATATAAGTCCATACCACTCTCTCACTTTGTCCCAGCTTACCCTTTGGTAGCAAGATTTTTAAGTACAGTTTTAATTTATTTACTACTTCTTGGTTTCTTAAGGTTTTCTAATTCATTTTGAGTCAATTTGTAGGTTACAGTTTCTTGAATTTGCCTATTTTGTATATATTTTTAAATTAATAGATACAGTTTTTTAATAGGGTTCTTTTATCTTTCTAACCTCCACTGAATCTATAGTTATGTTCCTTTTTTTAATTTGTAATATCGTCTATTTGCACCTTCTCTCCTTTTGATGTAGTTGTCCTAAAGGCTTCATAAATCCTTTCTTGTTCATAAATTCCTGCCCTTAACCTTTATCTTTATACTTCTACTTTCTTTTGTTTTAGTCTGTTGAATTTTGTTTTGTTTTGTTTTAACTTCTTAACTTAGGCACATAATTATTTTCAGCCTTTCTTCCTAACATAAATATTTAAGGCTATACATTTCCCTTGTAAGTTCCACAGGTTTTGATAGGTCGTACTTTAATTATTCCACTTCTGAGTATTTTAAATTTCTTCATACTTTCTCCTTTTACCTTTGAATAATTTAGAGGTATTTTTACATTTCCAAATATATGGAGTTTTAGATTTATACTTTTGTAATTGACTTTTTTTTTTTTTTTTGGCTGCATTGGGTCTTCATTGCTGTGCGTGGGCTTTCTCTAGTTGTGACGAGTGTGGGCTTTTCATTGAGGTGGCTTCTCTTGTTGCGGAGCATGGGCTTTAGGCATGCGAGCTTCAGTAGTTGCAGCACGTGGGCTTAGTAGTTGCGGCACACGGGCTTCAGTAGTTGCAGAGCGTGGGCTCAGTAGTTGTGGCGCACAAGCTTAGTTGCTCCACGGCAAGTGGGATCTTCCTGGACCAGGGCTCGAACCTGTGTCCCCTGCATTGGCAGGCTGATTCTTAACCACTGCACCACCAGGGAAGTCCTTGTAATTGACTTTTAACTTAATTTCATTGTGGTCAGAGAACATAGTCTGTTTGATAACAATTCCTTGAAACTTCTTGAGACCTGCTAGTACACTAACAACATTTGTAAACGTTCCATGTATGCTTGAAAAAAAAATGTGTATTCTCTAATTATTGGGTAAAAAGTTGTGTATATGCCTGTTAGATCAACTTTGTTAATTGTGTCCTTTGGATGGTCTATATCTTACTAATCTTTTGTCTGCTTGACATATCAATTATTGAGAAAAGTTTGTTATCCTTGGTCTTTTCCCTCCCTGAAATTATATCAAATACATATATATTTCAAGTACATAATGAGTTTTAGGAGTGTTCTCTCTTCCTGGTGAATTGATCTTGTATCATTACATGGTGACCATCTCTACTCCTAATAATGCTTTTGTCTTAAAAGCTATTTTGTCTGACATTGCTATAGTTGATTCTTTTAGCAGTTTGCCTGCTCTATCTTTTAATAGCCTTTTACTTTCAGCTTTTATGGTCCTTCCACTTAGATGGATCTCTTGTAAATAGTATGTGAATGGATTAAAGTATGCTTTTAGCAGGAAAATGTATTGTTTTAGTCCTTAGGCCTAAGTTAGGAAGTTTTTCCTACAGAGAGGGTTTCCTTTTGCTTCTTCTGGTTTACTTTAGTCCCCATGGGAGTCTTGACTGATTGTCAGGTAACAGGCTCAGTTTCTTCACCTTGCTGGTGGTCCAGGGTTCAGTGTCCCCAGTGAAGTGTGTTACTGGCATCTGCTCCCAGGTCCATCCTGCCTTTCCTTCCTTCTCCAGCCCTTATTTGGGGGTGTGGCCGGGGTTGTTGTAGATATCCCTTATCTCAGTGGTTCCCTAGACTTTTTGGCACCAGGGACCAGTTTCTTGGAAGACAGTTTTTCCACAGATTGGGGTGGGGAGGATGGTTCAGGCGGTAATGTGAGCGATGGGGATTGATGGGGAGCGATGGGGAGCGGCAGATAAAGCTTTGCTCACTTGCCTGCCGCTCACCTCCTGCTGTGCAGCCGGACTGGTACTGGTCTGCGGCCCGGGGGTTGGGGACCCCTGCCTTATCTCTTGTGAGACCAAGGATCCTTCAAGGAATGTTTCTTAGGCAGCATATATATTGTTGTTCTGTAATGGCAGGGTCTCCTAGAGCACCTATTCAACCATAATACCAGATGCGGAAATCTCTTTGTGTTCTCCTTATTTAATTGTTTTCCACAGTACTTACCAATACTGATGTACTATACATTTGTTATTTATTGCCCTTCTCTTCCCACTAGAATGTAAGCTCCATGAGGTCAAGGATCTTGCCTGGTTTTGTTTACTACTGTATCTCTAGCATCTAAATCACTGCTAGATACTCAATCAATATTTGTTGAATGAGTGACTGTGGAGGGTAGTGAAGGCGGTGCAAAAAAAGCAATACCAAATCTTGAACTTTTACCTTGAAATGCTCTTATGTGTTGCTCCATGACCATTGTCACAAGTTAGGGACCCCTTACTTTTCCCTTGACTATTGTAGCCCACTTCCAGCTGGTCTCTGTCTCTGCTTTGTGGTCCATCTTTCCTTCTCAGTTCATCCTTCACAGTGCTACCAGAGTTTTTTCCTAAATATAGATCTGATTATCTCACTGTCTTGTCTCGGCTTAGCCTATAGCGTAAATTGTAGTTTCTTTAATGTGACGTTTAATTTCCAACATAGTTCCTAGCCTTATTTCTATACTGAACATTCTATGCTCTAGTCATAATCAAAATACTTGTAGGCTCTCCCCGTCTGTCATGTCCATGGGTTTTCTTTGTGACCAGGCTCTTACTTTTAGGATTCTCTAAGCCTGAAAAGTCATTCTTCTGTTTATGCTTATCAAAATCTTAGTCATTCTTAAATTCATCTAAAGTCACCTCCTTCCTAAAGACTATCCTGATACTCACTGGGAAGAATGATCTATTCCTGGCAATTTATTTTGCTGTTTTGGTACTTTCTGTAATCTGCCTTGTACTCTAAAAAGTATTCTGTCTGTCTTTCCCTACTAGATATTAAGCTCCTTGAAGTCAAGGGCTTCATGTTTTATTTCTCTTTGTTTCCTGAAAGTCTGCAGGACAGTGTTTTATACATAATGGATCTTTGATAAATAGTTGTTAAACTTGAATTTTGAAGGTTTGTTTTTTTGTCTGATTTTATTTTTCTCTTTCTGCTACAGTAAACTAATCTTGTCTCATGTCTTCAATTATCACACTCCAGTGACAATAACTTTCAAATCTAAATCTTTGTGTTTCCCTGGTGGCACAGTGGTTAAGAATCCGCCTGCCGGGCTTCCCTGGTGGCGCAGTAGTTGAGAGTCTGCCTGCCAATGTAGGGGACACGGGTTCGAGTCCTGGTCTGGGAGGATCCCACATGCCACGGAGCAACTGGGCCCGTGAGTCACAATTACTGAGCCTGCGCATCTGGAGCCTGTGCTCTGCAACGGGAGAGGCCACGATGGTGAGAGGCCCGCGCACCGCGATGAAGAGTGGCCCCCGCTTGCCGCAACTAGGGAAGGCCCTCACACAGAAACGAAGACCCAACACAGCCATAAATAAATAAATAAATAAAAAAAAAAAAAAAAAAAAAGAATCCACCTGCCAATGCAGGGGACACAGGTTTGAGCCCTGGTCCAGGAAGATCCCACATGCTATGGAGCAACTAAGCCCATGTGCCACAACTACTGATCCTGCGCTCTAGAGCCCACGAGCCACAACTACTGAGCCCGCGTGCTGCAACTACTGAAGCTCATGCACCTAGAGCCCATGCTCCGCAACAAGAGAAGCCACCACAATGAGAAGCCCGCTCACTGCAACGAAGAGTAGCCCCCGCACCGCAACTAGAGAATGCCCACATGCAGCAGTGAAGATCCAACACAGCCAAAAATAAATAAATAAAATATAAATTTATTTTTAAAAAAATCTAAATCTTCCTATTTCCACTCCCCTGGCTAGTACAACTAGGCCTCTCACATCACTCAAACTCAATGTGCCATCTCTTTCTCTTTGTTATTCCCCCTCCCAAATCAGTACCTCTCATAAATTTTCTATCACAAGGGCATCATTCTTCCAGTCCCATAAACTCAAAACGTTAATGAAACCTTTATCACCCTTTGTCTTAATTTTCTGCCTTCAACTATTCACAAAGTCCTGTTAATTCCTCCTTTAAAATGTTCCTCAGCTCCATAACTCCCTCTTCATTTCAGCTGAGAAGTCCTTGGATGAAGTACTTATCACCTCACACCCAGTTCTGATACCTCCGTCTTTCCTGTAATCTCACTGCCTGTAATACGTATAAAGGTCCGATTACTTCACCTGGCAATTAAGACTCTGCAGGGTCTAGGTTCATTCTACCACCTCCAACATGAGTCCTCTGCCTTCTGTCAAGTCAGACTTATTACTCTCTCCTAAGCTTACTTCATTCATAGCCCTTACCTTTCTTCTGCTCTGCCATTCTAGCTTCTGTTCATTTTTCAGGATCTGGATAATGGACATTGCCGCTGCCCCACCTCCAGTGAACATTTCCCTTAACGATGGAAACTCTTGTTAATCAGTTCCTTCTTTGAACTTTTTTTTCTTTAATGCTTATTGTTTTCATTGAAACTTTAAAAAGAGCTGGAAAATTGGAAGAGATCTTAAAAGTAATCTAGTTTAACCTCTAACCCAAGATCTCAGTCCTCTCCATAACTCATAATTAGCATTAGCTTCTAGAATTATACAAAACTTCTGATATTTCTTTCTACTTATGTAGTGAGCATCTGGAGGTTAGGAACTTGGTTTACTGTGCTTTTATTTTTCCTCTTAATTCTTAGTATGGTTAGTATGGTTCTTTCTCCCTAGAAGACACTAAAAATATATTCATTGATTAAATAAATGAATCATAAATTTTTCTCTCCAAAGAGTTTACAGAGGAGACTTACTTGCCCAAAAGCGTGTATCTTCACAGTTTTTCTGTTTCCAAATGTCTACAAAAAAGGATGACTTAAAAGACGCGGGATACATTTGCAGCCTACTCTTTTCTTTATATAGCTCTGTATTAGCCTTGGTTTTTATTTTCCTACATCTTGAGATTATATTTGGAATTTCTCACTTTTGCATGAACTATGGCTGAAAATGTGTATGAATTTTAATGGAGTCTGCTGAATGTTGACCATGTTTTCCTATAGTAGCTTAGAAATATTTAGCAAGGAATATTCCACTTGATTCATTTAAATGAAGGTAGTTATATTGTGGCTGGAAATTTTATGTAAAAATTTTCAACCACAAAAGCCCTTTATTGTGGGCAGCAATAGGACAGCTTATAATTTGTGCAGGTTTAAGAATTATTATTACTCATTACTTTTGTGGGGTAAATAGAAATGACAGCTTTAATTCCTTTGTGATTTTTTGGTATGATATGATTTTGAAAATAAGATGTTTCTATAGCAAGGATGTTTTTGGAAAGTTAGTGCTAACTTCAAGTATGTCAAATGCTTTAACTATATAGAGGGTACTTGATATTCAATTATAGTTTTGATGAAAATCCAAAAGTGATATTTTCATATTATAAGAACTTTTTTCCATTTTAGAGCATGTCAAAAGAATAAATATAGTAATTTGAATGCTCTATTTTTATTTCTAGAAACCAGCAAATATCCTAGTAATGGGAGAAGGTCCTGAGAGGGGGAGAGTCAAAATAGGTAGGTAATTATTTCTAAAATAATTTACTAAGAAATTGAAGTGACTGCAAAGATGTTTTCCCTTTTTAATACTCTTATTTAAGTAGTTAATTTAAAAATTAATTCCTCATAATATTTGTAGAAAAGATGTTGGGAAATGTAGATAGATAGTTTGTAAAATCCCTCAGATTTATTCCCAAAATAAGGCTCTATAATTCTAAGCTGAAGCAAGCAAAAACTTCATTCCCATACAATACCCCGAGCATGTGTTTATGCTACTATTACTGTCCTGCACAGTCACCCTAAACATAATCTCTGAATCTTACTTTTGTCTCAGCTTTACCAAATGTTGTTTCCCGGAATACATCCCTCCCACCCTGACCTAGTACATACAGATCTTCACAGATACCTCCCCCCGCCCTCCCCTCCCTCCACCACATGTCCTGTGCCAGGTACTAACATACCTTTTCCAAATGAATGTATATGTTTATAGACTCTCTTGCTTGCCAGTCTTAGATTAAGGCACTGGCAGAAGTCTTGTCTCTGTATTAAAAATTTCTTTGCAACTTGAAAGTTCTGAAAGAAATTGGCATCATTTATACCTATGACATATTTGGGGAGAAAATGAGCTAAGAAATGCTTTGTTCTAATTTCTTATAATAGAACTTAACATTTATTGAATGTCCAATGCTTTTTAGAAAGATCTTAAAGTAAATTTTGTTTCATCAACCTGCTTTCTTTGCTGTTAGAATATATCATGCTCGAAGTGATGCGGAATTGTGCTAACTTGACGTACTACAAATTCATTCTGTTCTGCTTCAACCAAGCGTGCCCTGCTGCTTGGTTTTCTAGTTCTTCAATTAATTCACTAGCCCAGTTCCTGAAGAAGCTGTTCTAAACCAACTTTTCTTTCTTTAAACCTCTACTCTGAGTTTACTGAGATTGAGTCATAAAAAAATTCTGTTGATGTTAAGAACCAGGTGGCTGCTTTCCTTCCCTTTCCACTTTCCTTCCTCCTCCCTCCTCCCTCCCATCCCCTTTCTACCACTCCTCACTTTTCTGTTTCACTCTCACACTTTTACTTGGAGGCATTTATTGAGTACCTAGTTTTTGCTAGACCCTCATGAAAGGGAAATAAAGGATAGTCCTTCTATGGGGGATACTAAGATAGATACTTTCAAACGTTATCTCATTTGCTTTACACAACCACCCTCTATGGTAGATACTGCAGATAAGGAAAGCTGGATTTAGAGAGACTGTAGCTTACTCAGCCTTTCAAAGGAAGAACTTGAATTCCAAGTCTGGGGTCTCTTTCCCTTCAAACACTGCTACCTAGTGATATCGGAGTTATCTGGTATGACCTCACTGACCACTTTTTGTCAGCACAGCTCTGCCTTTCAAACAGTCTCAGAGAGAGAGTGACTCTTTCTCCTAAGTCCTATCTGATGTCCTTCCTAGCTTCTAAGTATCTCCTGCTGTACTTGAGCCCTTCCTATTACAGTATCTCCATTCTCCCCTACTCAAGTTTCTCCTCTTCACCTTTAAACATTCATAATCCTCACCCCAATTTTTTTTTTAACATCTTTATTGGAGTATAATTGCTTTACATTGTTGTGTTAGTTTCTGCTGTATAACACAGTGAATCAGCTATATGTATACATATATCCCCATATCCCCTCCCTCTTGCATCTCCCTCCCACCCTCCCTATCCCACCCCTCTAGGTGGTCACAAAGCACCGAGCTGATCTCCCTGTGCTATGCAGCTGCTTCCCACTAGCTACCTATTTTATATTTGGTAGTGTGTGTGTGTCAGTGCTACTCTCTCACTTCGTCCCAGCTTACCCTTCCCCCTCCCCGTGTCCTCAAGTCCATTCTCTACGTCTGTGTCTTTATTCCTGTCCTGCCCCTAGGTTCTTCAGAACCTTTTTTTTTTTTTTTAGATTCTATATATATATGTTAGCATACAGTATTTGTTTTTCTCTTTCTGACTTACTTCACTCTGTATGACGGTCTCTAGGTCCATCCACTTCACTACAAATAACTCAATCTCGTTTCTTTTTATGGCTGAGTGATATTCCATCGTATATATGTGCCATATCTTCTTTATCCATTCATCTGTCGATGGACACTTAGGTTGCTTCCATGTCCTGGCTATTGTAAATAGAGCTGCAGTGAACATTGTGGTACATGACTCTTTGTATTATGGTTTTCTCAGGGTATATGCCCAGTAGTGGGATTGCTGGGTCGTATGGTAGTTCTATTTTTAGTTTTTTAAGGAACCTCCATACTGTTCTCCGTAGTCCTCACCCCAGTTTAACATAAATTTTCTCATATCCATTTTGTTTTCTTTACCATTTGTTCAGTTTTTCCCCTTGTTCCTCCACTTCTAAAATACATGATGTTTACGCATTGGTTTCAGTTACCCTAATTTGTTATTATCTGACGTCTTAATTCCGCCCCTCTATTGAAACTGCTCTCTAAAAGGCCATCTATGATCTCTGTCTTACCAAATCTAGTGGCCTGTGTTTAGTTGTTGTTTTCCTTTATTGTCTTGTTATTTGTTCTTCTGGCTAGTCTGGCCTTGTGACCGTCTTTTCCTTTGGTCTATATGACATCATGTAATTCTATCTACTACTTTTGCTGTTACTTCTGTATTTTATTCATTTTTGCCTCTTATTCCTATTATCCTTTTGTTTCAAGACAGCCTAGGCACTGGCTTGGGACATGGCCTCCCTCTACAATTACTTTTTTAGGGAATTGATAAGTTGTGGCCTCAAAAGCTTGGGTTCTATGAAAATGATTCTAAGATCTGGATCTCAAATCCTATTCTCTCACCCTAGATGAAATGTTTATCTCTATTTGGATGTTCTGCTGGCAACCTATATTGTATTAATTCCAAACCAAATTCATCATCATCATCTTATACTCTCCCATGCTGTACCAGTCATCACATTTATCCCAGTCACCAAACTTAATGTCTTCTTACTCTCCCAAATAGTCCTACTACTCCTCAACATAAACTCTGTATTCTAGCCAGGCCAGTTAATTGCCTTATTGTTAAGAGTTTTAGGATTATAATTCTATCCAAGATTAGAGATAAAATCAGGGTTAAAAGTAAGCAATAATTGGTATTAAAGGTCTAGTGAACAATTAATCTAGTTGATTAAATTGTTTTTAAATTTTGTTTTAATAGCACATTATTTTTTTAAAAAATCAGTAATGCTCTGATGTCTATGCTTCACACTTTATAACAGTTCTTTTTTGACTGAAAGGGAAAGTATAGTCAAGTGGAAAACATACTGTACCCTTCCCTGTATCTGAGGCTTCCCCTCCCCAGCAACCTGAAGACTTTCAGGCCTTACCTAAAATGCTCATCGCCGCCTTTACTGTTCACAATGATCCATCCTTCAGAATCCAGCTCAAGTTCCACTTGCGATTTAGTCCACTCCTACAAATGTTTATCACACATTGTTCCAGGTAAAACTGTGAAGGAGACATAACCTCTTCCCTCAAGGGACTTCAAGTCTAGTAGAAACCAGCAGCAACTCTCCTTTAGTCTTACAGTACTTATCCTTTTTATTTTTATCTACTCCCATGTATTTTGTCATCTCACCTTCATGTAAGCTCCTTGGCAGTAGACATTGCCTTCTGCTGCTTTTCTATCATTTGATACTGTCTAATTAGCACCCACATCAGAATTTTACTACCCCTGTCTGTTGAATTGAACAATTTCACTCATATCTAACTGTAGGAAAATAGGTGTTAGGAATGTTTAGGCTAATTACCTTTTGTCTAAATTAGTAATTATTTGAAAAATGGTTTGAAACTCCTTTAAAGTTCATACAATAGATGGGAATTGTTTTTAAGAATATCTATTGTTTCGTTTGGCCTTGATTTCATTTTTCAGTGAATAGATGTGGCTTATATAAAACTAAGAAGGTGGAGAATAAGGGGAGAAATACTGGCTTTAGCCTTTACTTAAAAATAGCATGCTTTTCAATGTATGAAAGAGTATTCCATCATATTACTTTGCCATCAGCAACAATCAGCATCTACTAAATATATAGAGCAGTGCTTTGAGGTAGGTGTAATATTGGTAGAATAGTTTTGAATATTTGCATTTGCTATAGGGAAATTTGCTTAAGAAAGTGTAGGTATCAGCATAGGCATCCTTGAGTAGCTTTATTTTTTAAGATCTGGGTCCTCCAAAGCATTCTCAGAAAGTCTTGTAAATTATTCAAACTCTAAAGAAACAAAACCCTTGTAAATTAAAAATTTAATGTATATCATAGCATATTGGTTTTAGATTAAATGATACTTTGTAGTTGAAACTTTAGTGTACTATTTGTGCATTGTATAGTATACTAGCGACCCTTAACAATCAAAATATACTGTGTATATTATATATTTCATATTGTAGAGGTTTATCATTTTTGTGATTTTTGCCTTTGTGACATGCAGTTATCATATGTATAATCTATTGGATATCAGTTCCATGGTTAAGAATGTAGCTGCTAAATTGTAACATGCTTTTTGTTTGTACTGGCATTTTCATTTCCTATCCCTGTGACTCTGGGCAAGTCATTGAACTGCTTTGGGCCTTAGATTCTTCATCACAGAAGTGTGGCAGGGGCAGTACTTATTAAACCAGCATTCTTATGAGGATTAGACGAAGTGATTTATGATGTATGTGAAAATCATTTGTAAACTCCGAAGTGCTTTATAGGTATAAGGTATTTATTCTTTAGGAAATCTTAAGAAAATTAGTCACCAACACCTTATTATAGTAATAGTCTTTTTACTACTTTTGTGTACCTCTAATATTTTAGTTAGCTTTGGTACAGACCTTTGTTAAATGCTGAATTATAACATTCTCTCTTATGTGTTCTATATATGTTCTTGGAAACATGTATGTGATGTGCTGGTAACTGTACAACAACTGGCTCTCTGGGGGAATAACCCCCAATTTGTAGCATTTGCTGTTTTCCATGATGTAAATACTCCCACCATAGCCAATTTCAAGCCACAAACATGACATTACTGAACACTGAGTTCAAAAGATGTGTATAAATCGGCTCTGCTGGGTCCATAAGAGCCAACCAACTCTAGCACACACTGAACTAAGATATAGTCAGTTTTTTTTCGATATATAGGCATACAGAAGTCATAATTAATCATGGAAACTTTTAGACTATTTTCTATTTTAAAAATATTTAAGAATATTATTCTGTCTCTGAAAGCCAGGAATCTGAAGTAGGACCTGGATTTTAATTCTGACTCTGTAGTTACTAGTTCTATGACCTTGGACAAGTCAGAATATCTCTAAGCCTCAGTTTCTTCATCAGTAAAATAGGCACAATAATAGTATCTACCTCAGAAGGGGAGATCTGGTGCCTGGTACAGACCACTGGTTGAAAAGGGAGGAAAAAGGATTGCTTTATAAGGTTAGTGGCTATTGTCATCAACCTTGCATGGTTATAATAGCTTGCCAACCTGATTTCTTATTTTATTTTTTAGCTGACATGGGTTTTGCCAGATTATTCAATTCTCCTCTAAAGCCACTAGCAGATTTGGATCCAGTAGTTGTGACTTTTTGGTATCGGGCTCCAGAACTTTTGCTTGGTGCAAGGCATTATACAAAGGCCATTGGTAAGTTAGTCTAAAATGATTTACTTATAATTGGTAAGTATTGCATTATCATATCATTATCATATGATATTGCATTATCATAAATACTAAATGGTATAATAATAAAGCTGCTTTGTTAAAACCACTTTAAATTTCTTTGTAAAAGTCCTGTTGTTGTTTATATTCCCAGATTTTATATTCTGGTAGATTTGGATTTTTAACTATATAGAATATGATTCCTTTAAAAAAAGAAATCATTTTCTTTCAGAGGATAGAAGTATCTGATCTTGTTGAGTTGCTATAGAAACGATAACATGCAAATGTTATTTTTTACTTACTATCGATCAGAAGAACTGGAGAGAGGTTTAGACTTGTTTCCTTCACAAAAAGAAAAACAGAAAAACGGGAGTAGTGTAGTTATTGGAGAGAGCCCCTTCTATTTGGGGAAAAGTTAGTCAGTCAGTCCTTTCCTAAGCAAGAAACAATATGACTAATCTTTCTCTCTTGCCATTACAGTTTTCAGAATGGCAGTTTCTCCATTAAGGTAGGAAATAGAGCCTGGGTAGATTAGCTGTGCTCAGCATCTTGCCATCTCACCAAGTGAAAGAACTGAGTAAGAAAACCTGTTACAAACATACTCCGTAAAATTTTAAGTCTCCTTCAGAACAGAGGCATCAGAGATTTTGCTACCTGTCATTACAGTGTCCTCAGAGGTCCCAGCTGCTAATTGAGGGAGTCAGGAAGAGAGAGCTGTCCTCAGACCTAGATATTGCTTTAAAGGAGGTAAAAAGAGAGGGTAGGGAGGGAGTAAATAGTACCATTAATGTGAAGGGCTAGTTCTGTAAGGTACTTAAATTTGCTAAGTGTGTTTCTTTAAATTTTCCTTTTCTTGAATTTTCTGTTTACTTGTATTAGACTAATATCTGTTTTGACTACATTTAGGTGCTTTTGTTGAGTTCTATTTGATAAAGGCACTTAAGCTATAAAATTATTAAAAATAGACAAGTAAGCTCAATCCTTTTTCTGTTAAGCTTATGAAAAACCTCCTGGCAGCCAAAGAACTATAAATGAAGTTCTCACGTTTGAAAAGATTAGACTCATAATTAACCTATTATTCATGGGTAAAAAGGGAAACAAAAATTAAAATATAGTAATGTCCTCATTCGTCAGGAGGTCTGATTTCTGCAAAACTCAGATACCCAGAACACATTTATACTTTCTTTGTCTAGGGATTGAGACACTAGCACAGTGTGGAATATTATAATTCTTCATAAATACTGCTAAAGGATTTTGTTAAATTAGTGAAAAAGGCTATGAGTAGCCACAGCACTGTGAGGAAAACCAGTTTGTGTTTGATAGTAGAGGAGTGTGAGACTGAACTTAGACCTGTCCCCTGGCAGTTGAGCTTACAGTAATAAGGCCCCTTACCAGAGGCTGCCACTCTGTCTGCCAAGGACAGTGGCAGCTGTCTTTGAATGAAGGAGAACTACAAAAAGCAAATGGAAGAGATGGAGCGGTCCTTAGAATGAGGAGTGAAAATCAGACCCTGACTCTATTTACATTCCAGTGAATGACTTTTACTGAGGGGCTATATTTTTGAGACATTTAGAATTATGTTTGCTTTTTCTGTTATTAGGTCTCTCTATTGAGAACAGTAAAATCTAGACAATCTCAGAAGGCACCAGAGGATAGGAAGAAACCAAATGTAAGCCAGAGAGAAGGGGAGTGTCAGTTGGAAGCAACAGGTGGTGCCTTAGAACAGGACTGATGGTGAGATAACCCAGGGCATAGGGTGGGAGTACAGGGTGTGATAACAGCAGACACCCATGTGCATTGGGCTCTTACCAAGCACTATGCAGTCTATGTCTAGAAGGGAGAGTTCCAGTAAGAAAAGGCAGGTTCAGCCAAAAACCTTGTTAAACTAAATAATGCCCCACCAAAATCTGTCTCACTCTCAGAGATTCTTAGCAAACCCATGGTAGTGAGGCCTGTGTTTAACATGTGCCACTGGTGATTCTGTTGTATGTGGTCCCCACACTTTGAGAAGCATAGTTTTATGAATATTTTCTGATTAACTGTTCTACTGTTGGAATAAAAAATAGATGTGTTTTTTTGGAAATAAAGGTAATTGGGTATGAATTGGAAACCAACTATATTTCTTATTTCCTCAGGGTAAAGAGAACTGAAATTGAATTTTAACCAGCTTGCGACTTACTTACTCAGTAAAAATAAGATTTACGAATTAAAGATAAAAACATAATTGCTAATTTCTAATTTTAGTCAAGTCCCAATTACTTATTCTGGATAGAAGTTAAGAAAAAACCTAAGACATAGAAAAAGAGTAATCCCTACATTAGTTATCTTTAGGCTTGAAATGTATTCATAGCAGACGTATTAAATACACACATTCACTCATTCTTCTTTTTTATAAATAAGTTTATTTATTTATTTATTTATTTATTTTTGGCTGTGTTGGGTCTTTGTTGTTGCGCGCGGGCTTTCTCTAGTTGTGGCGAGGGGGGGGCTACTCTTCGTTGCGGTGCGCGGGCTTCTGATTGCGGTGGCTTGTTGTGGAGCACGGGCTCTAGGTGCATGAGCTTCAGTATTTATGGCACGTGGGCTCCGTAGTTGTGGCTCACGGGCTCCAGAGCGCAGGCTCAGTAGTTGTGGTGCAGGGGCTTAGTTGCTCTGCGGCATGTGGGATCTTCCTGGACCAGGGATCGAACCCGTGTCCCCTGCAGTGGCAGGTGGATTCTTAACCACCGTGCCACCAGGGAAGTCCTGTGTGTTCTTTTTAAAAAAAATACTTATTAAACAGCATTTATTTAAGTGGGCGAGTATGAACATACATCTCACAAAAATTAATTCACATGTACATTTGGCAAAACATTGTGAATATAACATTATACTCAGAATCTAAATTAAAACTATATTATAGTCTTTCAATGTATAAAATCCAAATAGAATAATCCATAACTGGTTATTTGAAATAGTTAATAAAACTTTGAAAGATGCCTAATTTTATCTTGGCACGTTGGAGAGTTGGGGCACCATCTAAGTGAATATGTTCGGATCACATCTTTCTCTACTGGTGTCGTGCAATGTCTATATATACTTGTATTTATCAGCTTCTAGAGCTTACTGTTTGTTGACAAAACTGAATTTGGTGTATTTCAGACAAAAGTTGAGTTTTTCCAGATCATCTTGTGTGATCTGTACTGTCTGTCTAGACTGACAACTCAGAAATTCTGCTCTGTCATTATGCATCTGATTGCTTTAAAGAAATGTATCACCATACCTGACGATGATATTATTTCAGTCTATCAGATCTTGAGTATTATGCCTTGTAGTAGGTTATCAGTTGACTCCTTTGGCAATTGAATTATTAATAGTGGTTTGAAAGGCTTTTGCCTAAATGTAAAGTAAATTCATTGCTTGCTAAATTGAGTTTCCCAAGCTTATCTTGATCAGGAAATTTACAAGAAAATGTATTTTATTTGGCTTTCAATATGTTATGTGATGATACAGCTATTTCATGTGATATAGATGTTTTCTTAATATACTTATTGTATTTTGTGTATTGCTTCACTGAAAAGTTTTTAAAAATTTTTTTATTTTGGGGATTCTTTATAAAAGTTATACTTGATATACGATGTTATATTAGTTTAAGATGTACAACATAGTGATTTGATATTTTTATACATTATAAAATAATCACAATAAGTCCAGTTACCATCTGTCACCATACAAACTTGTTACAGTATATTGACTGTATTCCCTATGTGTACATTACATCCCTCTGACTTTTTTATAGCTGGAAGTTTGTACCTCTTAATCCCTTTTACCTATTTCGTCCATACCCCTACCCCAAAAAGTATTTTTATATGTAGGCTGTGATTATACCCAGAAATTATAACCAAAGAAATATAATAAATGTGTGCAAAAACTTGTTTTTCTTCCTTTATAGACATATGGGCAATAGGTTGCATATTTGCTGAATTGTTGACTTCAGAACCTATTTTTCACTGTCGTCAGGAAGATATAAAAACAAGCAATCCCTTTCATCATGATCAACTAGATCGGATATTTAGTGTCATGGGGTTTCCTGCAGGTAATTTATTTATTTATTTCAAAATAATGAGTCATAGTTCAAAAACATTCTTTTTGAAAAGCATATTTTAAGTATTTTTAATGTATATTTTTAAGCTAAAATAACTAGATTTTTGATAAGTAACACATTATTTCCTATAACAACATTCAATATTTTTTTGTAAGATAAAGACTGGGAAGATATTAGAAAGATGCCAGAATACCCCACACTTCAAAAAGACTTTAGAAGAACAACGTAAGTAATTCCATATTACATATAAGTAATATTCAATGGGAATATTTAAATTAATCCTTTTCTAAAAAGATAGAGATTATTTAAACCAGAAACTTAGATTTTAGTGTATTAATTATGTTTATGATTTAAAGAAGATATTCCAGATGTTAACATATATTCCAGGCTTAGGCTGTAGTATTTAAAAACTTTTAAGAATTTAAGGGTCAGTGGATAGTTTAAATGTCTCTTCTGTTTTAGCTTTATAAAGGCTCAGTTCAAGGCCACAACTATGATTGTGTCTTTATCTAAGTAATGACTGGTGACTGAAACGCTGGGCTAGGCAACCAGGAAGGGTGGCAGGAGGAAGAACACATGGCCTGGGATTTGTGTAAAACAAACTGGTGGGGACATGTATGCTGAGTAGAAGTGAGAGGAGTTTGTTATAAATGTGCACACCTAGAGGAAAAGATGGAAGAGGTTCTCTCTTGGGCAACTTAACAGAAAAATTTCAGGACAGGATGGCTTGTAGGAACAAAAGCAGACATCATAAAGAGGAGCAGAGAATGGCACTAATCATTTTGGGCCTCTCTTTTACACAGTCCTTGGTAGGGTCCTTGCCTCTTTTCATCCCTTAAAGAGAGCACTGACATTGCTCAAGGGTCTGAATTGGGCTCTCTTCTCACTCTAGACATTTCCCCAGGCAGTCTCTGTGATTTTGATGGCCACAATGTACCATCAGTCATGCTGATAGCTCCCAATTTATACATCCTACTCAGATCTCTTTCCCAAGTTTCAGACCCATTTATCTAATTGCCTTATGGAATCCCAACTTGAATGTCCCATAAATACTTCAAAATACATGTCCAAAACTGAACTCATCATCTGTCCTCCTAAACCTCTCCTCCCACTATATTTCTTATCTTAGGAAATGGCTCCATGATTCATCTGATTGTTCAAGCCAAAGACCTGAGACATATCCCTGATCCTTCTTCTATCTCACTGTCTTCCATTTTACCCCCCAGTGTCTAAACAATTAGCAAATCTAGTAAATTCTTTGTTCTAAATATCCTTTGGATCTTTGTATTTCTCTCCGTCTACCCTGCCACTGTTGTAGGCCAGACCACCACTGTCTCTCGCCTGGAATCCTGCAGCGGCCTCCTAAGTGATTTCTGCCTTCAGTCTTCATTCCACCTCACTGTGTGTACTGCAGTCATTGCCAGAAGCACATTTGAGCATGTCAGTCTTCAAGTTGCTCTTAATTCACCATTGCTCTCAATTTCTTAATATGGCTTACAGAGCCTTGGCTTCTACATCACCAAGTTCATCTCCTAAACCTCTGTCCACTTTGTACTCTATAGCCTAGACATCATGAATTTCTTTAAGAGCCTCAAAACCCCTAAGTTTTCTTTGACCTCTGGATTTTTACACATGCTGTTCCTTCAGTCTGGGATGTACCTTCCTCCCACCCATTTCATCAGATTAACTCCTTTATTTTTCCCTTCTGTCCTGACGAGATTTCCCCTTGACCTTCTAGTCTGAGTTAGGTGCTTCCCCTCTGTACTCCCATAGCATATCCTGTGCTGCTTCTCTTGGCACTGATCACTTTGCTCTGCAGTTGGCTTTTGAACAAGTTACCGTCTTTCCCTCTAGAATATGGATGGTGCCTGTTTTATACACCATTATAGGTATCCCCAGGGCCTGGTACATTAGTGCAGTCTCATTAGTTACTTGTCAAATGGGTATTAACTGAAAGTGGTTCAAGTAATTGACGATACACTAGTAATATAAAAGATAGAGAAAATTAATGAAGGCACTTAACATTTTATCTTAGTATTTAAAGGCGAAAGGAAGAATTTTACATAAAATCATAGTATTTACAATAACCAGAAATAAAAGGAGAGAAATTTAAAAAGATAAATGAAATTCAGTTAGAAAGGTAATAGGAAAAGTTCAGAGATAAGAGCCCATACTTCCTAAGCAGACAATTTTATCCACGTAAAATCAGGCTACTAATGCGTAAGACAAGAAGGAATTTATTAAAAATTAGCTAAATCTAATACAATACATACATGTCACTAAAGTATAATAAAGAAAAAAATTCCAGAAAATGTTATTTCAAATGACATAAAAAGTAAACGAATAATAACTTGTTTTCATTATATTAGATAAAAAGAACCAAAAAAATTACTCTTAAAGTGAACTGTGAAGGATAACAACAGAAGATGCTGTAATCTTTCCAATGTGTCAGCTCTTATTAGCTCATTAGAAGGCAAGGTGAAAATAGAATTAAAAGGAAATAAGTAAGTTGACTTTAAAAATTGAATGTTCGAATAAACATGGTCTGATAAAATGCTTTATAATGTATATAAAAAGTTTGAATTACTTTGAAAACTGTTCAGCTCTTAAACTGTAGCAAATCTGGAAGAGGATAATTCAGAAAATGACAAAGAATTTATCTTAGCTTTAATACTAGGAAAAATAAGAAACCAAAATGGGAATTGAGCAATATCAGTTGCTCAATTGAGCAATCTCAACTTCAAGACCTTTATATTACGATAGAAACAAATAACCTAGAATCTGGAGTTAACCCAAGAAATCAGTTGATTCAACGTAAAGACTAAAGCCATGTTGACAGACTCCATTTCTACATAAACTTTCAAGTTTCTTTCCATTACCAAACTTAATGGCTACCTTGCCAATAAAAACGTTCCTGGTATTGGAGGAAAATAATTGTTAAATTAATATACATGGCAAAGATTTTTTAAAATAAAAATACCTAGTGTTGGCAAGGGTATATAATAAAATGGGCACGCTTACTTATATGCTACTGGTGAGAATGAATGCTTCTCAAACTTTAATGTACCTACAAATCACATGGAGACCTTGTTAAAAATGCAGATTGTGATTCAGAATCTGGGATAGGGCCTGAGTATATGCATTCCTACTGCAGGCTCTCTGGTGCCCATGCTTCTGGTCTGAGGGCCAGGTTTGTGTAGCAAGAAGGCTTTGAAATGTACATACCCTTTGACCTAATAATTCTAAGAATTTATCCTGAGAAGGCAATCAAAGCAGCCACACATAGCTAAGATGAGGCACCTAAGGCTTTCCTACAGGTTAACTAACTGCCCAAGATCACACAATTGGTAAATGATTGTGCCAGGGTCTGGTAGGGGTCTCTGATTCTCACCTGCCGTGCAGTATTGTCTCCCTACAATGTGTACTAGGATTGACCTTCAAGAACCTGCGTTTTACAACTGCTGTGAAACAAACATCATTAGTAACAGTAGAAAATATACATTCAGTACAAATAATAAGTTTAAAGAGCATTTGGCAAGGAAAAATGTTTATGAAACACAATATTAAGTGAAGAAAGTACAATTTATATAGTATGATTCTAATTTTATAAAAACAAAACAAAAATGCCTCTGTGTTTGTACCATATATATGCATGAAAAAATGCCAAAAGAAAATTATCAAAATCTTGATGACAGTGTTTTTTTATTGCTGCTAGGTTGATTATGAGTGTTTCAATTTTTTTCTTTATGCTTTTCTATAGTCTCTAAATTTTCTACCATGAACATATATTACCTATTTTTTGACCTTTTTAATTTGAAATATTTCATATATAGGAAAGAATATATGTGATGAAAATATGTAGTCTATTTAGAATAATAAAATGAATACCCATTTACTCACCCTTCAGCCTGAGGGGTTGATATTCCTAATATAGAGTATGTACCTAGGAAAGGAATTGCTGGGTCACCGGATACTCACATTTTCAACTCTTATAGTTCATGAGTCATTATCTTCCAAAGTAATTGTAACAATATAAACTCCTACATGCTATGTGTAACAATTCTTATTTCTTCACACATTTACCAACATTTGGTTATGTGTTCCTTTTTAATCAGAAAAAACAATGGCTTAAGTTAACACATACCATGTAGGAAAACCAATCTTGGAACTTCCCATTAAAAATTGTAAATTGTGTGAGTGTTCTTAATAGTGTGTGATTCTCATGTCTTTGCAGGTACGCCAACAGTAGCCTCATAAAGTACATGGAGAAACACAAGGTCAAGCCTGACAGCAAAGTGTTCCTCTTGGTAGGTGCATCTCTCCCAGACTGGGAACTTGGATCCTTTAGCACAGCCCTCACCCGACCCTGCTTACCACGGAATTGTCCCAGCTCTTCCTCCTCTTTTAGAAAGAAAAGAAATTGGTGGATGCTGGGGCAAAATTAAATCTTTCTCTTTTGAGCTGTCACCCTTGACTTTTAGCCTTGTCCAGTGGTTTATCAGCAGAAAAAAATTTAAATTCTAAAAGGGCTTTAATGCTAATGATTTCTGCTAGTCTCACATAAATGTGTCTAGTGTATTAATATCGTGGTGAGCTATACAAAATGGCATTTGATATTAATTCTATTAGACATTAACACAAAAGTCAAAACATTGACTTGGAAACAAACTTTTCATGTGCTGTCAATTTCTTATGTGTTATTCTAGCTTCAGAAACTCCTTACTATGGATCCAACCAAGAGAATTACCTCAGAGCAGGCTCTGCAGGATCCCTATTTTCAGGAGGACCCCTTGCCGACATTAGAGTATGTATCCTTCCTTTTCTGTGTGCTTTGCTCCAGGCTGAGGATGTTGGATGGAGGCTGAAAGCAAGAGAAGCACTTGTTACTGAAGTATTTTACTTTCTTTGTTAATACCGCCTCCGAGAAAAACTAGTCAAGAGAGAGGTCCTGTATTTTGAAACAGGCAAAGCTGTAGAGAGGTGTGAATGAAAACAAGAATTTTAGGAATGACCATTAATCCGTTTTACAGATAAAAACTAAAGCTGAGAACAGATGGGACTTTTATAGATTGGTCAGCCAGAACAGTTCACACCAAATCAGTAGGGAACTGAGATTTTAAAATTCTGTGTGTCTGCTGTACAACCAGACTCCTCCATTTCCCCATCCTTGTTACACCCACATATATAAATTGTGCTTGGATTTATCAGAGGTGCAGCTTTTCTTGAGAAAATTATTTTCATTGTTGAAGCAAATACACATTCAGTTATTAGTGCTGATGAAGTTTGTGTGGAGAAATTTCTATGTCATATATGTCAACTAGCTAACCACAGTTAAGATTTGTTATGGAAAGTGGCAATTAGTGTAAAACTTAGATGACAAATTGTTCTTTTCTTATTGCTTAAATTGTGTTGAGAGGCACAACCAGCCACAGATGAAGAGTAGGGAAAAAAAAGTGGAATTTTAAGAAAAAAATTTTCTTAACTTCTTTTAAGAAAAAAAGTGGAATTTTAAATGAACAAGGTCAGTGATATTGTAGATTTTACGTCATGACATGAATTCTTTTTTTTTCTTTTAATGGTTTTTAGTGTGTTTGCTGGCTGCCAGATTCCATACCCCAAACGAGAATTCCTTAATGAAGATGAACCTGAAGAGAAAGGTGACAAGGTATATACTGCACTTAGGAATGGATAATTTAATAATTCCTATATATTTAACTGCCTTTTATTTAATTATGTATTTACTTTACTGTAGATGTACTTTGCGATTTGAAATATGCATTCACAGATAAATGAACTTCCTGATTTGTTTTATTGCCTGTCTTATTCCCTGATTCTTAATTCTTGCTTTTTGTTTGTTCAGTGTCATTGCCGTCACTTTATGCAGGCTGCTTTTAAAGCATCACTCTATTCTTTGATTGCAGTTGACTCCTCCCCACACAGCCCTACTTTTCCAAATTGATTGAAAAGACTATTATAGCTGTTTTAATGAGTTGCTATTTCCTGTGTGCCTGTGCTCTTCAGTGGGATGTCTGTGACTGATTTGGAGGGTTACTGTGCAATCTAAATGAACGTCAGAGAACGGGTCCTGTTCGGGGCTCAGTACTTTGACTTCTGGAGCTGCTGTATTCCCTGGCTGCTCCATTCTCCGGTCATTCCAGTCACTTTGGTGTCCCACAGAGGCCCCTCCCCAGGTCGGTCAGCAGTCTCATGTGCATATCGTGTCATGGAAGATGTAATTTAGTTCCACAGCAAGCTTGCTTTTTTTTTTCCCTCTCTACAAGAATCAGCAACAGCAGCAGAACCAACATCCGCAGCCCGCAGCCCCGCCGCAGCAGGCAGCAGCCCCTCCACAGGCAGCCCCGCAGCAGCAGAACAGCACCCAGGCCAACGGGACTGCAGGAGGGGCCGGGGCGGGGCCCGGGGCCGCCGGAGCAGGGCTGCAGCACAGTCAGGACTCCGGCCTTAATCAGGTGCCTCCAAACAAGAAACCGCGGCTAGGGCCTTCAGGCACAAACTCAGGCGGGCCTGTAATGCCGTCAGATTATCAGGTACTCCCCTGAATTTTGTACTTCTTAATGTTCATATACTGTTAAAAAACTAAATGCAACTGAGTAAATTTTAAAGGTCTTGTTGCCTATATTCAGTGATTCATGTGTCAGGTAGCATCTCCCCTAGCAAATACAAAAAAGCTCTGAAGGGCTGTACAACATGGAAGACGTTTATAGGCAGAAGGAGGTGGGACAAGGACACTGCTCTAACAGAGAGCTGATTGTTTCAGGCCCGGGCACCTTTCTTTGGGGACTACAGGAGTCTACCAAGTAGATTACTTCTCTACTGCTGACGAGATTCCAGACTGACTGGGGAGGAGTACATTCCTGGGAGGAGCTGAAACTGCAGTTAGGTTAGGCACTAAGTCTCAGTTTGGTGATGTGGGCTTAGCACAAGTGACTCCATTTTGAGCCTGTTGTCTCTTTTTTAACAATACATTTTATAAAATGGGAAGTAGACTTTTATAGTAGATCCTTTTAGAATTAAGTGGTACTTAACTCTAAAGTTTGACTATACAAACTGTACAATCCTGTTTCTAGGGCATTATATGAAAATGAAGATTGTTGTCATTTCATGTAATTGCAAGATATTTTGTTTCTTGACTTGATTATCCTAAAACCCTGAGGAGGGAAGGTGAGGCAGGCAGCTCCTCCTCAAAGAAAATGTCTCATTTTACCCTTACAGCTGCCTATCAGGTTTGGGTCAAAAAAAGATACCTAGATAGATAAGCCGCCATTCCTCTCCCTTTTCAATTGCTTATTTTGAAAAAAGTAAGCAGCATACTTCAGAAGGATCTGCCATCACTGGGAGGAAATAATCAGTAAGTAGCCACATAAACATAGAAGAGAAAGGGACTAAGATTGAGACTTCTCAGGAATAACTGTTAAATCTCACTAGAAATAATCTTGAGACTAGAAAATACATTTTGTTATTAAGATTTAAAAGAAAACTACAATTGTATTACCAATTCAGGAAATTAAAGGGAAAAAGTCTAAGGATTGGTATTTGGAGAGAGAGGTAAAAATACTGGTGAAAACTGTAGGGATTCTTGGGGGAAAAAATAGTTTTCAAGGTAGTAACAAGGTAAGAAAAGATCTAAGAAGGGAAAGAAACTTAAAGGTTTAAAAAAAAAAGGTTTAGAACCACAGTCCCTCAGGGAACTGGTGGAGAAGGAGTACATAGGAGAGAGAGAACAGAAAACAAAACCACGGGCAAGGAAGATATAAACTCACTGATTAGGAACTGGAAACAAGAGAAACATTAACAAGAAAGACATAATAAATAGCTGTCTAACTGGCTTTACATTTTGAATATCTCAGCACAACTACTTTGAAAACTTATCTTGGAAGATTCCCTGCAAGCAAAGGAGTATATAATAGCACTTCCATTGGTTCCAATTAAAGTAATCAAGGCATCAGTTTGATCTGCTAAAAACAGCTTGCTATTTGGGTAGTAGTCATGAACATATTTGAATTTTACTATAAAGTCAGTTTTCCCCCTAACATTAGTTTATTCTTATTATATGAGCAACAAACCTCTACTATATACTGGCTCATCTTTGTGTCTCTGATTGTGTTATATTAACCTGATTATAGTCGATCATGGACAGATTACTTAGCTATTGTATTTATTCCTTTCAAATCCAGGAGTTCTTCAAATGCTTTTCTTTGTCCATACTGAGCTGTCTACTTAAAAATAAAATAGCATATCTGTGAAATGGGTGGCTTTCTCAGCTAGTTAGTCGGGAAGACTAGCATGAGGGGTGAGGGAGTCCCATTGCACCTGTCTGCAACTCTCATATTATCGACACATTTGTTCTTTATCCAGTACGGAGGAGCTATTATGCTGAGTCTAATCAGCTAAAGTAAAAGCAGTCGTAGCCAGCCCAGCAATTGTAGGCTTTGTGAATGGAAAGAACATTTTTTTTTTCCATAATAAACTTACAATAAAACATAGTTAGAATCTGGAAAGGCTTCTTACAACAACACAACTGGTCAGAGTTGTGTAACACAGAAAGGAGTTAAGCGGGATTATTTTTAACCAAGGCTACCTTACTGCTCTGTTGTCTTGGACCCGATGCTGCAAGTCCAGCTTGGCTGCCTCTTGTGCGCTGAGTGGGGCACGCTTGCTGAGTTGTCCTTCCGTAAACCGCCAGTACCACCTCAAGGTCATTTACATTTTTAACTCCAAGTAATAGCTTTATTACATATGATCTTTCCCACTTTGCTCACAGGAAGAACCAGCCTTCTGGTCATAGCCAAAGACGCTGGTTCCAGCTATGCTTATATTTAACTAGGCACCATGTTCTTATTCTATAGGTGAATTTTTCTTTTACATATTTTTTTCATATTTGCCCTTGGTACTATGAAGATGAATGTTTCATTTAAGGTAGTAAAAATACATTGAACTGAAATACATTTGTCTCAGCCTTCTCTTGAGAGAATTTTCACATACGAAGTTTTTTAAAATTCTAAATGTTACCTGAAGGACTTCCCTGGTGGTCCAGTGGCTAAGACTCTGCGCTCCCAATGCAGGGGGCCTGGGTTCGATCCCTGGTCAGGGAACTAGATCCCACATGCCACAACTAAAGATCCCAGGTGCCGCAACTAAGATCCTGTGCAGCCAAATAAATAAATAAATAATTTTAAAAAATAAATAAATGTTACCTGAAGTTTATCAAAAGCACTTATTGCTGCCACCCCTACCCAACCTTGCCTGGCTCTGTCATGTAGGTGATGCTGCTGATGCCACTGTAGCCTCTCCCTCTGAAAACTCTTTTCTCTAAAAGATGATTTCTTAATCACAACAACTTTGTTATTTATAATGAGAAAACTAACAGCACGTCAGTGTACATTATGAACACCGCCGATTCAGTACGCCAAACTGATTATTCCTGTTTGCAAATCTCAGTCATGCAAAGAAAAACTAACCAGAATTAGCCTAAGTTTCCCCTCTACCTTTCGTTGCCAGTGTAGCTTATCTCCCAAAGAAATCCAGCCAACTTTCGTGCATGCCAGAACAGTGGTGGCAGGCTGTGATGTCAAGTCAGCAAAATGTATTAACAAACTAAATTAACTGTCGCTACGATGGGTCAGAACCCGGAGCCTCTGATAAGAATGGCTCATCTCTCCGTCCTGTTGTGATTAGCATCTTGAGCTGTTCCCTTCCTCCATCAGTCACTCCCTTTTCCTGTTTCCTTCTCCTAGCACTCCAGTTCGCGCCTGAATTACCAAAGCAGTGTTCAGGGATCCTCTCAGTCCCAGAGCTCACT
This sequence comes from Balaenoptera ricei, assembly GCF_028023285.1. Taxonomy (NCBI): domain Eukaryota; kingdom Metazoa; phylum Chordata; class Mammalia; order Artiodactyla; family Balaenopteridae; genus Balaenoptera; species Balaenoptera ricei. The sequence continues at coordinate 49,933,138 of NC_082650.1, forward strand.
AGGCTATTCCTCCTCATCTCAGCAGAGCGCACAGTACCACCCATCTCACCAGGCCCACCGCTACTGACCCGCTACAGCCAGAGCACAGACTCCAGCAATATGACGTCTGCATTGAAGAGAACCAAAATTGCAAACTCTGATGCTGTTTAAAACTCATCCACTTAGGAGGAAAACTATTTACTGAGCATTTTGCAGGACTGACTGATGTCTTTAATGACTTAAAGAAGATTTTTGTGAAGTTTCCCCAGCACCCTGTTTCCCTGCATGTGTTCCATTGTGACTTCTCTGATAAAGCGTCTGATCTAATCCCAGCACTTAACTTCTGTAACCTTCAGCATTTTGGGGAAGGATTTCCTGGTGCACCTTTCTCATGCTGTAGCAATCTCTATGATTTATCTTTTCAAAGCTCTTTTACTAGGATTTTAATGTTTTAGAAACAGGATTCCAGTGGTGTATAGTTTTGTACTTCATGAACTGATCTAGCAACACAGGTAAATATGCACCTTTTAAAGCACTATGTTGTTTTCACAGAATATAACTCTTTTGCTCATGGAAGTCTTAAATGGGAACTGTTACTGTCCCACAGTACTTTACTATTACGTTTTTATTTCTCTAGTTTCAGGGAAGGTCTAATAAAAAGACAAGTGGTGGTACAGAGGGAACCTGCAACCAAAAACAGCCTAGATCTTTGCAGCTACTATGCTTTATGCTATGAAGAACTAAAGTATGTGGTAATTTTTATATAACCATTCATATGGAACTTAGTTCCCAGAATCACCTTATTCTGAATAGTATCCAGTAATTAAGAATTATAATTTTAACCTTCATGTAGCTTACGTCTACTTTAAAAAGGGTTTCAAGAGCTTTGATGAAATACAGTCCTCTGGTGACCCACACCAGAAAACTGAAGAGAATATTAACTGCACTAGGATTTCTTTAAGGAGTAATGTTGATCAAAGGGAAGGAAAAGCTTTTAGTGTGTATTGTACATAAAGTTGGCTTCTCTAAAGAACTGTTGGTTTTTTCACATCTGGGTCAGTTTGAGTAACTTTCTTACATAATCAAGGGTACTCAAATAGAAGCCTGCAAATTAATCTGCTTTTAAAATAAACAGCAGTGTTCTCCATTCGTATTTGCATTAGACATAGAGTGACTATTTTTAAAGCATGTTAAAAATTTAGGTTTTGTTCATGTTTAAAGTATGTATTATGTATGCATAATTTTGCTGTTATTACTGAAACTTAATGCTATCAAGAATCTTTTCATTGCACTGAATGCTTTCTTTTGCCCCTAGGAGAAAACTTAATAATTGTGCCTAAACTATGGGCAGATAGTATACGACATATTAGATAAGTGCTATTTGCATTTCTATGATCTATGAATTAGAGGCTGAGTTCTTTCTTAGCCAGCATAAGGAAGCTCCCCAGAGTCACAAGGAAATGTAAAGACTTAGAGCTCCCATTGTAATGTAAGGGGCAAGAAATTTGTGTTCTTCTAAATGCTACTAGCAGCACCAGCCTCGTTTTAATGTTTTCTTGAGCTAGAAGAAATAGCTGATTGTTGTATATGCAAGTTATATGCATTTTTTAACTCTTCTTTGTGAACTTATCTACCTGGTTATGATACTCTGGGTCCATATACAAGTACAATAAGTTTTAGACAGAAGCCAGTATATATTTTGCACTATTGATGTGATCCTGTAGCCAGCAAGGACCTTACTGATCTCAGCATTATAATGCTTATTATTAATAACAAAGACTATACAGTGACACTCATCAACACTGAAGATGAAACTGTTGACATGCTCCACTGGAAGGAATTTCTGATTGTCTCCATAGTAATTTACCCCTTCCATTTTTGCAAATGAGAAATTAGTAGCCCTCTGCATAATGTAGCTACCGAAGTAAAGTTCTGTCCTGTGACCTGAAGCCTCACTGTCATCAGATGCTCACTGCACCCTCACCTCGTGCCCAGCATTATGCTGGGGGGTGAGACACAAAGGGCAAGACATACTTCCTGTCCTTGAAGAGCTTATGATTGATTCCATGACAGGAAGCTTTCCTGGGATGACAGGCTTATAAATGAAACCATCTTAGAACATGAAGGTCTATTCGTTTACTTCTAAACCCACTTGGAGAGAGTTAGTTATTATTCCAAATTTTGCTCTGTAATAAGTGTCATGGAGAGGTTTCTATGTTTATCTACCTTCAAGAAAGCCAGCAATTAATATCACCACAGGCATTAATATATATTTGAAATGTTCACAGCAGCCTTTCAACAACAATTGGGTGGCCCTTGTAGGCAGAACACAACTAAGTGTTTGTAGGAAATTACGATGAAAGTAGAAGCTCTGTTCCTGCCCTCAAGGAGAGCTTACATTTAGTAAAAGACGAACCCAAATATGTGCATGAACCAAAATATCATGCCCCTTAATACTTTATAAGCAACTTTGATATAAATCCTTGTGATATGCGCTTATATGATCATGGGACTACCCTGCTTTCCTTGTATGTAGTGAATTTTAGTGGCAGAACTGATATAGAAACTGTGAGGGGATTTTTTCAGTTGCTCCCAGTGTTCTCCACACAGGATCTAGCCAGATATGCCAGTTACACATGTGACTGGGTTTCTGGTCACTGCACTGGTACTGGCCCTTTCCTCCTGTGCTCTTGCCTGAGAGTTGGTGATGCCCACTGGTGCTCATTACCCTTTGAAATAATTTTGGTTCATAATTTCCTTTTCCCTGTAAAGGGGAACAAAGCCTTTAACATACTTGTGGGCCCTAAAACTGTGGGACCTCGAAGGAGACCTGTGAAACTTTTTGAGGTTAAAATTTACCTTTTTGGTCCCCAAATGACCCCATTCCTCTTTAAAAATTTATTACCATCAATGTCCCCTGAGAATGCAGGGTGGACTTCCAAAGCAGGGGAGGTTATGGGAAGGAAGGAAGGAATCAAAGTGAAGGTCTTCTGCGCTCCATAGTACAAATCAGTTTTCGAGTTAGCTTTCTGGTAAGTTGTGTGTTTGGGAAAAGGGATTCTAGGGTTTCAAGACAGCTGAGTCAAGGGTAAAGTAGCCTGGTGGCAGGACTGATACTATGAGGCTGAAACAATCCTTAATGATGAAGTAGATCATGCAGTAACATACAAAAACCAAGGACATGTATATTTTTATATCTGTGTGGTTTTAAAACTTTAGTACTTAGAACTTTGGCCTTCTGCACTACTCTTTTGCTCTTGTAAACGCAATTTACATTTAAGAATGGAAAGGGATGGCATTTGCTTACGTGTTCACTGCCTCATTCCTGGTGAAGCAACTGCTAGTTGTATGCCTCTAAAATGATGCCGTTTTCTCTGCTAAAGATAAAAGAAAAGAAAAAATAGTTGGACAATAAGACTTGCAGCTTAATCTGCTTTGAATAATTGTATGTAACAGAAACTATACAATGAAGGAATATTCTATGAAAATTATGAATCCTAACTTCTATGGTGTTATCTTTCTGGGGAATGGAGAAAGGCAGTGAAATGGCAGTTAGACTAAAGGAGGCTTGAAGGATTCAAGTATAAATAATATTTTATATAAAACATAGCTGTTTAGGTTTCCTTAATCTTCAAGAATAGTCACAAATATCATAAAGCAAAGTTCATTGTTTTAGGATTTTTTAAAAATGTGTTGTACCTAAGGCCATACTTACTCTTCTGTGCTATCACTGCAAAGGAGTGATACATATGTATTATACGAAAAAAAAATCCTTAATGCACTGTTATCTCCTAAATATTTAGTAAATTAATACTATTTAATTTTTTTAAAGATTTGTCTGTGTAGACACTAAAAGTATTACACAAAATCTGGACTGAAGATGTCCTTTTTAACAATTTAAAGTACTTTTTATATATGTTATGTAGCATATCCTCTCTAAACTGCCTAGTTTGTATTTCCCATAATTCCTGTTTGTGAAGTGTACCTGTCGTTGTCTCTTTTTTCAGTCATTTTCTGCACGCGTCCCTCTTTATACGACTACAGACATGACTGTGTGTGCTTTCCACACACTGCTGCGAGGTGTGCACTCAGAGCCAGCCACCCCCCGCCCCCCACCCCCGCCTTCCAGCGAGGCTCGCTCCGCGGGCTGCAGGATGAGCTGCTGCTTTGGAGCCGAGTGTTTCCCGCTTTTGAGTTGTCCTGACATCCTTCCTGAAATGACTGTTAAGACAAAAATAAATTACATTGCATTTATTTTATATTCTTGGTTGTAATAAAATTTAATTGACTTTGTTTCAGTGTGGATTTTTTAAATATAGGAAAAACTCCTGTTACAACAACTTTTAATGTTAAAATTTTATGTGTGTGCCTCGAAGCTTTTCAGATTACACTTGTCCTGCAGAGATGCAGAGTCTCCCTGTGAGCTGCAGTATGTTATTTTATTCAGGATGCTTATGACGTCAAAAAACCAAAGAGGCAAGGCTTGCAAATACCTCAGAAGCAAAAGTACAGTTTTTTAAACATCTCTAGGGGAGATATCCTTTTTAAAAAAAAAAAAAATGGGGCTTCCCTGGTGGCGCAGTGGTTAAGAATCCGCCTGCCAATGCAGGGGACACGGGTTCGAGCCCTGGTCCGGAAAGATCCCACGTGCCGTGGAGCAACTAAGCCCGTGCGCTTAGAGCCCGTGCTCCGCGACAAGAGACGCCACCGCAACGAGAAGCCCACACACCGCAATGAAGAGTAGCCCCTGTTCGCCGCAACTAGAGAAAGCCCACGTGCAGCAATGAAGACCCAACACAGCCAAAAATAAATAATTAATTAAAAAAAAAAAAAAGAAAATTAGAATGTTTTAGAAAAAACAAATAGGCAGCATTTTGTGGGTAGAGTGGCATTCGGAGTTTCTCCTTTTATAAGGACATTCTGTTGTACCTGGCTGCCCCTTCTTACAACTTACTTGATGAATCTTCTATGGTTATTCCAATGGTTAAAGGCATCATGGAGTGAACTGAAGAATGTTTAAGTGACATACACACAAAACTTCATTTCTATTTAAAATAGATATTGCACGTGTCCAAATGCTTCACTGCTTGACACAGATTGTATATTTAATACTGTGATACTTATAGGATAGAGCTTCTCTTGGAAAACTTCTTTGACCACACAGCTGCCTTTCTAAGCAGCCACCTGGGTAAGAGAAAGCAGACGACTGCACAAACCCCTTACCACTCCTGGGAAAATAGCTTGAAAGTATGGGTCTATCTCCCTAGCCAACTGTAAGTTCTTTGTGAAGGGTCTGGGTTTTATTCCTCCTGCACTCCTAGCACCTGGCATGGTGCCCAACACAGAGCAGACAATTAATATGGCGAGTCATTAGCATCAGTTTTGTACACTGGCACAGAATTCCTTGATATGCTGTATTTGTATATGGACAGGGATGAACCAATATATTTTTGTTCCATGAATAATGAAAATGCTAGAAATAGGCATTACTTTATTTTTTTTCTTTTTAAAAATTTATTTATTTATTGTTGAGGTATAGTTGATGTATAATATTATATAAGTTTCAGGTGTACCACATAGTGATTCATAATTTTTAAAGGTTATACTCTATTTATAGTTATTATAAAATATTGGCTATATTCCCTGTGTTGTACAATATATCCTTGTAGCTTATTTTATACAGAGTAGTTTGTACCTCTTAATCTCCTACCTCTATCTTGCCCCTCCCTACTCCCCTCTCCTCTCCCCATTGGTAACCACTAGTTCTCTATATCTGTGAGTCAGTTTCTTCCTTTTTTGTTCTATTCACTAGTTTGTTGTATTTTTTTGAGTCCACATATAAGTGATAACATACAGTATTTGTCTTTCTCTGTCTGACTCATATCACTAAGCATAATACCCTCCAAGTCTATCCATGTTGCTGCAAATGGCAAAATTGCATTTTTTTCTATGGCTGAGTAGTATCCCATTATATATATATATAATGGGATATATACGTGTGTGTATATATATCACATCTTCTTTATCCATTCATATGTTGATGGACACTTAGGTTCCATATCTTGACTATTGTAAATAATGCTGCTATGAACATTGGGGTGCATGTACCTTTTGGAATTAGCATTTTCATTTTCTTTGGATATATACACAGGAGAGGGATTGCTGGATCATAAGGTAGTTCTATTTTTTAGCTTTTTGAGGAACCTCCATACTGTTTTCCACAGTGGCTGCACCAATTTACAGTGTACAGGGTTCCCTTGGGGCATTACTTTCTTAAAATAGGTTCATTTCTTATATTTTTTGGCTGCAAAGTCATAATAAAATAGCACCCCAGAGGAACAAACAATTCAAACTGCATTTGAATAAAAGATTAAACCAAGTTAGTCATACTTGCCATCTTCTTTAGATGCCATCTTTCCTTTGGTCCTCCTAGAGGAGGGCATCTTAAAGCCTCACATAGCATTTATCTAGCAGGCAGTAGAAAGCGAGCTTGGACAAGCAACACACAAACATAACAGGAAAATTTGTTCATTTGATCTAAATGAGAGAATATAATATAGGGGAAAGAAATGAAAATACTGACTTAAAACATTAATATATATTTAGCACATTCCTCCTGATTTTTCACACTTTCTGCTCTTCAGACTTGTGGAAAGTACTGCTGAATTTTTTTCACACAAAGATGCTATTAAGGACTGGATGTTTGTGTCCTCCCCCCAGTTCTTATGTTGAAGCCCTTATCCCCAGTGTGGCTATTTTGGAGATGGGATGTTTATGGACATAAAATTAAGGTTAAATGAGGTCACAAGGGTAGGGCCCTGATCCAATAACATTAGTGTCCCAGTAAGAGGAGACACAAGAGAACGCGCTCATGCTCTCCGTTCGTTCTCCCCACTCCCTTCTCCCTACTCTTTCTCTCTCCCCCCGACCCCCCTCCCCCCTCCCCACCATGTGAGGACACAGCAAGAAGGTGGCATCTGCAAGCCAGGAAGACAGTCTTCACCAGAAACTGAACCCTGCCAGACTGATCTTGGACTTCACAGCCTCCAGAACTGTGAGAAAACAAATTTCTGTTATTTAAGCCACCCAGTCTATGGTATTTTGTTATAGGAACCTGAGTAGACTAATACATATTTTGGACCAAGAAGTAGGGTGCTGCAGTAACAAACACCTAAAAATGTAGAAGGGGCCTTGGAACTGGGTAGTGGGTAGAAGCTGGAAGGTGTGCATGCTAGAAATATAAAAGCGTTAAAGGCAATTCTGGTGAGGGCTCAGAAAGAAAAGAGAGCTGGAGAGAAAGCTTCCATCTTCTTAGGATAAAGAACATAAATAATCATGAACAGAATGTTGGTAGAAATATGGACATTAAATGACATTCTGGTGAGCTCTCAGATGAAAATAAGAAACAGGTCATTGGAAACTGGAGAAGAGGCAATCCTTGTTACAAAGTGGCAAAGAACTTAGCTGAACTGTGCTCTAGTGTTTTGTAGAAGGTAGAATTTTTGAGCAACGAAATTGCTCTTAAAAGATCTCTCTTGCGGTGGTGGGGAAGATGGATTGGGTAGGTCCAACACACAGAAAGCATGTTGGAAGGCATACTGAGGAGGAAGAAGACGCACCTTAAACATTTCGGGGACTACCCTGGTGGTCCAGTGGTTAAGAATCTGCCTTCCAATGCAGGGGACACAGGTTCAATCCCTGGTTGGGGAACTAAGATCCCACATGCTGCAGGGCAACTGAGCCCGTGTGCCGCAACTACACAGCCCATGCACTTTGGAGCCCGCGTGCTGCCATGAAAGATCCCGTGTGCCACAAGACCCAATGCAACCAACAATATAAATAAATATAGAGAAGGGCACGTAACTCAGATCAAGGAGGTAGAGAATACTCTCTGAAAGTCATGCTTGTTTCAGAACCAATTTATGCCTGTGTACTTGTTACTGTATTTCTATAACTTAATTACATATTATAAATTAAAATCTGAGTAAGATAAATAAATATTTAAAAAAAAAACCATTTCAGACTTTTGTCTTCCTCTGGTCTTGTCCTCTGCATTCATTTTCTTACATGCATTGGTTGGTCCTGAGCACCCACCTTTGAAAGATCTGGTCCTCCAAGAAAATGCTGTCATGTATCAAGCTTTTTCTTTTGGTTGCAAGATTAACCTAAATTAATTGAAGCCTATAGACCTTAAATTATAAACAAGATGTTCAAGATTTGACTGAATTCAGCTGCAGGTGCCATATCTGAGTTGAAAATGCATGATTAAATCTCTACTGGCATAATTCATAAGCAGTAAAATGCAGAGATCTTAAGTGTATAGTTCAAAGAACTTTGAGAACTGTATGTATCTATGTAACAAAACCCAAATCAAGAAACAGAACATTTCCATCACTGCAGAAAATTCCCTCATTCTCCTTTCCAGTCAATACCCCACACTCACAGAGGCAACCACTGTTCTGCCTTCTATCAACAAGTATTAGTTTTGTCTTTTTAGAATTTCATTTAAATGGAATCATACAGTTTGTACTCTTTTGTGTCTGGATTCTTTCACTACATCATGTTTTTAAGAATCACCCATATTTGATATATCACTAATTTGTTTCTTTTTATTGCTGAATAATATTCCACTGTATAAATATAGCACAATTTATTTAGTCATTTGTCTGTTGATGGACATTTGGGTTGTTTTCTGTTTGTGGTTATTATGAGTAATGCTACTCATATTTTTGTATAAGTTTTGTTGTGGACATACATTTTCATTTCTTATGGGTATACTTAGAAATGGAATTGTTAGGTCATAGGATAGGTTTTCTCTTTAAAAGAAATTGCCAAAGAGTTTTCTAATTTTATATCATTTTCTACTCTGTGAGTAGTGCATGAGAATTCCAGTTGCTTTACATTTTCAATAACATTTAATATTGTCAATCTTTTCATAAATCGTACCAATCTTCTCTTAGGTCAGTCTCCCAAGTCAATAAAATTAGAACAAAAATAAACAAATGGGACCTAATCAAACTTACAAGCTTTTACACAGCAAAGGAAACCATAAACAAAATGAAAAGATAACCTACAGAACGGGAGAAAATATTTGCAAATGATGAGACCAACAGGGATTAATTTCCAAAATATACAAACAGTTCATACAACTCAACAACAAAAAGACAAACAACCCTATCAAAAAATGGACAGAAGTCCTAAATAGACATTTCTCCAAAGAAGACTTACAGATGTCCAATAGGCATGTGAAAAGATGCTCAACAGCGCTAATTATCAGAGAAATGCAAATTAAAACTACAATGAGATATGATCTCACACTAGTCAAAATGGCCATCAACAAAAAATCTACAACAGTAAATGCTGGAGAGGGTGTAGAGGAAAGTGAACCCTCCTACACTGTTAGTGGGAATGTAAATCCGTATAGCCACTATGGAGAACAGTATGGAGGTTCCTTAAAAAACTAAAAATAGAGCTACCATATGATCCAGCAATCCCACTCCTGGACATATATCTGGAGAAAACCATAATTTGAAAAGATACATGCACCCCAATGTTCATTGCAGCACTATTTACCATAGCCAGGACATGGAAGCAACCTAAATGTCCACCAACAGAAGAATGGATAAAGAAGTTGTGGTACATATACACAATGGAATATACTCAGCCATAAAAAAGAACGAAATAATGCCATTTGCAGCAACATGGATGGACCTAGAGAGTGTCATACTGAGTGAATAAGTCAGACAAAGACAAATATCATATGATACCACTTATATGTGGAATCTAAAAAAAGTGTACAAACGAACTCATCTACAAAACAAATAGAGTTACAGATGTAGAAAACAAACTTATTGTTACCAGGGGGTAAGGGGAGGAGGGATAAATTGGGAGATCGGGATTGACATATACACACTACTATAAATAAAACAGATAACTAATAAGGACCTACTGTATAGCACAGGGAACTCAACTCAATATTCTGTAATGGCCTATATGGGAAAAGAATCTAAAAAAGGGGATATATGTATATGTATAACTGATTCACTTTGCTGTGCACCTGAAACTAACACAACATTATAAATCAGCTATACTCCAGTAAAAATTTTAAAAAACAAAAACAAAAACCATGCCTTCTTCCCAAGGTATGATTAAGTAAATTTGATTTGTTTTACTCATGAAATGCTTAAATAAATCTTAACTAGCTTAAAAAAAAATGGGCAGAAGACCTAAACAGACATTTCTCCAAAGAAGACATACAGATGGCCGATAGGCACATGAAAAGATGCCCAATATCACTAATAATTAGAGAAATGCAAATCAGAACTACAATGAGGTACCACCTCACACCAGTCAGAATGGCCATCATTAAAAAGTCTGCAAATAACAAATGCTGGAGAGGATGTGGAGAAAAGGGAATCCTCCTACTCTGTTGGTGGGAATGTAAGTTGGTGCAGCTACTATGGAAAACAGTATGGAGGTTTCTCAGAAAACTAAAAATAGAATTACCATATGATCCAGCAATCCCACTCCTGGGTATATATCCAGACAAAACTATAATTCAAAAAGATACATGCACTCCTATGTTCATAACAGTACTATTCACATAGTCAAGACATGGAAACAACATAAAAATGTCCATTGACAGATGAATGGATAAAGAAGATGTGGTACATATATGCAATGGAATACTACTCAGTCATTAAAAAAAGAAATAATGCCATTTGCAGCAACATGGATGGACCTAGAGATTATCATACTAAGTGAAGTAAGTCAGAAAGAGAAAGACAAATACTATATGATATCACTTATATGTGGAATCTAAAATATGCCACAAATGAACCTATCTATGAAACAGAAACATGGACATAGAGAACAGACTGGTGGTTGCCAAGGGGGATGGGGGATGGGGGATGGGGGTTGGGGGAGGAGGGGTGTGGGATATTGGTGTTAGCAGATATAAGCTTTTATATACAGAATGGATAAACAACAAGGTCCTACTCTATAGCACAGAGAACTATATTCAATATCCTATGATAAACCATAATGGAAAAGAATATAGAAAAAAGAATGCATATATATTATATATGTATAACTGAATCACTTTGCTGTACAGCAATAATTGACACAACATTGTAAATAAACTATACTTCAATTAAAATATATTTAAAATATTGTCAATCTTTTAAAAAATTTTAGCAATTCTAATATATATGCAATGGTATCTCACTATGGCTTCCATTTGCATTTCCAAGCTGACCAATGATGTTGAACATTGTTTCATGTGCTTATTGGTACATGAAAGATCATTAGTATCTTCTTTTTGTGTAGTGTCTAAGACTTCTTTCCACTTTTAAGTTGTTTTATGCCTTCTTTATATAGTCTGAATATAAATCCTTTGTCAGATATATGCATCACAAATACTTTTTGTTTTAATTTTTAATTTTGATGAGGTCCAATTTTTCCATTTTTAGTGTGTGTATATGTATATCCTAAGAAACCCTTGATTGCCCCAAGGTGTGAAGATAGTCACCTTTATTTTCTTCTAATAGATTTTAGTTTTAGCTTCTATTTTTAGGTCTGTGATCCATCTCAAAATAATTTTTGTGTAAGATGTGAGGTAGAGGTCAAGGATCTTTTTTTTTTTTTATAAAATATCTGGTTATTCAGGCACCATCTGATAAAAAGAAATTTCTTTCCCTCACTGAATTGCATTTGTGTCTTAGTCAAAAAAATCAACTGACTGTGCATATATGGATCTATTTCTGGACTCCTCATTCTGTTCCATTTAACTATTGTCTGTCCTAGCCAATACCACAGTATCTTAATTCCTAGAGTTTTATAATAAATCTTGAAATGAGGTAGCAGAAACCTTATAACTTTGTTCTTATTTGCAAGATTGTTTTGGCTACTCTAGATTCTATACATTTTCATATACATTTTAGAATTAGCTTGCCAATTTCTACAAAACCTGCTGGGTTTAATTGGAATTGCACTGAATCTATAGATCAATTTGGGATGGGTCAGTATCTTGAGTCTTCTGGCCCATGAACATGATATACCTTTACACTTATTTAGGTCTTTTTTTCTTTTTAACATTTCTTAGCAATGTTTTGCAAATTTCAGTGTAGAATCTGAACACCTCTGTTAAATATTTTTTTTTGCTAGTATAGATAGCACCTTAAATTTTTCATTTTCTAATTATTCATTGCCAGTATATAGAAATACAATTGGTTTTTGCATATTGCCTTTATATTCTGCAACCTTGCCAAATTCACTGTTCTAGTAGTTTTTGTTTGGGGGAGGGGGTGGGGAAGATTCCTTTAGATTTTCTACATATACAATCATGTCATCTGTGAATGAGAGAGTTGTACATCTTCCTTTCTAATCTGATTAACTCTCATTTCTTTTTCTTGCCTAAATGCATGGATTAGCACTTCCAATACAATGTTGAATAAAACTGGTGTGAGTGAATACCTTGCAATGTTCTCAGTCTTGGAGAGTAAGTATTAGATAAAGGTGTTAGATAAAAGTTTTTCATAGTTGCCCTTTATCAAATGGAGGAAGGTTTCTTCTGTTCCTATTTTGACAAGTTTAATCATGAACAGGTGCTGAAATTTGTTAAATGACTTTTCTGTATATGAGATGATTATATGATTTATTCCCTTTGTGTTGTTAATGTAATGAGTAACATTGTTTTTTGTTGTTGTTGTTGTTTTTTGGCTTTAAGCAACACAAATTCATTCTCTCACAGTGTCTGTGGGTCAAGAGTGTGGTCATGTGGGTTGACTGGATCCTGTTCAGGGTCTCACCAGATCTCAAGGCAGTAATTGGAATTTCAGTCTTGTCTAAGGCTTGGGGTCCTCTTCCAAGATCATTAATTGTTGGTATAATTCAGCTCCTGTTGTTGTAGAATTGCTTGCAGTAAGTGGAGGGCTGTTAGAGGCTGCCCACTGTACCTTGCCATCTTGCCCTCTCAACAACATGGTAGTTGGCTTATTCAAGGCCATCAGGAAAATTTCTCTCTAGTCTGCTACAATGGAGTTTTATATAATGTAATCACAGATGTGATTATTCCATCATATTCACAAGTCCTGCTCAAGTGAGGGAATTATACAGGGTGTGTACATTGGGGCCTACGTTGATTGATTTTTGAATGTTAAAACCACCTTGCACCTCTGGGATACACAGAAGAGAAGGCAATGTGAAGATGGGGGCAGAGATTGGAGTGATGCAGCCACAAGCTAAGGAATGCTGTCAGCGACCAGAAACAAGAAGAGGAAAGGAATAAATTTTCCTCTAGAGCATCTGGAGGGGATGTGACCTTGCTGACATCTTAATTCAGACTTCTGGCCTCCAGAACTGAGAGAGAATAAATTCTTGTTGTTTTAAGCCACTGAGTTTGTGATAATTTGTTATGGCAGTCATAGGAAACTATTATAGATTTTGTTCATGATGTATTATCATTTTTATAATTTGCTGGGTTTGATTTGCTAATATTTTGTTAAGAATTTTGCTATCTATATTTATGAAAGATAGTGGTCTATAATTTTCTTGTGATGTCTTTGTCAGGTTTGGTATCAGGATTATGCAGGACTCATAAAATTATTTAGGAAATGTTCTTTCTTCCTCTGTTATCTGAAAGACTTTGTACAATATTTGTATTATCTCTTCCTTAAATATTTGGTAGAAGAAATCAGTGAGGCCTTCTGGGCCTGGAATTTTCTTTATGAGAAGAATTTTAAGTATAAATTTGATTACTTTTTTTTAAAGATTTTTTTTTTATGTGGACAATTCTTTTAAAGTCTTTATTGAATTTGTTACAATATTGCTTCTATTTTACGTTTTGGTTTTTTGGCCATGAGGCATGTGGGATCTTTACCTCCCTGACCAGACATCAAACAACGCACCCCCTGCATTGGAAGGCAAAGTCTTAACCATTGGACCACCAGCGAAGTCCCAAGTTTGATTACTTTAAAGGATATAGAGCTGTGCAGATTTTCTCTCTCTTCTTGAGTCAGTTTTAAGTTGTATTTTTCAATGGATTTATTTCATCTAAGTTGTAACTATTTCTCTTAAGATGTATACTTACACATGGAACTGTCAAGTCAAAAGGAATGAGTATTTTAAATTATGACAACATTTATTGAGCTAACATTTAGTGAGCACTGCTATATACACTTTTCACATATTAACTCATTTAATTCTCACAACAACTGTACGAGGTGGGTATTATTATTGTCCCCATTTCTAATTAATGAAAAACAAGTGAGACAGAGAGGTTAAGTAACTTGTATACGTCACACAGCTGATAAGCATCAGAGCTAAGCTCTAACCACTTACACCAGTGCTTCTCAAAATGTACTCCCTGGACCAGCAGCATCAGCATCTTCTGGGAACTTGTTAGAAATGCAAATTCTCAGACTCCACCCCATAGCACAATTTCAGAAACTCTGGGGGTGGTGCTCAGCAATTTGTGTTTTCATGAGCCTCCATGTGATTCTGATGCATGCAAAAGTTTGAGAACCACTGACTTATACCATACTCTTCTCACACACATTCCCAAATTACCTTCCGAAAAGGCTATTAATTTACTTCTACCAGTAGTGAATGAGAGTGCCCATATCCCTCGGCCTTACCAAACTCACTGTGAGCAATCTTTATACACCAGTCTGATAGACAAAGAGTAGTATCTTGTCTCTTTAAAAATGTATTTCAATCCTCCTTCCAGTGAGACAGTCAGGTTCTGTCCCTTCTCCTGTTCTGCTTGGGCTTCCTTTCTTCTGCATGGCTTCTGGCTCTATTGACCTTCCACTTTGGGGGGTTATCAATCCTAACAGTTCTGACCTTGCCAGGCAACCATGTGGTGCTTAGCTTGAGTCCTAAATCAATCTCATTTTTTGGGAGTAGGGAGAAGCAAATAGGAAGTAAATTAATACTTTGCATCATGGTGCCAGTGTGCTAAGCAGCAGTGGGGATGATAGATACGGGAGCAGCAAAGATCTGCAGTCACCCCAAGTGATAGCTTCAAAAGTGTTCGGGGGACCTAATCCCCAATCTCAAGATTTTTTGGAGCGAGGATACCTTTCTAATGTCCAAGAGCAGAAAAACCTTGGTTAACGAGGGTTCCCATGAATTGATTTCATGGTGTTTCCCATTATATTTTCACCACATTGCAGAAAAGCACATAGACGTTGAGCTGGTTAAATCTCACAGGGCTAATCCCACTTATGGTCCCTAATAATTATTGAGTTGTAATATTCACCTCCGCATCAGCCATATCAACACAGCATTAACAGAAAAAACATGGATTTTGGAGACAGACTTAGGCTTGAAACCCAGCCCTTCTGCCTCTGAGATGTGTGGCCTTGGATAAGTTACTGAAGCTCTTTGATCCTGTTTTATTATCTATAAAGTGCCAAAAATAGCACCTATCTCACAGTTTAAGGATTAAATAAGATAATATGTGTTGTGCCCAGCAGAGTGCCTGGACCATAGGAGACACTCAATAAATGGATGCCGTTGGTTTTCTCTTTCCTCTGCAATTTCTGTGTGCTTGAATGTGTGTTTCTAGTGTAAATAATACGTTTAATACCCTTTGATGATCTCTCTTTTGACAGATGACATCTACATCTGTGCAGACTACTAGGTCGGCCACTTGCAGGTCAAGAGGGACACCACCCTTCATGCCAAGGAGCGTTCTTACAAGCAGAGGGTTATGTAACAGGCACCAGGGTTTAGCTTCTTTAATGAAACTCTTATCAAAAAATGAGGGACTCCTTCCTTGTGTTTTGGTAGCTTCAACCATCACCTCTTTTTCTCCTACCTCAACAAGAAGTTCATTAAATTGTGTTTCCATACCATTTATAGCTGTAGTTATACCAATGAGAGCAACTCTCATTTCTGGACAAGCAATTGCAACATGAAGCAGAAGCCACCCACCCAGTCTGGATCCAAAGAGTACATAATTCCTCCATTTCTCCACTGTGGTTCTCATAAATTATCACCTGTACTTCCAACTCCCGAGTGATCAGATCTCATAAAGACATGGCCCAGAAATGGGCAAAACTCCTCAACTACCAATACTTTCATACCATTCACATGTGAAAGATTGCCAGGAACAAAAGTAACTCCTAAGTTTTGCCTTTTAGCCCCTATAGGCTAGGTTTGGAAGGTCTGGCCCACTAAGGGGAGAGGAGGGAAGAGATAAAGAGATCCTCTCTCTGTGACCACACAAGGAGTCCCTCTGAGAAGAGCAGCCCGTAGTGGGTGAGTCTGGCAATTCCAGAACTCCAGCCTGCCGGTGAGTGCCATGGCGAAAAGGGCTGATGGAGTTGGAGCAGTCTGGGCCCAAACTCCAAACCAATAAAACAAAGTTCCCTTCCAAAAAGTCCTGCACTTAGGAGAAACTGCTGGAAGCATCACCCAAATTGAACAAGGCATGGGCAGCAAGGCCAAAGGAAAGAGCAGGTCCAAATGAAAGCAGGGGAGGGAGCAGAAGAGGTGGGTCCAGAAAATCCAAAGTAATTTTTTTCCCCTAACCTATTGGTAGAAACTTAAGCTTTTTAAACGACGAGCATTTCAATTCTACTCATGTATCTAAAAATCTTTTTAAAATACCCACCTTCTTGATGTACCATTGGTTTTAAAAGTGCCATACATTTTTCTGTATAAATAAGGAATAGATTTATATTTGCTTCTCCACTCACACTATGTATATAAAAGCTCTTTTGTCATGAACAAGGAGCTTAGCTTTGATTGTAATACGTGTGTGTATAATTACTTATTTGTAATTCATAGGAACTTTCATTGAAGAAGATAATCCAAAAGAGAACCACCAGTTAAGTAGGGGCTCCTGCCAACTAAATTATGTGAACAGTTCTTGTATGATTGTTTGTAACATGTTTTTTTTCTAGTGAGGGTTGGACAAAGGAAAATAAGTTTTTAAAAGCAGAAATTCAGGGTGTGTCTCATGTAGCCTTAACACTATCTGGTGACTTTCTTCTAAAATTTCCCTACATCATTTTGCTATCCTATTATCATTTTAACATTTGGACTTTTATCTTGACACCAACTAGATAGTGCACTTGTTAAAGCAAGGACCACATTTCTGATTTTGTTCATTTTTGAATCTCCCAGGGCCTTGTCAATATAAGGAATGTCCAATTACATTGTTAAGTGAGCTATGGAAGATGCAGGTTGGGCACATGCAATAACTTCCTAAGTGGAAACTTTTAAAATTGGTTAGTGACCTAAGTGAGGCCACATACCCTTACTGTTGGACATTATTAACCATTACGTTGCCCTTAGGGTGGTTTAATCCGTATGACTTGGATAGTCTCTTTGGATTGTTCCTGTCCCTGTGTCCTGTGGGAAAACAAAATAATAGAAAGGCTGGACATCTTATCTGGAACTCACCCTGGCCAACAGAATTAATTTTTGTTTGCTCCAAAGGCTAAGGAATGAAAACAACGGACCTAGAATCTAGATCTTTTCACCAGATCTGGTTTCAGCAAACAAGTCAGTCTCCAGCCTACCCCAGTCACCACACCCTTTCTAATTCAGAGAAGGGAACAAATGAATTTTGCAACGTTTTTATGCTCTTAAAAAAAGTAGCAAAACGCTCCAAATTAAAACTGTCTAAAATTCTTCTTCTAAATGTACCTGCACATAAAACTTACTAACACCTAACTTAAAATATTGTTACGAAAGCCGAATGAACGTCCAGCATTAAACTCAGTGTCTCACAAACAGCGTTTCATGGAACACTACTTCGTAGATTTTCACAAACAAAACATGTCTGTACATGGTCAAATACATCTGAAAAATTCTGGGTTAAACACAAAGTACAGCTGGCGCTGCCCTCCGCAAGCAGCTTCTGCGCTAGGCCGGCCGGGCCGTGCCTGGGACACCGGCCCTGGGCCTCCGGGCGGGAGGCGTGGCCTGCATTGAACAACAGCCCCTAGACAGCCGCCACATCCTCAGCCAAGACGGGGATAGGATACGAGCGCCGCCCCACATTACGATTTTATACATTGGCTGAGTGCACGATCTGATGGCCAGATGCTTGGAAAACACTTGGGTGCTTCTCATTGAACACCAGCACCCTTCCCTGTCTCCCCTAAGCACCCGGTTCTCCGCCTGGCGCTGCGCGGAAGCCCCTAACCCCATCCTCCCCGGCTGAGGCTGCACTTGGGTGGGGGTGTCTAAATAACCCCCGGGGGCAGGCATGGCCGCTCGGGGCTACCCTACCCGGGGGCGCGTCTCCGTGCTGCACCAGCGGGAGGAGGGGAGGAACCCCGGGCGCAGGGCGCTAGAGAGCCATCGAACGGGTTACCTAGATGCTGCCGAGGCTTTGCTCCGCGCCCACCCCAGCCCGCTAGCCTTTCACCTGGCAGATGCATTCCTAGGAGTGACTGCAAACGCGATTCTAGAAAATTCGCTGGTTGATGTGATTCTTTCATAAACTGGATTGTTATCCTTATTTTCTACCGTCCTCCCATCATAAAGGGAAACAATCATTGGAAAAACCCAAAGTAAAGACTTAAAAACAAAAGCAGCAGACCTGGTTAAGTCCTTGATTAACGAAGCCATTAAAAGCCAATGCAAAGTTAAATTTTTACCTGCTAGATTTGCTGAACGTGGGTGCACGCCTGGAGTTCAATTTCAGGGCTTTAGTCACTGGTGCCCCACCTTTAGCCACCAAAGGAAAGGCTCTCAGCCATCCTGCAGCCTCCTGGTTCTAGATACACAGGGAAAACTTTGGGTAAGTGGGGAAAGGAGGGAGAATGGTGGAGTGGTGGGTGATACTCACACCCTGGCTCCTCCCATCACCAGCTGAGATCAAGGCCCTTTACCCACCTGAGGCCAGGTGTTGCTTCTTTGTGAAAGGGGCTCTTGATGCTTACTCACGTTGTTGGGATGCACGCCACAGGCCTACAAGGCCTGCACTTGTCCAGCTTTAAGACTGAAGAAAGAGCCCAGAGTCAGCAGCAGAGACGTCAATGGTTTGATGGACAGAGGAATCTTACATGTCTGAAGCAAGGTCCTGGAGGGACACCTCACTGTGTGCAGCTGACTGTGGGCAGGACATGGTGGCAGTCTTCGCTTGGTGGGGGGAGGGGAGATTACCAGTTATAGGGGAATTGATGTCAGGTGGGCTCATTAGTTACCAGGGAAACCAGGGGAATGGCACGCCCCTCACCGCCCCTTTGATAAGAACAGTCACTAGCTGGGGCCTGGGACAAGAACAAAGGAAGATCAGTCGTGTGTAAGGTTTAGGTGAAACAGGCACTGGTCAGGCAGGGGATGTACAGAGAGCAAGAGAACAGCCATCTTGAGAGGCCTGACCATACACACAGGCTACTTAATTCGTTGCCCAAATATTGCGGAAACAGCAGAAAAGAAAAAAAAAAAAACAACACAAAGTACAGGCTTTCTCAGAGCCTTTAATATGCTGAAGACATTGTGAATTTTCAGGAACTGATATAGTGCACCCTTTTCCATGCTTATTTGACCAAAGAACTCCTTTTTCCTGCACCTCCGAAGAATGCTCTATAGAAAACAATTTGGAAATCCCTAGTAGTGACAGACACTAAGGGCCTCCTCCACAACCTTCCCCTGCTTTCTCCTTGCTGTCAGAAGCCTGTTTGGTTCATTCTAGCCTTCCATAGAGGCTGGGTCCCTCCTCAGCTCCAGAGGATGGATAGTGATTAGACCAAAACCAGCACATTTGATCTCATTCCTTTTGGTTCAAGCATGAGCATGTCATGCAATTCCGGCTGATAAAATTTGAGGGAAAACCTTTTGGGGAGTTTTCTAGGAGGATTTGTTTCAAGCTAAAAAAAAAAAAAAAAAAAACCAAGACACTAACATTCCATTTTCTATGCCTGGACTTCTGTATATGAGTTGGCAACTGTGACCGCCAGTGGGACCATGGAGAGAGCCAGCTTCAGAGGCACGCTGAAACACCCAAGATCACTGAGAAGAAAGATGGAAAGAGCCAGGATCCTTGAGTGTACTGAATCACTGATTTTACCAGCCCTGCAACTGTCCTATCTTTGGAATTCTCTTCTGGGACATTATAAATGTCCTTATTTTAAAAGTCACTTTATTTGTTTGTTTGTTTTAAATACTTGCAGTTAAAATCATCCAGGTATGGGCGTCTAACTAGTCAGAACCTTAATACCATTGGCACAAGTACAGAACATTCAAAGTATGTGTTTGGAAATGTTAATTGTTGAAAAGCAGTAGCTTATTTCAAATTAAGTATCTCCTACCATTATTACTGGGATTTGCAATCTTTATATTTAAATGAATGACTCTAATATCAACATTTTTAGTGCCACTAAGTTAGAAAATTGAACATTTATTCCTTAGCAACGGCGACGGGCTATGATGATAATCATCGAAGTGCTGCAACAATGAAATCCATAACCAACCGCTGAAATCCCTCAGAGCCGCTTAGGGAGCAGAACGTGCACGACAGCCCCGTGTCTCCCTGTGGTTGCCTGGTGTGTGTGCTGCACCACGTGAGGGCTGAGACTGTTCTCCCCTTTGCGGCCAACACATTTGCATAGAGTCCTCCCTGTGTGCAAAGCCCTGGGTGAGGCTCCCCTCCCCTGTCCTCCAAGCCTTACTCCCCCATGAAAGTCCTATTTGAGTCTCATTTCCGTGAAACCTCCCTAATTCCTGCAGCCTCCACTAAGCAACCTTTTCAAAGAATTCTTCCTCGATGCCCAGTCTGAACCATTTATTTTGGCATTTAATTGTACTCACCCCATAGCTTCTCTTATTAGTTAATATTTTATCTGGGCCCCCTTGTTGAATGAAAGTAATAGAGTGGGGCTTCCCTGGTGGCGCAGTGGTTGAGAATCTGCCTGCTAATGCAGGGGACACGGGTTCGAGCCCTGGTCTGGGAAGATCCCACATGCCGCGGAGCAACTAGGCCCGTGAGCCACAACTACTGAGCCTGCGCGTCTGGAGCCTGTGCTCCGCAACAAGAGAGGCCGCAACAATGAGAGGCCTGTGCACCGCGATGAAGAGTGGCCCCCACTTGCCACAACTAGAGAAAGCCCTCACACAGAAACGAAGACCCAACACAGCCATAAATAAATAAATAAATAAATAAATAAATAAATAAATAAATAAAAAGAAAGTAATAGAGAGAAGGTGGAAGTGATAAGAATATTGTCTAAGTTTATGGTTCTCAACTCTGTCAGACCCAACACCCCCTTTTTATATGAAATACTTTTGTAATGCCATTTATTATGAAATTCATAGATAAGGTAACTGACCTACACACATAATTTCAAAATATATCAATACAATGCCCTAGCTGTAGTTTAAAAGAGAAGAATAGGAAAGTAACCTAGGATAAAGTAATATCTATTTCAATATGTAAATGACTGACATGATTGCATTGCATTAGAAGCCACAATGAATTACGGAGAAAACGCAGACTGATACAGGATGTTGTTTTACAACTCAAATACCACACACCATGGTGCTTTAGTGATGTGACTTTCTGAAAGGATGAACAATATTTGCTGAAGTTAAAAAAAAAGCCAAAATACAACCTACCTTGATTTATGTGGTAGGCTCAATCCTAGCAATTCGGCATATATTAAAACTATGGAAAAAATACTTTCTGTCTATATGTAAAGTAAGTCTAGTTCTAGGTTCAAATAATTATAAACAGGTTTTTCACCTAATGAATGACTGAAAGGATATTCAAAAGTTGCAAGGGATGCAGGACAATACTTCATTGCGGGGCACAGTCCTGCACATTTTAGCAGGCCCAACAACTCTGGCTCTTATCCACTGCAGGCCAGCAGTAAGCCCCAAATCATTAGATAACCCCTAAAATCCCCACAAGTTTCTAGAAAGCCCTCTGGGAGGTATTGGTTCTAGTGAGATCCGCTGAGCTAAACCGAGGCCAGCTGAAGATGGGATTATTATTAGATAATCCAGAATCTTACCGTCAGCTTTAAAGGCCCTGAGAGCCTGAGTTAACCCCATGATGCCAGTTTACTGGTTCACCGCCATGGTTCTCAAGGGGGCGCTGCAGACCAATCAAAGAAGGCAGCAAGTCGGGGCCCGGGGCGCAGTCGAGGGTGGTCTGTCTGCTTCTTTCTCAGGTGTTTTCCATTTGTTCCATTTACCAGGTGAGTTCCATGTATTCTTCTGTTTGAACAAAGGGTTCCTTAGTTTTAAGAAGTTAATGTTATAGATGTTTTGACAGTTTTTTTCCAGATTTATAATTTCTGAGAGAAGATGTGTTGACCTCCTCACCCCATGCCGTAAGTGAATGTCCCATTTGGTTCTTGTTTATGATTTCTACTGCTTTATTGAGACTCACTATATACTGAATCGCTATCATCATAGTTTCCTTTAATTCTTTGAACATATTCGTAATAGGTGCTTTGAAGTCTTTGCTAACTTCTGGGCCCACTCAGAGTCAATGAGCTCTGGCAACTACTCAAACCTGAATCTCACATCTCAATGTTCAATCAGGATATTTGCTCCCTGTGGTCAAAACTTCAAGGGAAACCATGTCATTGTAAGTAGCTACCCTTAAAATTCACCATGAGAAATCCCTGTCCAAGGATAGAAACCTCTCAGGCTAAGGCCTTACTTATCAATTCCCATTCTCCTCTGGGGTTGGAACGGCTAAGGAGAGAGGGCTCTAGAGGAAGAAGGATGTGTGAACCATGGCTGAGTAGCCTGGGTCAGCGGTCAGGGTCTTCCGGAAGAACTGCAATGACAGCATCCCCAAGGAGGAAAGAAAGTGTCCTCTCGCTGGCACTTCCTCCTCTTGCAGGTGACCCATGAGAGGGGGTACAGTGAACCCGGACACAGAAGATTCCCTGACTTCAAGCTCAAGAGGCTGGAAACTATGATCCATTTCTACTCGAAACATTTCTGACACCAAATGGGAGGTTTTTGACACCAAGCCATTCTTCAGTTTTCTGCAGACACAAACTGGGTGTTCTACAATTTAATTCAATTCTGACGGTAACTACCTAGAGTTAGTGAAGTCCCCACAGTTTGAGGGCTCAGTCCCACAAGACTGTCCCCACTTCAGAGCCAGTTGAATGTCAGGTTTGATAATATGATAGAACAGCTCACAGAACTGTTATTTACTATTACCAGTTTCTTATAAAGGATACAACACGGGAACAGCCAAACAGAAAAGCAGCACTGAGCAAGGTATGTTGGCGGGGAGGAGCAGTGGTGGCTGTGGAGCTTCTAGGCCCTCTCTGAGCACCTCGTCTTCCCAGCACCTTGGTGCGTTCCCCAACCCAGAAGCTCTCCAAACCCTGCTCAGTTTTTATGAAGGTTCCATTATGTGGGCACGATTGATTAAATCTTTGACATTTGGTGATTAACTCAATTTCCAGGCTCTTTCCCCTCCCCAGAAGTTGGAGAGTGGGGCAGAAATCATGCCTCGGTCTTTCTGGTGACCAGCCCCTAACCTGAAACTATCTAAGGGCCCCCAGCCATCTGTCACCTCATAGCATACAAAAAGATACGCATCACTCTCGAGATTCCAAGGTTCTTAGAAGCTCTTGTTTCAGGAACCAGGGACTAAGACCAAGTATGATAACAAAAGATGCTACTATTGCCCCTATCACTCAGAAAACTACAAGGGTTTTAGGAGCTCTGTGCCAGGAACTGAGAATGAAGATCAAATATATATTTATTACATCACAATATCACACTGATGTATTCATCTCACAGTTGGATGCCCTGGGAGCCTGTGTCTGGGTTAGAAATACTCAACTCCTTGGCCAAGTTCTGGTCCCTGACTATGCCTGTGTCTGTCTTGTTTTTTAATCTATCTTGGCCTCTCCTTTTCTGTTTTTTCATGGCTGACCCACCCCTAGCCCCACCTGACAACTTTATTTATTGGACCTTGAATATATTCCACAGAAGCTTCTGGGCCTGGGAGCTATTTTGTAAATATCTCCTCTCTGATCCATTGACAGTTTAACCCCCATAGAGTAATATTATTTCTCACATTTCCAGTTCCCAAGAGAGCTCACTTGAGCCTCCAGGCACAGACAACCTCCCCACCTGAAGGATGAGCTCTGGAGGGGCATAATGCAGGTTTGGGTCAGGCCGACGTGGGTCCCAGCTCCTCCTGACCAGTTGTGTGTGTGCCCTTGGGTGAATAATTTCTCTCTCAGAGCCTTGCGTACTAAGCTGTGAAATGAGGATCATAACACTTACTTCATAGGACTAATATGATGACCAAATGAGATAAGGTATGGTCAGCATCTGGCTGAGATGTTATTGATAAACATTGTTGTCTTTTTGGTTTCTTCATGGCAGGGGTCATATTTCCTGTGTAACTCCTACAACCTCTAGACCAGCGTCTGGTGCCAGTTGCTGCCCAGTAAATATTTGTTAGGGAAATTACCTGCTGCTGCTCTATTCTCCTGCATTTTTTGTTGGTGATTTTCACACCATGCTCAGTGCAGTCTTGGGGGTTCTGAGGAGGTGCCCAAGGGCCCAGGTGGGTCAGGACAGGTGAGAATTGATAAGGGTAGAAAGTAGAGGAGGGAGCAGTTGGGTTCCAGGCCCACCCCCATGTTAGCTCTGCCACTTTACATTTTGAATTGGTCTGGGAACTATATATATATATATATATATATATATATATATATATATATATATATATATATATACTTTTTCTTTTTAAGAAGGGATTCTGTGATTTAAAGTTTGAAAATAACTGCTTTATACTTGGAATAGCTTAGAGGAGGAATTTAGTTTTACGAATGACACAAATGTCTATATCTTTATTCTCCAAAACATTAGCCACTACAATTAAATTAAATTTAAAAATTCAATTCTGTTCCTCAATTTCACTAGCCATATTTCAAGTACTCAATAGCCACATGTGACTAGTGGCTACTATTTTGGATAGTACAATATGAACATTTCCATCACTGCAGAAAGTTCTGTTAGACAGCACTGGTCTATGGTTTATATTATTTAAATCATAGGACTTAACTGACAATGGTGGGGTACTGTGTGCTGTAATATGTTTGTAGGCTTAAAGGGTAAGTTGAGTTGCCCACAGATGTAGGTTCGGGTCCTGCCATCAACTTGCCTACTGGACTGGCTTCAGGTTCCCTCATCTGTACCAGGGCGGTCTGGGCCACATCACAGGTTTCCACCTATTTTATCTCCAAGGATCCCTTTGATTGTTACTTTGTTCCCTTGGACCCACACCCAAGTTTAAAATAAACTGCTTTATTAGGTAATAATTGGCTTACCCTCACACTTTTGTTAACCAGTGCTATTTATAACTACCAACAAAAACCTCTGATCAGCATAAGATTACCAGAATTCTTATTTTGAGTTGAAGTAATTTCAGCCCAAAACTTAGAAATGGGACATTGTGGTTAGCTTAGCCTTATCTCTGACAACTGTATAATTTCCCTGGGGAGTTTTTTAAACATTGAAAATAATGTATTGATTGCTCCTCCCTGTCTCTGTTACTACTTTCTCCCACCCTTAGCGTTTAAGGTGCCCAAGTTAGGAATCTCCTGACTACATGATCATTTAAGATTTCTTTGAATTTTTAAAGGGATTCTGGGTCAAAGGAGGGAATGATCCCAAAAGTTCAATTTGGGAATTTAGAAAATCAATAAAAAGAAGCCAAATTATCAAATGCGCAAATCAAACTAAAAATCTAGAATAGTTAGACTTTTCAGTGTAGAAAACAGGATGTGCAGTGTGATTGCATTTTAAAAGTATATATTGGGTAAGACTTCTGGCTGTGGGAGAATGAAGAGGTTGGCAAATTCTCACCCCAAAAAATAAAATATAAACCTGGGCAAAAGTATAAGAAACAATTTCAAGGCTTTGGAAATCAACCAAAGGGAAATAACAAACTGAGAAACATTTTGTCACAAAAAGCTGCTAAAATTTTATGAAAGAATGATGAGCGTCTGTGGCTTTCATGCCTGGAGCTGCTCTCTCCCCTGTGCCCCTAGCACATTTAGCCTGGTGATTTTACCAGGGCAATACTGGCTGTGAAAACCAGCAGCCTCACTATCAGAGGTGGGGTGGATTTGATTTGGAATGGAAGGTGAAGACCCACACCCAGCAGTGTTGTCAGTAAAAGTAGCAAACTCAGTAGGAATTGAAAAGGAAAACTCACAGCTCTCCTAGCCTGAAATTGCAGTCCTGGTTGAAGTGAGCCTCTGACCAGCCAGAAATGTAAAGGGGAAATCCTAGAAATGAGAGAGCCATAGAAAAGCTATATAATCTCTCCATGCATCCCTGGCTGACCAGGAAACTATGCATATGTCTATGCAAGGGAGAGTCAAGAGAGCCTGGAAGAAAGTACATGTCAGGCAGCCTTGAAAACTGACTGAACTTTGAATGAATTCCTCAACCCACATACACATCCATCAGCAGAGGATGGATCTTATAAACTTATGGTGTTTGAGTACAACCTCTGCCTAATCATTGGCTGACCACTAAACTATGCAGACACAGGGACAACCCTTAGGCAGCCAGGCTAAAAATTAAATATAAGAACTTAAAACAAACAAACAAAACAACTGAGCAGAGACATTAGTGGCCATACACTTGAAACCAAGCAGGACCCTGTGGGGCTCCTGGGCATGAAAGCCTTTCTGTGTCCCTCTTTCTAGACCTTCCCTGAGTTCCAAAGGGCAGGTTCAAATGGTTGTTAATCAGGGAAGGGAGGGGATGCAGAGACAAGGGAGGAGCAGCCAAGAAACAATAGTGCAGCCTTGGGACAGGGTCCTGGTTCCCCCTCAGGGACACACATAACAATATCTTTGAGCTCTTCTGCAGAACTAAAACCCCCAAGAAATGGAAGATGTTAACTACTTGATGAAGCTTTCTTCATTCCAGAGAGAAGGTCACAGTTTGATAATCTTGAGAACCACAGCTCATCAGGAGACCACCTGAGTCCTAATTAAAGGGATGCAGGCCCTGCACAAACCCTGATTCTTATCAACAACCCCACCCTTGAACCATTGCTATAAACCTCCTCACCAAATCCCCCTAGGTTAGGACACACAGTTTTTGAGGGCACGAGCCTGCTGTGTCCCCCTTTGCCTGTCAAAGCAATAAAGCTGTTTTTTTCTACTTCACCCAAAACTCTGTCTCCAAGATTCAATTTGGCACCAGTTCACAGAGGCCGAGTTTTCAGCATCACACTGCAGAGACACAGATTCTGCTGATTAAGTACAAGCAAGTTAATAAAAACAATAATAACCACCTCAGGAAAATAAATCAGAGTCCAGAGTTGCTACAGTATATTATCTAAAATATCAAGATTTCAACAAAAATTATGAGACGTGAAGAAACAGAAAATCTGATTCATACTCCAAAATAAATATGACCCATGCTCAGGGAAAAAAAGCAAACAATAGAAACTAAGTCTGAGTGGGCCCAGAACTTAGATTTAGCAAGTAAAGATTTTAAAGCAGCTATTATAAATATGTTCAAAGAACTAAAGGAAACCATGCTTAAGAATTAAAGGACAGTGTAATGGCGATGACTCAACAAATAGAGAATCTCAATAAAGAAACAGACATTATAAAGGAAGAACCTAATGGAAATTGAGTTGAAATATATATAGCTGAAATTTAATAATCTATGAGAGGAGGTCATAGAAGAAAGAGTCAGTGAACTTGAACATATTGCGTTGGCCAAAAAGTTCGTTCGGGCTTTTCCATAACATTTTACGGAAAAACCCGAACGAACTTTTTGGCCAACCCAGTAGCTCATTAGAAATCATTCAATCTGAAGAACAGAGAGGCAAAAGATTAAGGAAAAATAAACTGAGCCTCAGAGACTGGTGGGACAACAATGAGCATATCAACATACATGTCATTGGAGTCCCTGAAGGCTAAAAGAGAAAGTGGCAGAAAAATATTTAATGACATATGGCTGAAAATTTCTCAAAGTTGATGAAAACAACAATCTACAGACCACAGAAACTCAACAAACCCCAAGGAAAATAAATAAAAAGATCCACACCTAGACACATCATAGTCAAATTATTAGAAGGCAAAGACAAGAGAAAATCTTGAAACCAGTTAGAGAAGATGACTCATCATGTACAAGAGAACAATATGATTAATGATCAACTTCTTGTCAGAAACCACGAAGGCCAAAAGAGAGTAGAATCACATATTCAAATTGCTGAAAGAAAAAAAAAAACCTGCCAACCAAGAGTTCTATATTTAGTAAAACTATTCTTTAATAATTAAAATGAAATAAAGCTATTTCCAGATAAAGACTAAGAGAATTTGTTGCTAGCTGACCAGCTTTACAAGAAATACTAAAGGAAGTTCTTCAGGCTGAAAGGAACTGACACCAGATTGTAACTTGAATCCAAAGAAGAAATGAAGAACACAGGAAATGGTAAATACGTCGGTAAATATAAAGTTCTTATAAATATATTTCTTTTCTTCTCTTAATTTCTTTAAAAACCATAATGGTTTGTAAAGCTGTAATTATAACACTATTTTTAAGCTTATTATACATATATGTATAATATATAAACAATAGTAGCATAAAGGAAGGGTTGAAATGGAGTTATATTGGAGCAAAGTTGCTATATTTTACTGGAATTAAGATTGAACTAGATTGTGACAAGGTTAAGAGGTATATTTTAATCCCTAGAGCAATCATTAATGAAATACATTTTAAAAATAGTTTAAAAATCAGCAATAAAGATGTTACACTTAAAATATTTGTTTAACACAAAAGAAGAGAGTAAAAGGGCAACAGGAACAAAACAAATCTGCAATATATAGGAATTAAAGAGCAAAATGATAGACATAATCCAATCCTATCAATAATTTCATTAAATTACATTATTAACCATTCAATGAAAAGGCAGAAATTCTCACACTGGCTATAAAACACAACTCAAAGATAAAAATAGATGGACAGTAAAAGAATGGAAAAATATTTGCTATGTAAGCAATAACCATAAGAGAGCTGAAATGTCTATATTAATATCAGGATATATAGACTTTAAAATAAGAAATACACTGGAGACAAAGAGGTATTTCATAAGGATAAAAATGTCAATACATCCAAAAGATATAATAATTATAAGTGTATACCCATCTAACAACAGAGGCCCCAAATATATGAAGCAAAAGTTGACAGAATTGAAAAAAAAATTGACAATTCTGTAACTATAGAGATTCCAATACCCACCTTTTGATAACTGACAGAATAACTGGACACAAAATGAATAATGGTAGAGAAGACTTCAATTGAGGAGAATACACATTCTTTTAAAGTGCACATGAAACATTTTCCAGGACTGATCATATGCTAGGCCAAAACCCAAATCTAAATAAATTTTAAATGATTGAAACTATTTAAAAGATGTTCTTTAACCACAACAGAGTTAAATTAGAGATCATCAACATAAAGAAACTTGGGAAATCTCCAAATATTTGGAAGTTAAACAATGCACTTCTAAATAACCCATGGACAAAAAAAGAAATCAAAAACGAAATTTAAAAACATGAATTTAAAATCAACAGAACACAATATATCAAAATTTATGAGATGCAGCTAAAGCAGTGGTTGGGGTAATTCATAACACTGAATAGCTATATTAAAAAAGAAATATTACAAGTCAATTACATATGTTCACATTAAGAATTAGAAAAAGAAGAATAAATTAAACCTTAATTAAGCAGAAGAAAGGAAACAACAAAGATCAGTGTAGAAATCAATAAAACAAAAAACAAAACAAAACTAAAACAGAAAATCAATTCAATTAAACCAAAAGTATGTATTTTGAAAAGATTAAAAAAAAAAAGAAAAACCTTTAGCTAGACTGAATAAGAGAGAAGACACAAATTATCAAAATCAACAATGAAAAGAGGGGACATCACTACCAATCTGATAAAAATTAAAAGGATTCTATGGGAATAACATAAAAAACACGAATTACCAAAACTTACTCAAGAAGAAATAGAAATTCTGTATAAATCTATAACAAGTAAAGTAACTATTGATGTTTAAAACTTTCAGTAAAGTAAACTACAATAAACTATTTCACTGGTATAACTCTAAATGGATTATAACCTTTAAAAATTGTGAATCACTGTATTGTATACCTGTAACTTATATAATATTGTAGATCAACTATAGTTCAACTAAAAAATAAAAACAAAACCTAGTCTAGGTGCTGCTGTGAGGGGGCTTTCCAGATGTAATTAAGATCCCAAATCAGTTGACTTTAAGATAGGGAGATATTCTCAGTGGGTCTGATCTAATCATATGGGCCCTTAAAAGATGATAGACTTTCCCTGGTGAGAGAGTTTTGAAGCATGAGAGGAATTTGACATGAGGAAGTATTACAGACTGAACTGTGTCTCCCCAAAACGCCTTTGTTGAAACACTAACCTCGATGTGACTGTATTTGGAGACAGGGCCCATAAGAAAGTAATAAAGGATAAATGAGGTCATAAGTCTGGGGCCTTAATGTGCTATAATTAGTGTCTTTATAAGAGGAAGAGACACCAGAGACCACCCCCTCTCTGCACACTCACAGAGAAAAGGCCATGTGAGGCCACAGCAAGAAAGCAGACATCTACAATCCACAAAGAGAGGCTCTCACCAGAAACCAACTCAGAAAGCACCTTGATCTTGGACTTGTGGACTTCAGAACTGTGAGAAAATAAATTTCCTTTGTTTAGGCAACCCAGTTTGTGGTGTTTTGTAGTGGCAGCCCTAGCAGACTACTACAGAAAGATTCTCCACTTCATGGTTTGAAGACTGAGAGGGTCATGTGACAAGGAGTATGGAAAGTGGCCTCCAGCTGACAGCCATCAAGGAAACGGAGCTCCATCCTATAGCTGCAAGGAATTGAATTCTGACTCAGTCAATTGAGCTCAGAAGAGAAGCTCAGGATCCAGATGAGGACACCTAGACTTCAGCTTTATAAGAACCTGAGCAGGGAACCCAGCCACGCCATGCCCAGATGTTTGCCCTACAGAACTGGGAGTTAACAAAGGAGTTTTGTTTTAAGTTGCATAAACAAACAAACAAATTTCACTGGTGAATTCTACTGACATTTAAGGAAGAAATAATACCAATTCTACACAATCTTTTCCAGAATAAAGAAGAGGAGGAAACACATCCCAACTCAATTTATTAGGGCAGCATTACCCTGATACCAAAACTCTCACCAGCAAAGCCAAGTAACAATTCCTGGGAAATAAAAATAGAAGCTGGGTAATAAAATAAAGTCTAACCTGTCTCTTTCTTTTCCTTGTGCTTCTCTAGTTTCACTTGCTCACAGGGTGCCGCGTGCAGAGGCCTTGCACCCAGCACATCAGAAATGCCTGCAGCCAACACCTCAGCTCCATGGGCCCTGGGCAGAGACGCTGCGCCAGCCCAGCACTGTGATCTGGGGCGTGAGCAGCTGCGCAGGCTCCGTGAAAACTCTGCCCCCTCCCCAATTAAGGAGAACCCTATTAAGGAGCCCCACCCACAGCCTGTGAGGAGCACGTGTGCTCTAGAGCGCAAGCTCGCACCTCTCCATTCTTTGACCAAAGAATAAAGCTTTGCTTCTGAACCAAACTCAGTCTCATTCTATTGGCACGAAGGACACCGGGCAGAAGGACCCTTGTTGGAGACCAACTTGAGAGGGTTGGTAACAAAACTAGAAAAAGATATTACAAAAAATAAAACTTACAGACCCAAATTCCTCATGAATATATGTGCAAAAATCCTTAACAAAACATTAGCAAATCAAATCCAACAGTATATATAAAAGGACAATACATCACAACCTAGTTGGTTTTATGTTGGTAATCTAAATTATAAATAATAATTGTCTCTGGATCCTGGGATTATGGGTAGTTTGTTTTCCTCTAAATTTTCAATAATGAACATGGCTTAATTCTTCAACAAGAATTTAAATATTA
Organism: Balaenoptera ricei; assembly: GCF_028023285.1. NCBI lineage: Eukaryota > Metazoa > Chordata > Mammalia > Artiodactyla > Balaenopteridae > Balaenoptera > Balaenoptera ricei. The sequence goes on from NC_082650.1 coordinate 49,965,075, forward strand.
TTATTTTAAAGAAATACAAAGAATTTTCCTCGGGTGTTTCCTGGAGTAGATAGGAAGTGGAAGAAACACTGATTTGGGTGAAAGAGTCACAAAGTAAAAACATTTCTCACTTTCTGCAAAGTAAAAGATGAAATGAAAGCATGAAACAAAAAATAGTAAATAGTAAATGTTTACGTATGTGATGCCCCCTCCTCTTTCCCACAAACAAGCAGGAGTCAAGCAGCATTCTTAGTGAAAACCAGGGGCCTCAGCCCCCAAGCCCTTCCCTGCACAACGGGGGCTTTTGCATGTGAACATGAATCAGGTTTTGTAATTTGCATGGCACTTAGCTCCTCTTTGAAGGCAATGTGATGAGGAAGGCACCAAAGTGGCAATTTTTTAAAATGGCATGGCATGTGCAGAAAAGAGAAATTCCTAAGTATTAATTCATTCCCTGTTCTTAGCTGGGACCTTGAACATTACTGTAAGTAAACAGTTGCTCTAGCACCAGGTACTGAATGAGGTTACTGTGCATTTGAGAAGGGTGGTCTCTGCCAATGGGAGACCAGAACTGGCCTACCTCTGAAAGCACCAGTAGAGATTTAAAATGTAATTTCATTTTATATTTCGTTTTGCAGTTTGCAGAAGGAAACAGTGGTTGATAAACAGAGTAATTTCTCTCCTTATCAATCTCCCACTTTCCCCGAAGCTCTGGTTCACAGCTCTGGTGACACAACTTCTTCTCCCTCGGTTTGGACCAGAGTGGCACGTTTGGTGACTAAATCTTGAGACAGTTGAGGCAGACCCACTGAGCTGGTACCAGTGCTGCGAAGGAGCAGGATTCCACCCTTGGGCCTGCCTGGGCCTGAGATGTGTGGGATCCCTCTCTACTTGGGCCCCCAAAACCTCCCCACGTATTTGACAATGCCCCAAATTCCTTTAAAAAAAGCATTTACACCAGAGACAGAAGGTCCAAAATGCTAATAACTGTGGGAAAGGACAACCATGGACTGGTATTCAAACTAAAATGCAAATGACTGATTTCAGAGAGCTGACTGCTGAGAGTTCAAGGTCCCTGAAAGGAGGAATGGAGGATTCTTCCCACAGGATTTTGCCCATGTTTGGAAGCCATCTCTCCACCAGACCTAAAAACTGCCTCTATATTCTTGTCAAAGAGCAGCTTTGGATCCTTGGGATCTCTGAGCTAAATAACATAGACAAGAATTCTATGATGCAACATGGCTGACTTCATACGAATAATTACCAAATTGCAGCTCTCATTCAGGGCACACAACAAACAAAGTGCCAGAAGCACCACATACACAGTATATCTCTAATCAAAAGGAGAAGGTGCCAGGCCTGATTTATCAGGAGGAATAATTATATGAAGGATGCTGCTACTGGGCTAGGAGCTTCCGACAAGTACAGCAGGAGCCTGGAGGTTGGCTGACTGGGAAGAGGACATGAGACAGAAACTGAGGGTGAGAGCAGTCCATTTACAGGACAAGAATCAGAGGTGTGAGAGGCCCTGGGCTAGGGGAGAGTGTGCAGGGCGGCTGAGGGGAGCCTGGGACAGGTAGATGAGGATTGGCCTTCGAGGAGGCTGCAGAAGCCCACTGAGGGCAGGGCCTGGGGTCACCAGTGTGCCTGAGTGTCAGCAGTTTCCCCTGAGGCTGATTGTGTCAGTGAGGCCCTGACTCCCTTTAGGCTGCCTCAGTGCTCTCTGCAAACCCGAAATACCACCCCCGCCCATCTCACCTCAGAATCTGCTCTGCTTGGGTTTGGCCATGGCCAGGACATACATGAGGAACCTGAGAGGAAACCCCCTTAAGGCTTGAAGGTCAAGTCTTACTATTCCCACTTATGATGCACAGCTCCAGGGTCACTGTTCACAGACCCACGCCTTGTCTGCCGCTTTCTTCCACTTCCCATGTCCCTGGTCTTGCACATGCTTCTGTTTGCTGGGCTCCGCAGGCTCTTGTTGCTTTACTTGGCATCTGAGCCTCACTCTCCAGGTGCCCACCTAAAATTTCATCAAAATGCAATGTGATGTAATGTGGTGGTTAAGCAGGTGGACTCTGGTGCCAGACTGCCATTCACTGTGCAATCATGGGCACTTAAGCACTTTCTGTCTTGGTTTCCCTATATGTAAAGGGGGATAATAACACAACCTGTTTACCTAAGGTTGTTATAAGAATTGAAAGAGCATTTGCTAATGCCTGGCATAGGTCACAAGAATTGGCTTTAGCTTATTTATTTAGTCATTCAACACATTTGTATCGAGCACCCGCCAGCCACATGCTGTCTTAGGTGATGGAGATACAAGGTGAGTAAAAGGAAGCACCGTCCTTGCCCTCAGGAGGCTTCCAGTCTAAATGAGGGATGTCTAGACTCTAATCAAATATTACAATGTAATTATTGCAAATGCATTTTACATGCAATATAAAATATGAAAATGTATTATAAATGTGAGTAACAGGAAACTGCTGCCGAGAGGAGGTGTGTAGTACTAAGAGAGTATGATGAGGAGTCTCACTCGGGGAGGGGTGAGATGTGTGAGGAAGGATGAAGGGCACTTTATTTCCTTGATCCCACCTTCTCACCTGGCATCTTGAAATAACCACTGGCCACCTCTTGGACTGTGGTTGATGAAAAGGAGCCAGGTACCTTCTTGAACTAAATCAGTACCCAGGGATTAAAGCAGGATATTGTATAAACACCAACCACCATAGTGTGTCAGCAAGACATACTATGGCTCTTCCACCAGCTGTACGACATGGGACAAAGCTCCCATTCAGCTGGGCCTCAGTTAATCAGCTCTGGAGTTAACTGCCATAAGCCCCACTCCCAGAGGTCTGTGGGGGCCCTGGCGCCTGAGGAGACCTTGACCTCTGCAGCAGGTGGGGTGAGCCTTGTTGGATGGGTCCTGAGCATTTATGGGGAATATTTCAGACTCTTCCAGTGCCTTGAAGCCCAGAGTGATGAATCATGACAGAGGTGCTGAGGGGAGTGTAAAAATCCAATGACTGCATTAGACATACTTAAAACTGTTCAGACTCTCAACTCTCAAAGAAATGCTCTATATCTTTGGGAGTATGCACAAGAAAGCGGTAACTGTGGTTACCTCTGGGTGGCTGGGATGAAAATAGAAGTTATTTTTCATTGTCTTCTTTCATACTTTTTGAACTTGTATCATTGAATCTGTACCATGTATCTGTATACAAATATAATAATTTAAAATGAAAATAAAACAAATGGTGAGATTTTAAAATAGAACATTGTTAAAAGCCAAATAATCAGATGTAAATTATAAGATACAATAGTGATTTTTTTTGGCCTTTAAAAAAGCTGTAGTTTTTGTCCTTTCGTAACCGTACTAGAGCAAGTGATTAAACCAGAAGTTAGGAATTAGTTTTCATTTTTTTCATTCAACAAATACCTACCATGTGCCAGGCACTGTTCTAGATACTGGGGATACAATGGTGAACAAAACAGACGCTGCCTCAAATTTCCTTTCCTCATGGAGTTTAAATTTTAGAAGACCTAAGTTTTAGTCCTGTATATATTACAAATCAGCTGTTGGATCTTGGAATCTATGGACTTACATGTTCCCATCTTTAAAATTCGCACCATACAAGCTCTTAGACAGTTTTAACCATCAATTCTGACTCTAAAAGGTCAGTAGTATATAGCAGGGTAGGCTAGGTGTTGTACTAGTTTTCTATGCCTGTCAACAAATGACTACAAATGTAGTGGCTTAGAACAACACAAATTTATTTTCTTACAGTCTGGAGGTCAGAAGTCTGGCCTAGGTCTCACTGGGCTAAAATCAATGTGTTGGCAGGGCTATGTTCCTTTCTAGATGTTTTACGGGAGAATCTGTTTTCTTGCCTCTTCCAGCTTCTAAGGGCCATCCGCATTCCTTGGCTGGTGGCCCCCTTCCTCTGTCTTCAAAGCCAGCAAGAGCAGGTCAAGTTCTTCTCACATTGCATCGTTCTGTTCTCTTCTTCTGCCTCTCTCTTCCACATTTATGGACGCTTGTGATTACACTGGCTACACCCAGATAATCCAAGAAAATCTCCCTATTTCAAGGTCATCTGATTGGCAATCTTAATTCTATCTGTAATTTTTTAAAAAATATTTTTCTTAACCATATTTGCTTATTTATTTATTTTTATTTTATGGCTGTGTTGGGTCTTCGTTTCTGTGCGAGGGCTTTCTCTAGTTGGCGGCAAGTGGGGGCCACTCTTCGTCAAGGTGTGCGGGCCTCTCACTATCGTGGCCTCTCTTGTTGCGGAGCACAGGCTCCAGACGCGCAGGCTCAGTAGTTGTGGCTCACGGGCCTAGCTGCTCCGCGGCATGTGGGATCTTCCCAGACCAGGGCTCGAACCCCTGCATTGGCAGGCAGACTCTCAACCACTGCGCCACCAGGGAAGCCCCTATCTGTAATCTTAATTCCCTTTTGCCATGTAACATTAACATATTCACAGATTCTGGAGATCAGGACTTGGATATCTTTGGAGGGGGTGCATTATTTTGCCTAATACAGATGTTAAATAAACAATGCGAGTCAGCGTTTCTCTGACTTTTGAATTTCACAAACCATTTAAACAAACAAGCTGTCTGGTTATCTATTTCTGTGTAACAAAATCATCCTCAAACTTAGTGGCTTAAAACAACAGAAATCATTTATTTCCCTCACAAACCTGTAACTTGGGCAGGGCTTAGTGGGGAGTCATCTTTGCTCCGTGTCGTATCAGCTGTGGCAGTTCAACTGGGGCTGTAGGATCCACTTCCAGAAGGGTTCACTCAGTGACTGGCAAGTTGGTGCTGGCTATCAGCTATGAGCTCATCCAGTGCTATTGGCCTGGGCCTTGCTTCCTCTCTCTATGGGCTTCTTCTCATGGCTGCTTGGGCTTCCTAACAGCGTGTCAGTTGGGTTCCAAGAGGCCGGGAGGAAGCTGCAAAGCTTCCTGTGACCTCGTTTCAGAAGTTCTAGAATGTCACGTTGACCACATTTTTAATAAAGTAAGTTTATTACTTTATATATATATTTTTAGCCAAGTAAGTCACTAAGACCCTCCCAGATTCAAGGGGAAGAAAATTAGATGCACCTCTCAGGGGGAGAAGTGCCAAAGAATTTGTGACCATCTTTAATCTACTACACACACACACAAAAACAAACACACAAACAAAATGGAGGAATAACACAGTACTGTCATATTTTATCTTGATAAACAGGAATATGAAAAAGCAAAACCAAAAATGTTATCATCTAGTATATTATCCAATCTGTTTCTTAAAAATACTTTTTTCTACCAAAAAAGTAGAAAGGACACAGTACCAGAGCAAATGGCAGTTCTTTAAAATTCAGCAAATTTGCTTAGTGAAAAACTTACTATGCTATGCTTGTTTTTCTCATTTCAGCTTAGGTTAGAAAACTAGGTCATGGATAGGGCATCCAGATGGGTCTCGGGAAACCACCAGGCATAAGGCACGAGCGCTTCTGTGGTTCAGAGCAACAGTCCACTGCCGCCCCCTTGGCCTGGCGTGCAGCCAGACATCCACGACCCTGTGTCCTGCTGGCTCTGGGGCCTTACCGCCCTATGCCATTTCCAGTCCCCCGGGAGCTGCCAACGGGCAAGCGGGCAGGAGGCTCTGCCTGTTGTCTGAGGTTTGCCTTGGGGCCTCCATGACAGGGCTTTTTTCTGGCAGTGTCAGGCTCTCGGGCCCCATCTTGGGCTTCTTCCAATGTGGCTTTCACTCTGTGAGCTGGGCTCTTCTGACGCCGCAGGCCTGGACAAGGCAGTGATACAAGCAGCCTGAGATGTGGGAAGCCTGCCTGAGGCCTCTGCCATCATCCCGTCTGAGCTTATCAGAATCCCTGGGGGGAGACGTTCAGCACCGGCCCCCACCCTCCATGAAATCCCGACACCCCCTGGGTACTATGGTGTCTCCAGGTTCCACAGTGGAAATGGTTTTTTTAGATCAACAAGGGACCTTTACTTCATCTTCTGAGACCAAGGATGTGGAGACCTCTGAGCCAAGTCAACACTGTTTTTCTGCCTCTCCCACCACAGCCAGACCCAGGAAGGGCAGAGGGCCTGGCATCAATGAGGCAGTTCTTAAAAGGATGACTGAGGCTGACCTGCGGAAGGAAGTCACCTGCTCACAACCAGCTCCTCAGGCGGCTGAGGACTGATTTCTCTAGTGTCTCTGACCTGCACAGACAAGCATGTCAGAAGTGGGGAGTAGGAGAGTGCCAGCCAGGGAGACCCACACCCTCTGCGTCACCCCCCGCTCCAAGGCCTTAGCGTTTCGGAGAGCGGAGGCCTAGCCCACTTTCACGCCACAAACGGTGAAGAGGGACGTTTCCAAAGTACTCAATGCAGGGAGAGGAGCCAGGGTTTATTGCTGACCTTATTCCTTTTAGGTAAATCGTTCCCTCTTAGAGAAATGACCTCAGATTGGACTTTTGTTAATTAAAGTGTTTGTCACAGGGCCCAGCAGTGAGGCCAGGTGAGAATCCCAGAACTGGAGATACCAAGAAATGTAGCCAACATTCAATTCACAAGTCAGTCGGTTTCTTGTACACAATTAGCACACAACACAGGCTTGTCAAAGTAGGGGAAACAGAAAAGAGGAGAATGACCACTCCAAGGAGAAGTCCGGGGAGGAGGCGTCTCAGCAGCAGCAGTAGCCCCAGCCTGGCAGCGGGTCCATGATAAGTGTGAGTGGGAAGAAGTCGCCCTCGGCTCCAGCAGAGCCTCGGCTAGTGTCCCCTCCCACGGCTCTCAGCATCATGGAGTTGGGTCCTCCAGTGAAGAGGCTTCCAATCTCTAGGCTCAGTGGTCTCTCTCTTTTTTTTTTTTTTTGGCCGGGCCACGCGGCATGTGGGATCTTAGTCCCCGGACCAGGGATCGAACCTGCACCCCCTGCATTGGAAGTGCGGAGTCTTAACCACAGGACAGCCAGGGAAGTCCTCAGTGGTCTCTTTTTAAGGAGTCTGCCAGTAGGGTGTAATGGATACACCCCAGGGCCTTATCTCTATCAGTTGCTCCTTCTGTTCCAGTGAAATCTTTCTGCAAATGTTACCAGATAAATTCCTTATCTAAAGTAACACTCTTAGTTTATCAAAGATGCTCGCAGTCCTACAGCAGACGTTTCAAAACAACTAACATGCAAGTTCACGCTGGCCACTGTGACTCCATTTTGAACTACTTAACGTAGCTTAAATCCTATGTTTTGCACAAGATGAGTAGGAATCACAACGCAAAAGAAATCACATCATACCATAAAGGTCTTATAGGAGTAAAAGGGCAAACTAGAAACCAGTCATTGTCTATTCATGTATCTTGGAAAGATGTCTTGTTTTAATGACAGGTGTGGTGAGGGGATGAGAGCACACCCCCTCGGGTGTTTCTCAATATGGGACATCAGACAGCGGGATCGGAGGTCATCCTCCCCATCTAGTGATGCCTCTAAGAAGCAGGTCAGCCGAGCACAGGCCGGTACAGAGCGCTCTGCAATTAGCACAAAGAGCCAATTCAACAGCACACAAAGCTCATCCTCCATAATCGTCCTAATTAGAAACATTATACATAAGGAGGCGAAACAATTTACACCAACTCCAGCATGAGCTCATGGCAATGGAGTTGTTTGTTTTTCAACCCTGAGGCTATAGTCACACACGTCTCAAAAAATAATGCATGTGTATTTTAAAGCCTGATATTTTCAGACACTCTAGAAAAAATGTGGCAGCAGCAATATGCTGTGGCAAAACAGCCTCAGTCACGACTCTCCTCCGCCTTTACTTCCTCTTCTCTCTGTATTGGTGTTAGGATTTTGTTAGTAGCTTAATATTTCAAAAACTAATTTACAACCTGTTCTTTCTTCCCTGTTCTTGCATAACCTTGAAATTTAAACATCTTTCTGTCTGCTTTTTGTCTTTTTCCACTGGGCGGCCTCTGATGATGTTTCCCTTGCTTAACAGAGCGGAAATCAGCATGTGTTTCTGTTTAGCAGTGATGCTGCCTGGAGGAACAAAGTCAGCACATTACTCGCGTTAACACTGATGCTTCTTCACTGTTGCTAGGGGAGCCAGAGAGAAAAGACAAAGAGCATAAACCACAGCATCTCACTGATATTTCACACCAACACTCTTCTCTCCCCTCCTTTGGAGCAGGTTTTTGGTTTTGTTTTTTAAATTTTCTCTGCATTTTCTCAGTTTGCAGAAGTGGACTGGAATTCTCCACCCTGGCTTTGGGAGATTCACGGGGAATGTTATCCAACCCCACCTGCTATGCCTCTCCTCTTTCTGCCTCCTGCTCCTGTTCCCTGACTATACCCACAACAGCTGGTGGATAAGTGCATGGTCTGTGGGTCCACATCGCCTGGCTTTGAATCCTGGGCCTTCATCCTGTGATCTTGGGCCACTTCATTAACATCGCTGAGCCTGTTTCCTCCTCTGTAAGATAGGGGATGTGCTGGTCCCCTCCTCAGGGTATTGTTTTCAGCATTAAATGAGATACTGCATGTGTGAAGAGCCGAGAACAGAATAAGAATTTGATAAACATGGTTTATCTTATCATTAACATTCTCATGGCTTTCTAGATTCTTTTGGCGATTGGTCCTCAGTGAAACTGTGATAATGGAGGATAGCAGTGTGTCCAGAGTACACACAGTTCAATAGACTCCACATGATGAGTACCATTTTCACTTAGCCCCCAAAAGTGTGCCGAACATAAGGAATTGTTCATGGCTTGGAAAGCACATCAGGACCTTCCCATACTCTGGGGTTGCTGTTTTAAAACGTCTGGGTAGCATTCTACTGCCCTCATGAAGAGGCGAAGACTAATCAATGGACAGAATGCCACGCCAGCCCAGCTGTACCCTGCTCCCTCCTTCCTGCCAAAATTGAAGGCTTTTCCTATGGACTGAGACAGGGGTCCGGTCCCGCAGCCTGTTAGGAACCGGGCCACACAGCAGGAGGTGAGCAGCGGGCAAGGGAGCGAAACTTCATCTAACGCTCCCCATCGCTCCCATTACCTCCCGAACCATCCCCCACCCCCACCCCCCAGTCCGTGGAAAACTTGTCTTCCACGAAACCGGTCCCTCGTGCCAAAAAGACTGGGGACCGCTGGATTGAGATAAAATTTCTCTGGAGGAATCACCTCAGGCTGTGTGGGGAGTGTGGGGAGTATTAAGTAACACACAGTGAATCTGCCTTAAAGACAATGGTTGAAATCGTTCTTCCTTTAGTTGGATGCAAGGTATATTTTGCCATGAGGTTCTTCCTGAGTAAACGATTTCATTTTCCCATGGTTTTATCTATGTGAAAATGCTCCACTTTCAGACTCTGTTTAATTCAACAATCTCTAAAAATTTACAAGTTCACAAAAGAAGTTAAAACAATTACCGAGGTATGTACAGAGGGGTGTTTTTGGACTGCTATCAAATATCTTTATATGCACATATTGTGTGTTTCCCCAGGTGGGCCTCGCCCTGGCCCCGCCTCCTCCTCTGCCCTGGGAGCCGGGCTTAGCTCTGGCCACTGAGGAACTGCAGGTGTAGGAGAGAGGTAAAAAAGTGCAACTGAGCTTTGAACCCAGGAGCAATCGCAAGTAACTCCAAACACCACCACTGAACTCACAGCACAAAGACAAGTTCCGTTCCTTTGTGCTGCCTGGAGCCTTTGCCAGATCTTGGGTCACGTTGCCCGGAACCATGTGGTCCTGCAGTGAAAGGCCCCCATTGTAATGACTAATCAACAAGGCAAAGCCAAGGTTGCCTTGTGCATCAAAACCTGGAACGTCCTGACTTTTTACGTGCTGAGAAGTGTGTGCTTAGTATTGTGTTCAAGTAAATGGGGAGGAGGCATTTCCTTTAAAAGTACTTAAAGTAAAGAAAAATAGCTACTTATCTGCTCAGTGTCCAAATTGGAGGCTTTTTAAATGACCTGAAAAATGGGCTATTGCTTTCATTGTTTCCTTCCTTCTTCCTCCTCCTTCTCTCGGACACTTGTCTGCCTTTCCAAAAACTTCCTCTCATAGTGACCCTAGGTTCCTGTTGGGAATTCTCACCCTGCTGCGTGGATGAACAAGCAAAACAAACTATCATATGTGCTCTGAAAACATGGACGAAAAGACTTAGAAAAGTTTCTGATACAAAATTCCAGCTGGGTTTGGAGTAGTTCTTGTGGGTAAATGATGTAGTGAGCTGAATGTATATTAAAAATTCAACAGCATTAAGAACTGACTATTTAACACTTAAGCACATCGTCTTTCAGAGGTGGGCATCTGAGTGCAAAACCAAGATCTTAGCCCTGTCTGGGTGCACCAGTGAACCTGTCTTGTCCCAGTCTCCCTGTTTATAAGATGATATGTTGGCCCAGATGCTCTTCAGGCTCCCCTGGGAAGTCTTTGGGGTATGAGCTTAAATTCCAGTTCTGCTATCTGCCTCTTCCTGGTTCTGAGATTTCAGAGTATCTTGCAATTTTTCTAGGAGATTGACCTGATAGAGAAGATCTGGAGGGAATGGAAGCTTCTACATTATCAATGTAGAAATTGAGGTAGGGGGCCAACACTGAAGGCACAAAAAATGGCAAATGTTGAAATGAGGAAGACAGTGAGACACTGAGAGCAACTAACTCTACTTTCTCTTTGACACAAAGGAGTCTTTATTTGAAGTTCCCCAAGTTCCTTCTTTTCTCCCACGAGCTTACTTCTTTGAAAACAACTTCCATCAGAAGTCAGGAGACCTGGCCCAGTTCAGAGTCTGCCACAAACTCAGGCTGCTCCCTTCTCTCATTTAGTTTCTTCCCTGGCAAATGGGAGGTATGGACTTAGATGATTTCTAAAAAGCTCACCTAAGAGCTAACATCCGTGATTCCAGGAATTCCAGGAAATGCACACTAAAACCAGGATTCTGAATCAAGTGAAAAACCAGACCAAGTATTTGAACCAACGATTTTCAGACACTGGACCACAGTAGTGCATGACGGTGATTCCTGAGAGTGGGGAAAAAAAATGAGGTGAGTCTTATGATTGCCCCCAGCTTACTGCCTGGAGAGAATTTCCAGGCCATAGCATTGGGAAAGGGAATATGGGTGGACCCCAGCAGTATTCCTTCATAGAGAAGATGGTGCTGGGATCCCAGAGAGACCAATGAAGCTAGAATTAACAGAACAGAATACTGGAGAAGAGAGAGCTACACAGAGAGAGAACGCTGGAGTTCTACAGAACTCCTTTGAGTTTTCAGATGAATACTTATCAGTGCATGCATATGAGGGAACTGCATGAGGTCAGGGAAAGAACCACCCAAAAGGATTAGAGAAAACAATCCCTGGAGATCACACAGGACAGGGAATAGACCCCATTCTCACCAAACCAGAGTTGAAGATCTTATCATTTATGGGGCATTGAGTAGAGTACTCACAAGGGCATTGTTTCAGTTGTGGGGCCTTAGACTAAAAGCTGTTCTGGTCCTTCCTAACAAAGCTTAAAAGCAAGTCTTGAAGGGATCAAACTATTTCCAAGTAACTTATGATGTCCCAGAAAAACACACAAGAATATTTTAAAAATACTGAACAAGGTAAAATTCAAACTAGAGAAATATGAAAAAAATAATACTAAGGCACACCATAATCATATTTCTCAAAACCAGTGATAAAGAGAGAATCTAAAAGTAGAGAAAAAAGTTATGACATGAAAAGAGGAACAAAGATAAGGATTATATCAGAGTTCTTGTCAGAAAAAAAGTGACAGGACAGAGGAACAATAATCTTTTAAGTACGGAAAGAAAAATATTGTCAATCTAGAATTCTATACCCAGCAAAATATCTTTCAAAAATGAATGCAGGGAAGAGGGGCAAGATGGCGGAAGAGTAAGACGCGGAGATCACCTTCCTTCCCACAGATACAGCAGAAATACATCTACATGTGGAACTGCTCCTACAGAACACCCACTGAATGCTGGCAGAAGACGTCAGACCTCCCAAAAGGCAAGAAAATCCCCACATACTTGGGTAGGGTAAAAGAAAAAAGAAATAACAGAGACAAAAGAATAGGGACGGGACCTGCGCCAGTGGGAGGGAGCCGTGAAGGAGGAAAGGTTTCCAGGTACTAGGAAGCCCCTTTGCGGGCAGAGACTGCGGGTGGCAGAGGGGGGAAGCTTCGGAGCCGCGGAGGAGAGCGCAGTCACAGGGGTGCGGAGGGCAAAGCGGAGAGACTCCCGCACAGAGGCTCGGCGCCAACCAGCACTCACCAGCCCGAGAGGCTTGTCTGCTCACTCGCCGGGGCGGGCGGGGGCTGGGAGCTGAGGCTCGGGCTTTGGCGCTAGCCGGGAGGGAGTCCGGGAAAAAGTCTGCAGTTGCCGAAGAGGCAAGAGACTTTTTCTTGCCTCTTTGTTTCGCGGCGCGCAAGGAGAGGGGATTCAGAGCGCTGCCTAAATGAAATCCAGAGACGGGTGCGAGCCGCGCAGCTATCAGCATGGATCCCACAGCAACAGGGGCGCAGAGGGAAAAACGGAGAGATTCCCGCACAGAGGCTCAGCGCCGAGCAGCGCTCACCAGCCCGAGAGGCTTGTCTGCTCACCCGCTGGGGCAGGCGGGGCTGGGAGCTGAGGTGCGGGCTTCGGTCGGATCGCAGGGAGAGGACTGGGGTTGGCGGCGTGAACACAGCCTGAAGGGGTTGGCGTGCCACGGCGAGCCGGGAGGGAGCCGGAGAGGAGGTCTGCAGCCACCGAAGAGGCAAGAGACTTTTTCTTGCCTCTTTGTTTCGTGGCGCGCAAGGAGAGGGTATTCAGAGCGCCACCTAGACGAACTCCAGAGGCGGGCGCGAGCCGCGGCTAACAGCACGGACCCCAGAGACGGGCGCGAGCTGCGGCCATCAGCGCGGACCCCAGAGACTGGTAGGAAACGCTAAGGCTGCTGCTGCCGCCACCAAGAAGCCTGTGTGCGAGCCCAGGTCACTCTCCACACCGCCCCTCCCGGGAGCCGGTGCAGCTCGCCACTGCCAGGCTCCCATGATCCAGGGACAACTTCCCCGGGAGAACACACAGCGCGCCTCAGGCTGCTGCAACGTCACGACGCCTCTGACGCCGCAGGCTCGCCCCGCCTCCTCCGTACCGCTCCCTCCCCCGGCCTGAGTGAGCCAGAGCCCCCGAAGCAGCTGCTCCTTTAACCCCGTTCTGTCTGGGCGGGGAACGGACGCCCTCAGGCAACGTACATGCAGAGGCAGGTCCAAATCCAAAGCTGACAGCTGGGAGCTGTACAAACAAAGAAGAGAAAGGGAAATCTCCCCCAGCAGCCTCAGAAGCAGCAGATTAAAGCTCCACAAACAACTTGATGTGCCTGCATCTGTTGAATACCTGAATAGACAACGAATCATCCCAAATTCAAAAGGTGGACTTTAGGAGCAGGATATATTAATTTCCCCTTTTCCTTTTTTTGTGAGTGTATATGTATATGCTTCTGGGTGAGATTTTGTCTGTATAGCTTTGCTTTCACCATCAGTCCTAGGGTTAGGTCCGTCCTTTTTTTTTTTTTTTCTTTTTTTTTTTTTTTTTTTACTTAAAAAAATTTTTTTTTCCTAATATATGCTTTCTTAATAATTTTTTCCGTATTTTCTATTTTTAGAAATTAAAAAATTTTTTTAATAAGTTTTTTCATATTTTTTATTTTAAAAAATTAAAAATTTTTTTCTTAATAAATTTTTTCTTAAAAATCTTTTTCTTATTTTTTACTATAAAAAATTAATAAATCTATTTTTAAAAATTAAAAAAAAATTTTTTCTGAATACATTTACTCTTAATAATTTTTTTTCTTTCTTATTTTTTATTATAATAGCTTTATTTTATTTTATTTTATCCTCTTTTTATCTTTCTATTTTTTTCTCTCCCTTATATTCTGAGCTGTGTGGATGAAAGGCTCTTGGTGCTCCAGCCAGGCATCAGGGCTGTGCCTCTGAGGTGGGAGAGCCAACTTCAGGACACTGGTCCACAAGAGACCTCCCAGCTCCACGTAATATCAAACGGCAAAAATCTCTCAGAGATCTCCATCTCAACATCAAGACCCAGCTTCACTCAACGACCAGCAAGCTACAGGGCTGGACACCCTATGCCAAACAACTAGCAAGACAGGAACACAGCCCCATCCATTAGCAGGGAGGCTGCCGAAAATCATAAGGCCACAGACACCCCAAAACACACCACCAGACGTGGACGTGCCCACCAGAAAGACAAGATTCAACCTCATCCACCAGAACACAGACAATAGTCCCCTCCACCAGGAAGCCTACACAACCCACTGAACCAACCTTACCCACTGGGGACAGATACCAAAAACAACGGGAACTACGAACCTGCAGCCTGTGAAAAGGAGACCCCAAACACAGTAAGATAAGCAAAATGAGACGACAGAAAAACACACAGCAGATGAAGGAGCAGGGTCAAAACACACCAGACCTAACAAATGAAGAGGAAATAGGTAGTCTACCTGAAAAAGAATTCAGAATAATGATAATAAGGATGATCCAAAATCTTGGAAATAGAATAGACAAAATGCAAGAAACATTTAACAAGGACGTAGAAGAACTAAAGAGGAACCAAGCAACGATGAAAAACACAATAAATGAACTTAAAAATACTCTAGATGGGATCAATAGCAGAATAACTGAGGCAGAAGAAAGGATAAGTGACCTGGAAGATAAAATGGTGGAAATAACTACTGCAGAGCAGGATAAAGAAAAAAGAATGAAAAGAACTGAGGACAGTCTCAGAGACCTCTGGGACAACATTAAACGCACCAACATTCGAATTATAGGGGTCCCAGAAGAAGAAGAGAAAAAGAAAGGGACTGAGAAAATATTTGAAGAGATTATAGTTGAAAACTTCCCTAATATGGGAAAGGAAATAGTTAATCAAGTCCAGGAAGCACAGAGAGTCCCATACAGGATAAACCCAAGGAGAAACACGCCAAGACACATATTAATCAAACTGTCAAAAATTAAATATAAAGAAAACATATTAAAAGCAGCAAGGGAAAAACAACAAATAACACACAAGGGAATCCCCATAAGGTTAACATCTGATCTTTCAGCAGAAACTCTGCAAGCCAGAAGGGAGTGGCAGGATATACTTAAAGTGATGAAGGAGAAAAACCTACAACCAAGGTTACTCTACCCAGCAAGGATCTCATTCAGATTTGATGGAGAAATTAAAACCTTTACAGACAAGCAAAAGCTGAGAGAGTTCAGCACCACCAAACCAGCTTTACAACAAATGCTAAAGGAACTTCTCTAGGCAAGAAACACAAGAGAAGGAAAACACCTACAATAACAAACCCAAAACATTTAAGAAAATGGGAATGGGAACATACATATCGATAATTACCTTGAATGTAAATGGATTAAATGCTCCCACCAAAAGACACAGGCTGGCTGAATGGATACAAAAACAAGACCCATATATATGCTGTCTACAAGAGACCCACTTCAGACCTAGAGACACATACAGACTGAAAGTGAGGGGATGGAAGAAGATATTCCATGCAAATGGAAATCAAAAGAAAGCTGGAGTAGCAATTCTCATATCAGACAAAATAGACTTTAAAATAAAGAATATTATAAGAGACAAAGAAGGACACTATATAATGATCAAGGGATCGATCCAAGAGGAAGGTATAACAATTGTAAATATTTATGCACCCAACATAGGAGCACCTCAATACATAAGGCAAATACTAACAGCCACAAAAGGGGAAATTGACAGCAACACAATCATAGTAGGGGACTTTAACACCCCACTTTCACCAATGGACAGATCATCCAAAATGAAAATAAATAAGGAAACACAAGCTTTAAATGATACATTAAACAAGATGGACTTAATTGATATTTATAGGACATTCCACCCAAAAACAACAGAATACACATTTTTCTCAAGTGCGCATGGAACATTCTCCAGGATAGATCATATCTTGGGTCACAAATCAAGCCTTGGTAAATTTAAGAAAATTGAAATCGTATCAAGTATCTTTTCCAACCACAACGCTATGAGACTAGATATCAATTACAGGAAAAGATCTGTAAAAAATACAAACACATGGAAGCTACACAATACACTACTTAATAACGAAGTGATCACTGAAGAAATCAAAGGGGAAATCAAAAAATACCTAGAAACAAATGACAATGGAGATACGACGACCCAAAACCTATGGGACGCAGCAAAAGCAGTGCTAAGAGGGAAGTTTATAGCAATACAAGCCTACCTCAAGAAACAGGAAACATCTCGAATAAACAACCTAACCTTGCACCTAAAGCAATTAGAGAAAGAAGAACAAAAAAACCCCAAAGCTAGCAGAAGGAAAGAAATCATAAAGATCAGGTCAGAAATAAATGAAAAAGAAATGAAGGAAACAATAGCAAAAATCAATAAAACTAAAAGCTGGTTCTTTGAGAAGATAAACAAAATTGATAAACCATTAGCCAGACTCATCAAGAGAAAAAGGGAGAAGACTCAAATCAATAGAATTAGAAATGAAAAAGGAGAAGTAACCACTGACACTGCAGAAATACAAAAGATCATGAGAGATTACTACAAGCAACTCTACGCCAATAAAATGGACAACCTGGAAGAAATGGACAGATTCTTAGAAATGCACAAACTGCCGAGACTGAACCAGGAAGAAATAGAAAATATGAACAGACCAATCACAAGCACTGAAATTGAAACTGTGATTAAAAACCTTCCAACAAACAAAAGCCCAGGACCAGATGGCTTCACAGGTGAATTCTATCAAACATTTAGAGAAGAGCACCTATCCTTCTCAAACTCTTCCAAAATATTGCAGAGGGAGGAACACTCCCAAACTCATTCTACGAGGCCACCATCACCCTGATACCAAAACCAGACAAAGATGTCACAAAGAAAGAAAACTACAGGCCAATATCACTGATGAACATAGATGCAAAAATCCTCAACAAAATACTAGCAAACAGAATCCAACAGCACATTAAAAGGATCATACACCATGATCAAGTGGGGTTTATCCCAGGAATGCAAGGATTCTTCAATATACGTAAATCAATCAATGTGATACACCATATTAACAAATTGAAGGAGAAAAACCATATGATCATCTCAATAGATGCAGAGAAAGCTTTCGACAAAATTCAACACCCATTTATGATAAAAGCCCTGCAGAAAGTGGGCATAGAGGGAACTTTCCTCAACATAATAAAGGCCATATATGACAAACCCACAGCCAACATTGTCCTCAATGGAGAAAAACTGAAACCATTTCCACTAAGATCAGGAACAAGACAAGGTTGCCCACTCTCACCACTATTATTCAACATAGTTTTGGAAGTGTTAGCCACAGCAATCAGAGAAGACAAAGAAATAAAAGGAATCCAAATTGGAAAAGAAGAAGTAAAGCTGTCACTGTTTGCAGATGACATGATACTATACATAGAGAATCCTAAAGATGCTACCAGAAAACTCCTAGAGCTAATCAATGAATTTGGTAAAGTAGCAGGATACAAAATTAATGCACAGAAATCTCTTGCATTTCTATACACTAATGATGAAAAATCTGAAAGTGAAATTAAGAAAACACTCCTGTTTACCATTGCAACAAAAAGAATAAAATATCTAGGAATAAACCTACCTAAGGAGACAAAGGACCTGTATGCAGAAAATTATAAGACATTGATGAAAGAAATTAAAGATGATACAAATAGATGGAAAGATATACCATGTTCCTGGATTGGAAGAATCAACATTGTGAAAATGACTCTACTACCCAAAGCAATCTACAGATTCAATGCAATCCCTATCAAACTACCACTGGCATTTTTCACAGAACTAGAACAAAAAATTTCACAATTTGTATGGAAACACAAAAGACCCCGAATAGCCAAAGCAATCTTGAGAACGAAAAATGGAGCTGGGGGAATCAGGCTCCCTGACTTCAGACTATATTACAAAGCTACAGTAATCAAGACAGTTTGGTACTGGCACAAAAACAGAAATATAGATCAATGGAACAGGATAGAAAGCCCAGAGATAAACCCACGCACATATGGTCACCTTATCTTTGATAAAGGAGGCAAGCATATACAGTGGAGAAAAGACAGCCTCTTCAATAAGTGGTGCTGGGAAAATTGGACAGATACATGTAAAAGTATGAAATTAGAACACTCCCTGACACCATGCACAAAAATAAACTCAAAATGGATTAAAGACCTAAGTGTAAGACCAGACACTATCAAACTCTTAGAGGAAAACATAGGCAGAACACTCTATGACATACATCACAGCAAGATTCTTTTTGACCCAGCTCCCAGAGAAATGGAAATAAGAACACAAATAAACAAATGGGACCTAATGAAACTTAAAAGCTTTTGCACAGCAAAGGAAACCATAAACAAGACCAAAAGACAACCATCAGAATGGGAGAAAATATTTGCAAATGAAGCAACTGACAAAGGATTAATCTCCAAGATTTACAAGCAGCTCATGCAGCTCAATAACAGAAAAACGAACAACCCAATCCAAAAATGGGCAGAAGACCTAAATAGACATTTCTCCAAAGAAGATATACAGATGGCCTACAGACACATGAAAGAATGCTCAACATCATTAATCATTAGAGAAATGCAAATCAAAACTACAATGAGATATCATCTCACACCGGTCAGAATGGCCATCATCAAAAAATCTAGAAACAATAAATGCTGGAGAGGGTGTGGAGGAAAGGGAACTCTCCTGCACTGTTGGTGGGAATGTAAATTGATACAGCCACTATGGAGAACAGTATGGAGGTTCCTTAAAAAACTACAAATAGAACTACCATACGATCCAGCAATCCCACTACTGGGCATATACCCTGAGAAAACCATAGTTCAAAAAGAGTCATGTACCAAAATGTTCATTGCAGCTCTATTTACAATAGCCAGGACATGGAAGCAACCTAAATGTCCATCGACAGATGAATGGATAAAGAAGATGTGGCACATATATACAATGGAATATTACTCAGCCATAAAAAGAAATGAAATGGAGGTATTTGTAATGAGGTGGATGGAGTTAGAGTCTGTCATACAGAGTGAAGTAAGTCAGAAAGAGAAAAACAAATACAGTATGCTAACACATATATACGGAATCTAAGGGAAAAAAAAGCCATGAAGAACCTAGTGGCAAGACGGGAATAAAGGCACAGACCTACTAGAGAATGGACTTGAGGATATGGGGAGGGGGTGGGGTGAGATGTGACAGGGTGAGAGAGTGTCATGGACATATATGCACTGCCAAATGTAAAATAGATAGCTAGTGGGAAGCAGCCGCATAGCATAGGGAGATCAGCTTGGTGCTTTGTGACCACCTAGAGGGGTGGGATGGGGAGGGTGGGAGGGAGGGAGATGCAAGAGGGAAGAGATATGGGAACATATTGTATATGTATAACTGATTAACTTTGTTATAAAGCAGAAGCTAACACACCATTGTAAGGCAATTATACTTCAATAAAGATGTTTAAAAAAAACAAAAACAAACTGAGACCTGCTAGTCCAAACATTAAAAAAAAAAAAAAAAATGAATGCAAAAGAAAGACTTTTGCAGACATACAAAAACTGAAATAACTGATCCCTGGTAGACCTGTACTATAAGAAGTGTTAAACAAAGTCCTTCAGTTTGACATAAATCATAGCAATATTTTCTTGGATCAGTCTCCTAAGGCAAAAGAGATAAAAGCAAAAATAAACAAATGGGACCTAATCAGACTTAAAAGCTTTTGCACAGCAAAGGAAACCATCAACAAAACAAAAAGACAATCTACAGAATGGAAGGAAATATATGCAAATGATGTGACTGACAAGGGGTTAATATCCAAAATACACAAACAGCTCACGCAACTCAATATCAAAAAAGAAAAAAAAAAAAAAGACCAAACAACCCAATCAAAAAATGAGCAGAAGACCTAAACAGACATTTTTCCAAAGACATTCAGATGGCTAACAGGCACATGAAAAGATGTTCAACATCAACATCACTAATTATTAGAGAAATGTAAATCAAAACCACAATGAGGCATCACCTCACACCTGTCAGAATGGCTATCATCAAAAAATCTACAAATAACAAATGTTGGAGAGAATGTGGAGAAAAGGGAACCCTCATACACTGTTGGTGGGAATGTAAATTGGTGTAGCCACTATGGAAAACAGTATGGAAGTTCCTTAAAAAACTAAACACAGAACTACCATATGATCCACCAATTCCACTCCTGGGATATACCCAGAAAAAACAAAAACACTAATTTGAAAAGATATGTGCATCCCAGTGTTCACAGCACACTATTTACAATAGCCAGGACATGGAAGCAACCCAAGTGCCCAATCAACAGATTACTGGGTTAAGAAGATGTGGTACATGTGTATGTATAAGTGTGGAATATCACTAAGCCATTAAAAAGAATGAAATACTGCCATTTGCAGCAATGTGGATGGACCTAGAGAATATTATGCTTAGAGAAATAAGTCAGACAGAGAAAGACAAATGCTGTATGATATCACTTATATGTGGAATCTAAAAAAAATAATACAGATGTATATGTAAAACAGAAACAGACTCACAGATACAGAAAACAAACTTATGTTTGCCAAAGGGGAGAAGGAAGGGGGGAGGGACAAATTAGAGGTATAGAATTAACAGATACAAACTACTATGTATAAAATAGATAAGCAACAAGGATATAGCACAGGGAATTATATCTATTATCTCGTAATAAACTGTAATGGAGTATAATCTGCAAAATACTAAATCACTATGCTGTGTACCTGAAACTAACACAATATTGTAAATCGACTATATTTCAATTTTAAAAGAAAGAAAGAAAGAAAGAAAGTCTTTCAGGCAGAAGAAAAATGATACCAAATAAAATTCTGGATTGACACAAAGGAATGAAGAGCTCCCGAAATGGAATTTTATTTACTTTAAACACATTACAAGCTATTGAGTGGGACTCTTTTCGTTGTGTTGGGCTTGACTACTAGGACTCAAGAGTAAAGACAGAGGGGAATTCCCTGGCGGTCCAGTGGTTAGGACTCGTTGCTTTCACTGCCTGGGGCCAGGTTCAATCCCTGGTTGGAGAACTATGATTCCACAAGCCATGCAGCACGGCCACACACACAAAAAAGAGTAAAGACAGAGAAGTTCTCTATACCTGAGCTGACATCCATAGGAACCAGAGAACCAAGCATTCCTATGAGGAGATAGATGTTCTACCAACCACCATCTTCTACCTAACAAGACTAGGAAGGAGAGGAGAGAGAAATCAGTCTAAAAGTCTGGAGTGTAATGAGTATGAGGAGATCCTATTCCTCCTCTTCCTGTGGGGATGGGAAATGGGAGTAGCCGTACTTTGTCTCTGGTGAGGGGGTTCTAAGAAAATCATTCATAAAGATAGGGTGTAAATTAGTTCCCCATTTGGACATTTAATTAGGAAAAGGGTTTTTTGATTTACCAGTACATCTTGAGGAGCAGAGAAGAATCTTGAAGAAAGAAAAGAAGGGAGAAAGAAGGGTTGCAGGAGGTAGTCTGAATGCACCCAGTTTGTCAAGGCTGGAGAAAGAGTTCCCTGTGGTTCAAATGCATGCTGCTTAGAAAGTAGTTGGATTTGTGCCATCCCCATCGTAAGACAGTTCTCCTCTCCTCCCCAGGAAGCTTAAGCCGAAAGAATTTGTAGAGTATACATCCACAGGTGACAGGAGCTAAGGGGGCATGGATGGGCTGAACCTGGAGTTGCCATATCTCTGCTCTGTAAGTCCTTCTAAAGAACCTACATGTATCACACAGAGGAAGCCAGCATTTGGATGCTTGCCTTCCAGAGAGCATCTGCAGTCAGTCCAGGCTGGCCAGAGAAGCAGCAGCTACTACCAGGCATAGCAATTATAAGGCCCGCTGCCCCTTCCCTGTCCTACCTCGTAGCCCAACTAGAGGAACCAGCACTGGAAGGGTAAAGTAGGGACAGGAGCTCCTGGAAATACACCTCCAATCACTCAGGGTCTAGGTTCAAGCTTACATTGCTTAGGGCGGGAGAGGGAAGGAAGTGAGAATAGAATCAAGTTTGGAATTGATGTTTTAAACTGCACTGAGACTTAGTATCTGAAAACAACTGGAAAGTTATGGATCTGCCTAAGATGCCATTAAGAGAGCTACTAACCATTGGAGAAGGTAGACTGGGTATAGTACATTTGGGAAGAGTGTTTTAAGAAAAATAAAAAGCTTTTATGTCTTAAAAAAAAAAAAAACCCGAAAAACAAAACTGTCTGTCCCCCACAGGTACAATTACTTCTGTGAAGATGCTTTTCATCTTAGTGCTCTGGCCCCCAGCAGTGAGTGAGATGCTAATGAGGCCAGGGAGGCACTCAGGAGAGCCCTCCACTGTCACCACCCTGTTCCTGGTGAGCTCACTCCCAGCACACCTGGTCCTTGGGCTGTGGTCTGTTTGCCTGGAAGGAAAACAGGAGAGAGTGATGACCTGGCCCAGTGAGTAAAAGCCTCATGAGCTATGTGTCCCTTTTCAGCAGAGGGGTGACTTCTGGGGCCAAGCTCAGCTCTGCAGCTGCAGTCCAGGTTGGTCCCATAGGAAGGCCACAGGTGTTGTCTCTGCCTGAGGATGGGATGGGGGCATCCTACCTGGCTCTCCTGGGAAGAGTTCTTGGCAACAAGTCAGCTGCAGCTGAGCTCTACCCTGGTTGAAACCTTGACACTTGGTTATTTTATTTCTTTTTCACTCCACAAGTAGAATAAATTAGAACATACAGGTAAGTGAATGAACAACTTAAATAAATACCTCCCATAATCTCACCACCAAATAGTTACTAACATTTTTGTGTATCTCCTCTCAGATTGGGTGAGTGTATGAAATATATATATAAATAATATATAGTATATATGTATATTGTGTATATATGTATATATAATATATACATACATGCACACAAACACAAAATGGATAAATATTATGCACATATATTGTGGGACATTTATATTCTTCACAACTTTCTGTTTGCTTAAATAATGTCCAGTGAACACCCTTGCACACAAATCTTTGTACATATTCTTTATAATTTCCTTTGAATAAATTCCAAGAAGAAAGCTGTACCAAGGAGGTTGTACATTTTTAATAGGTAGTGTAGTGGCTCAGAATATGTCACCCCAAAATATACCACTTTGGCATATTGATTATTTTGAATTAAAGGAACTTGAGAAATAGCCAGGACAAGAAGGACACTCTGACCCTCCTTTGTCCTCCTGAAAGCAGGAGATAAATCTCCCATGTGAAAGGTACCTCCCCTGACCAGGAAGGTAGAAAACATTCTTGTCAACTGAGGTGGGGAATTTAGGACTGAGAAGGCTATATAAACAAACCTTGTTACTTCATCACCCATTTACTATCCCAAGCTCAAATCCCTTTGTCTTGTTAATTGGTCACAAACTTATTGTTTCTTTGTCTAAAAGGTATAAAAGCTTCCTGCTTTGGTCAAGTCTTTGAGTCTCATATCTTTGCAGGGCTCACGTTAGTATATATGTACATAATTAAATTAGTTTTTCTCATTAATCTCTCTTTTATTACAGGGGGTCTCAGCCAAGAACCTAGAAGGGTAGAGGGAAAATTATTTTTCCTCCTCTACACAAGTAACTGAACTTCTGTGATAGAGGAGGACCTTGAGAAGAAGGTGGAGGAACAGGAGGAGCTGGACCCCATAGGCTAGAGAAGCTGCTCCTGTCCCTTCCTCCTGTTTCCCTATGGTATCCACCCTTCCCCTCCCCAGGCTCCCCTCTTCTCTCTCTCCTCTTTCACCCTTTAATTCCTTCATCCCTTCTGCCATTTCAGCTCTGGACTTTTTCCTCTCCTGTGCTCAAATCCCATTCTGTTTTTGGGCTTTGAGCTCTCTCCATTGCTCAGCCTGCCTTCCTTTGTGCTGGCTTCCTGGCCAAGTGCCATATGGTGACAACATGGCTGCAGCAACCTCAGCTTTACACCCTTTTGGGTCTACACAGACCTGCAGGGAAGAGTGAGTGTCTTTTCCAGTGGCTCCCCTAATTCCTTTGTGACCCTCTTATTGGGTTGACATAGGTCACATGCTCACCTCTGAACCAGTGACTGTGGCTGAAGAATATGATGTTTTTATTGGTTATATCTGGGCCACTTGCTGCAGCCCTGGAGTTGGGGTGAAGCCTCACACAGCCCACAGGAACTACAAGTGGGGGAGGGAGATCCTTAGATGAAAATCAAGCTCTGTTCTGGGAATCTAGCTCTATGCTGGGAACATCTATCTTAGGAAACACTGAAATGCTCCTTGCATTTTATTTTGCTTTTAAATGTAATAAGTGCTAGAGTCATGTCTAAAGAGTGACCGAAAAGAATACTAAATAAATAAGAATATTAAATGGACACAAGTCTGAAGGGTATACAGTAGCTTATCTAATACTACAGGGCTTTTTTGTTTCTTTAAAAAAAAAATCTCTCAAAAAAAAAAAAAAATCTCTCATGTCGCTTGCAAGCACAAAAAGGATTCTACTTGAAGAACAACCTAGTCTTCCTTTTCACCCAAATTTACAGTGTTAAAAATAATTTTACTATTAATGAGAGCTTTTTTGTGCCAGGTCTTGAGCTTTTTATTATTTTTTTAAGAATATCTTTTTTTTTATTTATTTATTTATTTTAAACATAGGGGCAAATCTTCCTCTTTTTTTTTTTAATAAATTTATTTATTTTTGGTTGCGTTGCTGCATGCGGGCTTTCTCTTGCTGTGGCGAGCGGGGGCTACTCTTCATTGCGGTGCACGTGCTTCTCATTGTGGTGGCCTCTCTTGTTGTGGAGCACAGGCTCTAAATTGTGTGTGCTTTTATTATTATAATAATAAAAATATTATTATTTTTAATCCTTACAACAACTCTTGCAAGGTAATCTTAATAATCCCATTTTATAGATGAGGAAACTGAGGCTGAGGGAGGTTAAATAACTTTCCCAGGTGGTACAACTAGTAGCTCCCACCAATTGATTCAAACCCAGGTTGTATATACCAGCATATCTTTCTCTGATAAGAAAACATAAAGTTCCCTAAACTTGTGCTCAGTTGAATTTCTGAGGGCTTTTAGTCCTCAAAGTGCTTTTGTGCCTTCAGAAGCTGCAGCTTCAGTTTGCTTTTGAACATCTCAATGGCCACAGGGGCAGAGTAGCACTAAATGGCAGAAGAAATCCAAAAGAAGAGACTAAAGTTTCAGATATTGTATAGATAGAAAGATATACTACTTGGGTCTTTTCAAATGGAGTAAAGGATGCCACACCTAGGTTTTCCAAAAGAGCTATTTCCTTTTGGCATGCTGGGACTGGTGAGGTGCATGTGTGGGCTTCTTAGAAGCATTCTGATGCCATCTCCTGGTATGGTCAAGGGCTTGGGAACTGACATACATGAGAAACAAGTACCTTACGGTGTATCCTCTCTGTGTCTCCAATGATTTCTACAGGCTGAAGTTTCCTTTTAATTTTTGCATCACATCTTTAGCACAGTTTGACTTCCTGGAACTCTCAGTCACAAGATTTCAGGTTTGAAGTGATAGCTTTTGTTACCATCTTATCTGCTACCAGAGCCCCTTTTCTGTTATAGAAATTCGGAGCAGGAAAGTTGATGCTTTCTCCAACAGGAGAGTTACCAAGAAAATGTTCGAGTTCTCAAAAGGTGATGGTTCAACTCCAAGCTGGTGAATTTCATGAGCAAACAAAGCTCTGTTTGTAACCCTGTCAGATAAGAATAGTCTGCAGTGTGTTTTCTCTTTGGTACAGGAAATGAGAGGTGGGTGATTCCACTTTGCGGAATTTGGCAATCATCTCTTTGGTCAGTATCTCTTATTTTGTTACTCATATTTTAACAGAAAGAAAAGAGGTCTTTTAGAAGACTATGAAACCCATATTTTGAATGGGAAAAGGTAAGAAAGGAAGCGTGGGATGTGTCCAGAGGACAGACAGTTCATATCGTTGGCTGGAGCAAAGGGTATGTGACGGTCAGGAGAGGGTCAGCGCCAGGTCAGGGAGGGCCTTGAAGGCTCGGCTGAGGAGTTTAGGCTTTATTCTCAAAGTAGTGGGAGTTACTGAGGGTTTTTGATAAGAACTGTGTTTTAGGGAGAATAATGTATTAACAATGTGTGAAATGGAGTGGAAGATAGAGAGTGGATACAGGGAAACCCAAGGGACGTCCACTACAGTCTCCCAGGCTGAAGAAGGGAAGCAGGAGAATATCGGATGGAAAAGATGTCATGGGGTGGGGTGAGGTGGTAGAGCTACTGTAGAGATAAAAGTTACAGGGTCAGAATGGATATGGAAGGCAAAGATGGTGCCAGAATGGATATGGAAGGCACTGGGTGAGTGGGAGGATGGTGGTGCCATGTAGAGATCTGGGGAGAATATGAGGCAAGGGAAGCACAAGTTTGAAAGAAGAGACCATAAGTCCCCTTTTGGGACATACTTAGTTTGAGGTGTTAATGGGACATGTAGGTGGAGATCAGAAGACAACAAAGCCTTGGAGGCTTAAGCTATTAGCTAAGCTTTTGGTCCAAGCTTCAGCTTAAATGAGTCATCTGAATTGAGGAGTTCGTTGAAGCCATAACATTGGATGAGAACATGGGAGGTTTCCAAGGGAGCAATCAAAACTAAGGGGTACCAGGCAGGTTCTTGAAGAATCCTGACTTAGGGAACAGGGGGAGAAGGGGTTAGAGAAACAGTTGAACAGGAAGAGAGCAGGGGTCTGGGAAGCTAAGGAAAGAGTTTTAAGAAGGAGGAGGTCAGTAGTATCC
Source organism: Balaenoptera ricei (assembly GCF_028023285.1). NCBI lineage: Eukaryota > Metazoa > Chordata > Mammalia > Artiodactyla > Balaenopteridae > Balaenoptera > Balaenoptera ricei. The sequence continues at coordinate 49,991,916 of NC_082650.1, forward strand.
ACTTTGGTAAAGGGGCTGAGAAGGTGGAGGATGGAAGCTGGTGATCTTTGAGAGAATCATTAAGGACAGTGGTGAGGGTCAAAGCCAAATTATAAAGCACTGAAAAGTATGTGGGCGTACTTAATGTCACTGTAATAGTATAATGTATATTTAAATATAATATTTAAATTAAACTAATTAAATAAATAATTTCTAAGTATTTCCTGTACCAAACAGAAATTAAAATTAAATTTAAATGTAATAGTACGTTTAAATATGGTTAAAATGGCAAATTTTATGTCATATTTTACCACAAAAAAAGTGGGAGAAAAATTTAAACATTTCAAAAGTCATATCGTTCTCTACACTTTTCCTATGCTTGAAATACATCATAATAAATTGCTTTACAAAGTAAGTGGCAGGACTTCCCTGGTGGTGCAGTGGTTAAGAATTTGCCTGCTAATGCAGGGGACACGGGTTCAATCCCTGGTCTGGGAAGATCCCACATGCCGCAGAGCAACTAAGCCCGTGCACCACAACTACTGAGCCTGCGTGCTGCAACTACTAAAGCCTGTGTGCCTAGAGCTAGTGCTCCACAACAAAGAGAAACCACTGCAATGAGAAGCCCGTGCACTGCAATGAAGAGTAGCTTTCTCGCCACAACTAGAGAAAGCCTGGGTAAGCCCACGCAGCAACGAAGACCCAGTGCAGCCAAATAAATAAATAAATTTATTTAAAAAAAAGTGAAGAAAAAATTAAGTGGTAAGTCAGAAATGGAGCTGGCAAATACAGATTACTCGTTGGAAGAGTTTGATAGCTGAGTGAAGGAACAAAAGGATGGATGGCAATGCTTGATAAGGTTAATGAGATAGAAAGAATTTATTTTTCTTTTGATGAGGCAACTTGAACATGCTTCTAGATTCAGTGTGAGGATCCAGAGGCAGGGAGAGAATGAAGATGGGTGGGGGTGGGGGGGCATGTAGTGGGTTGAGTGGTGATGTTCCAAACGATATGTCTACGTCCCAACCCTGGAATGATGAATGTGACCTTATTTGGAAAGAGAGTCTTTGCAGATGTAATTAGGGGGTCTTGAGTTCATCTGGATTATCCAGTGCACCCTCATCCAATGACAAGTGCCTTTATAAGAGACAGAAGAGAAGACACAGGGAGAATAGGAGAAGGTCATGCGAAGACAAAGGCAGAGATGCCAGTGATGCAGCTACAGCCAAGGAATGCCTGGTGTCACCAGAAGCTGGAAGAGGCAAGGAAGGAGTCTTCCCTACAACTCCTGGAGGCAGCATGGCCCTGCCCGCAGCTTAATCTCAGACTTCCGCCCTCCAGACGTGATAGAATACATATCTATTATATTAAGCCACCGTGTTTGTGATTATTTGTTATGCAGCCTAGAAAACTAATACAGGGGTGGGGAAGGCATTTGGCCACAGTCTGAGGTCCTGAAACAGACCTGGGGCTGTGTCTCAGGCATCTTAGTGTTCTGTGCCCAGCCCAGGGAGAGCACAGCTAGGTGCTCAGTGATTCGTTTAGAAATTTGGGGCTCGAATAAACAGAAGAGAATTTCACTCACAGAAATCATTTTCCTTTGTCTTCACTTTTTCTTTCTTTTCTCATTCCCTCTCAATTTTAGAAAAATCAACGAAGATCTCACAGTACTGATGTCTTTCTCTTCTACCTTTCATCTTTTCAGCTGTGACAGTGGAGCCAGCATGGTCCCCAGGGGTTTCTAGGGGAAACCTTTCCTGGGATCTTACACCTCATGCTCATCTGCACAGGCCAAGCGACCTGGGCGGCAGGTGGCGAAGGGAGGTGCTCTGCGGAGGTCTGGAGACAGGCCTTCCCTTAAAACTGTTATGCATATTAGTTGCTTAGACATCCCAATCCTTCCAAATTCCAGTGACAGAGGGGACCTCACTGAGGGGTGGGCACTGAACAACCAGGGAGAGATGACTGTCCCTTTAGTCAACTTTCCTCTGTGTTTGAATGAGCCATTTATTCCCTGCCCAGAAAGCTGATGTATATGGTGGAAAAGCCTTTCCCAGGGAAAAGCTGGAAAACAGAAGCTCGTAAAGTACCTGAGGACAGGAGAGACTGTGCCACATATGATAGCCTTGCACTCTGGAGTCCCATGCACACAGTGGATGCCCAGTAACGTCTTTTGTTTTTACGTCTATAGAAGAAACTTAACTCTATTTAACTTAACCCATATCCCACTCCACTTCCCACACGGAGCGTTTCATCATTACAAAACTACCAAAATAATTTAAAAATTTTTTAAAAACCATGCTTTACTGAAGAGCCGCTGGCTAAGACCTTTGAATCTGTGCCCCTGAAGGCTCCAGGGCGGGACTCCAGCTGGGTGGTGTAAGACTTGGTGTCCTGACGTGGGTGGCAGTTGTCAGAACAGGGACTGTTTAATTTCATTAACAGAGTGAAGCATGCTCTCAGCAGGCAGCAATAGCCACAGTACCAGATGCAACCAAACCTGACTCTGATCCATCTTGCAAACTCTTGCAAACTCCACAGGCAAACTCTTCCCCTTTACGGGTTCTCCAGGAGAAAGATGGGAATCACACAAGGAGAGCCCCCTTGAAGAGGAATTATGGTGAAGTCAATCTAAAGTGATCTGAACAATCAGCTGCCTTAAAACTGCTGCAAACGCTGTATGCTACAAAGCAGAATTCACTATCCAGAGGGGCTGTCTTGGACTCCACCCAAGAGGTTTTAGTTTTTGAAGAGCCTAAAAGATTCCCAGCATATCTGTAGGATGAGTTGTGAGAGCCAGATTCCAGAGGATTATATTGCCCATGGATGCTTTAGCACCCTGCTTAACGAGAACTTAACAGAAATAAATGATTGTTCAGCTGAAGTAGATGTATCTAAGAAGCAAACCTTTCTTAAACCCCACTAATGTACAACCTCAATCCACAACTGGATTCAATTACCGCGTGGAAAGAAAGGCATTTTCTCATAAAGCCGCTCTGTTTCCGTGCCTGGCTGCGAGCTGGGTCAGCCATGACAAAGACAAGTCTGTGCGTTGTTTTTGGTTGTTTTTCTTTTCAAGCTCTTCCACTGGTACTGCCAGGCCCCAAGCTGTTTGGATCAGTTATGTGGGGGCAGGTTTACTTGTTTTGGCTTTCAGCCTTTCTGTCCAGCGTTGATGATAGAAGAGGAAGCTTGTGTCCTACTGACCAGTGGAACTGATGGCCTACCCAGCAGGATTCAGCTGTTGCACCATGCTCACGTGCCCCTTAGAAGCAGCATTTGTGAGGAAGGTCAAAATTCTGAGGAAGGAGCGCGGGAGACATTGTAGGGTACTGAAGAGGGGTCTAGCATAAATGAGTCTAGGTGTTACTGTTTTCAAATATTAATAATAATACCTAATATATACAGTGCTTACTATGTGCTACGTGCTATCCTGTCTTAAGAGCTTTACATGTAGTAACTCACTTAATCCTCCCAACAATCCTCTGAAGTAGGCACTCTCATTATCTGCACTTTACAGATGGGGAAATTGAGGCACAGAGAGGTGACATGATTTGCCCAAGGTTTAACAGTAAATGGCTCAGAGCCCAGGCCCTTGTCACTACATCATCAAAGAGGAAGTTGCAGAAAATTTTAAACCATGATTGGCATTTATTTAGCTACTATACATATATGCAGTATTCTTAACTCATGATCTACCTTAATATACCTGAATGACATTTTTGTATTGTTAGATGCATATTTTAAATCATAAGACCCAGGAGACCCATGTGGCCCAGCCTGCCTTGGGGCAGACAAGAAATGATTACTATGGAAAGCCAGTGGGCTTTCGTAAAAGATATTGCACCCAAGGAGGTGAAGACCAGCTCACGCAGCTGTCTGATCAGCAGCTCAAGCTTCTTGCATGAGCTTGGCTCTCTGACAGGAAAATCTGGGACTTCTGACCTGGAATGAACATGGGTATAGCTCAAGCTCCACCCATCTGCTTAATTCATTATGACATTTATCATTTTGTTGCCTCTTGGCTCCAAACTGACCCTTCATTACCTGCTTGGCAATAACGGAAAAGCAGTTCTCTTTGACAGCTAGTGTGGGGTTAAGTTTTGTCAGTAGAGGGTCCTGAAGGGACACCGTGAGAAGAAGGGGCTTCTCTTCCTGGTTCCAGTGGCCTTGCTCAGCAGGCTCCTGCGGTGGGCATAGCTCTTCCTACAGTGCCAGGTAGCCAGCAGCAGTGGTGCCCTCCTGTGGGTAGCTTCCCTGGGCACCTCCCTGTGAATGACTTCTGCTGGAACTCCCACAGGAGGCTTCATAGTAGAGCGCCAAAATGGGTGGATGGCTTCCTTGGCACCCCACTGGGTAGCTTTGCAGTGAATTCTGGGGCCTGGTATCCCACTCTATGGATGGCTTCCTCAGCACTCCAGAGAGTAGGTTCTGCAACGTTTCACCAGTCTGGTCCCCTATGAACTTTTCTACCATCCAGAGAGCCATGGCCACACCCTCTCCAATAAGGTCTAGGTCTCAGCCCTAGGAGGAGATGGCCTCTTCGTGAATGCTCTATCTCAGCCCTAGGGGTGATAGCTGCTCTCTGTGTTTGCTATTCCTGTTTTTCTTTAGTGCTATCTTTACCACTTACTAGCCAAACTCACGTACTCTAATTCCCTTTCAAAAATTCTTTTTTTTTTTTTTTTTTTTTTTGCCATGCAGCACGGCTTGTGGGATCTTAATTCCCCAACCAGGGACTGAACCCAGGCCCTCGCAGTGAAAGTGCCAAGTCCTAACCACTGGACTGCCAGGGAATTCCCTCAATAATTCTTTAGAGTTAACTTTCCTTGTAGAAATTACTGTGTGATTTCTGTCTCCTGTTTGGACTCTAATACATTCACTATATTTTTTCGTCCACCATTTAAAATAAAAATGTAGCCTCCTTTAAGAATCATGGAAGAAACAAAAACAACATAAGAACATAAAAACACTTACACAGTAAATACTAATGCTTAAATAATACATTTACTAATAAGTTAGAAGGCTCTGTGTCCTCTTTCAACTCTTAGCTCTATACCTGCATGATTCTTACATGGTTGCAACCCTTGTGCACAACTGAGTCTGTGCTCTATGTTTACCAGTTTGACATTAGTTTAAACAGTTTGATGTCGTCCCATAATCCCCACGTAGCCACTGTCCACACAGTCTTGCGTTTATCATCACTCACGGCAATATAATATTCCATTTTTCTATATGCTAAAATCTGTTTAGCTAGTTCTTGATCACTGGATACTTGGGTTGGTTCCTGCTTTTCCCTATTACAAAAAGCACAGCTTGAAATATCTTTGTGCAAGTTGCATCAACCTCATGTAATTTCTCCTCTTGTCTCTCCCTTTCTGACTTCTCTAACAGCTGGGCTCACACATGTTCCCACTGGTAGACAACAGATTATAGGAAAAGGGATGAGAAATACAGGGGGAATGTCTGCCCAAGAAGGAGGATGGAGCTTTTGCTGAAGTAAAGGCTTCAAGAAGCAGCAGATTCTACTCAGGAAGTAACTCGTGCCAGGAATAGAACCGGTCTCAGTGACCAGGGGCAATAACTGGCTGGAGTGGGAAGCACTGGGAAGAAAGTCATTCCAGAGACCAAGACTGTCTTTTCTTGGGTCTCTCGTATTGTAACCTGTGACTAATGCATTAGTCATACGGAGAGCGTGGAAACTACACAATATATACTAGAAAAATATTTTAGTTCTCAAGAATAGCCTCAAAATCTGACAATGCTTGAAGTAATTGAGTGGGAAGCATATTGTGGTTACTGCTCTCTGACATTTTAAACCACCAATAACTCAATTGTTTCCTGAATTCCCAGAGAGTCAGGGAACACGAAAAACCCTCTTTGTCACTCAACTAAGTAAATGTTAATCTCATACTTAAATCTTTTTTTTTTTCTTCACAAAAAAGCGTTCCTGGTATGGTGCCCAAAAAGGAGCTTAAGCATAGCACTCATCATATTGTTCATGTTTTTGTTCAAATATAATGTTTATCTGAAGATTATTTCAACTCATTCTTAAAAGTAGTTTTGCTGGGGCTTCCCTGGTGGCACAGTGGTTGAGAATCTGCCTGCCAATGCAGGGGACACGGGTTCGAGCCCTGGTCTGGGAAGATCCCACATGCCACGGAGCGACTAGGCCCGTGAGCCACAACTACTGAGCCTGCGCGTCTGGAGCCTGTGCTCCGCAACGTGAGAGGCCGCGATAGTGAGAGGCCCGCGCACCGCGATGAAGAGTGGCCCCCGCTCGCTGCAACTGGAGAAAGCCCTCACACAGAAACGAAGACCCACCACAGCCAAAAATTAAAAAAAAAAAAAAAAAAAGTAGTTTTGCTGCACATGCTTTCCCAGTTATTTTCTCTTATCACTTTGAAGATACTATTCTAGTTTTCTGGTTTCTATTGCTGTACAAAGGTGTTGGCTGACAACCTAATTGTTTCTTTGTAGGACATTTGCCTTTTTTTCTGTTTCTTGCCTTTAAGATCTTCCTTTCTGAGCTTAGCATGCTGCAGTTTTAGTTCAATGTGTCTGGGTGTAGATTTTAAAACATTTATCCTGCGAGGTATATATATATGAAGCTTTCTGTATCTGTGGATTCAAATTGCTCAGCAGTGCTGGACATTCTCATCCATTATCTCTTTGAATATTGCCTTTTCACCTATTCTCTCCAGTCTTTTCTGGGACTCCTATGATCAGTATACTAAACCTCACTCTATCCTCCATGTCTTAATCACTCTTTCATATTTCTATCTTCTTGTCTCTCTGTACTGTATTCTGGGTAATTTCTTCAGACATACTAGTTAACTGATTCTCTTTTCAACTGTGTCTTACTTACTGTTTAGCCATTGAGTTCCTAATTTCAACAATTATATTTTTCATTTATAAATGTTTTACTTGGCTCTTTTTCAAATCTGCCTGGTCATATTCCACAGTCTCTCCGTACTTGCACACACTTATGATTCCATCCTGGATTTCTTTAAATATTTCATATACAATATTTTAAACTTTGCTTTTAATAATTCCAGTACCAAAGTCCTGGGAGTATAAATGCATTGCTTGTTGTTTCTGCTTTCTCTTACCTGTGGTGGCTTATTTTCTTGCTGTTTGGCGATCTTTGATTCTGAGCTCACTTTGCTCCATCTGTGGGAATCCTGAAGGCCTCACTTGGAGGTGTTTACTTCAGCAGAGGTCTCCCTTTGCTTCCTCCACGACCCAGAGGGCCAATGTAGCCCCCTTCAAGTGTCAGGGCTTAAAGCGGGAGACTTAGTTTAGCCTTTGTGCCTTGCAATGGGCCCAGGGTTTAGTGTCCTATCTTGGTCTGCGCTTCCCACCTCCTGCTTGGATTGCAGCTCACTGCTTGTTTCTTTGGACTCTGGAGAGTTTCTTTGCTATCTGCAAGCCCAGCAGCACGCATTAAAAACCACACTGTATTCAGGATCTAATTGAATTGTGGCAGGAGAGTCTTCAGATGATCAGCTCTGCTGTAATGCTGGGAATGGATGTCACGTGTTCATAATGTTCAGGGCATTTGGACACAACAGCAATATATGCACATGCAGAAGGAGGCCTAGCCTGCACTTCAAAATTTTAAGATAAAGATATAAGAAATAAGTAGAGAAAATTTCAAAGCTCTCTCTGCCTCTCGTCATATATATGTATGTATGTGTATACATGCATATATGTATAACACACACATATATTTTTATATATATAATAAAAAAGAGATGGGTGAAGAGCTGTACGTGAAGTAAGTCTTCGACTTTAAGGAACAGCAACTGGTATTCAGAGTGGAGTCAACAGAGGCACCAAGAGGGGATCAGTAAGACCTTATCTTTGAGTCTCTGTTTATAAACCAGGCCTTGCCTTACTGTTATTTTATCCCTTTGGCTTCATAATTATAAGACTTAGCTAGTAATTTTCAAATGAATATCCCTTTTGAAAGTCCCCTATAATTTCCTTATTTACAAGATGGGTGCTCATTAGAGTCCTCCTGGCCTTATCAGGTGGCTTTTATCCCTGGACAACGAACGGATGGACCATGTCATTTACTCTCAATGATCTTGTAGTGAAGGGTGCTGAAATCAAACAATAGCTCAAAGAGATGCACCTTATTTTCTACTTCTGCATGCAAAGTTAATGTTTTTTTTTGTTTGTTTTTTGTTTTTTAAATTTATTTAGTTATTTATTTTTGGCTGTGTCGAGTCTTCGTTTCTGTGCGAGGGCTTTCTCTAGTTGCGGCAAGCGGGGGCCACTCTTCATCGTGGTGCGCGGGCCTCTCACTGTCGCGGCCTCTCTTGTTGCGGAGCACAGGCTCCAGACGCGCAGGCTCAGTAGTTGTGGCTCACGGGCCTAGTTGCTCCGCGGCATGTGGGATCTTCCCAGACCAGGGCTCGAACCCATGCCCCCTGCATTGGCAGGCAGATTCTCAACCACTGCGCCACCAGGGAAGCCCAAAGTTAATGTTTTTTTCCTTTCAATATCCACTTATTGAAGAAGGTTTTGAGAGGACTGGTTTCTGTTTTTATCACTAAAATCCCCTCTGATGTGTACACACCTTCCCCCCTGGTACAGCAAAGTCTGTCTGGCTCTGCCTCTGCCCAGATCTGCAGCTCTCTACTGAACTTTGTAGCCTTCAAAACAGAATGATCTGAAACAGAGCCTGCTTCTGGGCTGGGAATTAATTGAAGAAAATCTGGACTCTGAACAAAAACCACATTTAAAAGAGTATTTCTTTTCTTTTACTGGCTTTTTTTTTTCTTTTACTGGCTTTTGCTCTAAAAAGCAAAGGCTGAAAAACAGCTGTTAGCTGTTTATACAGTATTTTTTATTTAAGTGTTAGACAATAGCTGTTTTCTTCTCCACTTAGAATGGCACATTTTTTCTCGGGCCATTTAAGTCTTCTCTCCGTGTGGCCACAAGTATTGGTATGCACCTCCTCTCTCTCCCTAGGTTTCTGGAGATTAAGGTTTTATGGGGTTTTTTTCCCCTTTTTTTCTTGTGTCTGTTTTTTTTGTTTTGAAGTCAGACTTGGGTTTCTCAGGATAGATGGCTGAGTTTGGTATCAGGTCAGAACGCTGCAGGTCAACTTTTGGACCAACTCGACACAAGTACTCACAGCAGACACTCTAGAGGAAGTTTCTTTAGGTGCAAAGTGTTGATCGTTTGTGGCAAAATCACATGAACAGAATTAGTTATGGACTCAGTGACTGTTATCTATTCTTCACCCCTAAACATTGATGGGTGGTTTCCACTATTTGTAATTCAGAAGATAATTCCTGCCAATCCCCACTTCTTTGGACATGCTTTAAGGTCACCGTCATTCATCATCACCCCCACTGTCCAGAGCAAAGCAAGATCAACAGGGGGAAGTTTTGTAGATGAGAGAAAAACGCACCCTGGCCTGGAAAGGGACTCAGTCAAAATGTCTTCTTGCATCCTCATCTCATGTGTTACCATAGCAATTGTTTTTACATAAGACAATGGTAACAACATCAAGTTACATGTTATTTCAGGTCTTCCTGGGGTTTTATTTGCCTACAACCTGCTTCCTTTTAATCAATTTAGCTTCTTCAGGTCATCAGCTTGTATTGATTCTGTGCAGGGGAATAGTCTAGCCTATGATGTCCAGAAAGGGTAGCATGCTATACCTCACCAAGAACAGACAGTTGCTGGGTATATCTCTCTGAGGTATCAGATATTTAAATCCTGCCTAATGAACACTGAGCTCCTTCATTTATTCATTCATCACACCATGGGCCATGCTACCTCTAACCCAGTTTCTAGAACTCAGGAATTCTTACAAGGTGACATCCGCGAAGCACTGTAAGCTTGTTGAAATAAAGATGCACCTGGATGAAAGACAACCTTTGTACCCCTCACTTGGACCCTAGGTATTTGCAAATCTACAATGATACTGCTACCTCCAATCCCCTAATAATCCCCTAAAGTTACTCCTCAATCTTACTTTTTGTCACATATAATTAAATATTTGCTCTTATTTAATAAGGAATAACACATTATGATTTTTTCTTTTAGAATAATTGGTCCAAATTAGATGATTAGAAAACCAGTTCCCATGTATATAACTCCAAACCCTAGGTTTGTATGACATTATTTCAGAAACAGGATTTGTAATAAATAATATCCCTCTTTGGGAGATACAAGTTTGATATATTAAAGACTCTGAGAAGTCCTGTGCTACGGAAACTTTATGAAACTCTATTTTCACGAGACAACTCTTAAGCTCTCTCAGTACACCCACTGGGAAAAACTGGTTCTGAAATCTGTCGTGAAGTTCACGTTGTTGGCATCCTCACATTCTGCTTGGCAGCCCAGGCCTAGGAACCACCAGGAATCCTGATTTCAGCCACCCTATCCTCCTGCTGCCACCTCTCCACTGACCTCACCAACTCCCTTTGCTTATGGGGCAGGGTTCAAATCAGGAGCAAACACCCAATAATGGTGTCAGTCAGATTCCCATTGACTTCTCAGAGGCTTGAACAAAGAGGGGAGAAGTGCCAACGGTTGATAAAGAATCTGCCCCTTCTCCATTGCTATCCTCACCTGCTCTCTTGCTTACTGCGGGCTGCTTCTCTTTTGTGGTACACCTGCTTCCATTATTAATAATTGTGTGGTTTATCTGCCACCTTGTTCTATGTGGTGGGCAGAGCCATAATTGGTATGAGAGAGAAGGATGATGAACCACAGCTACACTTACAGAAAGGGGCAGGCATCCCCAAAATACAGGGGTAAGGGCATTTACCCTTAGCCACATTAGGCTGGCATGGAACATGAAGTCTAAATTGAAATGGGCCTGGCAACCACAAAGAAACACATGTGACTTTGCGAAGGGGGAAAAGTAGACAGTGACTTGGACCACTGCATCACACCACATAGGCACCAACTTCCTGAGTGCGGAGGCATCCGTTTCAGTCCAGACATCAGAAATCTTTGTAAGATCATGTGCCAGCGTTCTGCCCACTCTCCCACTGGGCATCCAGGGGAGGTTAGGGAGAGCAGAGGGGCAAGGAGGAGGAGGAGGGAACAAGCACATTCTGGCCAGTAATTCACTCGAGCAGGGGCCAGTGCAACTTCTCACAGGAGGGTGACTTCCATCTGTCAGTGAAATCTGCCTGTGTGTGTCATGCTTGCCGTGCATGCCACAGGTTGCATGTGGTGTTGCACAACAGGTTTATTTGGTTACATTTATGCCCACATCCAGTGTACATGCACACTCTTCGCCAGGAGAAAATAAAAAGCTAGAAACTGTTTGCATGACAATGATTAGTTTCATAGCTGAGTAAGTTATACATAACAGTGCTTTCAGCTATTTTGTTACCAATCTGCCCCCAGGAGCAAGTAAGGTTGATAAAATGTTTATGGGCTAGTAAATATTTTTCTACTAATTTGCAAGGCTATAATAAAACCCATGAACTTGATGGCCTGCAGGAAACATACCAAGAACTGGGAATGTACAGTAATTTGGAGCTAGAAGGCCTCTTAAGGCCCTACAGGAAATGACTCCCAGAAAGGAGATGAATTGCAGTATTTTAAACAGAGAAGAATGATGCTAAGTTTGTGCTTAACCAGTTATAGCCTTGGAAAAGATCTTCCAGAAGGAAATGGTGGAAATTTCCTGCTTTCAATTATTCTTGCTTTAAAGAATAAAATTAATTCAAATATACAAAAAAACAGTCTTCAAATGAAAACAATTACTGGAGCACACTTTATCCTGCCTTGTAATATTAACTTTTAGGGTTGTAAATTGTTTTGTACAGTATACACAGTCACACTGTGCCCTCTTGTGGCAAAAATATTATTACAACTAGAACTTAGAAGACACACCCTGCTGTATTTTATATAGTAATGATCAGATACATTTGGGAAAGTTTGTTCAAGGGAAAAGATGGTTTACAGAAGGTGTTTGGCAAAAAGAGTCATTGCTGGGGCACCTGAGAGCATGTACATCTGGGTGAGACTGTCCTTACACAAGGGGAGCAGCAGTTGAAAGGAACCCCAATGTTTTCACAGATGCAAAGAAATATTCATCCCAGAAACCTGAGTTTAAATTTTCTGTTTGATATTAAAATTTTTTCATTTTTAACATTTTATAGTTATCCACATCTATAAATAACAGTAACTGCTATCATTTAGCAAACGTGGCAGGCAGTTTGTACACATTATCTCATTTTGACTCAAAACTATGTGGTTATATAGGGAAACAGAGGCTTGGAGATATTAAGTAACTGTTTGTGTTTATCCAGTTAGTAAATGGCAGAGCTGGGATTTGAATTAATCTTCCCCTGATTCCATAAGCCTGCACGACTCTCTAGCCAAATTTTTCTTGAGTACTTAATACATGTGAGACACTGCTGCTGGGCGCCCTGGGACTTATAAAGTGTAAGATGCTCTCCATTCTTCAGGAATTTACGGCCTAAATAGGGGATTAAAAACATACATGGAAAAGAAGCCACCATACAATGCAGTATACAAGGAGTATCTATGTAGAACTATTTTTTAAACAGACAAACAAAGGATCTGTATGGCCATGTACATTTTTCCCCATCAATGCAGAAAAGCTATGTACATTCTTCAATTGCTTTTGCTATTGCTTTTGGCCTTGAGTGTGGGCAGGACCTGCGGCTTGCTTCTAACCAATAGAATATGGCAGAGCTGATGGGATGTACACGAGTATGTGTGATTATATGACTATGTTACTTAAGATTTTAGCATCCATTTTGCTAGGGTCTCTTTCTGGCTTTGAGGAAGCAAATGGTCATGTTGTGAAACCCCATGTGGTAAGGAACTATGGGCAGCATCTAGCAGCTGAGGGCGGCCTCTGGCCAATAGCTAGCAAGATATGAAATCCTCAGTCCTACAAGAAACTGAATTCTGTCAATAACTGTCCCCAGTGAAGCCATGAATGAGACCACAGCCTGGCTGACATCTTGACTGCAGCCTTGTGAGACCCTAAGCTGAGATGTCACCTACCCACTCCTGGACTCCTGAGCACATTTTGTTATTTTAAGTCACAAACAAAATGTGTGTTATTTTAAGTCACTAAGTTGGTAGTAATATTGTTACTCTGCAATAGATTAATAGTACAGTTATCTTTTAGAAGTTTTATAATTTTAACTCTTATGTTTAGGTCTTTAATCTATTTGAAGTTAATTTTTATAGATGGTGTAAAGTAAAGGTCTTTCTTTTTCTTCTTTTCTTTTTTTTCATATGACTAATCCAACTATTCTATCACCAGTTGTTGAAAATATCATCCTCTGCCCACTGAATCGTCCTGGGATCTTTGTCAAAAGACAACTGACCATATATATGTGAGTCTATTTCTGAACTTTCTGTTCAGTTGCTCTGTCTACCTTTAAACCAATGTACACTGTCTTAATTACTGTAGCTATATAATAATTATTAAATTCCTGTAGCTATATAATTCTTAAAGAAAGTTGCAACTCCAACTTTCTTCCTTTTCTTTTTTTTTTTTTTTTTTGCAAAGAATGTGGCTCTTCTAGGTGCTTTGCATTTCCATATAAGCTTTAGAAAGCAGGTTCATCACTATGCAAGAGCACCCCACTTTCCTAACCTGTTGCCCCGCACCAAAAACCACAGCCTCTGCCTTGAGCTTCCCCAGCCCTATATTACTTGCCTCTGTGTCTCACAATTTCAGGGGACCCATATCAAGCTCTCTGCGAGGTTTCCTGGAAGCTCCTCTTACTAGGGTTGCGAGAAGGTGCCACTGCCCCTTTCAACGTAGTAGCCACTCTTGACAAGGAACCCTATCCACCAGCCAACTTAGTGGAGTTCCAGGTGGAGAGTCACTGGACTGTTTTATGTCTTCAGTGTGGATTGTATTCTTGGCCCCCTGTGTTGAACATCTTCATCTTGGTCTGTCTCATAACTTGCTTTATGTGTCTGATAGTTATATCTTGGCATCTTACTCAAACTTCGAATTTAACATTTTGTTATACATTTAAATTTAGATAAATTAAAACGTTTAAATAATTTCATTTAGCATTTTTAGTTGTTTTGTAGGAGGAGGGTTGTCCAGGGAATCAAGTCTGCAATACTACCAGAAACAGAAGTCTGCAGTTATTTTTTATCCCAGGATTGCCACTATCCTCTTCCTGTTACCATTATAGTTATAGATTAATTGTATGGAATGTACAAATTGTTTCTCTGCAGTGCAATTGCACCACAGAACATAGATAGAACTTTCCTACTTGGAGAGGTGGAAGAAATAAAGGAAGACTTTGCCTTCTGAATATATTGGGGAAGAAGAGAAGTGCTCAGAACCCAATAAACCTGAAATTTTCCAAGTCCTTTTCAACCCTTAAATGTACCTCTTGTGAGCACTAAGCCTAGCTCCCAGCTGGGCAGTGTTATGCAGCAGCATTTAAATGGGAGATGAACAATCCTAACCACATGCTGGTTCTGAGGCAGTTTCATACAAAATGACTGTATAAATCCAGATGAGTGCTTGTTAAACACATGATTATATACCCACAGTGCTGGGCTGAAAGCATGTAGGCAGCAATAAGCATGGTAGGCAGTTTCTTAGGATTAATTAACATGGCTATCTATCAAAGAAATAGAGGATCTCCCCTGCATTTTTTTTTTTTAAGGAAAAGGTCAATATTTACGCTCAAATGTCTTTACAGTTTGGGACACATTTTTTATTAAAACAAATTAATACGTAATTGACACATTGTATATACATATGGTTTGGTTTGGGCCAATAATTTTTTTTTATAAGTGTGTTTGGGCCAATAATTTTTTTTATAAGTGTGTAGCACAAATCCAAGGAAAAAAATTTGAACTAGTAATTAACTTGGGTTTTAAAAACTTGCTGATGGGGGTAATAATTAAAATAGTAACAGTAGAAATGTTGTATATAATAAAGGTAGCACTTGATCAGTGGAGAAAAAGTGGATTAGTCAGTGGATAGGTTTGAGACAATTGCCAATCATTTGGAAGAATGTAGTATCCTTATTTCACTCTTTATACTGATGAAAATTTCCAATGAAGCTTTGTATATAAGAGAAAAACACAAACCAACCAGCAAACCTTAAAATGCCAGAAGAAAACATACATATGTAAGTATGTGTGTGCCTTTGTGTGTGCATGCATACATATACTCATTACCAAAATTTTGCAGCACCCAAGAATGTAAAGTAAAAAATAAATGTCTCCTTCTTCACCTAAACCCCATGTTCTATTCCTCAGGAGAAACCAATTTATCAGTTTCTTGTGTAGATATTCTGTATATGTTTAAGCATATACATGTATACCTTTTATAAAAGACACTACTATTAGACAAAAGAATCCTTCTATTCACTTTTTCATAATATATCTTATACATCTTTCAATTTAGTACATATTGTTCTACCTACTCATTATTAATGACTGCCTAGTATTCCATCTCCTAAATTGTTTTTTTTCTCATAGCAATATGTTTTCAAGGTCTTCCCATATCTCCCACATTAATCTACCTCATTTTCCTCCTGTTGCATAGTATTCCACTGTAGGAATACGACACACTTTCTTTATCCATTGACAGGTTGTTTCCAATTTTTCTCTATTACAAACAATAAAATTTCTAGCCTATGTCCTCTTGTGAGAGTTTCTCGAAGGTAGCAGTTCTCATATTTTCAAAGGATCTTATTGGCTGTTGTGTTGAGAGTAGACTTGGGTTAGGGAGCAAGAACAAAAGCAGGGAGACTGGTTGGGAGGCCACTGAAATAGTCCAGATGAGGGGTTAAGTGGCTTAGTGGTGGCAAGGATAGTGGTGACAAGTGCTTGAAATGAGATACATTTTGGAGGTAAAGGTAACATGACCTGCCAAGGCTTAGACATAGCATGTGAAGGGAAAAGAAGAGTCAAAGAAGATTCCAAAGTTTGGGGCCTAAACAACTAAGAGATTAAAGGTACCATTCACTAAGATACGGGTCACTGGGGGATGAGCAGCTTTAGGGAGAAGATCAATATCATGAAATCTGTTTTGGAAATATTAAGGTTAAGTGCCCATCAGACTTCCCAGTGGAGATGTCAAGAAATTGGAGTTCAGGGAAAAGCTCAGTGCCAGAGATATTGACTTAGGAGTCATCAGCCTAAGGATGGTATCTAAAACCATGAGACCAAGAGGGAGTGAGTGCAGAGAGAGAAGGGGTTCATGGCTCTTCTTAGAGCATTCCAGCGTTAGAAAGTGGAAAGAGGAATAAGATCCAGGGAAGGATACCGAGAAGATATAGCCATCAAGACAGGAGGAGACCTGGTTTCCAGTTTGATAAATGCTGCTGACAGATCCAATAGTAACATAAAGACTTACAATCGACTATAGGAATTGACAATGTGGAGCTCACTGATGTGGGCAAAAGCCTGACAGGACTGGTATCAAGAGAGAATGGGAGGAGAAGAATTGAAGACTGATTTTATAATCAGTCTTTTGAGGAATTTTGCCTTAAAAGGGAGGAGGAAAAAAGGGACATTAACCTGAAGGGATATGGAATCAAGTGAGGATGCTAAGATCAAGGTATCAAAACCTTCTTGTATGCAGGTGAGAGATCCCAAGAAGAGAGGGGAATGCAGAAGAGAGAGGAGGTAACTGCATGACTGATGTTCCTGAGTAGGTGAGAGGAGATGGGCACCCTACACACACATTGCTGGGCTGTCTGAGTTAGAACAGTTTATCTTTCACATGGTGGAAAAGCAGGGGTAAAGGCAGAAGAGAGGTTAGATGTGGTGCTGTGGGTGAAAGTTCTCTACTAATTTTTTTCTGCTATGTTCTCAGTGCAATAAGAGTAAGAGCTGAGACTGAGGGCTGGTTGCTGGAAGGCAGTCACACAAGAGGTGAGTGAGAAGTTTTGCCTGTAATGGAGGACAGCTGGTCAAATTGTGCCATTAAAGATAAGTGAATTTGCAAGACCATCATGCCTACCAGCCAGGCAGGCTGGTAAGCTGTCTTAGAAAACCAAAGAAGTTTAAGGCCAGCTGAGCAGCGGGTGGAGGGGTGGGGAGCTGTGGGGTGGGCCTTTACTGAGCAATTCAGTTACCTTCTGTGGCACTGAATTCATTTAACAAACATTGACTGAGCCCACACCAGACCAGGAGGTCAAGATGTGATTGTGGAAGAGATCCCTCATGGATCATATAACCTGTGGAAGTATAATTTTCTGTAAGAATAAGTCTCAATTTTACCAGTGAAGTAAATGGGGGACAAAGGGATGGTCTCAGGTATCTGGTGAGAGTAGGTGCAGGGAAGGAAGGTTGTGAGAACTACGAATGCAAATGCAGGAGGATGGGAGGCATACATTTTACAACTTGGAACAGACACAAACATTCCTCCTTTGGCTCGGCTCTCCTTTTTACCTGTTATGCAGATTTAGTTGCTACCCACTCTGCCATCAGCTTGATGGTGTGGTCTTCAACAAGTCCCTTAATTTATGGGCAAAGAGTATCCTGGATTAGTTGTTCTCTGAGGCCCCAGCAACAGTGCCATGATTCTGTCACGGAACCTATTTTTCCATTATGAGCAGCAACTAGGGAAGGTGTTTTGTCAAACTATAATGAAAATCCATCCCAAATATTAACTGTTTTTGTAAGCCTCTCAATTTGAGGAAGGACATAGATGGGCCTCAGGTTAGACATTTACAATTAGCCTCCTGTTTGCGCTTTGAGACAAAGATAATAACAGGAATAGGATAAGCAGCTTGACTTTGTCTCCTGTGGACAATTCAAGATAATGGAAATGACAGGAACAGAGATGGGCTAAGCCCTGCTTAGGTAAAAGATAAAGAGGCCACATAGTTCTCATTCTTGGGGTCAAGAAGACCTCCCAGACTGTACATGTGCAGCAAGGTTCCTCAGGGGAGGGGGCACTAGCCCATAATATGTTCTGTCAACCTCTCAGAGACCCTCGTGCTGGAATCCATCTTGGCTAAAAGATGCATGTGCACACAGGGAAAGGCCCGGAGTCAGACTAAATATGGACCCGGAGCCAGACAAAGCAAGATGATTGGTCAGAGGAACCCTGGAAAACTGCCTCCATATATGTGATTTAAGCCACCCAAAAGGTGCAACTCTCTCTCTGAGCCTGCCTCTTTGTGCCTATCTGCATGTACCTGTCTCTTAATAAACACTTTACCGTGTTTATAAACACTACTTTCTGTCTCTTTGCTAAAATTCTTTTTTTCAAAGAAGACAAGAGCCAGGGCCCTGCTTCTAGCCAATAGTCCCCAGGTGGTCTAATGGCGAGGATTTGGTGCTCTCACCACCATGGTCCAGGTTCAATTCCCACTCAGGGAGCTTAGAGCCCACTTCAAGCCACCACACACTGCGGCCCACCCCCAAGATCAAAGTCATCCTGCCTCTTTCCTCTCTTATGGTTCCAGATAAATCCTAAGAGGTCATCATTGAATAAACCACAATTGTAAAAGATATGTTAAAGCTTAGAGGGCTTGGCCTTGTGGGCTTGGCCTTTTCTGCTCTTTAGCTGGCAAAAATAAAACAATGAATCATAGCAGGATTCTGTTCTAAATCAATTCCATTCCAAATGCAATTATTGTTTTGGCTTCTTTCTGTCATTATTCCAAAGAGAACCACACTGAGCTCACAGACTTTCAAAATGACCATTTGTTTCTCCACACTACAGAAAGTCGTACAAAATTTTCTATCTCAGATCTATTGTTGTTTTCCCATGGCACGTTTACGTCTCAAAGCTACATTTGATGTTTATTGCATGCTACGATTTCCATTTACTTCTTTCAAATGCCCTTTCTTAATGGATTTTAAATAAATATAGTTTTTAGCTAATTAAACTTTTCTCCACCTTTTTTCATCTTTTTACAGGTTATTTCTTTATTCTACTGGAAACAAAGAAGTTCTAGGTAATGATTAATTTTAGGCAATCACATCAAAGGAGCCATGTAACCATTTCCCATTAAGGGCTAATTACTGAACACTCAGTAAAGGCAGTAATAATATTTTTGTTTTATTCTGACCTAACAAATGTTTTTATTTTCCCATATTCTTCTGTGACTCAATTATATTTATCACACAGTGCTAAAAATTAAGTGATTCTAAGTTCCTTCTGCGACTGGAGGTGTGAGTGAAAGATGTTACCAGCCATATCAGTAAACAAAGGATGTTGCAGCCATCAAGCCACTACAGCCGCCCTGACAGTGAGCCATGAGGGAACTCAAGAAGGAGACAAATGGGCTGCCTATTGCCTCCGCCACTGCAGCCACCCCCAACGGCGTACCTTGAGGGGACTCAGGATGGGAAAGAACAGGATACTGGCCTAGATAGGTAAAGTGCATATCAAAGGAATGATTTCAGTGAGCCCAGACTCTTGCATCTTCCCATATATAGAAAAATACTACATTCATTAACTTGAGATTTCTAGTTTTCTTTAATTAGTGGTAATATTTTGATGTGCCAACTACCTGGTCTTTCTGGCAAAACCCCCTATATATCCTGGCTCCTCCTTTACCTCTTCAGAGCAGTTCCCTCAGAGCTATTCTCAGAGGCTGCCTCCTGGGCTTGAAGTCCTCAGAATGTCTGCCAAATAAAACATAATTCTCAACTTTTAGGTTGTGCATTTTTTTTCAGTCCACACAGGGAATTTCTGTGTGACTGCACAAACCTTCTATATTTTGCAAGCTGGGATAAATCCTCCACTGCTTTTCCTCCTCAGCTGAGGTCCATCTATCCTTAAAGCTTATTATGAGCTTTCCATATATCTTTGTATGAATTAGAATTCTATGTTGCAAATAACTCAAAGTAGCTTAAACAATAAAGAGAAATATCAGTTTATGTAACAGAAAAGTCCAGAGGTAGTTGGCTTCAGGTAAGGTTTGGTCCCGCAAACAATGTCATGAGGAGAAAAGGATTTTAGAGAGTGTCAGAACATTCAGGAAAAACCATTAGGTTAGTTTCCAGATTTTGTGAGTTTTGTTTTTAATTAGTCAGCTTTATTTATTTATTTAAAAAATTTTTTAATTTTTAAATTTTTTATTTTTTGGCTGTGCTGGGTCTTCTTTGCTGTGCACGGGCTTTCTCTAGTTGCAGCAAGTGGGGGCTACTCTTCGTTGCAGTGGCTTCTCTTGTTGCGGAGCACAGGCTCTAGGCGCACGGGCTTCAGCAGTTGCAGCACGTGGGCTCAGGGGTTGCGGCACACAGGCCCCAGAGTGCATGGGCTTCAGTAGTTGTGGTGCGCAGGCTCAGTAGTTGCGGCTCGTGCGCTCTAGAGTGTGGGCTCAATAGTTGTGGCGCACGGGCTTAGTTGCTCTGTGGCATGTGGGATCTTCCTGGACCAGGGATAGAACCCATGTCCCCTGTGTTGGCAGGCGGATTCTTAACCACTGGACCACTGGGGAAGTCCTGTATTAGTCAGCTTTTTGAAAATCGTAAGGTATTGTGATATCTTTTCTTACTCTAAGTAATTCTGTATTCATAATTTTTATCCTCTAAAGTGGTCTCTGCAAATTGCATAAACTTCAAGCTTCACAAAACCTGGATCTGTCCCTGCTGAAGAGAGGATAGAAGGTTGCTCTCAGAAGAAAATATTTTATTAAAATGAGGGTGAAAGGACATCTAATGACAAAAACATGACCACTAAAGTTTTAAATCTGTTTTCAACTTTCTTTTTTTCTTTCTTTAAAAAAAATTTTGGGTGCACCACGCAGCATGCAGGATCTCAGTTCCCCGACCAGGAATCGAACCCTCACCCCCTGCAGTGGAATCGTGGACTCTTAACCACTGGACCACCAGGGAAGTCCCTAATTTCAACTTTCTTAGCTTTCAATTCTGCCTATATGAGTCTCATAAATGTTTTTATTGGTAATGAAGCTATTTAAAAGCAGGGACTATGTGTTAAAACCTTGTCTGGCTGTGCTTCCAGTGATCAGCAAAGTAATTTGTATGTAAAAACATACTGACTTACTAATGCTTCTTGCCAGTACTCTGATTCCAAAATGATTATACTTTCTTTTTATTTGAACATACACAAAAGTCCAAGCTCCACGGAGGAGTTAAACCATAAACTCAAAAAACCCTATACAGAAATATTATTATAACAATAGCAAAATGTTTTTATAGAACAACACAATGACCTAAGCCTTGTCCATGGACTTACTTATTTTGAATAATTGTCTATTGGCTATGTCTCTGGTATTTGTTGAAATACAGCTTTAAATAAAGTAAGAAACCTTGCCTGAGATAAGATTCTTATAAATTTAAGAAGTATTAAATGTAACCCAGTGTTTTCTAGCATCCTTGAAGAGCATATGTTTATTTTATTTATTTTTATTTTTTATTTTTTAAAATTTTTGTCCATGCTTCGCGGCATGTGGGATCTTAGTTCCCTGACCAGGAATTGAACCCTCGCCCCTTGTATTGGAAATGTGGTCTTAACCACTGGACCACCAGGGAAGTCCCTAGCATATGTTTACTTTAGAGGTTGCTCTAGAAAAATGCATTTTAGGAAAGAGTTAATGTGAAATTACTCAGAAAGGAAATATTTGAGTTATACTGTTCACCCTAGCCTTCCAGGAGAGATTTGGGATTCATGTTGTTTTGTCGTTAACTGAAATTCATCTTCAGTGAGAAAGTTTGTGAGAATGAATTTGGTCAGTTTTGTCTAGAGATTGTTGTCATTGCTCTGGAGAGGGGAAGATCTTATTCCTGCAGCATCTGTGGCTTCTTCCAGAACTCCTTCATTTGTCAGTTATGAGTGACACTTTGGTACATTATTAAGTAACCATAGTTTTGGGTTTCTTAGGGTCTACTGGGAACAAATCCAAACAAGCCTGCATTTATCGTTTGTACTTTGCTGTTTGCCAAGTCACCTCTCTCAGCACAGCATCTTCATTTGTGAAAACAAGGGGGCTGTTCCAGGACGATCTCTGAGGTCTAAGCAGTTGTGACATTCTGTTATTCTAGGATCCCACTCTATATATACTCAGACAAATGTTAAAGACTTGATTAACATGGGAAATAGTTCCATTAAACTCAGGAATCTTCTTCAACGTATTGTGAATGTATTGACTTTAAACTCTTCTGGAACTTTTCTGGGAACAAGTAATGTTCTCCAAGATATTTTAGAAAGGAGGAGACTTTTCTTTCCCCTCAGCAGTTACATCACCCTGCCTCAGAAATCATCTTGGATTGGGAATATTTACAGAAGTGGTTGGAAGGCCTCAGAATCACCTGGGGGTCTATTAAACACAGATTGCTGGTACCCACTCTCAGAGCTTATAGTTCAGCTAGTCTAGGGTGGGGCCTGAGAATGTGCATTTCCCACAAGTTTCCAGATGATGCTGGTGCTGCTGTTCTGGGACCAAACTTAGAGAACCAATGGTTTATAGCATTCACCCACTTAGTTGACCCTTCCCTTTAAGGGTGGAGGACATTTAAGGTTTGTGGCCATTATGTAGGATGAGGTTTATATATTCTTGTCCCTAAAGACACCTCTTCTCTCTCTGCACCACCTCCTACTGACCCAGGCCAGGAAACTCAAGGCTATGGTACTAGGCAGCCCAGCCAGATGGTGGGTGCACAATTTTTAATCTCTGGCCTGAAGTATGGAGGGGGACTAGACAATACTTTCTTCTTTTCACCAGTGGTTTGTACTGGAAGACTTCTTATTTGGGTGGACTGGAGCCAGGTAGCATTCCTGACCTTCCATCCAGTTAATTATAAAAAGATTCTTGTTTAATCCCAAAATATGGCTTTTCATCCATCTATTTATCTATTTGCCCCGTCATTCAGCTATAATTCATAAGTACCCTAGAAAAACTGGAAAATAGATGTAAACAAAAATGAAAAACATCCAAAATTCAATTAGCCCAAGAAAACCACTTCCAAATGCTTTTTTGACAACTATAGAAACACAGATTACAAAAATGAGATCATATTGCTCTGAAACATGCACCACCATCTATTGTGAACATTTTTCCATGTTAATAAATACACAATTATGCCATCGTTTTAATTTTAAAATGATATATTATTGATTATAAAAGTAATAATTTCCTAGTGTAAAAGCTTCAGACAATCAGGAACATATAAAAAAGAAAGTCTTATCCTGAGGAAAAAGAACAAAGCTGAAGGCATGACCCTTCTAGACTTCAGACTATACTACAAAGCTACAATAATCAAAACAGCATGGTATTGGCACAAAAACAGACATATAGATCAATGGAACAGAATAGAGAGCCCAGAAATAAACCCACACATCTATGGTCAATTAATCTAGAACAAAGGATGCAAGAATATACAATGGAGAAAAGGCAGTCTCTTCAACAAGTGGGAAAGCTGGACAACTTCATGTAAATCAATGAAATTAGAACACTTCCTCACACCATATACAAAAATAAACTCAAAATGGCTTAAAGACTTAAATATAAGACATGATACCATAAAAATCCTGGAAGAGAACATAGGCAAAACATTCTGTGACATAAATTGTAGCAAGATTTTCTTAGATCAGTCTCCCAAGGCAAAAGAAATAAAAGGAAAAATAAACAAATGGGACCTAATCAAACTTAAAAGTTTTTGCATAGCAAAGGAAACCATGAACAAAATGAAAAGACAACCTACAAACTGGGAGAAAATATCTGTAAGCGATGTGACTAACATGGGATTAATATCCAAAATACACAAACAGCTCATACAAATCAATATTGAAAAAATAAACAACCCAATCAAAAAATGGGCAGAAGAGCTAAAAAGACATTTCTCCAAAGAAGACATACAGATGGCCAATAGGCACATGAAAAGATGTTCAACATCAGTAATTATTAGAGAAATGCAAATCAAAACCACAATGAGTTATCACCTCACACCTGTCAGAATAGCCATCATCAAAAAGTCTACAAATAATAAATGCTGGACAGGGTGTGGAGAAAAGGGAGCCCTCTTATACTGGGAATGTAAATTGGTACAGTCACTATGGAAAACAATATGGAGGTTCCTTAAAAAAATAAAATTAGAGCTACCATATAATCCAGCAATACACTCCTGGGTATGTATCCAGGAGGAACAAAAACGCTAATTCAAAAAGATACATGCGCCCTGATGTTCACAGCAGCACTATTTAGAATAGCCAAGACATGGAAGCAACCCAAGTGCTTATCAAGAGACAACAGGCTTAATAAGATGTGGTATTTATATACAATGGAATATTACTCAGCCATAAAAAGAATGGAATATTGCCATTTGCAGCAACATGGATGGACCTAGAGATTATCATACTAAGTGAAGTAAGTCAGACAGAGAAAGACAAATATCATATGATATCACTTATATGTAGAATCTAAAAAGTAATAGAAATGAATCTATATACAAAACAGAAACAGACTCACAGACATAGAAAACAAACTTATGGTTGCCAAAGGGTGGGGGAGGGACAAATCAGGGGCATGGGGTTAACAGATAAAAACTACTACACATAAAATAGATAAGCAACAAGAATTTACTGTATAGCACAGGGAATTATATTCAATATCTTGTAATAACCCATAATGAAACATAATCTGCAAAAAAAATAACTGAATCACTATGCTACACATCTGAAACTAATACAATATTGTAAATCAACTATACATCAATAAAAAAGTCTTATTTTACCATACCAAAACATCATTTTTAATAGCTGCAGAGTATTTTACTATGTAGAAAACACCATAATTTAACCAGTCCCCTGTGAACATTTAGCCTTTAAGTTGCTTCATCTTTTGCCTCTATTATAAGTAACACTGTATTGAAAAATTTTGCATATAGACATTTGCACATTTCTATGGTTATTTCCTTATTTTAATGATATTTTAATATCCTTATGTTTATGAGGGTAATGTGTGTTTATAAAACTTAGAAATAATAAAAACATTTTTATCTGAGGCAGCTGTGACCAATAGATGGTTGATTAACTGAAAAAGTTGGTAAAGCAAGGAACTGAAAAAAAAAAGAGGAATTTTATGAAAGATTCAGATGACTCTAATGCTATTTAAACTGTTCCAGAATAAAGAAAGAGAAATAAAGTATCCAAATTATTTAAATGAAGCTAAGATAACACTGATAAAAATATACAATTATTGCACAAGAAAACTATAGAGCAGTCTCACTTATGAATATCAATACAGCAATCCAACATAAGTATTAGCAAACAGATTTCAGTAGCACATGACAAGAATAATAACATTAACAATTAGGAATTCCAGGAATGCAAGCACCATTCAGTATTTGGGAATCTATTATTATGATAGGAGAAAATTAATATTATCTTTCCAACAGGTACTAAGAAGGCATTTGATAAAATTCAATATCCATTCTTGGTAAAGATGCAGTAAACTAGCAATAGGTGGATACTTTCTTAAAATGGTTAAATATATCTATCTCAGTCTAAGAGCCAGCATTGAGCTTAATGGAGAAACAATACACATTTCCATTAAAATCAGAAACAAGGCAAGGATGTCTAGTAACACTGCAATTATTTAACATTATTCTGCAGGTACTAACTAATTCAATTAGATAAAAGAGAAACTAGAGGTATATATATTTTTTGTAAAAGAAGAGCTAACAATCACTATCTGCAGATGAGGTAATGCTATACCTAGAAAGTTTGAGTCACATGAAAAATGATGTCAAACAATATGGGAAGTAACTTGGCTTGGTAAAAAACAAAAACAAAAACCCAACAGAATGAAACAGTCTTTTGGGACTTTCCTGGTGATGCAGTGGTTAAGAATCCACCTGCCAATGCAGGGGACAAGGATTCGATCCCTGGTCCGGGAAGATCCCACATGCCACAGAGCAACTAAGCCCGTGTGCCACAACTATTGAGCCTGCTAGCCACAACTGCTGAAGCCTGCATGCCTAGGGCCCATGCTCCGCGACAAAGAGAAGCTACTGCAATGAGAAATGAGAAGCCCATGCACTGCAAAGAAGAGTAGTCCCTGCTTGCCACAACTAGAGAAAGCCCACATACAGCAACGAAGACCCAACACAGCCGAAAATAAATAAGTAAATAAATTTATTTTAAAAAAAACAGTCTTTTAAATAAAAAACAATAATCAATTACAGGATGTAACGGAAGACCTTACTTGCATTGTAACTGAAAAAATAAATTAAACTGAAAAGAAATATGGAAGTTCTAATTAAAGAAAAACTTAAAACACCACTGAGGGATACAAAAGAGAATGTGGACAAATGGAAAGGCATATTCTGCTTTTGAGTAAAAAGACTCAACATCGGAGTCAAGTAAACTTTCCTTACTTGGGCTTCCCTGGTGGCGCAGTGGTTAAGAATCCACCTGCCAATGCAGGGGACACGGGTTCGAGCCCTGGTCCGGGAAGATCCCACATGCCACAGAGCAACTAAGCCCGTGCACCACAACTACTAAGCCTGCGCTTCAGAGCCCACAAGCCACAACTACTGAGCCCGTGTGCCACAACTACTGAAGCCCGCGCTCCTAGAGCCCATGCTCCACAACAAGAGAAGCCACCGCAATGAGAAGCCCGCGCACCACAACAAAGAGTAGCCCCCGCTTGCCACAACTAGAGAAAGCCCATGTGTATCAACGAA
Organism: Balaenoptera ricei; assembly: GCF_028023285.1. Classification (NCBI taxonomy): domain Eukaryota; kingdom Metazoa; phylum Chordata; class Mammalia; order Artiodactyla; family Balaenopteridae; genus Balaenoptera; species Balaenoptera ricei. Next base: position 50,018,514 of record NC_082650.1, read on the forward strand.
GACCCAACGCAGCCAAAAATAAATACATTTATTTTTTTAAAAAAGACAAAAAAACAAAAACAAAAGGTTTAAAAAACAAACAAACAAAAAAACTTTCCTTACTTTAAGGCAATCTCGTAAAAATACTGTAAGGAACTTTTTTGAGACCAATTAAGATACCTCTCAAGTTAATATGAAAAATAAATGGGCAAGAAGAGCCAGGATAATTATAAAAAAGAAGAGGGGAAAACCAACCCAGTTATTAAAACATTTAAAGTCAAAACAATTTACACAGTGCAGTGTTAGCATATGATAAGCAGCTCAGTGGAACAGAGTACAAAGTCCTGGACTCGACCCCAAAACTTATATATGACATAGTATATGACATTTACTGTTGTTCTGGTATATGATAAAGGTGCATTTCAAATAAGAGGAGGAAAAATAAATTTTTCAGTCAATGGCATTGGGACAAATTGGGTAACTCTCTGGAAATAAACTAAGCTGGACCCATACTTCATACCTTACACCAAATAAATTTCAGGTGGGTCAAAGACTTAACTATAAGAAGAGAAGTAGAAAAGAGTATGGAGATATTTTCATCTTGGAGTAGGAGAATTTTCTAAGTATGATATGAAATCTGGAAGGCTTGAAAAAAAGTTTGATAAATTGAACTATATAAAAATGAAAAAGTTCAGTATGAAAAGAATTACCATAAGGAAAGTCAACATACAAATAAACTGGGGGGAATTTGCAATTCTTATCACGCATAAGTTTTATTTTCCTGTTATAATAAAGAGCTCCTACAAAACAATAAGAAAAATACCTACAACTAAAAAAGGATGTGAACTGTTGAAGGAAAACACAGAAGGCTCTTAAATATATGAAAAGATACTCAATCTCACACATAATAAGAAAATGCAAAAAAAGAAGAAAAACTATAAAGAACATTTTATATGTCAATTTGGCAAATCTCATAAGTTTGCTAACATACTATGCAAGTGAAAGTAAGGGAAAAATAAACATTATTACACATACTGAATGGAGTGTAAATTGGCACAATGACTCTGAAGGGCAATTTGACAATAACTATCAAGATTATAGATACGAATATACTTCCACCCAGCAATCATTTCTAGGAAATTAGCCAACAACTAGCTCTCATATGTGCAAATGGTATATGTGCAAAGTTATTCATTGTAGTATAATTTGTAATTGCAAAAGACTGGAAACAATCTAAATGTTCAGCAACAGAAGTTTGGTTAAATGAACTACTGTATATTCATACAATGGAAAAAATGTCATGCAACTATTGAAAAAAGAGATGTAGTGACTTGGATTATTCTTCAAGATAGAGTACGGCAAGGTGCAGAACCATTTGTGTGAAAAAAGTAAGGAAACTAATAGAAATATATTTATTTTTGCTTGTTTATGCATAAAATATTTCTGAGTGGATCCCCAGTATCTTAGGTCAGTCTGCAACTAGACTAGATGCCACAGACTGGATAGCTTAAAGAACAGAAATGAATTTTCTCACTGTTCTGGAGGCTGGAAGTCTGGGATCAGGGTGTTAGCGTGCTCAGGTCCTGGCGAGGACTCTCTTCCTGGCTGAAGATGGCTCTCTTCTCCCTGTGTGCTCATATGGTGGAGAGGGAGTAAGCTCTCTGGTATCTCTTCTTATAAGGGCACTAATCTAATCCCATTATGGGGGCTCTACTCTTATGACCTCATCAAAACCTAACTACCTCCCAAGGTCTCCATCTCAAGATACCATCACATTGGGGTGGGGGGACTTAAGGCTTCAACATATGAATTTGGGAGGGGGGGATACAATTCAGTCCATAGCACTAAGTAACTGATAATAGCAGCTGTCTCTTGGCCCAAGGAGGGAAACAGGAGCTAGGGGATAGGACAGTAAAGGTGATTTTTCATTGTTTGCTCTTTATACCTCTGTAATTCCCCAACACCAGCTGGATGTCCAACAATTTGATTCAATTCTGATACTATCTACCTGGAGTTAGTGTCAGATCCCACAAGTTAAAGGGCTCAGTCCCACAAGGCTGCCCCCACTTCAGATGCCAATCACAACTCCTGGGCCACCAGTAATTCTGACCAACCAGCTATAAATTGGGGGTTCCCATGACCCCTTCCTCAGGTACGATAATTTGCTAAAATGGCTCACAGAACTCAGGAAAGCATTTACTGGTTTAGTATAAAAGAGGCAAATGAACAGCCAAATGAAGAGGCACATAGGCGAGGTCCAGACGGGTCCTGAGTGCAAAAGCATCTGTCCCTGTGGAGTTGGGGCGCTTCATCCTTCCAACATGTGGATGTGTTCACCAACCTGGAAGCTCCCCAAACCCTGTTTAGGGATGTTTATGGAGACTTCATTGCAAGGGTACGATTGATCAAATCACTGGCCATTGGTGATTGAACTCCATCTCTATCCCCTCTCCTCACCCCTCCCCAGTGGTTGGGGGGTGGGACTGAAAGTTCCAACCCTCTAATCAAGGCTTGGTCTTTTTGGAGACCACTCCTGATCCTGAAGCTATCTAGAGGTCCACCGAGAATCACCTCATTAGCACAGACTCAGACATGGTTGAAAGGGGCTTGTTATGAATAACGAAAGACACTCTGTCACTCAGAAAATTCCAAGGGTTTTAGGAGTTCTGTATCAAGAAGGGCATGGAGGGGGACATAAAGACCAAATATATATTTCCTATAATATCACAATACCTTTTCTTTTTAATTTTTTTTTGATGTGGACCATTTTTAAAGTCTCTGTTGAATTTGTTACAATATTGCTTCTTCTTCTTCTTTTTTTTTTTTACCAGAATATTCTCACATTTTATTTGTTTCAAGGCACTTTCCACCAGAAAGTGTAAAAAGAAGAAATAAACTACCCTGGTAAAACATTACATTTTAACAAACACAACAGAGAGATCCAAATGAGACAAAGCAGAAAAACTGACATACTTAATGCTCATTATCTTGAAATGGCTTAAAGTAGTTTGCTTGTTGAAAAAACAGAGACTGCAAAAAGGAGGAAACAGAGAAGTCTGCCAAGATGCCCCCTTGAAGATTTTCAGCCCATGTGGAAGGAACTAAATTCCTTAAACAAAGGTAAAGAACCGAAGAGTAACACCTGAATTCTCCACATCTCGCCAGCACCCAGCTCACATGGGTTTTAGAACTGGCTGATCAAGTCACTCACTGATTGAACTGGTGAATAAAATAGCAACACTTCTCATAAGCATTTAACAACATTTCATGCACGTGACAAACCCCATTCAGGTCCCAATAGTTTATGGATGATTCTTGCCCATTACTATACATCTCAAACCCTCTATCTTGAAAAATATGTCAAATTGATTATATATTAATTATGTACATAAACGATCTTATATATACTAATAATAAAGGGTTAGGAATATGCTGAATTACCTGGTGCTTTTCAAAAAATGTACGGTTTTATCTCTACTTCCCTAATATTTTCCTTCCAGCTTCTGCTGTATTTAACTCTTAATTTCCTGAAGATTAAAACCCCCTTTCTCCTTAACTTATTTTTATCCTCAAACCTCAGAGGAAATGATTGTACAGAAAGGTCACACCTGAGGCTGACAACTGAGACAGAATTGAAACTCATCACTTCTAGGGGGTAAGGAAAGGACCCCCACCCCAATCCTCACAAGGTCCAAAGGGCAGCACAAAGGGCCAGTCTAGGCCCTGAATGGTCTACAAGGACCGCAGCAGTTTTGCCTTTGCACCCGTTACTGAATTACACCATCACCTGGGGAAGGAAAAAAAAATATAGAACGCTTCATGAATTTGCGTGTCATCCTTGTGCAGGGGTCATGCTAATCTTCTCTGTATTGTCCCAATTTTAGTATATGTGCTGCTGAAGCGAGCACTGCTTCTGTTTTTTATGTTTTGGGCTTTTTTTGGCCGTGAGGCATGTGGGATCTTAGCTCTCGGACCAGGGATCGAACCTGCACCCCCTGCATTGGAAGGCAAAGTCTTAACCACTGGACTGCCAGGGAAGTCCCCCACAATACCTTTTGAATTTTGACCTATGTACGTACACACACACACACACACACACACACACTAAATAGTATTAAAATACTGGAGAGGGGGGAATGCTCAAAAAGCCTGAGTTAACCAAGTTCACATAACTTGCTAGGGTGAGACCTGGGCCTCAGATTTCCTTACTTCTATTTAAAGATTCTTTACAATGTGTCATGATTATTTTTTCATCTCTTTGAAGATGTTTACTGCTTTTGTGACTTCAGGGTTCTGAGATTTCTAGTTTTCATATTTTAAAAAGGCGAGTCCTCCAGACTTTGGGGCATGGGACACCTGTGGGAGATCAACATTAATGTAGTTTTTCTCCAAATATCAGTGCAAGACAGTATACAAAGAGACAGTTATTTATATCATGCAAATTGGGAAAGACTTGGAAACCATCCCATCCAAAATACCTCTCTACTAGTCTGTTCAAAGACCTGAAAGAAATCCTACTACTGTAAACCTCTTAAGAGAAATGCAAATATTTCTAAGAGAGGTACTCTCACACTCTGAACAACCATTATTAACTCCTGAAAAAATTAATTTATTAGGTTCCTACCTCCAGGTCAGATTCCAAGAGCAAGCTCCTAGAGGAATGGGACTAAGGATAGTAAATTTTGGTAAAAAACAAAGTTTTAAGGCTCGGTTTTATCATCTGTAAAATGAGTGGGCTGGACCAGTGTCTCCTCAGATTTTCTTCCTAAATACCTGCTCTGCTAAATACCTTATTTCGTTTGTTCCATGGAAAAACTGGGATGTGTGAAAAGGGGAGAGGGGATTGTTTTTCTTACTTGTCAGATGAGGAAACTGAGGCTCGAAAGAGTTGGGTCTCTTGTCCAAGATCATCAGCCAAGGAGCCTGTTTGACATGATCACTTAACTCCAGGTTCAGTGACCTTTCCACTGCATCATATTTGTTTCTTCATCTTTTGAGCCCCTACTACAGTGTACGGTGCTGGGATGCAAAATTGAAAAGATGAGGCTCCTGCCCTCTTGGGGTCTGGCAGCCATTGGAGAAGATAAGTACCTAGCCACATTGTCAGCTCCATGCTGGAGAGAGAGATAGATGGGAGGATGGAGAGTTGGGAGTGGGGATCAGCAAAAGCTTCACAGGAGAGGCACATCGCTGAAGTTGAACTAGGAAGGATGAACAGGTGTTTGGTATAAAGAAAGGGAGGGCCAGTGCTCTCAGGAGAAAAGACTTCACCTTAATGTGGGACACAAGGTGCAGTGAGTTGTCTGCAGCAGATTGTCAGAGAGAAACTTTGGGGCAGAGGGGCCTTTCAACCTCTTTTGGATAACATCATTTGTCATTCCCTTGTTCAGGTCTGTGCCAGATTGTTGGGGTCATAGGCTCCTTCTAACTGGCTCCTCTGCCATCCCTATGTGGTCCTTTATTTAAGGGGTTATATTATGAAAGAAGATGGAAAGTGACAGACAAATAACCGACCATGCCATAACTTCTTCAGTTGTTTTATACTTAGTTTTACTTCCCAGATTATGGAGTAGGGGATTGGAATCCCTCTTGAAGTTTTCACAAGAGTCAGTAACACACCCAGGTTACAAGTGAAAGACAAAGACAAAATTTTCATCATTGATTAAAAGAAGAAATCCGTCAAGGCTACTGCCTGGGCCAGCTGGAGTCGTGGGTGACGGCTCCTGGAACAGGGACAGGTTGCTACCAGATGGCTTTGAGACACCGCATTGTGCAAGCCTCCCCTTAACATCCCAGAAACGCACTTTGGAAGTAGAACTAGGAAGTCTCTCTCTTCCCTTCCTCACGTTCGCTCCTCAATTTTTGACCACTTGGGTCAGTATAACTCTGACATACATCTGCCTCTGACATGTCAGTGGTTCTCATTTAGCTCACTTACAGACCTGTAAACACAGACAGACAGACACACACACACACACACACACACACACACACACACACATACAGACCTCTTGTACCTCTCTCCTGAAGTGGGTGAAATCCATCTTCTGCTACACTCTTTACATTTCTAACACAGACACAGTACTCAGGGCTCCTAGCCAAAACTCTAATTCATTTCATGTTCTTAAAAGAGACATAGGTTATTCCAAATCTTTTGCCCATTTTACAAATTCCCTCTTGTTTGCTTGTTTTCTTTTACGGTAAGGGGGGAACACTGCATTCACCTGAGTCTTTCTTAACACATTGCATTTGTTTATAAATCAATCCTTTTAAAGCTGCTCCAGGTAGATCCCTTGGTGGGTGTGCAAGTGAAATACACCAGAGAAAGACTGTGCTGTCTAGGATAAGAGAAAATTGCATAGTTCCCTAAAGAGAGTGGGGAGGGAGGGTGAAGATGAAAAGAGGAAGGAGGAAAGAGAGGAGCCCGAGTGGCCAGGCCACCATCTTCCCAGTCAGCCAGGTTTGTAACCTCAGGGACTTCTCACCTCCTCACATTTATGTGCCCTCCCCAGGCAGCCAGTTGCCAAAGCCAGCCATTCTTCCTTCTCTGCCTTTTAAGTGGGAATCCCCTTCATTCGGTTCTTCTATCACATCTTTAACCGGGATCCTGAACACTGAGCTCGGAATATATCAGCCTCCCAGCTGACCAATTTATCAGCTTCCCGGCTGACCTTCCTACCACCAACTTCTCTACCCTCTGTCACACCCCCACTATCAGACCAATCTTTCTAAAACATACTTTGTTCACCACATTGGACAAAGCCTTGGCGGCTCCCACAGCCCTTTAACTAAAGCTTGCTAGCTTTAGCTTAAAATTCAAGGCCCCATGCATGTGGCCCTAACTTATCCTTTTTGGCCTATCTTCATAGCATTAGCTATTAGTAAACACTTACCAAGGGCCAGGCACGCTGTTAAAAGCTTCTAAATGTTGTTTGTCTAGTTGGAATCTCTTTCCAGGAAAGGTGTTTGTCCCCCGGTTTGTTAGACGCTGTCGGGTGGCCATTGACGAGAGCTGAGCATGTGACACAGACCAGCCAATCAGAGCATTCTTCCACCCCAAGCCGCAGGCCAGCCAATCAGAGCATTCTACTCTCCCCCATCTCCAAGCCCAGCTTTAGGAAATTTGACTTGCAGGTGCGGGAGAGAGTGGGTTTCTCTCTTCTTGTGGGGTTGAAATCTACACAGAAAAGCAGAGAAGAGCAGAGAGGAGAAGAGATGGAGAATGAGAGAGAGGGGGAAACCTGATGACATTGTTTGTCCCTCTGGATCCCACCACGCAGGCAGCTAGTTGTACGTCTGGCCTTTTACCATAATGAGTGAAAAAGTCCGTTCCTTACTTAAGCTTGTTTGAGTTAGGCTCGCTGTTATTTGCAACTGAAACAATGACTAGAGCACTTTACAGGACTTAACTCATTAGACCCTTACCACGGCCCGGTGAAGTAGGACTGTCACTTTCAATCATTTTGATGAGGCAGTGACACCAGAGAGATGTGACTTGCCCGGGGTCTCGCAGCTTTTAATGCGGAGATATTTACGACCAGGCGTCCGACTACAGAGCTTTTACGGTGTGTTCTAAGGCCCTTCGGGAAGACATGCCTAGTATTTCCTGTGTGCCAGGCAGGAGGCTGAGTGCAACGCACGCCTGCTCCCATCCCATCTGCTGATGTGCTGCACACTATAGCCTCACACAGGTCCTGACTTTTTACATCTGGATCTTTACTCAGGCTATTTTCTCCACCTGAGCATGCTCCCTACCCCACCTCTGCCTGGCAATATATACTTATCCTTCAAATCTGAAATCAAATGTCAAATCCTTCTGGAGGCCTTTCCTCAAAGGCCTCACCCAGAAGAAATTACTTCCTCCTTTGAGTTTTAAAGACTTTGACTTGAACACAGGGCCAAATGGGTGTCTTCCAGGGCTTACTGCACAGTAACTTGTGGGCATTTCTTATGGAGGTTGAGGGGACTGGTGGTTTGAAGTCACCAGATTTCCGCTCCAGTCATTTCAACGGTAACTCTGCAAAACCCACACGTTTTGTAACAAGCAGTGCCAGTGTTGTGGTCATGAGTGGTAGCTTTAGAGTGTACAGGGCTGGGTTGGAACCTGGCTGTGTAACTCTCAAGCTTGGGCAACCTTAAACAGATTGCTTGTTCTCTGGGTGTTTCATTTTTCTTATCTGAGTACGGAGATGAGAACAGCATTGATTTAGAGAGCTGTGAGAAGTAAATGAGATAACCAACGTTAAGGTCTTAGCATAGTATCTGGCATACAGCATATATCTCTATCTATCTATTTATCTGTCTATCTATCTATCTCTCTATCTAAAGTTTTTATGTAAGGGATCATATCTTCTACTCATGTTGCCTCCTCATACAGAGCAGACACAAGTAAAATATGTATTTATTAAGTGAAGGACCAATCTTACAAATATCCACTCCCTTAAACCTTCTCCCAGGCTTCTACAGCAAATGACCAATTATAGCTGCTTGAGGAAATGAAAGAGAGTTGGAAGCAGCAGGATAGAGGTGGGGGGGAAGGAAGAGGGAAGATGGGGGTCAGGAAATAAAAGCCCCTTTCAAGGAAGAGTATTGGGACTTCCCTGGTGGTCCAGTGGTTAAGACTCACCTTCCAATGCAGGGGGTGTGGGTTCGATCCCTGGTCAGGGAGCTAAGATCCCACGTGCCTTGTGGCCAAAAAAGCAAAATATAAAACAGAAGCAATATTGTAACAAATTCAATAAAGACTTTAAAAATGGTCCACATCAAAAAAAAAAAAAATCTTAAAAAAAAAAGAGTATCATAAGAGCAGCGAAAGTAATCAAAAACCAGAATTATTTTTGTTCCTTAGACCACCCCTTCCTTCATCCCTTATTTGTCTTCTCTCAGTGGACGTCAGGTGAGATAGCTAATGACATAGGCTCCATTATCTTTTGGAATTGTGCAGCATTACCAGTTCAATCCTCCTCCTATAAGTGGGCATGAGGCAGTCGTGCTGCAGTGGTGGCAGCAGCTGCACCTGCAGTTGCAGCAGCTTGCTGACTTCTGGGCTGCAACTATGGTGGTGTGACCTTGAAACAAATATTCAAGCTGTGGCCCCTGACTCCTCCTCCAGCCCTTCCAACAATATTGAAAGCATATAATCCCTTTTATTGTATCCCTCTCTTCTTGAAATACCTAGAGAGGTTTCTGTTTCCAGCACTAACTTCTGCTTAATACATATAATATATTTAAAACAAGCATATTAAAATTAGTTTTAAAATGTTAGTCAATTTAAAGTTCATTTTAAAATATATTTATAAAATTATGATATATAGATATGGAAATCATCATGAAGATGATCACCAATGGCTGGATACTAAAATTGAGGAGACACTGATCTCGTTTAACACTCATAACCAAGTTGGCACTATTATTACCTGCAAGAGAAAACTTTGAGAGGTTAAATGACTTGCCCAGGATCACACAGGTACTAAGTGATGGTTCTGACTACACCTTTTTTTAAACTGGAGAAAGGACTTGGAACTTCATTCGATTGTCATCAAGGATCAGACATCAAGCAACACCTGAGCTGTGTCCTGAAGAATTAATTGATTTAGCCAGTAAGTTGGGGAGGTGGGGAGGGATTTCTAGGCTGAAAGAACAGCATGAGCAAAGGGATGGTGGTGTGAATGAACATCCCACATCACAGGATCCAATGGAACCTTACAATTCTGGAGAAGAGGGACATGACTGGAAATGATGCTTGAGAGGTAAGCAGGGATCCAGTCCTGGGAGGCCTTGGAGGCCATGCTGAGGAGATGAAACTTAATTCTGAAAGCCAGGGGGCCATGGAAGGATTTTACTGATGGCATGGTCTATTTACATGGGAATTTTAGAGAGGTCATTCTGGTAATCTGAGGTGTGATGGGTGGAGTTGTCCAGTAGAGAGCTGGGATAAGGGGCTAGAACTATGGGAGAGCAATGGGCTGGGGGAGTCTGTAGGTAGGTGATGAGAACAGAAACCATCTATCTTTGCATGGTTGATGGTCCACATTGAACAAGACAGTCCACATTGGGACGAGGGCTGGGATCTGGAGGCTGTGGGACCACAGGACATCAGAATATTTTCTCACATGCCAGGGACCCTAAGTCACCCAATCTAACAACTACTCTTAGATTTAGAAGGATGCACGAACATTGTTTTCTCTTAGGCCGCTTCCTTTATCCCTTGCCTATCTGCCCATGTCCGTTCCACCCACTGGCAGAAATACATCTGCACTGTACTTGTGTTAAAATGACCTCATTGTATTTCTAAGATGGAAAGTGTGCTGTTAGTGGGCTCCTCTTTAGGAGAACCCAAGACTTGTCTGAGTGGTGGGTAGTGTTTGAGCCAGGCCCTTTTAGGTTTCTTCCATTCATTTGTGGAGAAACTGGTGCCCTTAGGAAACTGCTTAAATTTTGTTTCATTATTCCCTATGTTTGGATTATGTCCATTCAGTCATTCAACACATACTTACTGTATTCAGTCATTCAACACACCTGCTATATGTCAAAGTTCCTGCCCTCATGGAGCTTATATTCTATAGTAGTGATAATATATATATATATGATATAGTAGTTATATATATATATTTATATATATATATATATGTATATATTAGGTTGAAGAAAAATAAAACAAGGTGGCATGGTAAGGGGCTAGAGAGTGATGAAGACTGATACTTGAGGAGGAGCAGAGAAATCTTCTCAGAAGAGGCAACATTTGAACAGTGACCTGACTGAAGTAAGGAAGCGGCCATATGGCTCTTGGGGAAAGAGGTCTCAGGTAGAGGAAATTGAACTCAGAAACAGAGACTAGATTTGTGGTTACCAGGGGAAGGGGGTGGGGGTAGGGGTAGGGAAAATGGGTGAAGCTGGTCAAAGGGTAAAATTACCAGTTATAAGATGAAAAATTATGGGGATCTAATGTACAGCATGATGAATACAGTTAACAATACTGTATTGTATACTTGAAAGTTGCTAAGAGAGTAGATCTTAAAAGTTTTCACCAAAAAACTGTGAGGTGATGGATGTGTTTCCTAACCTTACTACAGTAATAATTTTGCCATTTATACATATATCAAATCCTCACATTGTACACCTTAAAATTACACAACGTTATATGTAAATTATATCTCAGTAAAGCAGGGAAAATAAAAGTTACAGGAAAGTTTCCAGACTGTGGCAGGCAGGGCGTGATTTTTTTTTTTTTTTTTTTGCTGTTGTTGTTTTGTTTTTGGTTTTGGCCGTGCTTTGCGGCTTGTGGGATTTTAGTTCCCCAACCAGGAATCAAACCCAGGCCTTTGGCAGTGACAGCATGGAGTCCTAACCACTGGATCACTAGGGAATTCCCTGTTTGGTTTTATTGTTGTGGCTGTTTTATTTGGGACATAATCTTAAATTGAAAAATAAACAGAAAGTCAAAGTGGAAAAAAAAAAATAAGAAGTTTTGAGGTAGAGGGAATAGCAAGTGTAAAGTGCAGGGACCGGGGTGTGTTTGCTGTGTTAGAGGAATGAGCTAGGAGGCCAGTGTGGCTGGAGTGAAGAGTGGTTGAGAAAGAGAGGTAGGAGATGAGTCAGAGAAGCAGCCAGGGTCATGGAAGGACTTTGATTTTATTCTAAGTGTGCTAGGAAGCTGCTGAGCAAGGGATTGTCATGATCTGAATTTTATATGTATATATATATATATATATATATATATATACATTTTTTTCCCCATAGAAAGCAGAAAAATTATTTATTCCAAAAGACGGCAGAAGTAAGAAATTCATCCTGAAAATATACTTTGGTATAATTCTGGTGAGACAGATTTTCCCTCTGAACATGTTCTCCTACTGACTGCCCCACTGGAGTCTTACTGTGTGTAACAGTTTTCAAACACTTCACTCATTCTCATGTTGTGAGCAGGCAGGAGCCACCTTCAAATCCACAGGATCCAAGGAGATAGTAACATTATTTCTCAGAAGAACGGCACTTTCTATCTCAGAAGAGTACATAAACATTTTGTGGAGGCAGCACAGTTTAGATTAAATAGGCACATCATTCATCAAAATGTAAAGAAGGAGACAGGAAAAAATACTGCCTTCTAGAATAAGATATTCAAATGTGGTGTGAATGTTTAAGGCAGCTGATGGCCAAAGTGGGCAAGTCAGGGAAGGTGGTCTGGGTATGGAGGTGCTTTTGCATCTAGAGGAGTTCTCTTCGTGACCTCAATGACTGAGCGCTGGCGAGCAGGTCTTCTTCCTCAAGGCCAATGATGCTTGAGGTACCTACCAGATGGTTTCATTTTTCAACTGTGGTCCAAAGAGAGGGTTAAGTTGGGCCAGAACTGCAGTCAGCCAAAAGAGATAGCAGCAAACTGAACAGGTTACCAACATGGCGATGACAATGGTGCTAACTCCCCAGCTGGGACCCTTAGGGATGAACCCAGGGCACCAGGAAGCCGAGGAAGCCCTAGAATGCACTCATCACGACGAGAGGCACCGTGAAGCCAGTATACGCCATGGCTGCTGCGGGAGGGGTCAGCCCCTGCCCCGCCACCTCACTTTGGTCCCATCTGGAAGTGTCAACTTGAATTATATTTTTCAGGAACGCTTGCCTGCTGTGTGGGGCAAGGGAGGAAGCAAGGGGACCAGTTAGGAGGATGTTGCGTAATCTAGCAAGGGATGATGGTTTGGATAAAGAGGTTAGCAGTGGGGGTGGAGAGAAGTGTTCAGAATCAAGCTCTATTATAAAGGCAGAGCAACTAGAATTTTCTGATGGAAAAGAATGTGGAGTGTGAAAATGGGAGAGGAGTAAAAGAAGACACCAAGGGTTTTGGCCTAGGCAACTGGGTAAAAGTGGTACCTTTTACTGAGTGGGAAGTTCTGGAGAGAAGCAGGATTGAGGGTGGCCATGGTAAGTTTGAGGTGCCTTTTAGATAGGTGATGGAGATGTGGAGAAGGTAGTGGTATTAACAAGTCTGAAGTGCTGGGGTGAGGTCAGCTTGGACATATAAATTTGAGAGTCATTAATGTAAGTTTTGAAAGCCATAGGACTAGATCATGGGTTGGTACGCTTTATTCTCTTTGCCATCAGAAGGGCAAACAGAAGGGCCAGATAGTAAATATTTTAGGCTTTGTGGGTCATACAGTTGTTCATAGCTACTTAAGTCTGCCACTGTAGTATGAAAGCAGCTGTAGGTAATCTATGAATGAATGAGTATGACTATGTTCCAATAAAACTTTATTTGTAGAAGCAAGTGGTAGGCCAGATTTGGCCCATGGACTGTAGTTTACCAACTTTTGGACTACATGATGCTACTAGGGAGAGTGTAAAAAGAGAAGAGAAAGCTCAGAGCCCTGGGGCACTCCAACATGTAGAGAAAATGGGAAGAAGAGGAGGATCGAAGAGACTGAGATACAGAAAGTGGCAAAGTAAGAGAAAATCAAGAGACTGGGCTGGCACAGAAGCAAAGGAAGATGTTTCAAGAAAGACAATATGATATTGTGGTGCCAGTAAACACTGTGAAAGATTTTGAAATGAGCGCCCCCCCCACTGCCTGCCAAATAGAATGTCTGTCTAGTATACCCTTTAGGGTTATCTTCATCTTTCATTGTCTTTGAGCTATTTTATAATTTTTAAGTTGTAGAAAACTGATCATAACCAATGATTCTTGTCCACAGAAATGAATTGCATCCTGTGGAATGCAACTGATTGCATTGGTGGAATGCAATTACCCTGTGGATAGACCAGTTCTGCATCTATTTGTAAATCTGTTCTAGCATTCCTTATTGCTTTAATACTTGGGCTTCATTGAATTCTTCTTTGAATTGATTGTAACATCTTATTAGTTCCCTCATTAATTAATGATTAAAAGAGGGGCTTCTCTGGTGGCTCAGTGGTTAAGAATCCGCCTGCCAATGCAGGGGACACGGGTTCGAGCCCTGGTCTGGGAAGATCCCATATGCTGCGGAGCAACTAAGCCCGTGTGCCACAACTACTAAGCCTGCGCTTCAGAGCCCACAAGCCACAACTACTGAGCCCGAGTGCCACAACTACTGAAGCCCGCACGCCTAGAGCCCATGCTCTGCAACAAGAGAAGCCACCACAATGAGAAGCCCATGCACCGCAACAAAAGAGTAGCCCCCGCTCGCCGCAATTAGAGAAAGCCCGCGCACAGCAACGAAGACCCAGCGCAGCCAAAAATAAATAAAATAAATAAATTTTAAAAATAAAATAAAATCATTGACGTGTTCATTGTATATCTGTATGTGAGTCATGATTTTACCTTTTAAAATTATTTTTTAACAGTGGACATTGAGTAAAATAAAGGTTGAAAACTGACCATGGAATTTGGCAATATGGAGATCATGGTGACTTTGATAAGAGCTATTTTGGAGAAGTAGTAGTAAAAGATTGGAGCAGATGCATAAAACTAAATGATAAAGACACATGGGCACAGGAAAAAGTAAATAGACCAACGGAACAGATTTAGAGAGTCCAGAACAAACCCACATGTAAATAGAAACTGTATAGATGACAGAGGTGAAAATTCAGAGAAAAGGATGGAATATATTCAATAAATGGTGCTGGGACAATTTTTTACATGTATGGAAAAAACCAAAATTGGATCTTTACCTCAAATCAAATAATCTGTTCCAGTGGCTTTAAGACCTAAATAAGAAAAGCCAAAGGCTAAAACTTTTAGAAGAAAATAGAATATTTTTGTGACCTCATGGAAAAACAAAATATTTAAAACAAAATACAAAATCACAAACTATAAAGGAAAATATTTATGGATTTGACTTGATTATAAAATAAAAAAATACCACTTCTGATGATCAAAAAACACCACAAAGAGACTGAAAATACAATTATTCCTAATGCTTAACTGACAAAGGTATCTGGAATATGCAAAAAGCACTTACAAATCAAAATAAATAAAAATAACCTAATAGAAAAATGTGCAAAAATATGAATAGGCAATTCTCAGGAAAGAAAAACCAAATGATCAATGAAGATATGAAAAGATGTACAACCTCAGTACTAATTAGGGAAATGCAGATTTAAACTCCAACATAATACCATTTCACATCTCTGAAACTGACTAATGTTTAAGGGTCTGATGAAACAAGTATTGTGACAAAGGTGTAGGGAAATTTTATAGCCTCCCTGTTGGAAGGCAAATTGGTATGACCACTTTGGAGAGCAATTCAGCAATATTTAATAGTTGATGTATGTGCCTTACAACACAACAACTCCATTCCTAGGTATATACCTTAGAAAAACTCCAATATATGTACATAGGGACTGTTTACAGCAGTATTGCTGTAGTAAAAATCTGAATACAATCTGCATGTCCATCAATTAGAAAATGGTTAATTGTGGTTTGTTGGAACAATGGAGTACTAAATAACAATGAAAAAGAAATGAACTAGAGCTACACATATTAATATGCATGAATTTCACAAACAAATATTCAGAGGAAAAATCAAGTTGCAGAATACATGCACATACCTAGATTTTAGTGATATATCTTGCACATTTTTTTGTTAGATTTATCCCTAAATATTTATATTTTCAGTGCTATTAAAATTTTTTTTTTAATTTCAATTTCCAGTTGTTCATTGCTAGCATATAGACATACAATTAATTTGTTGTATATTAATCTTGTTATCATGCAACTTTGCCAAAGTCACTTATTCTAATAGGTTGTTTTTTTTTTTGTAAACTCCATCAGATTATCTACATAGATTATCATATCATCTGTGAATACGGACAGTTTTACTTCTTCCTTTCCAATCTGGAGAACTTTTTCTTTTTCTCTTTTCTTGCCTAAACCCCCAGTACAATATAGTGGCAGTGAGAGTGGACATCCTTATTTTATTCCTGATCTTAGGGAGAAAGCGTTCAGTCTTTCAGACATTAAGTATGCTATTAGCTATGAGTTTTTTGTTGATGACTTTTATCAGATTGAGGAAATTCCCTTCTGTGATATTGTGATATAATAAGAAATACATATTCGGTCTTAATTCTCAGTTCCTGACACAGAGCTCCTAAAGCCCTTGTAAGTTCCTGAGTGATAGGGGTGATAGGAGGATCTTTTGTTATCATATTTGGTCTTAATTCCCAGTTCCTGACACAAGAGCTTCTAAGACCCTTAGAATCTCTAGAATCTCTAGAGTGATAAAGGTGTCTTTCTGGTATGGTAATAAGATGACAGGTGGTTGGAGGCCCCTAGATAACTTAAAAATGGGGGCTGGTTTCTAGAAAGACCAAGGCAGGCATTAGAGAGTTGGAACTTTCAGCCCTACTTTCTGACCTCCCAGGAAGGGAGAGGGGCTGGAGAGTGAGTTAATCACCAATGGCCAATGATGTAATCAACCATGCCTGTGTAATGTAACCTCCATTGAGATTGAGAGAGCTTCTGGGTTGGTGAACATATGGGGTGCTGGAAAGGTGGCGTGCCTTCCGTGCTCCTTCCTCCATACCTCGCCCTATGTATCTCTTCATCTGGCTGTTCATCTGTAGCCTTTATAATACCTTTTATAATAAACAGGTAAATGTAAGTAAAGTGTTTTCCTGAATTCTATGAGCTGTTCTAGCAAATTATTGAACCTGAGGAGGGGGTAGTGGGAACCCTGATTTTTGTCAGTTTATCAGAATTACGGGAAGCCTCGGACTTGTGATTGGCATCTGAAATAGGGGACAGTATTGTGGGACTGAGCCCTCAACTTGTGGGATCTGATGCTAACTCCAATAGTTAGTGTCAGATTTGAATTACATTTAGGTAACCCAGCTGGTATTTGGAGAGTTGGAGAATTGGTTGTTGGTATGAGCAAAAACCCCACACATTTCATGTCAGAAGTGTTCTACGGGCAGAAACAGATCATGATACCTTCTATTCCTAGTTTGTTGAGTGTCTTTATTATGAAAGGATGTTAGGTTTTTTGTCAAATGCTTTTTTTTGCATCTATTGAGATAATCATATGGTTTTTCTTTTTTAGTTTGTTAGTATGGTGAATTTTATTGATTGATTTTCAGATGTTAAACCACTCTTGCTTTCTTGGGATAAACCTTACTTGGTCATGATGTATTGTCCTTTTTATATAAAGGTGCATTCAATTTGCTAAACTTTTGTTAAGAATTTTTTATGTCTATCTTCATGGGGTATACTGGTCTGTGGTTTTCTTATGTCTTTGCCTGGTTCTGGTATCAGGATAATACTGGCCCATAGAATGAGCTGGGAGGTATTCCCTACTCTTCAGTTTTCTTGAAGTGTATGTGCAGAATCAGTATTATTTCTTCCTTAAATGGGCCTGGGGTTTTCTTTGTGGGAAGGTTTTTAACTACACATTCAATTTCTTTAATAGATATAGGGCTATTCTGGTTATCTGTTTTTTTCTTGAGTGGGCGTTGGTAGTTTGTGTCTTTCAGGGAATTTGTTCATTTTATCTATGTTGTGCCATTTCTATTTGGTGTAATTAGAATAGCAGATAAAAGTTCAACTTTCCCCATATCTCCCTCCCTCCCCCCACCACGTGTACCTCCCCAGCATTTCCAACCTTAAGACTTTCTAGTTAGTAAGAATCTACCTAATTAAAAAAAATCCATTCCAAATTGTTTATTACTTAATGGATTAATCATTCCAGGAGCATTTGCATTTCAAAAGAAAATAGAATTATTCATAGCAAAAATAAATAAATCATTAATGGTGTTATTTCAGGCTTTGTGACAAGTAGGTAAGGGAAGTACTTTGGGAGATGTGCTTTCCTCTTTTTCAAATCCTCTTCGAGTACAAGTTTGCTATTTTCACTATTCTGCTTAAGTTTCTACCCAGGGAGTTCCCTTTGCCCTTTGGTTAACATAAGATATTTCACACAGCTCTGCAAGATCCTGCCACTTCTCAGGGTCATCAGAATCCATTCTCTATGCCCTGCTCTTGTACATCCCTGTCCTGGCCCTCAAAAGGGTGGACTTCTCTGAGAAAGTGATATTTGTGCCCAAGAGTGGAGTCCAGAAATGTGCATATAAAACCAAGTGCTGGGGCAGACTCAAGCACAAGTTTGAGAGCCATGGTTGTAAGGCGCGCGCCTCCAGACCGAACCCCGGCCTCCGCATTCCCGCCTTGGGCTGGCTGTCGGGCGACAACCTTTACCCAGGCACCGGCGCTTCTCTCGAGCGTCGACCCAAACGGACGTGGTGAGTGTCCAGGGTCTGATGGGGCGGCGGGGAGGCCGCGGGAAGTGGCGGGGCTGGGCGCACCGTGCTACTGGGGGCTCCGGGAGCACAGCGCACTGGGAAAGAGGCCGCGGCGGCGGGGACTCGCTCGATGGGAAGAGAGAGGAACAAAAAGCCTGGCCCCGCGCGCGGCTCGAGCACTTTGACGCGCGGTGGACGCAGAAGCCGGGGCGGGCCGAGGCGCGGCGGGCGGGGGCCGGGTTGGGTTGGGTTGGGTTGGGCTCGGCTGGGCCGGGCTGGGCGCTGTGCCCGCAGCCCCCGGCTCTAGGCGAGCCTCACGCGTCCGGCTTAGGAGCGCGGGGCACGGCGGCAGCATGGGGTGCGGCAGCGTGGGGTCCGGCAACTTGGAGCTGGTTTTTGACAGCGTGGGGCACTTTGGCAGGTAGGGAGTTGGAGTGGGGGTGAGGAGGGAGGACGGTGCCGGGGGGGCGGGGAAGCAGGAGCCGAGTTGGGGGAGGCGCCGGTGGGGTCTATTTCTTCCCGTTGCGACGGGGTTCTCGTGCTGAGCTCGCGATCCGAAAACATTTCCATCCCTCCTTTCCCAGAGAAGTCGGGAGGCCTGCGTCCCGACTCCTGGCCCTGGCTGGGCTCATCCTCTCGAACTCTGGCGGCGGCACCTCCCCAGAGCAAGCAGGGGGCGCTGGGGCTCGCTTCGGGAGTGGTGGGCGCAGGGCTCGTCCGGCGCGCCTACCGCTTGGCAGGTGGAACCTGGGGCGCGCCGTCTGCGGGTGCCAGCGTCCGGAGCCCTGGCTGGAAAGCCAGCTCACAGGGGTAGAGGAATGCCTGTTCTTGGCGGCTCATTTCTCTAATCGGCCAAACGGGCTCCTCTTTCACTTCCCCAGACGACTGCTGCCCCGCCCCGCCCCGCCCCACCCCGCGGTAGAGTCTCCTTCAGTGCCTGGCAGGTATTGAATTGCTCCAGAAACAACCGTTAGCGGTTGTTGTTGTTGTTGTTGTTTCCGTTTATAGAAACCTAATATGTGCCAGCTACACAGTGCTTTATTTGATGCCCACGGAATCTTGCAAAGGGGGTGAATCCTTATCTTAATGATTGGGAAACTGAGGGACGCACAGGTCCCTCAGTCTGTGGGCCAAGGACCCAGAGCTACGGCAAGGTGGGACCTAGGTTTAACCTTTGTACGATTGTCACCCTCTTTTCATTTGTCAAAATAATTTTAAAAATTTAAAGTGTATTCATTCATTCATTCATGGAGAAAACACTTCTCTGACCTGGAACGTTTTGGGAGGAGAGGTAGCTGGGTGAGGGGCCATACAGCGTGCGGATCAGAGGTTGGGAGCTCAGTCTGAATCCTGGCCTGCCACTCACCGCGAACGTGACCATGGGAATACTGTGCCTCAGTTTCCTATCTGCCAAGTGAGAATTATAATCGTTCCTGCCTTTAGCTCCCTCCCAGGCTTGTGGTGAAGAGATGATGATGTGCTCTTCTCCAGGGTGGAAAGTTGCACAAATGTTGGTTATGATTCTCAGGGTCCACAAAAAAGAAGTGGTGGAGCAGGCAGAGGAGGGGCAGGAGGTCCCAGCTCTCCCCTGCTTCCTCCTGATACCTGCATTATTGAATGCTGAGTTGTGCCTGGCTCTGTCATAAGTTCTTTGTACATGTTACCTTCTTTAACCTTCACTACAGTCCCATGATATCGGTGGCATCACTCATTTTACACATGAGAAAACCAGGCCTTGTGCCTAAATCACAAATCTGTTAGTAGCAGAGCAGAATTGGACGTCCATTGGCCTTCACGGTCCATGCTGTCAACCATGGTGCTCTCCTGAGCACAACCCTGGCACTCAGCCAGGTCCTTCATGTATTCCCAGGATCACGTTAGCAGTGAGTGGCAGGCCAGGATTCAGACTGAGCTCCAAACCTCTGATCTGCACGCTGTATGACCCCTCGCCCAATATTATCTCATCTTATCCCCCTTGAAGCAGAACAGCATGGGGATTACAAAATCAGCTCTGGGGATGGATGTCTGAGTTCCGATCCTGACTTACCAATTATTAACTGTATGGTCTTGGACATTTGACTTACCACTTCCTCATCTGTAAAATGGGGGTAATAATAGTACTACAAACGTTTATTTTAAGGACTCCACCTTCAGCCTCTCATTTCATCCTCACAGTAACCCTATGAGGTAGTAGTTACTAATACCATTCTTTCACCATGTATTTTAGGGATTAACTAAGATACTTAGGTGCTATAACAAAAAGATCCCTCAGTTGGAGGTTGTTCCTCTCTGGTAACTGTGCAGGGCAGGTTGTGCTCCATGGGGTTGTCCAGGGACCCAAGTGGGTGAGGCAGCTCCGCCATCCACAGCACCGGGGGCAGCTGCTCTATGTCCTCACCCACATGGTCAAATGTGGCTCACCATGGTGGGAGAAGGGGAGAATGGATTTTGAGAGACAGCTCTTAGCCAGCTACAGTAATGTATGCAAAAGTCTTATCATTCAGTAAGTTCTCAATAAATCATGGCTATTATTACCTGAGTCCCCATCCTGGTGGGAAGGGTAGATTGTGAAAGCTGCTTGTAGGAAGGAAAAGGGTAACAAGTCAATGCTTACAGCAAAAGGTGAAAATAGTGTGAGCATATCACAGTACCCATATTTTCTCTGGCATTTGCTCTAATTGGTCTCTTTATTGTTTATAAATAGAGAGTTTATTGTGTATTATTATTATTTAGTCTTAAGGAAACCTAGTGAAAGTGTTAAGTAGAAAACCCTAATTATCTCTCATTTCTCTTTAGTCATTTCTAAGGTGAGGAAGCACTATCCTAATCACCTTTAAGAGAGGAAAGCAGGACACCTAAGAAGAATTAGGTTTCCAGGACTTGTCCTGAAGCCATATTGAAGTTACAAAAACTTCATGGCTTAAGTCCCATGTTAGAGGGAGTTGAGGAAACCAAGATTCAGGCATCTGTGTTGGGGGATCTAAGAACCTGGATCTTTGAGTTATCTTGGGATAAAGGGAGAGATGGTTTAAAATTTCAGAGTTGGAATGTTGAGCCTTGTGGCTGACTTAATCTATGGATATAGGTACTGGGGTTTTTTCCCCCCAATATATGAACCTTTTAGGTTTGTTTTTTAAATTTTGGCTGCATTGGGTCTTCGTTGCTGCACACAGGCTTTCTCTAGTTGTGGTGAGCGGGGGCTACTCTTTGTTGGGGTGCGCGGGCTTTTCTTTGCAGTGGCTTCTCTTGTTGCAGAGCATGGGCTCTAGGTGCGCGGCCTTCAGTAGTTGTGGCTCGTGGGCTCAGTAGTTGTGGCTCGTGGGCTCTAGAGCACAGACTCAGTAGTTGTGGCGCATGGGCTTAGTTGCTCTGCGGCATGTGGGATCTTCCCAGACCAGGGATCGAACCCTTGTCTCCTGCATTGGCAGGTGGATTCTTAACCACTGCACCACCAGGGAAGTCCCTTAGGTTCTTTTTTGACTTCACCTTATGAACATCATAATAACTAGCACTTTTATGCACCTACAGTATGCCATAGTGCTTTCCATGTATTAACTCTTTACATTCCCACAACAACCCATTTTTCACGTGAGGAAACTGAGGCTCAGAAAGGGTAAGGATCTTGCCCAGAGACCCAGGTGGTAAGTAACCACAAAATTCAAACCATGGCAGTCTGGCTCTGGATCCATGCTCTTAACCACAGTGGGATGACACTAGTTATGCTTCATTATACAGAATGATATAAATCTAGGACCAAAAGTAATCTTCTTCACCTGTCACCCAGATAGCATGAGTCTGTTTCCTGGGGGTTCTGATCATCCTTGCTTTTCATTGCCTCTGGGTTTCCTGTCTATTGTGTCTGTATGATGCTTTTTCCATTAGTGTTTCTCTCCAGCTGTGGGCACAGTGATATGTTGTGTCTCTGTTGTTCTTTTTTTTTTTTAATTAAAAAAAATTATTTTGCCCACACCACGCAGCATTGTAGGATCTTAGTTCCTTGACCAGGAATGGAACCTGAGCCGCCTGTAGTGGAAGCGTGGAGTCTCTTTCCCTGACCAGGGATGGAAACTGAGCCACCTGTAGTGGAAGCGTGGAGTCTCTAAGTCTGTTTTTCTGGAGGGGCCTTAGGCCGGGGGGGACACCTGATGGACAACAATCTTTATAAGGGACAAAGTGATATGTTAGAATGCTAGACACCTAAGGAAGTAGGGGTTTGTTTTTTTCAGGAAGTTATCCTTGTAACAGGGAAAGGGAAATTCAAATTGAAAGCGTGCTCAAGACCTTCCCAGCACATAGAAAGTATAATTATATGAACTAGCATGGTTTGTTTGAGGACTGCTAAGTGGTTTATTATTTATGGAGTATAAAGTATGAGGGTGAGAGAAGGCCAGTGAGGGGTAGGTACACTTACAGTCATCCACAAGAATAGTTTTGATGTCATGCTAAGCAATTTGGGTATTAGGATCCCTATGAAGAATGGAAGGTGCATTGGAGGGGCAGGAGTTGGGGCAAGGAGACCAGAGAAGACCCAGGTAAGAGCCCTGGTGGGAGATAATGAGGGTCTGGACTGGAGCAGGGGCAGTGTGAGCAGGTAGGATGGGATAGTTTTAACCGGTGGAATTGATGGGACCTCCAGGCCCTAAGGCATGAAGGAGAAGTGGGAAGGACCATGAGGGCCCCCCATGCCCTGCCCCTACCCCATATTTCTGGTTTGTGTGGATGGTGGTGCCCTAAACTCAGAAGCAGTTACACTCCAGGTGGGCCAGGCTTGGGGCTTAGGTATTGAGATCCGTTGGAGACTCTTAAGGCAAATTCATTGTGGGAATTCCAGGTCGAGACATCCAATAGGCATTTGGGTAAATATGTATTGTTCAGGTGAGACAGCTTCTTGTTTTTGTTTTTGTTTTTTTTTTAATTTTCTTTACTAGTTTTATTTCAAAAGAAGTCAATAAGTGGTATTACATTGGTACATTAATGATAGAGGCTTGATGGACCCAATTTGACACTTTTATCATTGTAATCATTGTTTTTGAATAGCTATAAAACAGAAATGCTCATAATATATATGTCTATACATTGCTATATATTTCTTTTTTTTTGAATGTTGGACCATAGTTTATTCCTGCAAGTCACATTGAAAAGAAAAAACAGCTAACATGGAGCTGGTGGGTGTATGCTGCTGTTAGAATCTTGCACCACTAAAGTTCTCCATGGCACAAATTATACCCCTTTTGTTGTCATAATAGATATACATAAATTTTTAAAATTTAGAAGTGCCAGTCT
Source organism: Balaenoptera ricei (assembly GCF_028023285.1). Taxonomy (NCBI): domain Eukaryota; kingdom Metazoa; phylum Chordata; class Mammalia; order Artiodactyla; family Balaenopteridae; genus Balaenoptera; species Balaenoptera ricei. The sequence continues at coordinate 50,041,977 of NC_082650.1, forward strand.
TTTTTTTTTAAACATCGTTATTGGAGTATAATTGCTTTACAATGTTGTGTTAGTTTCCGCTGTATAACAAAGTGAATCAGTTATACATATACATATATCCCCATATCCCCTCCCTCTTGCATCTCCCGCCCACCCTTCTAGAGGACACCTTCTTGTCAGTATGGATTGGGTGGCCAACCAGGGCTGCAGTCTAGACGATAGGCACCATGGGGACAGATTGGGTGTGCCTTGGCAGCCATGCCAATCACACCTCAGCAGGGGCATTGCTGAATACTTTTTCCTCTCCCTGGGTCTTGCAAATATAAGACTTCTAAATTGATGTATTATGTATGTACAGAAAAGTGTGTACCCTAATCTACAACTTGATGAATCATCATAAAACGAACACATACGTGTTACCACCCCAGATCACCCCTTCTCATGCCCTCTTTCTCTCCCCCAAACTCACTACTATCCTCACATCTAACACCATAGGTTAGTTCTGCCTGATTCTAAACTTTGTATAATTGGAGTAAAAAATCACGAACTCTCTGTCTGGCTTCTTTTGCTCAACACTGTGCTTGTGAGATTCACCCATATCGTATGTCACAGTAGTTTGTTGATTTTCATTGCTGTGTAGTATGTCATGGCATGAATATTCCACAGTTTATTCATTTACTGTCAACAGATATTTGGATTGTCTCCAGGTTGGGTTTATTATGAATAGTCTTTCTTGTATATGACTTTTGGGAGCTCATGTACACATTTCATTGGGTATTTTCTTAGGAAAGGAATTGCTCTGTTACCTGAGTGTGCATGTGGTCAGCTGACAAACAGTTTTGCAAAGTGGTTGTAATAAATTACACCCTCGCAAGTTGTTTATGAGACTTCCAGTGGCTCCACAACAATTGTTAAGTATTTTGAATGTCAAACGTTGTGTCAGCATATGGTTAAACCAGGGAATTTGATTTTTCAGAGCAGGAAGCTTGCTTGCTTACTTATTTATTTATTTACTTATTTATGGCTGTGTTTGGTCATCATTGCTGCGCGTGGGCTTTCTCTAGCTGTGGCGAGCGGGGGCTACTCTTCCTTGCGGTGCGTGGGCTTCTCATTGCACGGGCTTCTCTTGTTGCGGAGCTCAGGCTCTAGGGCACGCGGGCTTCAGTAGTTGTGACACGTGGGCTCAGTAGTTGTGGCTTGCGGGCTCTAGAGTGCAGGCTCAGTAGTTGTGGTGCACGGGCTTAGCTGCTCCGCGGCATGTGGGATCTTCCCGGACCAGGGCTCGAACCCGTGTCCCCTGCATTGGCAGGCAGATTCTTAACCACTGCGCCACAAGGGAAGTCCCTCTCCTGGGAAGCTTTTTAAGCTTGTATAGAGTCCTGGATCCCACCTCAGACCTCCTGAGGGTGGGGCAGAGAAGACAAATCCTAGCTTCAGGGGCCTGCCAGGGTAGGTGCTCTGTTGGGGGGACTGTGTGTGAATGGAGAATGAGAATAGAACACTTGTGTGACTCTGTAGAGAACTCTAGTGACAACTGTGGGGTTCAGGTTGGCTGGGGAAGGACCTGAGGCCAGGTAGGTGGTGACAAACCAGAGAAGCTGGTGGGATTCAAAGACTGGAGCCCTGGACGGTGCAGGAGGCGGGGTGAGTGGGAGGGATAGGGGGAGCTGGGAGGATGGGAAGCCGTGGTCAGAGAGCAAAATGTGAGCTTTTCAGCAGTGGAGCTGCTCCAGGTGATGAGACTACTTAGGTACCAAACCCAAACGCCTTCAGGGGCAGGCAGGTAAACTTCAGACGAACAAAATCTGTCTGCTGTTTGCAGGGGCTGTGTTGTAGTTTGCAGTGTTGGAATTTGTGGGGTGGGGAGGAGTCAAAGACTTATAACAATGATGTATGTTACATTCTCAGTCATATTCATATAGGATTGTTATTATAGGATGCCTCTTAGGTCCCAAACAGGATTTGGTTGCAAGAGGATCTGGTGCCCAAGTCTTTATTGCCTCGGTGTCTGGCAGTTAGACACTGGCCCACCACAGACTCCACTCTGTAATGATCTGGACAGGGTGATTCTCCCTCTGTTCTAGACACCAGGAGCTTGCCTTTAGTGAAAGACTCTATGCTGCCCTTTTCCTCTGGAATTTCCCAGGCAGCATTTATAACTTTTACCATAATTTATATAACTAATCTCCTGCTGGAAGACATTTAAATTTCCAGTGTTTTCCAGTTACAGACTAAACTTGTACATTAACTTTGGGAGAGTTGATATCTTTATGATGTTGAGTACTTGTTACTCCAGGGAGGTAAAAAATAAAAATTACTCTCAAGGGCAGATGGTAATACCCATTAGTGTAGTAGAGACACTTAGGTGCTTGATTTTAAAAAAAGAATTAGTAAATCTGAACTCTTTTCTTAAGTAAGATTAGCTTTCCACTTTATTTACATGAGTAATTTGCTAAGCAAAGATTGACCAGTAAATTTCAGGTCACTGTTGGCTTCAGTCTGTAAATTTGGAGACCCTACATTTACTTTTAAAATTTTGAATGAACTTTTAATTTTTGGATAATTTTAGAGTTACAAAATAGGTGCAAAGAGAGTAAGGAGTGTCCCTGTGCGACCCTCACCAAGTTTCCCCCATTGTTAACACTTTATACTACCATGGGATATTTGTCAAAACTGAGGAACAGACATTAGTACATTACTATTAGCTAAACTCTAGACTTTATATAGATTTCATCAGTTTTTCCAGGAATGCCCTCTTCCTGTTCTAGGATCCAATCCCGGGTACCACATTGCATTTAGTTGTCATGTTATCCCACTCTTCTCTGGTCTATGGCAATTTCTCAGTCTTTCCTTGTTTTTTATGACCTTGACACTCTTTAGGCGTATTGACCAGGCAACCTGTAGAATGTCCCCCAATCTGGGATTATCTGTTGTTTTTCTTATGATTGAACTGGGGTTATGGTTTTTGGAAAGACGGCCACAGAGGTGAAGTACCTGTTCATCACATCATATGAGGGGGAATGTGATATCCATACAACATCTCTGAGGATGTTAAGCTTCAACATTCGGTTAAGATAGTGTTTGCCAGATTTCCCCACTGTGAAGTTTCCTTTTATCCTACTATGTTCTTTGGAAATGAGTCACTAAGTCTAGCCAAGGGGGAAAGAGTGGGAATTAAGGTCCATCTTCTGTAGAGAGGGAATATCTACAGGTATTAGTTGGAATTCTACTGTAAGAAAGATTTGTTTCTTCTTTCTTTTTTCTTTATTTGTTCAGTCATTCTCTTATATAAGTGTGTATTTGTCAGGGTTCTCCAGAGAAACAGAATCAGTAAGAGATAAATAGATATAGATAAAGGTAAGAGGAGATTTATTATAGGAATTGGTTCATGTGGTCCTGGAGGTGAGAAGTCCCACAATGTGATGTCTGCAAGCTTGAGACCCAGTGCTATAATTCAGTCCAAGTCCAAAGGCCTGAGAACAAGAGGCTGATGGTGTAAGTCCTGGTCTCAGTCCAAAAGCCCAAGAACTAGGAGTGCCAGTGTCTTTGGAGAGCAGGAGAAGATGGATGTCTCAGCCCAAGCAGAGAGATCAAATTCGCCCTTCCTCCACCTTTTGTTCTATTCAGGCACTCAACAGATTGGATGATGCCCACCCCCACTGGTGAGGGCGATCTTCTTTACTCAGTCACATGCTAATCTCCTTTAGAGTCACCCTCACGGACACACCAGAAATAATGTTTTATCAGCTGTCTGGGGATCCCTTAGCCCAGTCAAGTTGACATGTAAAATTAAACATCATAGTATGGGACATCATATCATATCATATATCCCAAAGTGTTAAAAGGATTGTCAGTGCAGGCTATTTTTCAACAGGTTAAAAAAAAAAAAATGACACAAGTGCTCACTAGATCTGATTTGCCTTCTAAATGACATAGTTGTGAATACATTTTATTCAAAAGCTATCAGCATGTGTACTGGTGGAGTTCAAATAATTTTAAATGTTGTGAAACTAATTTTATTAATGTAGCTAGTGGGTGAATGGCACTTTCACATTACTGTGCTACCTCAGGTTTTAGCTTGACATTTGGAAAGAGCTTGCTTTGGCTTCAGATAGACTGAATTTATCTCCCAGCTCTTAATTCTGTGCTCTGAGCAAGTCACTGGCCTTCCCTGAGCCTCAGTTTCCCTCTCTGTAAAATGGAAATAAAAACTACTTCATGGAATTCTTAAAAAATGTTTTATTTTATTTTATACTTTGGATTATACTGTGCTATTTATTTTGTTGCTCAGATTGTTTCAGCTTTGCCCTTTGGGAGCTCTTTCATACTGGTTCCTCTGTCCCCTTGACATGCCACCACGTTTTTTGTATTTTGAGTACTTCCTTACTTTCTGATACTGTAAGGTGCTCCAGGCTTATTTTGTATTCTCCCTGTCCTGGTCTTAGAATCAGACATTTTTCCTGGTTCCTTTTTTTGGAGAATGATAGTTAGAGCCCAAGATCTGGGCACTGATGTGCTTGTTGCTATTGGGATGTCATCGCTTTTAGGCCCTGTGGACAGATATATACACTTGTGTATACACACATATCTATAATTATTTCTGTGTTTATCCCTTTATCCAAGCTAAGGCATAATGGAGGCCTTTCATATTTGCATATGTCTTTTTTTAGCCCATAGGCCAGATATAATGACTTGATTTTTTTTTTCTCTTTGCAGATACCAGATATTCCTCTATTTTATATGTGCCTTCCAGAACATCTCTTGTGGTATCCATTACTTGGCTTCTGTGTTCTTGTCAGTGTCCCCACAGCATACTTGCAGGCCCCCAGGCAATGTGAGTCGGGTTCTTTTCCAAGGTATCTCTAGTTGGAGGTTGGAGGACATCTGGACCCAGTTTTCCATAGGCCGTGAAGATCACATCATAGTGCAGCTACAGGATGGTGAGATTTGGGAGCTCACAAGCTGTCACAGGTTCCGGAGGGATAACAAGTCGAGTTTGAACTATGATTATAATGGCCATAAGAGTAGTTTCCCTTGCTTGGATGGCTACATCTATGACAAGAGCAAGTGGCGCAGCACCGTGGTGACTGAATGGGATCTGGTGTGTAACCGAGAATGGTTTGGAAGGCTGATCCAGCCTACATTTATGCTTGGAGTCCTGCTGGGAGCGGTGATCTTCGGCTACCTTTCTGACAGGTAAAATGAAATGTTTAGTATTGTTGCATCAGTGTAGGGTTCATTTTCCTATCTGATTTCCTTAGGGGACAGGGAATTATGTTCAAAACTGTAGTCATTTTCATACCTTCTATCTAAATTCTTTGCCGATCTATTATTTAGAGACACAAAATAACATAGTGTTTAGGGGATGAGTTCTGAAGACAGTCTGCCTGTGTTCTGCCATTTATTAGCTGTGGGACCTGGGTGAACTGCCTAACATGTGTTTCAGAATCTCATGTGTAAGCTGGCAATGAAAATAATAGCACTCACCTCAGAGGGTTATTGCAAAATTAATACAGAAAAAGTACCTTGGACACATAACCACTCAGTAGGTACATATAACCACTTAGTAGTGAATTTTTTTTCTTTAAATAGACTTGCTTTTTAGGAGGATAGTCTGGTCCTAAGCAATAATATCTATGAAATTGTGTGATATACCAGCCATATTTTTAAGAAATACACATTAAAATGAATATGTAGCTCTTAAAATGAAGCAAAGTTCATCTCTATATGGACATGGACCACACTTTTCGTATCTGTCCTAAAGTACAGAGATGAACTTATTTATTTGGTCCCCATAGTTGTGAGTTTTACAGGTATGTGCTGGGCACTGGGAACCTAAAAACAACTGCTTAGGTCAGAAATCCCTGCCCTCAGGGTGTGCTAGTCAAATGGGGCCAACAAACACGTCCAAGTAAAGATTATAGGGCTTTGTTTTGTCCAGGGACATACTAGAAGTAAAAGCAATGGAGGCAAAGACTGTGGAAGCCTAAAGGGAGGAGTACCCAGGTCTTTCCCCCCAACACACACATCCCCTCCAGGAGGTGGCATTTGAATAATGAAATTGGAGCAGAAGTGGAGTCTAGTTATTATTTGGTGATTGAAGTTATGTTTCAGTGTTTAAGAATCTTCTGCTTCATAACTGTCTTCCTGGGAAGTGTGGAAGTTAGGGTGTCAGTGGGGAGAGGAACAAAATAGGAGATGAAGAGGTAGATATTCCCTTTTGTTAAGTCTGTCAGTGGAGGAACTGCAAGATGCAAGGTGGCTACCAGAGTGATGGGGTCCAGAGAAGGTTCTTGTCTTTGACTGGAAGAGACTTAAACTGAAAGGGAGAAGTCAGAGGAGAGCGAAAGACAGAGGAAAAAGAAGTAATTGGTAGAATAAGGCCTCAGAGGAGGTGGGAAGAGACATGATCCTATACAAAGACTGCAAAATGGTATTTGGAGAGAAAAGGGGGTGTGTCTCTGGAAAGGAGGAAAGAAGAGAAGCCTGAAGGCAGATGCAGGTCATGTTGGCAGGTGGGCAGACCAGGAACTTGTGGGGCTTTCTCTTTGATGGTCTCTGTTCTCTGCAGGAGAGGGCCGCTCATCTGCTGAGAGTGAAGACTTTGTGGGTGGTACAGGGGGTTGATCAGGGATGGATGGAAAATAGTTTTAAATGGCATTCAGGGCTCAAATGAGATTGGGAACATTTATGTGCAGAGTCAACAATCCCTACTAATACATGTGGGAGCAGAGAAGGCTGAGGCCATGAAAGTGACAGTTTCCAGTTTGCTTGCATACCCTCTGCTGCACTGGGCAAGCCTGTTGGTTGGAATCTCAGGACTGTATTTTTTTTGCCTTACAATTATCTGTCCGGGACATCTCACAGGGAGAAAATATCTGCAAATCACATATCTAATGATAGTCTAGTATCTAGAATATATAAAGAACTCTTATAACTCAACAATAAGAAGACAAATAACCCAATTTAAAAATGGACAGATGATCTGGATAGATATTTTGCCAAAGAATATATACAAATGGCCAAAAAACACATATAAAAATGCTCAACATCATTAATCATTAGGGAAACGTAAATCAGTGCCACAGTGGGATAACCCCTGCTCACTAGAATGGCTATAATCAAAAGGACAGACAACCACAAGTGTTGTCAAGGATGTGGAGAAATTGGTGGGATTGTAAAACTGGGGCAGCCATCCTAGAAAACAGTTTGGCAGTTCCTCAAAAAATTAAACATAAAGTAGCTTATGACCCAGCAATTCCACCCCTAGGTATATATCCAAGAGAATTGAAACATAACTTTACACAAAATCTTGTTTGCTAATATTAATGGCAGCATTTTTCATAATAGCCCAAAAAGTGGAAACAATCCAGGTGTCCATCAACTGATGAATGGATAAACAAAAGGTGGTATTAGCCATGCAATGGAATGTTATTTAGTCATAAAAAGGAATGAAGGACTATAACATGGATGAAGATTGAAAACATAATGCTTAGTGAAATAAGCCAGGTCGTATATTGTGCAACTCCATTTATATATAGAGTCCAGAATAGGCAACTCTATAAAAACAGAAAGCAGATTAGTGGCTGTCAGGGGCTAGAGGGAGCAGAGCATGGGGAATGATGACTCCTGGGTGTGGTTTCTTTTCGGAGTGATGAAAATGCCTTGGAACTAGATAGTAATAAGAGTTGCACAACGCTGTGAATACACTAAAAGCCACTGAATTGTGTACTTTAAAAGGTTAAATTTTATGGCATGTGAATTACATCTCATTTTTTTTTTAAGTCTGCAGGCATATAATTGTTATTTGTTTGCTTTTTAGGCAAAGAAATGCACTTCTCAGTTATGAAAATATAGGGCAAGTAAGCAGCTTATTCTAGTAGCAGAATGTAGCAAGACTTCTGTTTTTAGAGGGGCTTAGTAAGAGTTGTCTCCCCTTGGTGGGCTGAGCTAGCCCAACAGGGAAGATGATCCAGCAGGTCACAGAGCAGGTCCTGACAGGGAAAGGACAAATCTTCCCTCTCCTTGCTCCCAATCTCAGGTTAGGTGGTCCTTTGGGGACCACCCAGAGTGATCGAGTGTGTATATTAGCAGCTCAGGTGGAGGCCAGTCCACTGAAAAACAGGCCTCTTGAAGAAATCATGTGTTAACTCATGATTTGCTCAAAATAAATGAATGAGTAACAACAATCAAATATTGATACATAAGCTATTAAAATATAGGTAGCACCTATCTTTCATGAATTAGAGTGGATGTTTTAAACTGTTGCAGCCACACCTTGCTCCTTCCTCTGTGTAATTCTTATTTTTCAGGGCAGGAAGACGACTTGTCTTGTGGGCCACAAGCACCGGTGTATTTTTGTTTGGCATAGCAGCGGCATTCACGTTTGATTATTACAGCTTCATAGTCGCACGCTTCCTTCTTGCTATCGTGAGTTGGGTTGTTGTTGGTTTGTTTTGTTTTGTTTTGTTTTGCCTCTTTAATTCCACTGCAGGACTTTTATATTAAACCTTAACTCTCTTAGTCTTGTTCATTTAGAATCTAGTGAGAGAGATCAAGGACTAATCTTTGTTCGCTCCACCACAGAAGTCTTTCTGTAGCATATTAGTGTCCTATGCTTAGAATGGAACTCATTAAAATGAAAAATTGCTGCTTAGTAGGCAGAAACTTTACATCTGACTCGATGCCTGACAGGTGATCCACATTCCACGATTACTAACAGCAAGGATTTGTGGAACATCACTTCCACTTGGCATTGTACTGGGGATTCTAGCCGATACTATAAAACAAAAGAGAGAGAGGAGACAGGGAGAACAAGAGGGAGAGAGGAAGGCATAAGGGGAAAGAAAGAAAAAAAAAGTCATTATTTGTAGCCATTACAAATAATCGCTGCAAATTATTTTACTTCTGAGCAATTGTATGGGTCTAGTCAGGCTTTGTATGCATGAGCCAAACAGAAGGTTCAGGTGTATTGTTAAGAAAGTCATTTGTATAATGTGCAGGAAGAATGAAAACAAGAAGGCATCAGGCATTTCTGTTATGGGGAACAGGGGAGTAGAGTGGGAAGGGCATGAGTTTGAATCCCAGCTTTGTCATGTATTGGCTTCTCAACTGTATGACCTTGGGCAAACACCTTATCCTCTTCAAACCTTAATTTCTGATCTATAAACTGTAGAAAATAATACCTGCTTCACTGGGCTGTTACCAGGATTCAGTGAGATTCATGTAAGCATCCCCAGTTCAGTACCTGGCATGGAGTAGGCACTCCCTACTATTAATAATAAATTGCAATTTATTATTAATTAATAATGCAATTACAATAGCACCTACTAGGGTGCTATTACTGGAAGTGGACCAGAGACTGAAGAAGCTGTTTCCACACTTGGTGAGGCTTCCAGACAGCTTCCAAACTACCAAACAACAGCAGCAGTGATTCTCTTTGGAGGTCACTGGGCAAGGATAACCGAGTGAAGTTTTATCTTCAGGGAGAGCTTGTGATCTTGCTGAACACAGAGCAGGGCATTCATCCCCTCTCACCAGAATGGATGATCCAAGGGTCTGGAGAGAAGCCAAGGACTTCAATCTCAGAAGAAGAGGTCACTGCACCCCCTCAGAGGGCAAGGTGGTGTATTCTCTTTTGGAGTCTTCATCAATGGCTGGGAAGGGTTCCTAGAAAGCCACACAGATGGCCAAGGATAGGAAGATGCGTTAAAAAAAATTTAGGAGAATTGAAGGTGTTGCATCTTAAAAAAATGTATATATATCTAGGAATATAGAGAGTTTTTAATATGAAAGATAACAACCAGCAGTTCTGTCTCCACCGAGGACAGAATAAGAGGAAATGGCTCTGTAGCTACAGAGTGAGATTTGATAAGAGACCTTCTGGTGAGAATGATGGTACAACAGAGGCACAGACAGGTCTTGAGAGAGTGTGGAGCCCTCTTTTGGAAGATTTAAGAGGATAATTCTAAAAATATCTGTTTCGGTCTTGCAAAATACCATGAGTTGATTTCCAGAGCCAAGAAAATGAGACAGCCACCCATAGAATACATCTGTAAAATGTGGCCTTAATTTTCTGTGTCTCCTTCCTTTGGTTTTTATGGGAAATGTATTTGTGATACAATTCTGAGTAGGGAAGATGCAGGCAGATTCATTCACTCAGCACATTTATGGATCTGCCTACAGAGTGTAATGCTAAGTAAACCTGACCAGGCTGTTTCAATAACCCTACATCTTAGAGGAAGTCAAGACACTGACGGGCCATTTTAAAAATCCATACAATGTTGACGATGGAGGACTAACAGTGGAGGGGGTCCTGCAGCGGGGGATGGGATGGGGGCTCTGGAGAGTCAGGGGCTTTTTAGTCTGAGGGGTGGGTGAGAGAGGCAGAGGCAGCAGCAAGTGAGAAGGCCCTGAGATGTGAAGAAACTGAAGGTCTCGATGCCTGGAGAATAGGGAGGAGGTGAAATACATGATAAGGCTGAAGGAGAGAGAGAGGACTAGGCAGGGCCTTGTAGGATGACAAAGAGTTTGCCTGGTTTCCTAAAGGCAATGGGAATCCCCTGAAGGAGTTCAGTGAATTCAGGGGTGAAGTGGTCATTTTGGCTGCTATGTTGGGGGTGGGGTCAGGGCAGATGTGAGGAATAGAGTGTTATCAGTGGAGGTGACAGGTGTGAATGGTGTCAAGGAGGCTTCTGGGATTATTTAGGCAGTTGTGCAATGGATTGTTTGAACCCAGTGACAGAAGTAACCAGTAGGAAGTGGGAGTGAATGCAAAAAGAACTGGCACTGACAAAAACATTTTGGGGACTGGTGTTACAACTTACTTTAATGGGGAAATTTGTAGTATTTGAAGGTTTAAATTTACCAAACAACTGGATTCTTCAGTATGGGAGTCCTCATTATCAGGGTTCATTAACTGAGTCTTGCAATTACAAGGTTGCGTGGGGAAATAAAAGCGGTTGCCACAAAATATGAAACTGCCCATTAATACAATAATCCCAATCAAGCACCTCTCTGCTTACTGCTAGTAGGCTAGCCTCTTTGCGACTCTGATGCAAAGTGAAATTGCAGATCTCACAAAAGATTCTAGATTACAAAGTCTTTGAAAGCAGTGGGGGAAAACTGCCTGAATCCTACACAGATCCCTTGACCAATTGGGATCTGGCAGAGATAAACCATTTAACTTTTTTTTTTTAATTAATTTTTATTGGAGTATAGTTGACTTACAATGTTGTGTTAGTTTCTGCCCTACAGCAAAGTGAATCAATTATACATATACATATATTCACTCTTTTTTAGATTCTTTTCCCATATAGAAACCAGTTAACTTTTGAAGAAATTAACATCCACAAGGATAATGACAAGATGAGCCTTCAAAAGAGTATGATTCAAATATCAAAGGATTAAGAGAGGCCTTTGGAGAAATCAGTGGCACTCTAGAATAATTCTGCAAAAATTAATTTTATGATTTGTTTTATAAAAGTCAAATGTGAAATAATTTTGTAGGAAAAATTCTAATCCTTTCACCACCACCCCCCTCCACACACACACACAAAAATCCATCATTTGTTTCATTCTTTGTTTATTCCATGAGGGGTCACATATTGTTATTATAATCTAAATTTTGTTAAATTAAAGATAGGCCTATTTTGGGGGGCTTCCCTGGTGGCACAGTGGTTAAGAATCCACCTGCCAATGCAGGGGACATGGGTTTGATCCCTGGTCCGGGAAGATCCCACATGCCGCAGAGCAACTAAGCCCATGCGCCACAACTACTGACCCTGCACTCTAGAGCCCGCGAGCCACAACTACTGAAGCCTGCACGCCTAGAGCCTGTGCTCCACAACAAGAGAAGCTACCACAGTGAGAAGCCCGCGCACCACAACAAAGAGTAGCCCCACCTCTCGCCGCAACTAGAGAAAGCCCACGTGCAGCAACGAAGACTCAATGCAGCCAAAAATAAATAAATAAATAAATTTATTTTTTAAAAAAAGATAGGCCTATTTTCAAAATAAAGTTTTTCCCCCATTTTTTTTATTGTGGTAAAATACACATAACAATATTTATCATCTTAACTATTTTTAAGTGCATATAGTTCAGTACATATTAAGTACATTTATATTGTTGTGCAAGCATCACCACCATCTGGATCCATCTCCAGAACTCTTCATCTTGCAAATCTGAAACTCTATATTCATTAAACAATAACTCCCCATTCCCTCTTCCCCTCTACCCCTAGCAACCACCATCCTGCTTTCTGTCTTATGAATTTGACTGCTCTAGGTACCTCATAAAAATGGAATCACATAGTATTTGTCTTTTTGGAGTTAGCTTATTTCACTTGGTATAATGTCCTCAAAGTTCATTCATGTTGGAGCATATGTCAGAATATTACTTTTTTAAAGCTAAGTAATACTCCATTGTATGTATATACCACATTTTGCTTATCCATTCATCTGTTGATGGATGCTTGGGTTGCTTCCACATTTTAGCTACTGTGAATAATGCTGTTATGAACATGGATATAAAAATATTTCTTTGAGATCTCACTTTCAGTTCTTTTGGGTATATTCCCAAAATAGGATTGTTGGATATGGTAATAATATTCTTAATTTTTTGAGGAATTCCCATACTGTTTTCCATAGCAGCTGTACCATTTTACATTCCTATATGCACCAATAGTGCATATGGGTTCTGATTTCTCCACATACTCACCAACACTTGTTATTTTTTGTTTGTTTGTTTTTTTGATACTATCCATCCTAATGGCCATGAGGTGGCATCTCATTGTGATTTTGATTTACATTTCCCTAATGATTAGTAATGCTTAGCATCTTTTTGTGTGCTATTGGCCATTCCTGTATTTTCTCTGGAAAAATCCAAGCCCATTTTTGAATTTGATTGTTTGTTTGGTTAGCAGACGTTTGGTCCTGTCCAAAGCGTCCATATAACATTTGGTCCAGGCCAAAAGGTACTTGATATTTGGTCCTGTCCAAAACCATTTGGCATAGACCAAATATGCTCATGGATGTTTTGGATAGGAGCAAATTTCAAGGACCTTTTGGTGTGGACCGAATGTTTTGTGGATGTTTCTGACAGAACCAAATATCCTGTAAGGGTTTGTTTTATTGTTGAGTTTTAGGAGTTCTCTACATATTCTGGATGTTAGTCTCCTATCAGATATATGATTTGCATATATCTCATTCCGTAAGTTGCCTTTTCACTTTGGTGATATAGTGCCCTTTGATGCACAGAAATTTTGAATTTCCCTGAAGTGCAATTTGTCTGTTTTTTTTTGTTGTTGTTGTTATTGCCCGTCAAAATGAAGTTTTAATCAAATCTTTTTTCTTCTCACTAATTACCATAAATTGTTTGTCCCCATTTAAAATTTAGGATTTGATAATAAGGCTCTTCTCTATATAGATAAATTGATACACACATTTGCAAGGAACTGAGACATAAATTCACACCGTAAAGGAATATTTAAATGAAGCAAAAGGCAGTGTCTAACATTTATATCATGCATAACCACTCAAGTTTTGCCATTTGGGGTGGACAGGGTGTGGGAAGATGAGAGGACCCATTTAAAGAAGAAGGATGGATCGGATTAAACGCCATTGTATAAATATGATACGGGTTTCAGAAAGCAATGCTTTGTCATTTTCTTTCTTGCCTATGTGTGATTTGCAGAGAGATTGGACTCCTTAGTAGTTATGTGTGTGACCTTAAATCTGGACCACTCTCCCTGCTTTGTTTTGCAGTGTGGAAGTGGCTATCTCGTGGTGGTGTTTGTCTATGTGACAGAATTTGTCGGCATGAAGTCTCGGACGTGGGCATCCATCCACTTGCATTCCTTTTTTGCTTTTGGAACCATGGTGGTGGCTTTGACGGGCTACTTGGTCAGGACCTGGTGGATCTATCAGATAGTCCTCTCCACAGTGACTGTCCCCTTTGTCCTGTGCTGTTGGATGCTCCCAGAGACACCTTTTTGGCTTCTCTCGGAGGGAAAATATGAAGAAGCACAAAAAGTAATTGATACGATGGCCAAGTGGAATAGGACGAGATCCTGTAAACTGTCAGAACTTTTATCACTGGATCACAATGGTTCTGCTGGTAATAAGCCCTCTCAAGTTGAGAAGCACACCCTATCAGATCTGTTTTATGACTGGAGTATTGGAACAAGGACACTTATTGTTTGGCTGATTTGGTTCACGGGGTGTTTTGGGTTCTACACCTTCTCCTTGAATTCTGTTAATTTGGGAGGCAATGAATATTTAAATCTCTTCCTCATGGGTAAGTGGTTAAATTACATTTAAGTTGTAGCCATGAAGTGAAATTTCTACCAAGTTTTGAGAGTGTTTCTATTGTCTTTTTTTTCTACCAGGAGCAATACTGCCAACTATGTTATTATGGTCTCTTTTAGTGTTACACCTGTATATATTCTCTTTAAAAAAATGCCAACAGTTAGAAGACTTGAGTCCCTCCTTCCTCTTCTGCCTCTTCTCCTTGCTTGCTTCCTTTCTTTAAGCCCATTGCCATCTCAGAGCTATCCTTCAGAGGTAACTTCTATAACCTTTGGCTTGTACTTTCAGATCTCTTTTTATGCATCTCCATATATTTGTGCAGATAAACGTTTTATATTTTAACATAAATGAGATTATTCACTACATATTGTTCTTTGCAAGTTGCATTCCTTTTAATATTTAACATGTCTTGGAGATCTTCTAGTATCTTTCTACCTTCAAGTGTCCTTAATTTAGGAATTTTAGTCAGTAAAATAACCTAAATACATGCAACTGTAATTTATGTTGTCATGCTTCTTTTAATTCAGTAGCAGGTTAAGATAGCTTCAGATACTGCTGTGATAGCTTGAGGTGTGACTCCTAGGGTAAACCAAATTCATACGAGACACGAGAGAATTATCAGAAATGCATTTGTCCAGCTGGTTACTTCCGTGTAGGCTGCTTGTATTTGATATTATCCCCAGAAAAGTTTGCTTTAAAATTTTTATACATAGCTAACATCCCTTCTCATTAAAATGTTCTGATAAGACACCTGTTTTTGTTTATTATAGCTCAGCAGAAATTATGAGAGAAGTAATTCTAAGAAAAAAACTTTACTCTTTTCTTGGGCAGACCAACAAGTTTATAAAAAGAGCCTATCTTGACTTCAAACACATTCTATGTGTCAATTGGAGAAAGGATGCAGTATTCGTAGAACAGAGCAGCAAATGGTAGGAGAATCAAGTAGGGTGGGGTGTGGCATGGGGAAGCTTAGGAGTGCTGGAGTTTTAGATCTCTATGCTATAGTCTTAATTTTGATGGAGATGTAAATTCTCAAGAAACCGGGCAATCTTGTAAATATAAAAATGTTTCCAACACAAATACCATGGTTTTATAGTCTTCACTGCCTTTGATTTTTCATGTCATTGCCCTTGCCAGCAGCCCTCTGCCTGACAGGCGCTTCTAGTCAACACTTTTGTGCTGTGAAATTTTTGAACAAGTTTTCATCTCCTGAGATGGTTTGGGGCTGGTGGGAATTCCAGCTTAGGTTTTGTGCTACTTGCAGGCGATAAGCGCTACAGTAGCCTGAAGACGTATCTTTGAGGTTATGTGGAGATAGGAGCAGAATGGGGTTATACATTATAAAGTAAAGAAAATAAGGGCACATGGTCCTAATCCCAGATAGATTGGGCCTCATTGGTTGCACCATTTCTAACCCAGACATAGTCAGGTCAAAATTTAGATGCAGCATCTATACAACAACTCAAGAAACATCAAGGTGGAATATAATTTAAAAGGTCTCTTCAGCTGTTTCCCAGTTGCTGTGCAGCTTTGCTAGACTCCAGGAAGTCGGTTGGTGGCCTTGCACACAGTGCTGTAGAGAGGGGAGCCCTGAGTCAGACGTGGAGGGAACCAGACATGAGGGAGGGAGGTTGCAGGAAAGGGGCCTTGGCTCCCAAAGACCAGTCCCTGAGCTGTCACTTGCTCACTGGGCTCAAGTCATTTAATCTGAGTTGGAAAGTGGGGGTAATAATCCAGGCCTATTCTCATGAGGTTCTTTGGAGAATCATTGATTTATTTGACCTTGAAAAGTGTTTGATAAATAAACAAACAAAAAAAGAGTAGAGTAATAGATGTACCTACTGTTCGGGCCTGGAGGCATGGACCTTACAGCAGGGTCTGTGAACGGGAGGCCTCTTCTCTGGAGTTGTTTATTTTCCATGTTAATGAAAAGGAGGGAGGCTGTCTCTCCAATGGGGCTCAGAATGTTATTTTTTTGTCTTTGCCAGGCCTTTTTTTTTTTTTTTTCTGAGCAGCTGCACCTGAGTTTAACTTCTGATGTACTGCTAAGAATGTTAACTCAGAAAATATGTGTCTACCTGCAGAGATATGTTCCCAAAGCTGTAGGAGACATGTAGATCCAGACCTGCCGGTCTAGGTGCTTGCACCATTCTGTAGTTGAATGGGAAAATGCACATCAGTCCTAAAAGGCAGTGGTGGGTAGTGTCCTGGGGTTAGGCAAGCTCCGGAGGGTCGAAAGAACAGACCTTTGAATTACGTGGACAAGCTAGGCTAGTAAACAGTGACAGTTTCTCAAAGGCTATTATTGGGTTTGGTCAGTTTTTGCTGAGAAAACTTCTTGCTTGCTCCCTGATGCATTCTGGCTGATAGATGTAAAGCTGACACTGAATTTTCTACTTTAATTGCTATGTTCGAAGTTACAGTACAAACATTTCCGCATAGTTCTGCCAAGCAGAAGAAGCCAAAGGTCAAAAAAGATCAATGTTGTCTATTAATTTACATATTTATTCATTCAACCGGCCCATCCTCCAGTCACTGTGTTGTGTCCTGGGGAGCTTCCTGCCTAGTCCGGGATAAGATTCCAAAGACAGGTGAAAAGTGCTAGGCAGATTATGTGAGCATTAGTGCACATCACAGCAAACATCCTGCCCACTCCAGTGAGTTTAAAAGTCGTGGGGCTTGCTGCCTCTCAGGCGGTTGTTGGATAGTTCTTAGAAGCCCCTGGAAGCAGAGAGAGAGGGCTGACCATTCCTTTTGGGTGGTGGGTTAGAAGGCAGGGTCCCCTTGTTCAGTTGGACACTGTGGCTTATTGAGATGCATCATTTTGCTCCATGACAGGTGCAGTGGAAATTCCTGCCTACATCTTTGTGTGCTTTGGGATGGACCGTGTGGGGAGAAGAAGCATTCTGGTTTTCTCCCTTCTCTCAAGTGCAGTGACCAATGGTGTGATTATGGTGATCCCCAAGGTGAGTTACTTTATGTTTTATTTAGGGAATGGTTAGTTAGACTATGACAGTGTGATGGGAGCATTTTCAGCTTATGAATATGAAGATGAATTAAGACATATGGATAGAGTATATGCTGTACATAGTATTTTAAATGTTTTCTTTAAAAGTCATTCTCTGTTACACAGATAGTTGAAAATTTAAGGAAAAAAAGAAATGTGGGGCGGGGGTAGGGGGAAAAGCCTATAATCCCACTTCCGAGAGATGGCCAGTGTTGTATTTTGCCAACATGATCATCCTGAGTGAGAAGAGTAGATTGCACCTTCCAGTAATTATCGTCATCTTAAACTTTTATTCATTCATGAAAGATCTATCCAGCATCTAGTATGTGCCAGGTTCTTTTCTAGGTGCTGAGGATGTGCAGTAAGTCGAGTTTCTCTGAGTATAATGAAGAAAAACAAAATAGGATGAGGGCTGGAGAATGACTGTGTATGGAGGGGGAATGCACATGTGAACTATTTTATTTTATCTAAGGTGACTGAGGACGGTGTGCCTCTCAGACAAGGTGACATTTGATCAGAAACCTGAAGGAGGGAGGGAGCCATGGAGACAGCTGAAAGATACGATGAGTCTTATGTTCAGGATTGTTCCAGTTTAAGTAGTCTTGTGTTTTTTTTCACTGTGGTAGATTAGTAGCTTCCAATTTCTAGTGTGCATAAATCCCCTGAGGAGCTTGTTTTTAAAATTCAATTTCTTAGTGAGAAACAGTGCCATAAACTACTGAAATGACTTTCACGTTCCTGTATTTTGGCAAACTCCATCCCCTAGAATACCTCTTGCACCCAGAAGTGCTTCTTCTCTTTCCCCCCAAAATGTAAAACCTGTATTTTCATTCTCAATATGGAAAATATGGTCACTATAACAATACTTTAAAATACTTTATTTTAAATTGATTTTATAATTATTAAGCAACAGTATCTCAACATTTAGATCAAGGCATTTTAAGTTTTGCATATTGTTTGAAATTTAACTTAAGCTAACCAGTGACTTCCTTTTATAGTAACGCTTCACTTAATTATCAGGTTTGGTGAATCAAATGTTTTATGTATTGACGTTTCCAGGTGATTGATATATACAACTGATACACATCAGTTAAAACTGCTTAAGACAAGGAGGTCTCTGCCAATTTGAGGGAGCTTCATCCACACCCTTTTTGTTTGTGTTTTTAAGTAGCTTGCAGTTATATTTGTTGAGTTGATGGCAGCTGTCTTTGAGCTGGTGAAGATTTAGGGAAACCCTAGAACCTTCAGGTTCTACGGTGGTTAAGCCCCAGCGGTAATGTGGAAGACAGGAAAGTGGCTGATGGGGATTTCTCGAAATAGAGTACTAACCCTTAGCCACAAATTTTTCCCCTCTCATAAAACTTCTCTCCAAATGGTAATGTCAACACAATACAAAAATTTTTAAGTCCCATTAATTCATTCAACAAATATCGTCTACAATAGTAATTAAGGTGACAAGGTGACACTGGTTGCCTTAATAGAGGCACCACCAAATCTCAGTAACTTCACATCATAGACATTTATTTCTTGCTCATAGAAAGTTGGATGTGGGTGTACCTCGTTGGTGGCTGTGGGAGTGGTGAAGGGGGTGTTTGGCTCCATTGAATCATTCAGGGACTCGGGTTGACGGAGGTGCTGCCACTCCTCACACATGAGCTCCAAGGTCACCTGGGTCTCAACACCCAGCTGGCAGACAGAGGAGGAGAGAAAAGATGGACTGTGGGAGGTCTCTGAGAACCACTGCAGGAAGTAGAACATGTCAGGGACGACAGCAGAAACCATCTGGGAGGGTCTCATTCCAAAGTGTCTCTTCCCAAATAGCTTTTCTTATTTGGTAATTTGAAATCTCCAAGGCTGCAGGGAGGCACAGTAAAACTTTCCTCTAAATTTCATAAAGATGGAAAGCTTTTGCAGACCATGCGTCGAGTTTACAAAATAAAACTCTTCATTGTTCTGAAAAATACTGGAGAATTAGAAAGTTTTAAGTAATAATTTTAAGGATTTTCTATTTTTCTTTTAATATATTACTTGATGACAAAATGATGGTCTATTTTGCTAATATATATTTCTTCAGGATTATCATGTTTGGTGTGTGGTGGCATCTATGGCTGGAAAATTTGCCATAGGGGCAGCGTTTGGCCTTATATACCTTTATACAGCAGAGCTGTATCCAACCATTGTAAGGTAAGAGTTACTTATTTTTCTGTTGTTATCTTTCACTTATGTGTCATTTGATTACATTTGGCCTTTGAGTATAAATGCTTTCTTTCCGTAGAAGTTACTGGAGCTCCGAGCTATGGGAGGGTTACATGATGATGCTAATTCTGAATTTGAGGCTTTGTCTATATGTCATTAGCAGGGATATTAGAGAACTTGTTTTGAAATCACACTCTTATTATCCTAAAACCATTTTAAGTCTCAAATACAGTTGACTTACATCGACTCAAGGCTTATTTTCTCAGGTTGTATCTCTTGATGTCCTGATGTCAGTTGTGTTAGTTTGTTAGGGCCGCCATAACAAAGCACCACAGACTGAGGGGCTCAAACAACAGAAGTGAATTTTCTCACAGTTGTGGAGGCTAGAAGTCTGAGATCAAGCTGTTTGGCAGATTTGGTTTCTCCTGGGGCCTTTCTCCTAGGCTTAATAAGAGATACTTATTCATGTTGAAGGCACATTCTTTGCTTCCTACTAGACATTCTATAAGGTTTAAATAACTTTTAAAGGAAAGCACATTAAGATATTGCTTGACTTTAAAAAATTGAAATAGGATGTTCCATAGATATAAATCTTTTGTTTTCCCAAATCCCCACTCCATACCCCAAATAAACTCCTGCTCTAGAAGGCGGATATTATCCGCAATATTAGACTCAATGAGTATATGTAAGGGCCTCATCTGCATAGCTGATGATGATTGGTTTACCTTCTTTTTTTGGTCTTGAATTGTCTTGAATTATCTGCATGCCTGTTTACACTGCTGTTTCACAGAATGTGAATATAAATCATGAACAATTCTTAAAAAATTAAGGTAAAATTATTTCCAAGTATATTAAGCTAAGTTTTACTATTTATTCTCTGCTGGAAGGGTGGACAGGGGCTCTGGGCAGCTGTTCCCTCACTCTCTGCATCCTGTGCCTTTCTTGTCTTCTGTTCTTGCTGCTGTATTAATACTCTCCGTGTTTCCAGGTCGCTGGCTGTTGGGAGTGGCAGCACGGTGGGCCGTGTGGGGAGCATCGCAGCCCCATTCTGCATTTACCTCTCCAGCATTTGGATCTTCATGCCACAGGTGTTCATCAGTTTATAGAACTTTACTGAGATAGCGGCGAGGCAGAAGAGCTGACTGCCTTCTATATTTTTATTTATTGGAAGCCAATTTATAATTCGGTTATGGGGGTTTATAGAAACCTAATTAACAGCTCACCAGCTGGTAAGTAGGGTGGTGGGTTGCTGTTTTTCTTGTTCGTTGATTGCCTTCTCCCCCTCTTCCCCATCCCGCCCCGCCTCCGGCTGGGAGCTATTAATCAATTGCAGCTCTGCCAGCCAGGGCAGGGCTTCTCCTCAGCACATCATGAAGCCGGGACTGCGCAGGGAGAGCTCTGGTCTCTGAGCCTGCGCCCCTCTGTCTGGATCCGCAAGCTGCCTCCCACCCACAGCCCTTGCCTCTGTGTTCCCACCGTGTGACGGCTGGTCAAGGCCAGTTCTGGAGGCTGCTGCTCCCGGAAGGACCCAGTGGTGTCTGGTGGAGAGGTGTAGGGATCTGGGGTTTCCAGCTTCCCCGAAACTTGAGGGGCTCTTCACAGGCAAGCCTGCCTGCGTGCCTCCTCCTGGCTCCGGCAGTGTGAGCCGTCCGCCTGGTGACGAAGTGTGCGAGGGGTTCTGTGCAGTTTGTACGTGTCCTCGTGGCCGGGCTGAGAGTTTGGGAAACCACGCGGACCACTGTTACACAGCCGGCTCAGGAGGAGGATGGGGGGAGGGGAGGGGGCAGGGAGCTGAGGACAGTGGGGAATGTGGGGAGTGGCCTGAGGGGCTGCACCACCTAGGGGAGAGCCCTGGGTGTGCCGGCCCTCCCTCCCCCTCCAGGCTCCCTCTCCGGGACTTCTTGGTCCGCGTTCTCTCTAGGCTGTCCCCTCTGGGGCTCCTCCTGTGCTCCTGTCTTCTTCTGATTGCTTCATTCTCCAAGAGCCATTCTGGCTGTCTTTCTCAGTCCCTGCGCGGGTAATCTCTCCTGATTCTGACTTCTCTTCCAAGCTGCAGACCCACTAGCCCCAAGGATATTCTCCCTGGGCGACTTAACAGCTTCACCGTTTCCCACACCCAGCCGCGCCGGTGACTTACGCTTCCTCCTCCTCCCGTCTCCGCTCTGCGGTAGGAGTCCGTGGCCTGCAGCGTGACACTTGAGCACCAACTTTTTATTCTCCCACCCCCTCCAACCCACGACACCGAGTCCTCTCCTCTCTCACAACCAGCCTACTCACCTGCCTCCAGTCCAGACCCTCATCACCGCCTGCCTCCCTGGTTCCCTCCCTGCACACGCCCCCGCCTCCCTGCCCCCATCAGAGTAGTTTGCTGAACCGCAGCTCTGGTCCAACTGCCCCTCACCTTCAGAGCAAAACCCAAACTCTGCCTGACACTCACGGCCTTTCCAGATTGACCCCCTGCCCACGTTCCCTATTTTGTTTTGTTTCCTCACACACTTCCCCCTCCTCTCCACACCCTGTTCTCATTCATCCCCGCCCGCCTCCTCTGCCTGATCATCCCCTCTGCAGAGAATGCTCCTCCCCCGCCCCAAACTTCGTGTATCTTTTTTTTTTTTTAAGAGAATGGGACCAGTTTTATACATTCTGTAACCATGAAAGTAATGTTAAAACCAGAAAAGCAGATAAGGCTAATTGACTAAACCAGGACGACCTGTGGAGGAGAGAAGGGGAGGCTTCTGGGGTGCAAGCAGTGTTTTCTTGTGGGTGATCAAGACCATGATGTGTTTGCTTTATAATTATTTCTTAAACTGTGCATTTGTTTTATGCATTAAAAAAATTATACCATATTTTATGATAGATAGGTAGATAGACAGATATAGACCTTTTTTTTTTTTTTTTCCTTTTTAAGAGGTAAATCCAAGAACTTTTAGGACCCAGGCTGCCTCAGAAGCTTGCACTCCATCTGGGTCAGAGCCCTGAGGGCTCCCAGGACCTTAAGATGCGTTAAGGCAGTGATTTCTTCCCAGTATGTCTATGAAGGCCCTTTCACAGGGTCTTCCTGGGCTTTGTGGAGAGCAACGGCCTCACCAGGTTCTTCTGGATGAGGGTGCCCTGGAGCTTTCGTGGCTGTGACTTGCATGGCTGGGGAAATGAGACCAGACCTGGACCCACTTGCCTCACTCCTAGTTCGTCCTCCTGCACTGCCTCTGCCGGACGACTAGTGGAAAGCCCAAAGCTCTAGGGGTTTAGATGAGGCAGCTAAACCTCTTTTAAGACCAGAGCAAACCCCACTTCTTTAAGAAGCTCACCCAGATCCAGTGATGCAACCTCTCCCTTTCCCAGGTCTGCATAGCGTTTCGTGTGTACCCTTTCCGCAGCCCGCTGTCGCAGTCTGGCTGTATTATTCACATGTATGTCTTTGTCCCCCAGTTAAATTGTTGAACTCTTGCAGGATAGGGCATTTTGTGTACCCAAAACTGGGTCCACCGGAGCATTTCTCTCACCTTGCGTGCCATTCATGTTATAATTTACTTAATATTTTAAATCAAATAGAATGGCTTTTAAAATTTAGCTTTGCCCTAAACAACAATAACAGTGAAATCATGGGTGTTATACTAGTTACATGTTTTTCTAAAATACACTAACACTCTCATAAGTAGTAAAACAAATTGTTTGAGACGTCCTTTAAAAAAAAAAAAAAAAAAAAAAAATCACCTGGCATACACAGGTGGTATGCGTCTGCTCTTTGGGAATCATTGGCTCAGCATGGTTCTCTCTCATGTCTCAGTAACAGGCACTCAGTCAAGTTTGCTTAATTGGGGGCGTTGGGTCTGGCCTACACAGGAAGGAGTTTTGGAGAATCCACCACTCTCTTTAGGTCACGGACTTTTCCAGAAGCATCTCCTTTGTGCTAGCACTTTATGTTCTTTGTTAAATAAATAAAAGATAAAAATGGAAAAGATGTTTTTAAAAATAAGCTAAGACACACAGAAGAAGATAGACAAATCTATAAAAGCAAACTGCTATAAAATCACTGAAACCAAATAAAGATTTTTTTTAAAGGACATCCATAACGGTCCATTATGGACTACAGAGTTAAAGGGGTTTTTAAATTTTATTTAACAGGTACTTAAATAGTGCTTGTTATGTAACAAGCTCTATTTTAAGTGCTTTACAAAAAGTAGTCTTCACAGAATGCAGGTACTGTTTTTGTTATCCCTATTTAAGTGACAGAACTTGGGTTCAAACCCAAATACCATGCCTTTTGTATAGGTCTAACAAATAAACAAACAGTCCTAAAAGGGATACAGAGAAATAAGTTCTTCCTCCACCCTGACCCTGGTCCCCCCTTCCCCAGGACAACCTCTGTCAGCAGGGTCTTGTGTATATTTGCAAAAGTATTCTGTGAAGGTACTTCCTTTGGATGTAGCAGATGTTACTTGTTACTTTTAATGAGTAAAAAAATAAATTATTAAATTTCTCATTAAGCTTATTTATGGGTGTCAAACTGCCTAGGGAGCCAGTATTTTCATTTTGAGGAATAGAAATGGTAATCTAGAAGATAAGTTTATATTTTCTCTTTCAAAAAGAAGCACATGAAAATCACTCCTTCTGTTGCTTTTATTATCAACCATCATTTTTTTAGTAATCTAAGGAAAAAAAGTAGACACCTAATTCATATCCTGTTTGTATTCATGAACTCATTTGGCAAAGGTCGAGTGTTGATTTTGAATTAGCCTCCCTGCTAGGTGATGAGCAGCAGAGATGAAAGAAACAGCGTTTGTCCTGAGAGATGTCCAGTCTGGTGCAGAAGGCAGAAGCCCCAGAGAAGAGGGCTGTGGTAGGGAAATGCTGGGGTTATGGGGTTGTAGGCGAGGGCTACCAACCGAGGCTAGGGCCAGAGGGGAGGCTTCCCAGAGGAGGGGGCTTTAATCTGTGTCTGGAGGAGCCAGTGAGAGTCAGCAAGGTGGAGAAGGAGAGAAGGGAGTTCCACGGCGAGGAAACAGGAAGGCAAAAACTTAGAGGGAAAAGGAACTTGGCCAGTTTGAGTTTGGGTGCAAGCATTACTGCTAACACCCAGGGTGGGTTGAGGGAGCCAGGAGATATGAGTGAAAGGATGGGCAGGATCTCAAAGGAGAGCAGAACAGAAGAACATTCAGACCAAAAGGCGGGTTGGAGAGGACAGGATGGAAAAGTTGTATCCACAGGACCCATGATGAGTTTGCATATGGTGGAGGGGGCAGCTGGAGGGATGGGAGGGTTGTTCTCGGGGCTGGAGGGAACCCAGGAGGAGGAACAAGGTTGAGGTGGGGAAGGACAGTGCACTTGAATTGTGGGTGATGTGTGTGAGGTACCTGCTTGACGGCGGAGGCTGGGCGAGGTGTCGAGGAGGCAGGTCTGGAGCTCAGGGGACACCCGCATGGGAGGTACAGATTTGGGAGTCAGCTTATGAAGAGGTGAGGGAGACTGAAGAGCAGAACCCTGGGAACGGTGGCATTTAAAGCCTGATGGGAAGAGGGGTCCAGGGCAGAGACTGAGATGCAGCAGCCGGGGAGACAGGGAGGTGACCAGAACCCCAAAGGAGGAGGGCAGGTGAGGAAGGCAGGACAGGACAGCGGCTAAGAAAGAGCAGAACAGGAAAACGTGCATCAGGTTTGGCAGCTAGGAATCTGTGGCCTGGGAAGAGCAACTTCTGTGAGTGGTGGGAGTGGGCCATGCTGTGGGGGGCAGGACGGAAGGAGAAGCAGTGAGCGCTGTGGAGAGGATGGGCTGGGGGCTGCAGTAGGTGTGGGCTGAGGCAGAGGGCCTCTTTTGCTTGTTTCAAAAGACTCGAGAGTAGTAATGATAGCTACCATTTATTGACTCCTTAACATAAGCCAGTCCCTGTTTTGAGTGCCCTAAATGTGTTACTTAATTTAATCCTTTCAACAGTCCTTTGGGGGCAGGTAGTAGTATTATTTCCATTTTACAGATAAGGAAACTGAGGAACAGGAAAGTTAAGTCACTTGCCCAGGGTCATACAGGTCACAAGTACAAGTTCCTGGGCAGAGTGGGTACAGAAATTATAAGAGGCTCAAGAACTTCTATTTTTACCGAGGGAAGCTAGCCAGTGGAAAGGAAAGGATCAAA
The DNA here is from genome assembly GCF_028023285.1 of Balaenoptera ricei. Lineage (NCBI taxonomy): Eukaryota > Metazoa > Chordata > Mammalia > Artiodactyla > Balaenopteridae > Balaenoptera > Balaenoptera ricei. The sequence continues at coordinate 50,067,594 of NC_082650.1, forward strand.
CATCAGTGAGAATTGGGATTGACATATACATACTACTATATATAAATTAGATAATCAACAAGGACCTGCTGTATAGCACAGGGAACTCTTCTCAATACTCTGTAATGACCCATATGCGAAAATAATCTAAAAAAGAGGGGATATATGTATAGGTATAACTGATCCACTTTGCTGTGCAGCAGAAACCAACACAACATTGTAAATCAACTATACTCCAATACAGATCTTTTAAAAAGTTAGATCCAATTGATGCGTTCCAAAAAACAAATCAGCGGGTAAGAAGGGAGGTCTACTGATGGAGGAAGACCTCACCTCCACCGGCACCCTTCCACCTCCCACCCATAGGAGGAGGTGAGAGGCGACAAAGGCTCCTCCTGGCCGGGGTGGGGGAGTGGGGGGGTGGGGGGGAGGGGGGAGGTTTTTGGGATTCTTGTAGGGGGGTTGGGGGAGCTGGCCAAGGGCCATAGGAGACCAGGTCTTCTGCTGAGAGTGAGAGAGGAGATGGAGGGTTCTGAGTTTGTTTAGTGCCTGACTATTCTTACTACCAAGTTAAAAAGGAAAATCCAGTCTTGTCTTGGATCTTCCATTTGATTCTATTTCTTGTTTAGACTTATTCAGTGTTTTTCAGACCCTGGCAGAGGGCTCTTCTGGGGTTTCTACGTCCTTTGCAATGTCACTTTAGATTCTGTTACTGCTTCTAGGCTTACTCATGTATTTCTAGATTTCGGTTGTCAGTGTTCTGCAAACAAAGTAAGGAGCTGTCTTCCCAGGTCACGTCTGTTAGCGATGTAGCCTCACAGCGCGTCACAGTTGCACTGTGTCTCAGAGGCTGTAAAAGCACCAAGTATGCAGATTTATCAGAAAAACCATGCCTTAATTTATTTTTATGGGGTCTTCCCAGACAGTATTTTTTGCTAAAGGGGTTTAAATTATGTAAGGACAAAGTTTTTACAGACCATATAGAGATTTAGTTCTAAAATCCACCCAAAATCTACATAGTGATCAACAGAGAATAGATATGCAGACTTTAGTTTTTAATGTGATTTTCGTTTTTAAAAGCAGACACCTTGGTGCTAGTTTAAAAGCTTGCCTTTTATGTGTCAAAACCTGGAAAGTTAAGAAATACTGAATTTTTACAGGAAATCAATTGGACCCACCCCTCCCCCATAGTAGCAGCTCGTTTCTATTGCCTCTGTTTTGTTTCCCCCTAAATCCTGTAGGTTTTGGTTCATTGAAACATTCATTTGTGCATGCATGCATTCATTCATTCCCCACCATTTATTGAATGCTGATAGCATGTCAATTTTTTGGGCCGGGGCAGGGTTGACTAAGACAGTCCCTGGCCGTCAAGTCCAAATCCAAGACTCTGGGTTTCCCCGTGAGACTCTGGAGTCTGGGAAGACAGGGCAGGGACTTTTTTCCCCCTGTGTAGCTCCTGGGACAGTGCCTACACGAGTAATAATGCAGGTTGTAACTGGGATTTATTTAGTAGGTGGTTGATGAGTGATCAGATTAAGCCTAGTCAACAAATTAAAGAACCCCTGGACCAGCATAAGTAACCAAAAGGTCTCACTGAGGAATAAATGACAACTGTTACGTCAAATTCAATTCTATTGCCCTCTGAAAAAGGTTCAGAAATGATTATTCTCTGAAGGATACACTTCTTTCTCGATGTGTCACTTATTCTTTTTTTTAATTCCTTCTAGTTGCTTGTTGGGACTTTGGCCTTCGTGAGTGGAGTGCTAACATTCATGCTTCCAGAAACCCTCGGGAAACCTCTGACAACTACTTGGGAGGAAACTGAAAAAGAGAGCAGTTCAGGCAAATTACTTTCCACAACCGATAATACTGTGTTAGAAAATATCGCAGTGGTTAACTCTGAGGATTCTGGTCTTAATAAATAAATGTGCCAGACGTGCTGTGTAGCACCTGAAATATTGTTTAATGCTTTTGTATTAGAGGAACATTATTCTCATCTCCTGCATGTCATGTGTATGTGTCTTTTTTTTAAATTTTGTAAGAAAGTTTTGAAACAATGGTTTTGTAAAAGTAGAAGAAATAAAAAGCAAGATGAGAATTTGCGGTTTTTTTTACACTGCTTTCTTATTGCCACAAAATATATTTCCGTATTTGTTCTTCTGTGTCACTGATTCTTGCAGGCCTGAGGGACTGCTGCACGCTCCCTTCAGTATCAGGATGCCCTCCCCCCAACACCGGGACTGTCGACTGGGAAGAGGAGGGGGCATGTGAGAGTGTGTTTCTTTTGACAAAGCCGCTCGAAGATTCTATTTCTGCTATTCCTTCCTCTCTTAGGAGAATCATAGCTCTAAATTCAAGTCAAGTTTTCAAGTCATTCAGAAATGCCCCATCAAAAAACACTTGTCTAACCATAAAAATTATAGCTACAAAAAAAGATATCTTGCTTTCCAGCACCCTGAAGGAAGAGGGCTTGAACATGCAGACACATGTGCTTGTGTTTGGCCCACTTAAGGGACACACATCTGCTAGGGGCCAGGAGTGAGTTTTCTAGCCTGACAGTCTGATTTTTCCTAAATTTACCAAATTCTCTCCATAAGTCTCATTCCCTGTACATAGAAGCTGTGGCATTTTAGTGTATTGCAAACTTTTTTTAAAGGGAACTTGATATTTATTTATCTATTTATGTCTGTGTTAGGTCTTCATTGCTGCGCGGGCTTTCTTTAGTTGCAGCAAGCAGGGGACTACTCTTTTTTGTGCGCAAACTTCTTATTGCGGTGGTTTCTCTTGTTGCAGAGCACGGGTTCTAGGCACGCGGGCTTCAGCAGTTGTGGCTCGCAGGCTCTAGAGTGCAGGCTCAGTAGTTGTGGTGCACTGGCTTAGTTGCTCTGAGGAATGTGGGATCTTCCCGGACCAGGGCTTGAACCTGTGTCCCCTGCATTGGCAGGCGGATTCTTATTCACAGCGCCACCAGGGAAGTCCGCAAACTTTTTAAGTTTGTAGATCATCTAAGAAATTGACATCTGGATCTGTTCCCAATATTTAAAAAAATTTTTTAAATTATTCTTGCCTTTTAAAAATAATTTATAGAAAGATTTTACTTTTTTAAAGTAATAAATTTTGTTTCCTCAACTTCACTTTTATTTCACAATAATAGATTAAGATCCTGAACATTTCAGCAGCAAAATTATGGCATAGCCTTATCTGTTAGAAGAGTTTGCATTCTAGATAAGTTTCCCATAGGTTTTGGGTATTTTCTTCACTTGGGTTTCATCAGAAGTTCATTATTTTTTCCTTTGCTCTTGAAATTTAGCTGTTGGATATGTCTTAAGTCCAGTACATTAGAATTGATGAAGCATTAGTGTTATCTGCAGAGGCAAGTAAAAGATTAAGACAATCGTAGAGATACTGTTGTTTAAAAAGCATTATTATGGGGAAAAAAAGAGATTTGACCTGAATTATTTAGAATTTTTATACTAATTCAGTTCCCTGGATAATCACTCAATTCTTCACTTGGCCTTTTCACTTGTAAAATAAAAAATAAAACCAAAAACGTTTCTCCTTTTTTTTTTTTTTTAAACATCTTTATTGAAGTATAATTGCTTTACAATAGTGTGTTAGTTTCTGCTTTATAACAAAGTGAATCAGTTATACATATACATATGTTCCCATATCTCTTCCCTCTTGCATCTCCCTCCCTCCCACCCTCCCTATCCCACCCCTCTAGGTGGTCACAAATCACCCAGCTGATCTCCCTGTGCTATGCGGCTGCTTCCCACTAGCTATCTATTTTACATTTGGTAGTGTATATATGTCCATGACACTCTCTCACCCTGTCACATCTCACCCCTCCCCCTCCCCATATCCTCAAGTCCATTCTCTAGTAGGTCTGTGTCTTTATTCCCGTCTTGCCACTAGGTTCTTCATGACTTTTTTTTTTTTTTCCTTAGATTCCATATATATGTGTTAGCATACTGTATTTGTTTTTCTCTTTCTGACTTACTTCACTCTGTATGACAGACTCTAACTCCATCCACCTCATTACAAATACCTCCATTTCATTTCTTTTTATGGCTGAGTAATATTCCATTGTATATATGTGCCACATCTTCTTTATCCATTCATCCGATGATGGACACTTAGGTTGCTTCCATGTCCTGGCTATTGTAAATAGAGCTGCAATGAACGTTTTGGTACATGACTCTTTTTGAACTATGGTTTTCTCAGGGTATATGCCCAGTAGTGGGATTGCTGGGTCGTATGGTAGTTCTATTTGTAGTTTTTTAAGGAACCTCCATACTGTTCTCCATAGTGGCTGTATCAATTTACATTCCCACCAACAGTGCAAGAGTGTTCCCTTTTCTCCACACCCTCTCCAGCATTTATTGTTTCTAGATTTTCTGATGATGGCCATTCTGACCGGTGTGAGATGATATCTCATTGTAGTTTTGATTTGCATTTCTCTAATGATTAATGATATTGAGCATTCTTTCATGTGTTTGTTGGCAATCTGTATATCTTCTTTGGAGAAATGTCTATTTAGGTCTTCTGCCCATTTTTGGATTGGGTTGTTTGTTTTTTTGATATTGAGCTGCATGAGCTGCTTGTAAATTTTGGAGATTAATCCTTTGTCAGTTGCTTCATTTGCAAATATTTTCTCCCATTCTGAGGGTTGTCTTTTGGTCTTGTTTATGGTTTCCTTTGCTGTGCAAAAGCTTTTAAGTTTCATTAGGTCCCATTTGTTTATTTTTGTTTTTATTTCCATTTCTCTAGGAGGTGGGTGGGTCAAAAAGGATCTTGCTGTGACGTATGCCATAGAGTGTTCTGCCTATGTTTTCGTCTAAGAGTTTTATAGTGTCTGGCCTTACATTTGGGTCTTTAATCCATTTTGAGTTTATTTTTGTGTATGGTGTTAGGGAGTGTTCTATTTTCATTCTTTTACATGTAGCTGTCCAGTTTTCCCAGCACCACTTACTGAAAAGTCTGTCTTTTCACCATTATATAGTCTTGCCTCCTTTATCAAAAATAAGGTGACCATATGTGCATGGGTTTATCTCTGGGCTTTCTATCCTGTTCCATTGATCTATATTTCTGTTTTTGTGCCAGTACCATATTGTCTTGATTACTGTAGCTTTGTAGTATAGTCTGAAGTCAGGGCACCTGATTCCTCCAGCTCCATTTTTCTTTCTCAAGATTGCTTTGGCTATTCAGGGTCTTTTGTGTTTCCATACAAATTGTGAAATTTTTTGTTCTAGTTCTGTGAAAAATGCCATTGGTAGTTTGATAGGGATTGCATTGAATCTGTAGATTGCTTTGGGTAGTAGAGTCATTTTCACAATGTTGATTCTTCCAATCCAAGAACATGGTATATCTCTCCATCTGTTTGTATCATCTTTAATTTCTTTCATCAGTGTCTTATAGTTTTCTGCATACAGGTCTTTTGTCTCCTTAGGTAGGTTTATTCCTAGGTATTTTATTCTTTTTGTTGCAAAAGTAAATGGGAGTGTTGTCTTAATTTCTCTTTCAGATTTTTCATCATTAGTGTATAGGAATGCAAGAGATTTCTGTGCATTAATTTTGTATCCTGCTACTTTACCAGATTCATTGATTAGCTCTAGTAGTTTTCTCGTAGCATCATTAGGATTCTCTATGTATAGTATCATGTCATCTGCAAACAGTGACAGCTTTACTTCTTTTCCGATTTGAATTCCTTTTATTTTTCTTCTCTGATTGCTGTGGTTAAAACTTCCAAAACAATGTTGAATAATAGTGGTGAGAGTGGGCAACCTTGTCTTGTTCCTTATCTTAGTGGAAATGGTTTCACTTTTTCACCATTGAGGACGATGTTGGCTGTGGGTTTGTCATATATGGCCTTTATTGTGTTGAGGTAAGTTCCCTCTATGCCTACTTTCTGGAGGGTTTTTATCATAAATAGGTGTTGAATTTTGTCGAAAGCATCTATTGAGATGATCATATGGTTTTTATTCTTCAATTTGTTAATATGGTGTATCACATTGATTGATTTGCATATATTGAAGAATCCTTGCATTCCTGGGATAAACCCCACTTGATCATGGTGTATGATCCTTTTAACGTGCTGTTGGATTCTGTTTGCTAGTATTTTGTTGAGGATTTTTGCATCTATGTTCATCAGTGATATTGGCCTGTGGTTTTCTTTTTTTGTGACATCTTTGTCTGGTTTTGGTATCAGGGTGATGGTGACCTCGTAGAATGACTTTGGGAGTGTTCCTCCCTCTGCTATATTTTGGAAGAGTTTGAGAAGGATAGGTGTTAGCTCTTCTCTAAATGTTTGATAGAATTCACCTATGAAGCCATCTGGTCCTGGGCTTTCGTTTGTTGGAAGATTTTTAATCACAGTTTCAATTTCAGTGCTTGTGATTGGTCTGTTTATGTTTTCTGTTTCTTCCTGGTTCAGTCTTGGAAGGTTGTGCTTTTCTAAGAATTTGTCCATTTCTTCCAGGTTGTCCATTTTATTGGCATATAGTTGCTTGTAGTAATCTCTCATGATCCTTTGTATTTCTGCAGTGGCAGTTGTTACTTCTCCTTTTTCATTTCTAATTCTATTGATTTGAGTCTTCTCCCTTTTTTTCTTGATGAGTCTGGCTAATGGTTTATCAATTTTGTTTGTCTTCTAAAAGAACCAGCTTTTAGTTTATTGATCTTTGCTACTGCTTCCTTCATTTCTTTTTCATTTATTTCTGATCTGATCTTTATGATTTCTTTCCTTCTGCTAACTTTGGGGGGGTTTTTTTCTTCTTTCTCTAATTGCTTTACGTGTAAGGTTAGGTTGTTTATTTGAGATGTTTCTTGTTTCTTAAGGTAGGATTGTATTGCTATAAACGTCCCTTTAGAACTGCTTTTGCTGCATCCCATAGGTTTTGGGTTGTCGTGTTTTCATTGTCATTTTTTTCTAGGTATTTTTTGATTTCCTCTTTGATTTCTTCAGTGATCTCTTGGTTATTAAGTAGTGTATTGTTTAGCCTCCATGTGTTTGTATTTTTTACAGATTTTTTCCTGTAATTGATATCTAGTCTCATAGCATTGTGGTCGGAAAAGATCCTTGATATGATTTCAATTTTCTTAAATTTACCAAGGCTTGATTTGTGACCCAAGATATGATCTATCCTGGAGAATGTTCCATGAGCACTTGAGAAGAAAGTGTATTCTGTTGTTTTTGAATGGAATGTCCTATAAATATCAATTAAGTGCATCTTGTTTAATGTATCATTTAGAGCTTGTGTTTCCTTATTTATTTTCATTTTGGATGATCTGTCCATTGGTGAAAGTGGGGTGTTAAAGTCCCCTACTATGATTGTGTTACTGTCTATTTCCCCTTTTATGGCTGTTAGCATTTGCCTTATGTATTGATGTGCTCCTATGTTGGGTGCATAAATATTTCCAATTGTTATATCTTCTTCTTGGATTGATCCCTTGATCATTATGTAGTGTCCTTGTCTCTTGTAATAGTCTTTGTTTTAAAGTCTATTTTGTCTGATATGAGAATTGCTACTCCAGCTTTCTTTTGATTTACATTTGCATGGAATATTTTTTCCATCCCCTCACTTTCGGTCTCTATGTATCCCTAGGTCTGAAGTGGGTCTCTTGTAGACAGCATATATATGGGTCTTGTTTTTGTATCCATTCAGCCAGTCTATGTCTTTTGGTTGGAGCATTGAATCCATTTACATTTAAGGTAAATATCGATATGTATGTTCCTATTCCCATTTTCTTAATTGTTTGGGGTTTGTTATTGTAGGTCTTTTCCTTCTCTTGTGTTTCCTGCCTAGAGAAGTTCCTTTAGCATTTGTTGTAAAGCTGGTTTGGTGGTGCTGAATTCTCTTAGCTTTTGCTTGTCTGTAAAGGTTTTAATTTCTCCACTGAATCTGAATGAGATCCTTGCTGGGTAGAGTAATCTTGGTTGTAGGTTTTTCCCTTTCATCACTTTAAATATGTCCTGCCACTCCCTTCTGGCTTGCAGAGTTTCTGCTGAAAGATCAGCTGTTAACCTTATGGGGATTCCCTTGTGTGTTATTTGTTGTTTTTCCCTTGCTGCTTTTAATATGTTTTCTTTGTATTTAATTTTTGATAGTTGGATTAATATGTGTCTTGGCATGTTTCTCCTTGGATTTATCCTGTATGGGACTCTCTGCGCTTCCTGGACTTGATTAACTATTTCCTTTCCCATATTAGGGAAGTTTTCAACTATAATCTCTTCAAATATTTTCTCAGTCCCTTTGTTTTTCTGGTCTTCTTCTGGGACCCCTATAATTTGAATGTTGGTGCGTTTAATGTTGTCCCAGAGGTCTCTGGACTGTCCTCAGTTCTTTTCATTCCTTTTTCTTTATTCTGCTCTGCAGTAGTTATTTCCACTATTTTATCTTCCAGGTCACATATCCGGTCTTCTGCCTCAGTTATTCTGCTACTGATTCCTTCTAGAGAATTTTTAATTTCAGTTATTGTGTTGTTCATCATTATTTGTTTGCTCTTTAATTCTTCTAGGTCCTTTTTTTTTTTTTTAAAGAAAATGGAACTTGTTTTTTTGTTTGTTTTAGTTTTTATTTATTTATTTATTTATTTATGGCTGTGTTGGGTCTTTGTTTCTGTGTGAGGGCTTTCTCTAGTTGTGGCAAGCGGGGGCCACTCTTCATCACGGTGCACGGGCCTCTCACTATCGCAGCCTCTCTTGTTGCGGAGCACAGGCTCCAGACGCGCAGGCTCAGTAATTGTGACTCACAGGCCCAGCTGCTCTGCAGCATGTGGGATCTTCCCAGACCAGGGCTCGAACCCGTGTCCCCTGCATTGGCAGGCAGATTCTCAACCACTGTGCCACCAGGGAAGCCCTTCTAGGTCCTTTTTAAACGTTTCTTGTATTTTCTCCATTCTATTTCCACGATTTTGGATCATCTTTACTATCATCACTCAAATTCTTTTTCAGGTAGACTACCTATTTCCTCTTCATTTGTTTGGTCTGGTGGGTTTTTACCTTGCCCCTTCATCTGCTGTGTGTTTTTCTGTCTTCTCATTTTGCTTAACTTCCGGGTCTCCTTTTTGCAGGCTGCAGGTTTGTAGTTCCGGTTGTTTTTGGTGTCTGCCCCCAGTGGCTAAGGTTGGTTCAGTGGGTTGTGTAGGCTTCCTGGTGTAGGGGACTAGTGCCTGTGTTCTGGTGGATGAGGCTGGATCTTGTCTCTCTGGTGGGGAGGTCCACGTCTGGTGTTGTGTTTTCAGGTGTCTGTGACCTTATTATGATTTTAGGCAGCCTCTCTGCTAATGCGTGGTGTTGTGTTCCTGTCTTGCTAGTTGTTTGGCATAGGGTGTCCAGCACTGGAGGTTGCTGGTTGTTGAGTGGAGCTGGGTCTTGTTGTTGAGATGGAGATCTCTGGGAGATTTTCACCATTTGATATTATGTGGAGCTGGGAGGTCTCTGGTGGACCAATGTCCTGAACTCGGCTCTCCCACCTCAGAGGCACAGGCCTGACACCCAGCTGGAGAACCAAGACCCTGTCATCCACACGGCTCAGAATAAAAGGGAGAAAGAAAGAAAGAAGGAAAAAAAGAAAGAAAGGAAGGAAGGAAGGAAGAATAAAAGAAAGAAAGCAAGCAAGCAACCAAACCAAATAAACAAATCCACCAATGATAACAAGTGCTAAAAACTATACTAAAAAAAAAAAAAAAAGGACAGACAGAACCCTAGGACAAATGAAATGGTAAAAGCAAAGCTATACAGACAAAATCACACACAGAAGCATACACATACACACTCACAAAAAGAGAAAAAGGAAAAAAATATATATATCATTGCTCACAAAGCCTACCGCCTCAATTTGGGATGATTTGTTGTCTATTCAGGTATTCCACAGATGCAGGGTACATCAAGTTGACAGTGGAGATTTAATCCGCTGCTCCTGAGGCTGCTGGGAGAGATTTCCCTTTCTCTTCTTTGTTCTCACAGCTCCTGGGGTCCAGCTTTGGATTTGGACCCGCCTCTGCGTGTAGGTCGCCTGAGGGCCTGTCCTTCGCTCAGACAGGACAGGGTTAAAGGAGCAGCTGCTTCGGGGGCTCTGGCTCACTCAGGCCGGGGGGAGGGAGGGGTACGGATGCGGGGCGAGCCTGCGGCGGCAGAGGCCGGCGTGACGTTGCAGCAGACTGAGGCGCGCAGTGCGTTCTCCCGGGGAAGTTGTCCCTGGATCACGGGATCCTGGCAGTGGCGAGCTGCACAGGCTCCTGGGAGGGGTGCTGTGGAGAGTGACCTGTGCTCGCTCACAGGCTTCTTGGTGGCGGCAGCAGCAGCCTTAGCGTCCCATGCCCATCTCTGGGGTCTGCGCTGATAGCCGCAGCTCGCACCGGCTCTGGAGCTCCTTTAAGCGGCGCTCTGAATCCCCTCTCCTCGCGCACCAGGAAACAAAGAGGTAAGAAAAAGTCTCTTGTCGCTTCAGCAGCTCTAGACTTTTCCCTGGACTCCCTCCCGGCTAGCCGTGGCGCACTAGCCCCCTTCGGGCTGTGTTCACGCCGCCAACCCCAGTCCTCTCCCTGGGATCCGCCCTCCGAAGCCCGAGCCTCGGCTCCCAGCCCCCACTCGCCCCAGCGGGTGAGCAGACAAGCCTCTAGAGCTGGTGAGTGCTGCTCGGCACCGATCCTCTGTGCGGGAATCTCTCCCCTTTGCCCTCTGCACCCCTGTTGCTGCACTCTCCTCTGTGGCTCCGAAGCTTCCCGCCTCCGCCACCTGCAGTCTCCGCCCACGAAGGGGCTTCTAGTGTGTGGAAACCTCTCCTCCTTCTCAGCTCCCTCCCAGAGGGGCAGGTCCCATCCCTATTCTTTTGTCTCTGTTTTTTCTTTTTTCTTTTGCCCTACCCAGGTACATGGGGAGTTTCTTGCCTTTTGGGAGGTCTGAGGTCTTCTGCCAGCGTTGAGTAAGTGTTCTGTAGGAGTTGTTCCACATGTAGATGTATTTCTGATGTATTTGTGGGGAGGAAGGTGATCTCCATGTCTTACTCTTCTGCCATCTTGAAGGTTTCCTTTTAGCCATTATTGTGGTTTATCTCTCCATTTACTTGGATTGTCTTTAATGTCTTTCAATGAAGAATAATTTTCTCCATAAATCATGCACATTTCTTGTATTTATTTCTAGGTACATATTTTTATTACAGTTAGAGATGTTAAGTTTCTCATATATTTTCTACTGTTTATTGTGGGCATAAAGGAGGGTGCTTGATTTTTCTATGTTGCTCATATATCCAGCAACCTTGATAAAAAGTGTTTTTAACTCAAAAGGAAAAAAACCCCACTTTATTGGGAGAAAAATTGGGCTTTATAGCATAACAATTCACAAATATGTCATACAGGAAGCCAAACATACTTTGTTCCTCTAGCATTTCTTAGTATGCACAGCTTTCTGATTTTATACTTGAAAAACAGTGATGTTGTATATCTATAATAGTTGGAAGCTAGTCATACGTAGCACATCAAACCTGTCTCTGGTTGTAAACATTTCAAGGAGTACTTTACCACAGCATTGGAAAGCTCAGAAAACAACCCACATACAAGTAGGTAAACTTCAGGCAGGTGACCTTGTTACCAGTTCTGTTTAACTGTGGACCATACATCAACTTGACCTCAACAAGCAATGAAGTGTGAGGGGCAGTGGAAGCACGTAGATAAAAACAAACAAACAAACAAAAAACCTGGCTATCAGCCTTCTCACTTGGGCAAATCAACCTCTCTTTACCTCAGTCTTCTCATTTGAAAATTCAGGATCATAATAAAATGTCGCTCACAGGACTGAAAAGATGAGATACTATATCTACATCATTTAATGCCACCCTCCACAGCCCAGATCCTATACCATGCTGTTTCTCCATGCACTTTATATGATTCCACCATGCAGTCAAGGAGAGTGTGGCAGGCGTCCTGTCCAGCCTTGGTCTTGGCCAGTTGGCATTTGGAGCCCATCATGCTGTCCCTGTTCCGATTTGATTGTGTCCTACAACATATAATATGTTTCTCCCTTGAGGACTCTGCAATTTAGATTGTTCTGGTGATAGTTTTGGCCCATAATAGCTGCAGGGAAGACTTACTGTGAAGCTAATGAAGCACAAACTTCAGACTCACTTCCCTCACTTGCACAGGCTCTTGAGAAAGACCTTAGCAGTTGGTTTATTTGGTTATAAATCTTGGTAAATTTTGTAAAAAAATTTGCAAAAGTAAGATCTATTCACTGCAATCAGTTAAGACCACTATCTCCACTCTTCCTTCTGTAAGATTTCCCCTCTGTCAGATGACATCAAAGTAGTCACAGACATTTTGTTCTTTCATGATTTTGTGTATGTATGTATATATACACACACACACACAAAAGAGGGCTTAAACCTGTATAACTTCAGATCCCAAAAAAGCTGAATCTGTCCTCCTCCCTCCACCCCCCGAATTTCTGTTAATAGCTACATTGTGAGGTATAAGTTCATATTAAAAATATACTCTCTGGGCTTCCCTGGTGGCGCAGTGGTTGAGAATCTGCCTGCCAATGCAGGGGACGCGGGTTCGAGCCCTGGTCTGGGAAGATCCCACATGCCACGGAGCAACTAAGCCCGTGAGCCACAGCCACTGAGCCTGCGCGTCTGGAGCCTGTGCTCCGCAACGGGAGAGGCCGCGACAGGGAGAGGCCCGCGCACCGCGATGAAGAGTGGCCCCCGCTCTCCGCAACTGGAGAAAGCCCTCGCACAGAAACGAAGACCCAACACAGCCAAAAATAAATAAATAAATAAATAAATAAATAAATAAATAAATAAATAAATAAATAAATAAATAAATAAATAAACTCTCTGAACGTATTCAATTGAACAGTCAGTTCTGAGGGGCTGACCTGTCCCCTTTTGATCACTCTTATCAAATACTTACCACATACTCAATACAAAGGGTTCATTCTGTAAAATGGCATTATGCAAAGGGGGTACATAAATTCTTGTGGTGGTGAAGAGGAATATTTTCTTATTTAAGATTGTGAATTCTGGGGCTTCCCTGGTGGCGCAGTGGTTGAGAGTCTGCCTGCCGATGCAGGGGACACGGGTTCGAGCCCTGGTCTGGGAAGATCCCACATGCCGCGGAGCAGCTGGGCCCGTGAGCCACAATTACTGAGCCCGCGCGTCTGGAGCCTGTGCTCCGCAACAAGAGAGGCCGCGATAGTGAGAGGCCCGCGCACCGCGATGAAGAGTGGCCCCCGCTCGCCACAACTAGAGAAAGTCCTCGCACAGAAACGAAGACCCAACACAAGCCATAAATAAATAAACAAATAAATAAAAATTAAAAAAAAAAAAAAAAAAAAAAAAAGATTGTGAATTCTGACTATTGAAGCCAGTCTGTGGTATCTCCCCCCAACAGAGTGTCTGGGAGTTGTGGGTGTTCATGTCTTATCTGAATTTGCCAAGAGTCAGGAATGGCTGCTCATTTTATCTCTGAAGCCCACACTGTACCAGTATATACTGACAGCTTCTTGTTCCCTAAGTAGCTTCATCTTCTTCATTCATTCCCTGCCTCTCCCTGTGCCTACCTACCAGATCAGGGACCAAACGTTAGAGATTTTCTTGGATGTACAGGTAAGTCTTTTTTTTTTTTTTTAATATTTATTTATTTATTTGGCTGCATAGGGTCTTAGTTGTGGCATGTGGGATCTTAGTTCCCTGACCAGGGATCGAACCTGCATCCCCTGCATTGGAAGGTGGATTCTTAACCACTGGACCACCAGGGAAGTCCTTGTACAGGTAAGTCTTAAAAGTCTTATTTTATAAGGAAGAAAGTATTCAATTATAGACTCTGTTCTACTTTTTGTCCCAAGTCAGAGCTAAGCCAATATATCACAGACTCGAATCTCCCTGAACTCATCCCTCCCATGCTTCCCTGCCCCAATCTGCAGCCATACACTGCTGAATCCCTGGTCCCATGAGCCTTGCTTCCTCAATAGCCTCTGAAGAGGCTATTCAAGTTCCATTGTCTTGAGACACTTGATGTACTGGCAAACTAACACACCAGCAAGGCTAACATGTCTCGAGCCATTGATGCCCATGGAGAGCAGAGCAGGAGGGGCTGGTGGGCAGGGAGGACCCCAACACACTGCACAGGTGAGGCTCTGGGGACCTCCAGAGCCCAAAGTAAAAAGTTCCTGAAAAATTGTTGGAGAGGAGTGTGAAGCTGAGCTCGCCTGCAGTCTCAGGGAGATCTCATCAACTCCTGGACTTCAGCACCTTGGCAACCACAAGTCTGTTCTCTATGTCTGTGAGTCTATTTCTGTTTCTTAGATAAGTTCATTTGTGTCATATTTTAGATACCACATATAAGTGGTATCATATGGTATTTGTCTTTCTTTTTCTGACTTACTTCGCTTAGTATGATAATCTGAGGACCATCCATGTTGCTGCAAATGGTGTTATTTCATTCTTTTTTATGGCTGAGTGATATTCCATTGTGTATATATACCACATCTTCTTTATCCATTCATCTGTTGATGGGCATTTAGGTTGCTTCCATGACCTGGCTATTGTAAATAGTGCTGCTATGAACATAGGGGTGCATGTATCTTTTCAAATTATAGTTTTGTCTGGATATATGCCCAGGAATGGGATTGCTGAATTATATGGTAATTCTATTTTTAGTTTTCTGAGGAACCTCCATACCGTTCTCTATAGTGGCCGTACCAGTTTACATTCCCACCAACAGTGTAAGAGGGTTCTTCTTTTTCCACACCCTCTCCAGCATTTGTTATTTGTAGGAGGAATTTTACACATCTTAATTCAGCAGGTGCTCACAAAATAAGTTCATTTCCAACTTTCAAATGGGGAAACTGAAACTCAGAAGCAAGTGACTTGTTCAAAATAAAACAGACAGGTCTCCTGACACCAAAGTACATGCTTTGGTTAATACTTTGAGCCTTGGAATCTAACACTCAGATGAAGCTTTGCCACTTAAGAGACTTTGGGCCTGTCCTTAGTCTTTTGGAGCCTCAATTTGCTCATCTATAGAGTGGGAATAATAATAATAGTACCTACCTCATAGGATGATTGTGTTACATGGTATCATGAATGTGTCTGGCACAGGGTTAATGTTAAATACATATTGGTTACAATATTATTATCATTATTCTGATACTTCAAACTGCTTCCCTATAAACAGACTCACTGACTGTAAAGTGTCTACCACACAATGGACACTCAGCAAATATCTGAATATGTGGGCTAAAGAATCATTTGATTCTTATCCTAGATTAATTCCTGAATCATTTTTTCCAGCTGCAGTCAGGTCATCATCTTAGTGATCAACAACATTATTCTGCCCTCACCCAACCCCACTCCCACCCCCATCAGCTGACTCAGCAGAGCCAGGCGCCTACAGGAGAGGGATGCTAACTCGGGGCAGCCAAATGAGGAAAACGCGTCTGCTTCTGGATGGAACGTGCTGGAAGTTGGACAGGTTCACCCCTTATTTACCACGCTTACAAATCAGTTGGAGAAATCCCAGATTTGTGGCAAGACAGAGGGTTTGTAAACCAGAAAGAGAAGCGAGGGCTGCCAAGCATGGACCGGCTTCCAGGGGATCAGCAGAGCTGCAGCTCCACGGATGAGATGAGGTCAATTGCTCCTTTCTCCAGGGTAATAAGTGACAGAGACAGGGGTGTGGGCCAATGGAGATTAAGATTAGAGAGAATGTCCTTAATAAATCCCCCAATGGGAAGCAGTTTTGCTTTTTCTGTCTCTCAGGGCACTAGAGCAACCACTCACTGGGAAAACAAGTATTGGTGCCAGAGCTTTCGGTGGGTTCCAAGCCTGCTTTTTTGGAGACAGGTACTTGAATGCTCCTGCTTTCCGCTCAGGGGTGGTTCTGGACCTACTCCACGAATTTGGGGGGGGGGGTGTGTGTCTAAGTGGGATCAGGTGACAGAGATTCACAGGTCACTGGACCAGAATGTACCCACTTTGCTGGGTCACTTTTCTCTTCCCTGGTAGCTGGATATTCTCAGCCACAGGTTACTTTCCCTTTCAACTTAATTTATTTGAGCTATTTTGAGAAAGTTGCTGGGAAGGGGAGGCCTTGTGAAATAGGAAAGCCGGTAAGGGGATAGGTGTCTGCTTTCTACCTCTAGGGGACATGCACAGGACTACACTCCTCAAGCTTGCCCCCCATCCACTGGTCTGCTCCTTGCCCTGCCCTTCTCTTCCCTCTGCCCTGGCAATACTGTTCTTTCTCAGCTAGCCAGCCCACTGGGGAGCAGTCAGATAAAATTATGGCTGAGGAAACTGTATACTGCTTGAGAAATGGAAATAACACACACTAAACCACTTTGGAAGACTTTACAATATCTCAGTGCTGAGACCTTCAGAGACGGAAGTGAGCACTGACTGCCTTTGCTGTACTCACAGTAGAGCGAACCACCCCACTCCCTCCTGAGAAAAGATGAATTTTATGTGCAGGTGGCCATGATTTGTACCACGTGACCTGATGCCCTGGCTATTGCTGACTGGACAAGGAAGGGCACCTGTGCCAAGGGCAGATTTATAGGCTCTGTCAGCCCAACAAGCTGGACTGGGGCTAGAGCTTTGTTTAATAGGGATGGTGACGACCAGTTGGACTAATTGCATTTTCTCTCTCTGGAGTTTCCACCTGAGACTTATTAGGGGAAGTTAGCTGGAACCAGAAGTGGAAAGATAAGCAGGGAAGCATGGGGGGACATGCGAGCTGACTGTGGAGAGGGCTCAGTGGACTCCTGGTGCTCAGAGGTGAGGCGGTGGGAGAGTGTTGAACCCTCATCAACCCTCTGGTTTCCACCCTGGGTGCCAGTCTCAGGATGCCCAGCCCAGGCCCCTGGATGTCTGTCTCCTGCATTTCCATATGGACTCTCAGAAGAAGCTCCCTTTACAAGACAACCTCAGTGCATCTCTGTTATTTACCACCCACAGGATCTAATAAAGAATTCACCTGGCCTGGTTTACAGATGAGGGAGTGGAGGCGAGGAGACCATGGGTAGCTCCCCAGGTTACGGAATCAGAACTCGAGTCCACGAAGGAATCCAGGCTCCTTACCTGGAAAGCCTGCTCTCAGAGGGTGGGGTTTCAGGACAGGGGTGTTGGTGGGGAGTGGAGGGTTGGGGCGTGGGTGGGAGGAGTTGGTTTCCAGTTAGAGTGAAGAGCGGGAGAGATGTTGAGTTCCGTTGTTCAGACTTTGTGTCACATTGTTATAATTAAAAAGCAGTTTGTAAACAGTAACAGCTGAGTTCTAAATTGCCCCTGGGTCTGGCTCGTGCCCTCTCAGTGGCTGCTCCTCGGGAGGTTTCTGGGAGAAGATGCAGCAGCTCTGCTGCTCTTGTCCACCTCGCTTATCTCACCAACCTTCCCTAGGCCGTGTCCACAGGGAACATGGTTTAGGAATGAGTAGAAATCCACCCCCAAGGGCAGACTTACTCAGCTGTCCTTTGTTCTAAAGGCAACTCCAGGCAGGTTTGGGACTAATGTCTAAACTCCATGGAGACCTTGTTGTCCTTACCCTGACATTGAATGGAAAGAGGGCTTACAGGGAGCTCTCTTTATCCCATGAGAAATGCCGGCAAGAAAGGTCGTATTTGGAGAGGCTGTGGACCTAAGGAAAGAACCTTCAGGGCTAAGCTTTGTACTGGATGGAATAACTCTTGAAACAAGGTTTGTAGCTCACACCGTGCCTCTTACAGGCCCATGGATACAGTACGGATTGCAGCTGTGGGAGCTGGTGTGGTGGGGCTCTCCACCGCTGTGTGCATTTCCAAACTGGTCCCGCGATGCTCCATTACAGTCATTTCAGACCAGTTCACTCCCGAGACCACGAGTGATGTGGCAGCCGGAATGCTTATTCCTCCTGTTTATCCAGGTGAGAAAGAGATTTTTGCTCCTCTGTCAGATATAACGGACGTTAGATAGAATGGTGTTGGTGGAATTCTGTTGACAAAGACAGCTGGATGTTCACGTAAGTGTAATGTGCACTTTTGACATCTTGTTGGTTCATCTGTTAGGAAAGGCTCAGTTATGCAGCAAGACAGAAAGAACCTTCAAATCTTAGCAGCTTAAAAAGCAAAGGTTTATTTCTTGCTCATACTGTATGTTGATTGAGCTTCAGCAAGGGTTCTGTTCATCACTCAGGGGTCTAAGCTGATGAAGCAGCCAGAGCCTTGAATGTGGTCAGTACCTGTAGCTGGGGGATTGAGAGCTCTGAGGGGTCTTACCTTAGCAATTAAAGGTTCATGGCCAGGAAGCAACATTCATCACTTCTGGTGACAGCTCATTGGCTAGTGCTAGTCACATGCTCCCACCCTTCAGAAGGAGGCCAGGAAGTGCAATTCTGTAAGGCTCCCAGAAGGTAGACAGCCAGAGTATTTGGTAAACAGCACCAATGGCTACCACAGTTGGTAACTGGTAACTCGAAGTCTTTCCACTGATACCAGTAGTGACCATCAAGTCAGAAAATACTTGTAATGGGACTAACATTATCCTCACTTCTAAACCAGTTTAAAAACAATCAGTCAATATGTATTCAGGACTAAAAATGCATTGATTTTTTAAAATAATTAATTAATTTGTTTATTTATTTATTTTTGGCTGCTCTGGGTCTTTGTTGCTGCGCGCGTGCTTTCTCCAGTTGCGACCAGTGGGGGCTACTCTTCGTTGCATTGTGCAGGCTTCTCACTGCGGTGGCTTCTCTTGTTATGGAGCACAGGCTTCAGGCGCCCAGGCTTCAGTAATTGTGGCACGTGGGCTCAGTAGTTGTGGGTCGAGGGCTCTAGAGCGCAGGCTCAGTAGTTGTGGCGCATGGGCTTAGTTGCTCCATGGCATGTGGGATCTTCCCAGACCAGGGCTTGAACCTGTGTCCCCTGCATTGGCAGGCGGATTCTTAACCACTGCACCACCAGGGAAGTCCCAATGCATTGATTTTTAAAAACACTTTCATGCATCCTTTCCATTCTGTATTCTTCATACGAAACGGGAAGAGGAGGAAATAGCATTAAATAGGAAACAAAATCACTTTGCAGCTAATGAAGTTTACACTTACTGTCTTCACTTCCTCATTTCCACTCTCCTTTCTCCCCTTTAATTTTAGTTTTTATTTTTGTATCAAAGTTATACATGGACATAGTTTAAGCAGTCAAATGATTATAAGTTATTACAAAAAAACAGCAATCTGGACTTTGAAAATTGCCCTGCCCATTTAATATGGAAACTCATGTCTCCAGTTCAAGATACAATCTCTGAGTTACCCAACTGCCGATTCCTCCCTCCTGCCGTCTCTGCCTTTCTGTCTGGAATTGCTGTTTTGCTGGGCTTCCTGGACGAGTCCTCCCATTGGCTCAATTTTTTCCCCTTCCTATTTCTATCTTTTTCTCTTTCTATTTTACTTGCTGGGAGATTTTCTCAATTTTTTCTTTTTGCCTTGCTGTTGGATTTATTATTTCTACCGTAGCATTTTTAATATTCCAAAGATCTTTTTTATTCTCTGAATTTCCCTTTGTTATATTATTTGTGTTCTATGGTTGCAATATCTTATCTTTCTGAAGACACTAGTAATAGTTTTAAAAGTTTTTTCTCCCTGCATAGTTTCTGTTGTCTCCAAGTTGTGTTTTTTTTATTTGACGTGCTCATTTTTCATGTTACAGGTTTTCCTTGGCCATGTGGTCATCGTTACCTGTCTGTGGACATTTAAGAGCAGGATCCTAAACAGCTGATGGGAGTTTCTGGGTCCTTGCTTAGGGCTTGTTGCCTTGAGGCTCACTGGAGTGAGATGGGAGTGCTGTTTGGTTGGAGAACCTCTGATGTCATTATATTTAAGTCTTTCTTCTTAGGCAAGTCATGTTCCCCAGAGAAGAGGCTTCCAGTCCCCTGGCTGGGGTGGGTGAAGGCCTGGCTGGCAGCGTTCTAGAAGGAGGGGGAGAAGAGGTCTGGGGTCTTAGCATGTGGTTTGCACGTGTTTCCTTAACGCTCTTGTTTTTACTAGGGTATCCCTGCCTTTGCCTGCACTTGGTGTTTCCTAGTCCAGAGACACCCCCTGCTTCACCTAACAGAGGATAAACCCATTTTCTGCCAGGGTGGGGAGGGCAGTGGCCTCACTATTGCAGTCCAGGAACTTGGCTTTGTCAGCACCCGTGATGCTAGTGTACCTCTTGGGAGCTGCCTTGCCGGAAACAAGCACAGGAGCCTGGTGTTTTTGCAGAATGCTAGTTCACACTGGACACCTTTCTTGTGACCAGAGTCCTTGTGTCCATCTCCTAGGCATCCCCTTGTATGCATCAGGCCCAGGTGAATGGTGAGAAGGCTGCCTGATAATCATGGAATCATATTCAAAAAAGGAGGCTCACCTGAGAGTTCATTCAGGCCACTGAGGCCCAGCTCACCCTTTGGCTGGGTGACTGGGGCCCCTGGATCAGGGTCTTTCTCTCTGGCGCTGCTAGATAGACTTTGGTTTTCTCTCTGGGCTTCTTTCAGACCAGCCGCAGTGATGAAAATCTTCTGTGCCCATAAATGTCCATACCATATGGGGACCATACTGTCCCATAGGTTTGTTGTGAGGATTAAATGAGTTAACACGTGTAAAGCATTTAGAACAGTGCCTGGACATAGTAAGTGCTATGTCAGCACTTGCTATTGTTATTACCGCTACTCTGGCTACAGTTTTCTTTTACCAGCACTTGAACATGAATTAGGTCCCAGGCTTGCTTTACCCACTGTTGAACTGGAATTGTCTATTCTTTTGGGGTGACTTTTGCAGTGTGTGAATAGCAGTCACTATTTTGTTTTTTAAGGTTTGAAGTGGGAACGGGGGTGTGCATTTCAATACAGCCTCGTACACTGCCTTAGATTGTTGGGGTATGATCCATATGAGGTCTAATTTAGTTCTTTGCAGTTTATTATTTATTTCCTCCTTATTTGTAAACCAGTAGGCCCAGTCTGCAATTTTGGGAGTGTTGAGTTCACACGGGCATATGTTTAAAGACAACAGCACAGATCCACTACTTAAGAAATATTTACTGGCTCCTGAACAAGTGAATTGCTTTAAAACCTGCTACTGAAATGCCCTCATTCACCTGGAAGCAGGATGCCTCCAGGGGTTTTTCATCTCTACCATGAGCTCTAGGGACATCTCTCCAAGCAAAGCTGACCCAGTATCCTCTCTGCTCAGTTCCCCCATCTCCTCTGTGTCTCCCCCTATAGCAGCCCCTCAGGATTACAGTTCCCCAGTCCCTGGCCTGACCCTGGACTCTCTCTCATGACCTTCCCACAGGGATCAGACGGCCAAATACTTCATCCACAGTTGGATATGTCAGTGCTTCTGTGCCATGCTTGCTCTCTGTGCCTACACTGGACACTATTATTTTGGGGCTTGAACCCTGACCCGTATTTTCTCCCTGGCAGGCCTGGAACCCTTCCAGAGCTACGTCCAGGTCCAATCTCTTGTACACAGGCAGGGATGCCTGGGGGATAGGGGGCACTGGCCCACAGGACTCTGACAGAGAGGTGGTGCCTGGTGTGGTCCCTGCATACCCCTGGTGACCCCAGGAATGCTACTCCAAGGTGGTCTATGATTCCATGGAATGGAGGGGGATGGAGGTAATGGCAGCCTTGGATGGGGCTGTAGGGAGCTCAGTTCCACAATGCAGGCCTTGTTTCCTTGTATCAGAAGGGTGAGCAAACTTGGCTTCCCACTGATGTTCAGTCTGTTCTTCGACCTGGTTGACCTGGGCCCCACAGATCTCCCTTTATCTCCTGCCATGTTTTCAGCCCTCAGGAAAGAGGCCCTGGGTTCTTTCTCCTATCATCTCGACTGTGTGGCCAGCTGGATGCCTCAGCCAGATCGGCTAACTTGGCTCAGATTGGTTATGGACCTTTCAAGGACCTCTGGAATATGCCTAGTGCAAAAGGCCAATACGCCCTTTCCAGCTGGCCCATATGTTAGATTTTTCCCTCATTGGTTGATTTCCCCTCTGTTGATTAATAATTTTATGAACCGACTCTGACAGCAAGTGTCAACATTCAAAACTCTGGTGGCTGACAGATCCTCCACCACAGTGTGGTACTTTATCTAAATGTTCCTCCCTGCCTCTTTAGTTTTTCCCAGTTTGTAGGAAGGAGCTTCTCTGAAGATAGTCATTGTCATTATTTTCCTTTCTGTTCTGCTTTGCTTTTCTCCACCATCACAGACACACCCATTCACAAGCAGAAGCAGTGGTTTAAAGAGACATTTGATCACCTGTTTGCAATTGCCAATTCTGCAGAAGCTGAAGATGCTGGTGTTCTCCTGGTGTCTGGGTAAGAGAGGAAATCTGAAGTTATTTTAGAATTTAGAATGATCTTAACAGACTTTAGAGTTCAACAGCAAATATTACTGAGTACCTGCTATGAGCAGAGTGCTGAACTAGATGTAGGAGGATTTAGAAGAACATTTTAGGCTTTACTCCAAAGAACTCGAGAGAGACAAGTTATAGCATTAGACTTTTAAACAATAAACAACCATTATACTTTCTCATCACAAATGCTATTTTGAGTTTCCTCAGGGAATATGCAGTGATTTACAAATATGGCTAAACAAACATATAGCAGGTAAACACTGAGTTTGGGTTACATGGGGCTGATGGGGGCTGATGGAAAGCAAACAGGTGTGATTGATATGGGAATGGGTGCAGAGGCGCAAGGCACAGGCACATCTTTCTTATTTGGTGTCCGTGGAGAATGAAGTGTTCCAAAAAAGCAAATTTCATAGGTCACTAAAGTTACCTTTTAAAGTGCCATTTGGGAAAAAATATTTCTGAAATGGTTAGCAAGCTTCATTTGATTTTTCACATCCAATTTCAGAAGAAATGCAAAATTAAATAAAAGAGTTTAAAATATTAAACATTTATAACACAAACTGGCACTTAAAATATGACAATACCTTTCTATATCTTCTCAAACAGAAATCACTAACCATGCTATCACTTCGGATTTACACATACATTGTGTTATTCTATGTGATAACACAACTATGCCCTACAGCCTTCTGAAGAACAGAGGGATGTCTGCCTTTTACTAAGTTCTCAAAACCACTGCATCTTTTGTGCTGTTAAAAAAAAAATTGTCCTGTCTCCTCTTTTGAGTTCAGGCTGTCTGCTGACATTTTCTGCTGGTGAACGTACCTGCATCAGGCAGATTTCTACCCTATTCCTCTTCTTGCTCTCCCTCACCATCACAAACACCAAACGATATTGATATCACTAATTTCTCAAAGTCCCTACCCAAAGGAGCAACTTTACTTCTCTACCTTCTGAAGATGGATTGAAACTGTAACTGTCTCCAGAGCCAGTTGATAAGCCACATAGAAACATCGTTGTCATTGATTTATGGTCACACTTTGTTTTTGTCCAAACCCAACACGACCCAGTCTAATTCACAAACATCAGCTCTCAGTAATTTTTGGAAACAGCTGTGTCCAAGATTCAAATGTCCTTTCAAGAGCAAGACTTTGCCACTATTGAGGATATTAAAAGGAATGTACTCTAAGCCATTCTAAAAAAGAGTTACTTATTTTCCTCATATGAATGATTTTTATCCCACTTGCTTCCAAAAAGTATTTGAATCAGTCAAGTGAAGGTAAGGGCACAAATGTCCTATGCACCTTGGCATAAGTATAAACTTTATTCATCTATTTATTCCTTCAAAACAATTTACTCAGCATTCACCAGTATCAGGTACTCTTCTAGGAATTAGGGAAATAGAAATGAGCAACTTAGTACATATTGCTTGGCATATAGTAGATGCTCAATAAATATGTGTTGAGTGGCTTTTTAGGAAAGACAGACATGGTCCTGCCCTCATGTAGCTTATGTTCTGTAGGGAATGTCCTAAATCTAATGAGTTACATATGAGACATGAGTCACCAACGGAAGAGTACAGGGTGCTATGGAAGCATTTATCTGGAGAATAAACTTGCTCTGGTAAGTTATGAGAAGCCACTCAGAAAAAAAGTGATGTTTCAGTGGAGACCATCCACATGAGTATAGGTTAGTCTGCTGACCCTGTAGAGGTGAAGGGGACAGAGATAGGGTCCAGGGCAGAGGAGGCAGCATTCAGGTAGAAGCAATAGTACATGAATAGACCTGAATCTAGGGTGACTCTGGTGTGTTGGAGGGACTGAAAAACGTCTAGGGTAATGGAAAGCCATTGAGGGATTTACACAGTGAAGTAACTGATCATATTTGCATTTCAAAAACATTCTGTCTGCAGTGTGGAGAACAGATTTGTGGAAAGAGAGATGATGGTGGGATAGATTAGGTGTTGATAGTGGGCATAGAGAACAGATGGATTTGAGAAATGCTTATGAGGAGCTTAGATGGGACTTGATAATTGATGGCATGTAGGGTGTGAGAGAGGAGAGAAGGTCAAGGATGATTCTCTGGTTTCTGGAGTTAGCACCTGGGTGGATGGGGAAAGAGCAGCGGGCATGCGGTAAATGTCTGAGACATGGGGGTAGACTTATCCAGTAGGGAGTAGGCAACATGGGTCTGGATCTGGTTTTGGAGCTCAGGAGAGAGAAGAGGGGTGGAGATGTAGTCTTCTGAGTGTTTGGCCTATAGTATGATGGTGAAGACAGGGAAGAGGGCAATCTAGCCCAGGGAGAGTATGCAGAATGAGACAGCAAGAGGGCCTGTGGTAGAGACCTGCAGCAAACAACATTTATACCTTCCACAGGAACCGTATAGAATGAATTACTTAGAGATATAAATTCCAGTACATTAATTACCATAGCATTAGCAACCATGTATAGCACTCAAATGATTTCCCTTGCTACTTTAGAGCAGCCATGCTTTACAACATTTATTCCTATTGAGGTAAAGAGCCCGATACTTAAAAATCCAAACATATGCCTAGCAGCTATTGATAGCACAGTTATAGGCTTCTTGTTAACAACTAATATCTTTCTAGCCTCATCAGCCCCAGCCATGACTGAACGATAACAGGGCTTCTCCTGACAACTCCTGGCTTCTCTTATCAAGAACTTAACGTGATGATCTACAACTTAACTCATAATTCACAGCCCTGTCTCCTGCACCACCACCGTTGCTTGTTCTAACTTAGATATTTTGTTCAGAATTGAGGCCAACCTTTAAACTTTTGATGGTTTGCTTACACTTTATGTAAAGCATTATGCAAAACAGAAAAATCTTTCCTCAAAAATGCATCATCATAAGTAAATAAAGAAAATCTGGGCAAGAGCTTTTTAGAAAAAGAGAGTTAAATTCAATCTTTAAAAGACACACAACTTTTTAAATGTCTTATACCAAGGCCTCCCTCCCCCCTCCCCCCCACCATGAACATTTTAAATTTAGCTACTGAGTTGTCTGAACCTGAGAGAATTGAAGAATAATGTCTTTCTCTGTATGGGTATAAGAAGTGTGTTTTTAAAATGCTTTAGAGACTGTAACATGGAGTTCACTAGAAATTTCATAGAACTTCAGGAAATTTTTCCACTTAATGTGTTTGAGTTGGCAGATATTTCGGAGCATTCCTACTGAGGAAGTGCCATTCTGGGCTGATGTGGTGCTGGGATTTCGAAAGATGACTGAGGATGAGCTGAAGAAATTCCCCCAACATGTGTTCGGTCAGGCTTTTACGACGCTCAAATGTGAAGGCCCTGCCTACCTCCCGTGGTTGGAGAAAAGGTCAGTTGAAGTGGCTCTTTGCTGCTTCCTTTGTCTGTCACACCCATAAATAACTTCATAGCTTCTCTGTGGTTCCTCAGAGCTCTTGTGCACTGTCTTGCTGTTCATTAAAGGCTAGGGCTTTGTACAACATTCTGAAGACACTGTGTCACAAGGAGTGAGTCACAC
This sequence comes from Balaenoptera ricei, assembly GCF_028023285.1. Classification (NCBI taxonomy): domain Eukaryota; kingdom Metazoa; phylum Chordata; class Mammalia; order Artiodactyla; family Balaenopteridae; genus Balaenoptera; species Balaenoptera ricei. Next base: position 50,093,446 of record NC_082650.1, read on the forward strand.
CCAAGTTAGTAACACATCCATCTTCTGCTTCACTGTGCACGTTGATGCACGATTTGGTCCCTCTCTCCCCACCAGTAAGACCCCCTCGTTGAAACAGTATCTTACTTTGCTCATCCATAAAGTGAGATGTTTGGAGAATATGCTTCCAGCCGTAAAATGATATGATTTACTCTAGTTCTTTCGAGAACTAGGCTTATTATAAGTTATTTTTGAAATTTTTTCTCATTAGTGAAAAAGAAATTAACCCCATTATTTTATTTTGTTATGAGCAAGAACTTTAAAAGTGAGGGCTTATCTAAATTAGGTAATTGCTTCCTTACCAAGTTCAGCCCCAAATTCCATGAACTTGCATTTTGGCTTGGTTTTCAGGACTTTCTGTTTCCAGTTGGTTAGGAAACACATCAAGGGTATTTTTATTTAAGACACATCAATAAATCTCTCTTTAGTTTCATCTTGAAATTGCAAGCATGTTGAGGGTTGTGAAACTTTGGCCCTTTCAATCCCCAAGTCTGTATATTTGGTAGATGAATAGGAACAATGCAAATTATTCTGTAAAAGTTGGAAAAGTGACTTCAGGTAAGCAGTGGCAGCAATGGCTTGGTCCCAGATGTAAGAGATAGGATAATTAACTGGAATAATTAATTAATTCCACAATTCTTTGTTGACCTTCTATGTATACCTAGCACTGTGCTAGAAGCTAGTCAAAAATGAAGTATAAAATATGATCAATTTTCTTAAGGAATTCATAGTCTATTGGGGGTGATGGTGTATATATGTGTGTGCACATTGATATACATGTTAATTAACAATAACAGTAACACATGTGATGAGGGTTAAATACAAATTTATGAAGGTGGATTGGGAGTGCAGAGGAAGGAGCCTAAGTCTGTTAGGCACATGCCGGGAGCACCATGATATATTTTTGTAGCTTTATAAGTGCTCTTTTCACTTTTATCTCTTAGCAATTTATATGGGACTTTTTTCTTCTTAAAGTTCCAGTTTCATAAAACCTACACTTTTGTGCCTTGTCCCTGGCCCATAAACCCCTGTTTGTATGCTAAATTTAAACCACTGTATATCAGCTGATAAATGAACATTTGAGCCATCGTGTGATGGAGTTACCCATCCACCAGCATTCCAATTTCAGGGCATCACCATCTTTTCTGAGTGGCAAGGTTGTGTGGTGTTGCATTTTTGTCTTTATATCATAAAAATGCCTGGAAAAAGAACATGGGAATTGCTAATGCTATTGATACGTAGTTGAGGTATCATATATCTTAATAAAATTCAGATGAGGGGAAATTATTAGGCAAGCCATAAGTGGCAGAGCTTTGCTGTAAATATATGCATATTTATTTTGGGCCACCCTCAGCCAGTTTCACACGAGAACATATATTACCTGAACAATTTGTTCAAGTATCACCTTCTAGAAAACAGGCCCCTCATTTCCATAATAACCTTATTTTCAAGCCTAATCTCTAACTGTGGGATGAAGGCCTGGGAAAAATCTTGATCCCCTCTCATTAGTTGGAAGCCTGCTGTCAGCGTTTTACTTTACTTAAAATAACCCTGAGCGAGTGGTGCTTTGTGCCAGTGGGAGCCACCTCCTGACTGCAACACCATCGGGCCTGATGACCAGCCAGCTGGAGTGGTGCCTTGGAGCATGCTGCTTCCTGTCTGTTTTTAGGTGACAGAGTCAAGGAGAAGAGGCCTGAGGGGCTGCTCTTGTCCCCACAGAGTCCTGGGGAGGACTTTTTAGGTCCATTTGTTTGATATACATGTCCACCATGACAGTGGGTGGGGACGTGAGTGCCTCAGCTAGACAGTACACACACTACACACAGTCTGTTGCAGGGAAGCCACGAGGAGACCCTCGTCCTAGCTGTCCCACCCCCGCCCCGCCTCCTGCTTTGGTACCCCCTAGGTCCCTGATACTTCATGCTTCCTCTTAACCCCGCAATGAGGGGCCTCCTCTCTGTAAGATTAGTCATCCCCCCTTCCCTCAGGCCCTGGCATCTGACCAGAAGGCCAATGTGGAGGAGAAAGAGGGTCACCCGTTCCCTTTACTCCTGAGTAAGGCTTTGTAGGGCTAGGACTCCTTTAAGCCCAAGGCAACCCTCTCAGGGTAAGGACTTCAGGCCAGGTGGGAGGCCAGGCAGCATGGTGGTGAGAGCGTGGGACCCCCTGGGGCTCCCTCTGTAGGCTGCCACCCACTTTCCACCACGGGATGACCCAGCTGGGGAGCCGTACAATCCCTGCTTGTTCCTCACACCCAGGGTCTGTTATGTTGCCTCCTACGCCCCTTCTACACAATGTGAGTGTTCAGCCTGCAGCCTTCTGACTCAAAAACAGGCATTTCACTCAGCAAGCCACACAACAATGCCTTCAATTTAAGCTCTGTCCTTCTGAAATAATATTAATTTCCAGGAAAGAAAAAAAAAGTTTTTAACCACAAATTAGATCATTAGCATTTTTCAAAGAACAGAAGGAATCATCCCCTTCTCAAAAAAAAAAAAAAAAAAAAGTATATCCAATAATACCCAGAACAGACAAATAAACAAAAACCCCTGAGGGTTAATCAGCCATGCAGATCATGTTTTATATCTTTGGCCAGTGGAGTTATATTCTGCTGCTTTGTACTTGCCCTTCCAGGAAATGAATCACAGAGGCAATAAGTCAACTGAGCCCGTCTCTTCACCAGGCATCCTACCTAAATAAATCATCCCGGCTGGAGCAGGATGGTCCTGCCTTGGGAGACATTCAGAGAGCGGGGTGCCCCGTTTCGGTGCTGGGGGCCCTGTAACGTTGGTGCATTGCCTTCTTTCCAGCAGGCCACGCCTTATTCTGTGGCCCTGATGAGGGCCCGCACTGAGCACAGCACTAACCACACTGAGCTTCTCTCCCTGCACTTTCCTTCCCACTCATCTAATGAGTCCTCTCTGTTACTTTCCCTGCAGAGTCCCAGACTCTTGTCTCCTATAGCTTCTGTTCTCCTACTTGGCCTGACTCACAGCAGTGCCTGTGCCACTCCCTCGGCAGTTGGACAGAAATATGGATTGTACATCAGGCATGTGACAGGTCATCCCTGCCTAACAAATGTCCAACTTGCAAAGGTCCCTTCCTGTGCACAGCAGACCCCTGCTCCACCATGCCCAACACACCCTGTGCCCGCCAGAGCACAGCCTTCCTTTTCCAGGCCCCTAGAGAGTTCCTCCTACTCGCAGCATTGGCCCCTGGCCCTTAACCAGAGGAGCCATGGGCAAAAGTTGGCCTTAGACACAGGTCTAATATGAACGCCCCACTTTCTCCCTGGTTATGCAAGGATGAGGCAGGAGGGCATCAGCCAGGAAAGTGGAAAATGATGGTGTTTATTTATTTTTTTATAAATTTATTTATTTATTTATTTTTGGTTGTGTTGGGTCTTCGTTGCTGCGCCTGGGCTTCCTCTAGTTGCGGCGAGCGGGGGCTACTCTTCGTTGTGGTGCACGGGCTTCTCATTGCGGTGGCTTCTCTTGCTGCGGAACACGGGCTCTAGACGCACAGGCTTCAGTAGCTGTGGCACGCAGGCTCAGTAGTTGTGGCTAGCGGGCTCTAGAGTGCAGGCTCAGTAGTTGTGGTGCATGGGCTTAGCTGCTCCACGGCATGTGGGATCTTCCTGGACCAGGGCTTGAACCCGTGTTCCCTGCATTGGCAGGCAGATTCTTAACCACTGAGCTACCAGGGAAGTCCTATTTTTTCTGATGATGGCAAGAAGGTTAGTAGGGAATAGATGGAGGCTGGCTGTGATGCAATGGCCTTGGGGGCTTCCACTGGGGCTCCAATTGCTGCCCTAAGACAGTGGAAGAGGGGAACCCCACCTGCTGGACTGACTAAGGGTGCACGGTTGCTCCCCTCCAGACCACTCTGCCCATAGAAACCCCAGGCCTCATCCACACCTCCTCCCCAAAGGGAACAGAAGCTGCTCCGTGACTGGACGGGGCTTAGACCGATTAATAAAAGTTCATGCAGTGGACAGGGCAGAGATGGATCTTCTGAGAAGTGGGAAATAGAATGCAGTTTATTTTATTAGAACATGCATTGCAGCAGAATGAGTGAGCAGTATGGTCATCAGATGAGGTTAAAATTATCAGGTTAAAATTATATGGCAAGAGAGACAGAGAGAGAGACAGAGAGAGAGAGAGAGATTTAGTTGCTTTGTAAGCCTAAAATGCATTTTAAAAGTTCTAACTATGATAAGATATTTTAAGTATAGCTACATTAAGTGTCACTAGGAATAAACAGTGGATTTTCCCGCTGAATCTATATGCATAGCATTATTTGCCAACTGAGATTTTCAGTTAGTTTTCTTTTTTTTCTCCTTTTCTTCAGACAAATGGACTAAAAATTGTTAATTTTCTGATTGCTGTTAATAAAGTACCCTGCTTCAGGTTTGAAGCAAGGATGCCAATGTGGTGCCACTCTCTATCTTTTAGGGTTCTCTAGAGACACAGAACCAATAGAAAAAAAAAATAATATATATATATATATATAAAGAGATTTAATATAAGGAATTGGTTCACACAATTATGGAGGCTGGCACGTCCTAGGATCTGCAGGGTGAGCTGGCAAGCTGGAGACCTAGGAGACCCAAGGCTGTAATTCCAGTCTGAAGGCTGGCAAACTTCAGACCCAGGAAAAGCCAATGTTTTAGTCTGAGTCTGAAGACAGGAAAAAGCTGATATCCCAGTTTGAAGGCAGTCTGGCAGGAGGAAGGTCAGCCTTTTTGTTCTATTCAGGCCTTCAGCCAGTTGGATGAGACCCACGTGAAGGAGGGCAATCTAGTTTACTCAGTCTACCAATTTAAGTGTTCATTGCATCCAAAAATACCCTAACAGAAACACCCAGAAGAATGTTTGGCTAAATATCTGGGTACCCCATGGCCCAGTCAAGCCAAAACATAGAGTTAATCATCATATACCCAAACCAGGATTTCATATTGTCTTCAGTATTGGTCAACACTCATGTCAAGTCCACTAGGTATTGGGCATTGAGCTGGGTCATAGGTGTAGTGAGAAGCATAAGACAGTCTCTCCCCTTGAGAAATTTATACTTTATTGATATCAGTCCCCTAGAATTTGTTGTGCTCACGTCTTGTGAAGCACTGTCATGCCCATTATTTCACTTGAACTTGAACTTCACAGCCATCTCTGAAGCAGGCAAGGGAGGTGTCATCCCCATAACACAGATGAGGAAACTGAGGGTCGGAGACGAGAGGTGAGTTGGCCAAGACCTCAAAGCTAAGCTAATGTGAGGCAACTGGGACCTAAACCCATGCTTTCCAATCCTACATCACCTCTCATTTGGAACTTACTTCATTCTGCCAAGTATTTACACTCTGTCTCCCAACTCCTTTGTCAATCTTGAGGAAGGGCACTTTACCTTTAAGCAGTACCTTGCACACAGGCATTCAACCTGCATCCTGGTGTAGAGAGCTGCCAATAGTCTTTTTCTCATATTACGTCTCCTATATTCTACAAGTGACCTATGAATAAGATGATAGGACCTGGAGTTATTGTTTAATAGGTACATAGTTTCATTTTGCAAGACGAAAAAGTTCTGGAGTTGGAATGATGATGGTGGTTGCACAACAATGTGAATGTATTAAACTTAATGCCATTGAACTGTACACTTAAAAATGGTCAAAATGGTGAATTTTGTGTTATGCGTATTTTACTACTATTAAAAAATAAGATTACAGAACTTGGATAAACCATTTCTTTTCATTCTTGATGTACCTGGTCCAAAAAATCATTAGCAACCACAACTGTTATTTAGTCCATCAGCTGCAAATATTTTGTGTTCCTCTTATGCTAGCATCTCTGTGGTAGACATAAGGAGGAGTGCATGTGAGCCCTGTCCCAACCATCTGGTTAGGGAGAACAGAGTAATACACAGGAACATGCAAGAGTTAATTAACAATATGAGACAGAACGTCCAAGGCAGTAAATTTAAGTGCTAAATAAACGGCATGAACAAAAAGTGCTTGGGGTTTTTTAAATACCAGGTTAACCTGGTATTTATTTAGCATCTAGAATGATATAGGAACTCCATTAAACATAAAAAGGATGAAGCATGTAGTTTGCTTTGAGTTTTTGAAATAGCTATTTATTTAGTTAGGTTCACCTTCAGGAATCCCTGGTTTCCAAGGATGTGAGGCAGTCAGCTAGAATTTGGCCTGCTTGGGCCCTGGAAGCTCTGGAGGTATCTGCTCATTCGACGGTCTCCTCAGTTTTGTTCCCGAGTTCCTGTCCATCACTTCTGTAAGGGGTTGAGCAGGAAACTGCTATGGCTCACTTCACGGTCTCTCGTTCTCCCCAGGCTAAAAGGAAGCGGGGGCCTGATACTCACCCGACGAGTAGAAGACCTGTGGGAGCTTCACCCGTCCTTCGACATTGTGGTCAACTGTTCAGGCCTTGGAAGCAGGCAGCTTGCAGGAGATCCGAAGATTTTCCCAGTGAGGGGTCAAGTGCTCAAAGTGCAGGCTCCCTGGGTGAAGCATTTTATCCGAGATGGGAGTGGGCTGACATACATTTACCCTGGTATATCCAACGTAACCCTGGGTGGAACTAGGCAAAAAGGAGACTGGAATCTGTCCCCAGATGCAGAAGTTAGCAAAGGGATTCTTTCCCGATGCTGTGCCCTCGAGCCCTCTCTCCATGGAGCCTGTGACATAAGGGAGAAGGTGGGCTTGAGGCCCACCAGGCCAGGTGTGCGGCTGGAGAAAGAGCTCTTAGCCCAGGGCAGCCGGAGGCTGCCTGTGGTCCATCACTACGGCCACGGTAGTGGGGGCATAGCCATGCACTGGGGCACTGCCCTGGAGGCCGCCAGGCTGGTGAGCGAGTGTGCCCAAGCCCTCAGGACCCCTGCTCCCAAATCAAAGCTGTAGGCATGAAATGACAGCAAATGGCCCCAGAAACTATTAATCAAAATATAATTTAAGTACCAGAAGAGATTCAAATAACCCTTCTATCAAATGAAAGCTTAATTGGACATGGCTTTGCTTTCAAAATTAGAAATGATGCAATATGTATCAGTAGACTTAAGATTAGTACTAATCTAACTTAGTACTAGACTTAAGTCTAGTACTAATGACATAGGGCATAAAGCTCTATTTTTGTTAAAAAATACTTGCTATAAAGTAAGATTTCTTTAAGATCTTGTGTCCAAGGATCTATGCCAATTCACATGGTTGCAGGGATTTTTTTTGGCTCATAAATCCACAGGAGGAGATAATGTATAGAAAACACTTAACTCACTGTCGGTTGCAGAGCTGCCCATGATGCTCATAGGTTGCAGTCAAGTGAACACTATAATCCTTTAAAATTACACAGTGATATACAATTCAGGCTTGTTCCATGTAGTGGAAGACAAAGCATGATTCCTGCTAGTGCTAGTGGCAACCTCTACTTCCTCTCAGCTGGTACTGATGGTAGAAGATAGGGATGATGTTGCCTACAGATGTGGCATCAACTCAATTGCGGTCTGGGGTCAATCACCTAAGGGGCGTACTTTCCACTACCACAAATGATTGAGAGCTGGTTTGTTGGATGGTTGACTTTGCCTAAGCATTTTTGAAGATTGAATAGTATGTGCAGCCAAAGGGCTAATGTGCTAATTAAAATGGAACAATCACTCTGAACAAAATATAAACAAAGAGTTTTCTGCAAGTTGTTAAAAGGTACTGGGGAGGAGTGGAAATGTATCTCATGATAAAATGAGTTTGGGAATTGCTGAATTAATTAATCTGGATTCTTGACTTGGTCTTTAATCTGTTCATGTGTATTGTGAATACTTAGGAGGGTTTTTGGCTGAGTGAATGGTAAAGGAGATGCTATTCATTGAGGTAAGGAAGCTTGGGAGAAATATATGTAATTTTTTTTTATGAGAATAGTCTGTTTTATTTGACATTTTCTAACACTGGAGAATTTCTAAGTTTGAATATTTCTAATTTAAATATAGGCCTAAATAGTAGGCCTTAATAAGATGTAATGTGTATGGTGTTTATGTTATAGTTATCGGGACTTCCCTGGTGGTTCAGTGGTTAAGACTCCACGCTTCCACTGCAGGGGGCACAGGTTCGATCCCTGGTTGGGGAACTAAGATCTCCCATGCCTTGTGGTGTGGCCGAAAAAAAAAAAAAAAAGTTACAGCTATCATTGAAAAGGTGAATGAAAATATATACATGAGGGTCAAAAAAAAGAAATACGTGTAATTCTAATTTTAATTTTTTGGGGATATGGCTTATGTTTAGTGATAATAAGTTCTATTTTAGACATCCTGGGGGGAGATGTGGAACTGGCAAAGAGGATGGGAAAGAGAAAGCCCCCAGCACAGCTCCATTCTTGCTGTTTTGTTCATTAAGCTTTTGCATATGATTTTTTTTTAACATCTTCATTGGAGTATAATTGCTTTACAATGGTGTGTTAGTTTCTGCTTTATAACAAAGTGAATCAGCTATACATATACATGTGTCCCCATATCTCTTCCCTCTTGCATCTCCCTCCCACTGTCCCTGTTGCATATGATTTTGTTTGCAGAGAATGTTGTGCTGGGAGAGAGAAAGATGGAAAGAGCGAGCGTGCATGCCAGTGTACTAAAGGACCTTAATCATCCTTTGCAGTATTAAAGTTCCCAAGTTAAATCATGTGGATTCTTTTCTATGGATTTCCACCAGGGGGTGGTGTTGTATCAAATTCAGATAAATTGGTACATTGGAAAATTTAGAAATGGCTAGAAATAAAAATTGGATACCAGGTGTGTGGAGTATGTGGGTGATTCTTTTGAGGTTTTGGAGTTTATATGCCCCAAATGCAATTGTTTTGAATTCTGTTTCAAGTATTTGAGAAATGTACAAGCTCAGATAGACTGAAAATACACACATATACACACATCCATCCACATACACATGCACTCACTACATATGATCTGTGAGAAATAATATGTTATGACAAATGGCATTTTGAAGAGGGGGAATACATTTTTTAATGGTTAAAAATGAAATTTTTCAGAATAGGTGTATTTCAGTCATTGTTACAGCAGTTTTAAGTGTACTCAGTTGTTCCTTATGCCCACAGTTTAGATCCTGCAGCATTTTCATTTCCTGTAGGTAGGTTCATACTCTATGACTATTGCCTATTTGCAATGGTCCAAGCAATTACTCTAGTTTAATTTAACTCTGCATTTTATATTTCTAAAGCCTAACATTACAAGACTGAAAGATTAGAGGTTTCTTGGGAAAGTGGTCATGGGGGCATGCCCTGATTTCATTTTTACTAATTGATAAATATTTGCTCCTTCTCTTAAAGGTTTATTCATTTTGATCAGTACCTGCCAACCTGGGTTGCACATTAAAGTCACCGGGGAAGTTTGAAAAACTAATCATTCCCAGCCCTGCTCTAATAAATTAGCATTTGTTGGGGGTTGGGTGGAGCCCCGGCAACAGTATTTACTCATAACCCGCAGAGTTCTGTCCAATAGCTGGGACTGAAGGTTAAGAGCACTGTTTCACTCCTCTACTCACGGGGCTCTGCCACTACTATAACCACTCACCTCCCCTTCCTTCCTTACCATCTTGGGGCACTGAGCTAAGAGGGATGTTCTCACATATGCAGGTGTGTTCTTAGGTACTCCTGGGCAAGGTGGTAGTTAGGAATTAGCTGTCTCCCAAAGTGGCTCTCTAGAAATGCTGGGAACCACATTGTTGGCTGTAGGTCAGCTGCCGAGAGACAGCTGCCTGTCTGAAAAATGAGAGGCTGAATATACAAATGGACAATGGCCAGACTATATATAAAAGAACTCTGATCCATGGTCTGCAGCAACCTGCCTGGGAAACTAACCTCTTTCTTTACAATAACTAGCGAGGGAGCCAGTCTGCTATAGGTCAGATTTGTAAGAAGCTAAATTGCTATCTCTAGTAACAATCCAGAAAGTTAAACAATCATTTCAGGAACAATTGGCTCCAAATGGCCAGTACTTGATTAATAACTGCAAGCTTCCCCAATTTCTGTCCTGTTTCCAACTTAGGACCAACCAGAGAAAGTCAAATATGCACCCCTGACCAATCACCCAGGTTGCCCCACTTCTTAATAGCCTGCCGACAGCTTCCCCACGCCAAGAGCATCCATTCAGGGCACACCTGAAGTCTTTTCTTTTGTCACTATAAAGCTTTCCCACTCTTCTGCCTGCCTTGGAGTTACGGTGGCTGAACTCCCTTACTATAGCAAGCTCTGAATAAATAGTCATTGCTTTTCTCATTTGGCTGGTCTTTTTTTGGTTGTTGTTGTTTGTTTGTTTCCACAAAGATTTCCTGTTTTTGTAAGCTGAAGTCTTAGATCACTATGCTAAAGCCCGAGAATGGGCCCCCATTTTCTATTACAGATCATTTAAAAACTTTTTCTTAACGTGGAGAACAGCCGATTTCCTTCTTAAATCCCTGCTTTCAAGTGTCTGACGTTTGTGGCTGAGCTAGGACCTGCTGCAGCCATGACCCAGCGGGACACAGCAGCTTTGCTGAACCTCTTCTTCAGCAGACAGAGGTTATGTAGTCTTTTAGGATTTTATTTGCTTAGGAAGAAAAATTTAAACAGAAAGGCCATAGCCCACTAGGACACGGTTGTACAGAAGAAAGACTATTTTAAAAAATGATATAGATTCTTCCTTTTATTGAATACATGCATTCAACCCAATTGATATAACTATCTTTTTTTTCCAACAATCCATTAAGAGCTTTTAGAGAAAAGGAAGAAAATGATGGTGGGACCTGTGTCCTCTGGGAGTTGTAGTTCTGGGAAACCTGTTCCAAGACTCTCATAACTTGTCAGATATTTGAAATGAATGTAGCACTTAAGAGTATTTTTTTCTTGATTCCTCTCATCTTTCTTCTTGAGGGTGTGAATTATGGAGACACGTTTGAAACCTGTTTCCTCTGGGTATCATTCACTGAGGAAAAGCTGAGGGAGATGTTTAAGTGGTCCCTTTCTTCTTGAAAAATCTCTGCAGTTTGCCACCAGGCCTGGGGGCTTTATTATCCTAAGTGACTTTGCCGCCTATAAATCACAGCCCTAAGTGGCTAAAGGGAATGAGTTAACCAGATGCCTGAAAAAATGTAACCAATGTTTCTTCAATTATTAGCAGAACAATTGACTTGCATCTGGTCAGGGCACCTGCACACCTGGCCTGCAGTCATGTTACCTATAATTCCACCACTCAGAGCCTAAATTTCCCTTGAATTACAGTTTTTACTCTGATGCATGTTCTGAGATATCAGTCCACCCCCAAATTTTTCATGCGTCCTAGTATTTCTCTTCCATACAAATCCAAGTGGTCTGGCAATGGAACTCAGCTATTGTAGTGAATACTCCAAATGGTTTGCCTGCTCTACCCAGGACCCCTTTTCTGGGAAATCTGCTCAAACCTGGGAGTTCACTATTTGGGCAGTATCCCCAGTACCCTGCCTCTCTGGTTATAGTTATTGGGTCAGAGGAAACTTTCAATTAGGTTTAGGTTCAGTTATAGGTAACAGAAACTCCCCCACGTAGCTGCTTAAATAAGATGTGCACTGCATTTCTCTCTTACTTGGTAGAAGCCTGGATTTAGGCAGTTCTGGGCTTGTGTGGGGACTTCATCAGTGATCCAGGCTCTTCCTGCTCATGTTCTGCTATCTCAAGGGTATGGTTCCAAGATGGCAGTTGGAGCTCCAGCCATCGCATCATTAATCCACCCCCAATGAAACTTTCCAGAAGACTCACACAATACTTTTGCTTATATCTTATTGTGTAAGCCTACACTAGATTCAAATGAAGCTGGGGATGTAGTCTTTTGACTTTGTGAACAATGTAAAAGTCAAGGTTTTAGCAGGCTCTGCTAAAAGTAAGTTGGGTTAAGCTAGTCAGATCCTTAAGAATTTGTACCAGAGGATTCTAAAACTGTTTCCTGGTAATTGCAGGCTCTGGAGGCATGTAGGCTTGGGGCAACAGTGCAGGCTGCTCAGGTTTACGTAGAGGAAGCAAGGCAAGAGAGAGAAGGCAGAGAAAAGCAGAAAATGGAGAGAAGAAAGCCCAAGGGGACGTACTTTGGGGGAAGCATCAAGAATGACCCAGGTCCTGACCCAGTTCCACTCGTCATGCTGTCTGCCTGGACAGTCAATTCTGCATTCCTCAGAAACCTCATGTTTTTTTTTTTTTTTTTTTTTTTTTTTTTTTATAGCTACTTTATTTATTTATTTTTTATTTTATTTTTGGCTGTGTTGGGTCTTCGGTTCATGCGAGGGCTTTCTCTAGTTGAGGCAAGTGGGGGCCACTCTTCATCGCGGTGCAGGGACCGCTCTTCATCGCGGTGCGCGGGCCTTTCACTATCGCGGCCCCTCCCGTCGCGGGGCACAGACTCCAGACGCGCAGGCTCAGTAGTTGTGGCTCACGGGCCCAGCTGCTCCGTGGCATGTGGGATCTTCCCAGACCAGGGCTCGAACCCGTGTCCCCTGCATTAGCAGGCAGATTCTCAACCACTGCGCCACCAGGGAAGCCCCAAACCTCATGTTTTTAAAAATTGTTTTTCAGAAATTATTGTATTAAGAAGAGAAAGGGGATGGGAGCTGGAGAGTTTCAGATTCCCCCAAAAAGAAGTTATTTTTTCCTGGAGCAATTAAGGATACATATTATAGCTATAAGAGTAAAATCTTAATCTTAATAACATGGAGCAAATCCAGCATTGGCTGAATTCTATCTTTTACTTAAAAATCTTGTCCTTTCTTTTCCTAAACAAGGACATTTTATATATCCTTATATCCTTATCTCCTTTATAGTTGTTATCACCCTTTGTTAGGATAGACAAAGTCTAAACTACTCAAACAAATCTCTTGCGTTCTAACATTGGTGTTACCCTAACTCCTGAATACATTATCAGTCCCTGGTCAAGATCCTATTGTAACCAGTGGTGTTCTTAGTAGTGCATATTTTGGCCTTTAATTAATATAATTGAATTCCGGCCAATTTGTATGACTGTAGGAGTAATATCTGTATTTCATTTCCTGTCTGTGGATTCTATGGGGAAATATTTTACCATAATCCCCTTTCCTCCTTGAGCCCATTAAGTAGATCCTCTACTTTCAACCAAAAACTTTTGTCTAAGTCTGCTTATAAAAAATGAGTGGATCCCTGGGATAAAAAAACAGATTTCAGCTATCCACTTAGACCAGGGGCAGCAAATTGCTTCTGTAAAGGGTCCAATGGTAAATATTTTAGGCTTCACTGGCCATGCAGTCTATGTTGCAACTTACCTCCTCAACTCTGCCACCATAGCCTGGGAGCAGTCTGATAATGTGTAAACAATGGTCACGGCTGTGTTCCAATAAAACTTTATTTACAAAAACAAGCGGAGGGCCAGATTTGACCTAAAGGCTGTAGTTTGCCTTGCACTAAACTATAAGCTCCATTTGGGCAGGGACATATCTGATTTGTTTAACAGTTTATACCCAGCTCCAAATGCCAGGTCTGTTTCTTGGTAAACATTTGTTGAATGACTTGGTGAGTAAACTATCAATGTGACATCAATGGACAGATTATTCCATCTTAAATTTGAAAAAAATTGTCTTTCCTTTCCTGTTGGCTTTCTGACTGATTTTCCTTAAAAATTGTGAAAATCTATCTATTACTAAAATCTCACAGTTTGAGAATATCACAGAGGGCTTCCCTGGTGGCGCAGTGGTTAAGAATCTGCCTGCCAATGCAGGGGACACAGGTACGAGCCCTGGTCCATGAAGATCCCACATGCCGCGGAGCAACTAAGCCCATGTGCCACAACTACTGAGCCTGTGCTCTAGGGCCCGTGTGCCACAACTACTGAGCCCACGTGCCACAACTACTGAAGCCCATGTGCCTAGAGCCCGTGCTCCACAACAAGAGAAGCCACTGCAATGAGAAGCCCACACACTGCAACGAAGAGTAGCTCCTGCTCGCCACAACTAGAAAAAGCCCATGTGCAGCAACGAAGACCCAATGCAGCCAAAATAAATAAATAAATAAATAAAATAAATTTATTAAAAAAAAATAAAAAAGAATATCACAGAGAATACATTCATGGCCTGGATTCTCAGGTGGCTGAATTACCTAACCAGCTAGAAGGACTAGGATGAAGAAAATTTTTTTAGAAGCAAAGCCATGATATCTGTGCCCCCATTCAAGCCTGTATATCTCACCGGTGTTATTCTACTGGACAAAGGTCTTGTCTTCATGGAGCTTACATTCAATTAGGGGAGGTAGAGTACATAAGTACATACATTTGTGTTTGGAGGTCTTAAGCGCTATGAAGAAAAACTTGTTTAAAAAAAATTGGGAGGCTCAAAGCCTGCTATTTTATCTAGAGTGGTTTGGTTAGGCTTCTCTGAGCAGGTGGCACTTGAACAGAAGCCTGAATAAAGTGAGGGAATTAGGAACCATGTGAATATCTGGGGGAAGAACATCCCAGGCAGAAGGAAGAGCAGGTGCAAAGATCCTGAGAAGGGAGTGGAGTGTGCTTGGTAGTGTACGGAGCAGGACACACAGTGGAGTGGGGTGGGGTGCTGTGAGTGAGAAGGAGAGTGGGAGCAGATTGGCTCAGCTGTGTAGACGCGGGTCAGATTTGCAGCTGCGGTAAGGATCTTGGATTTTGTACTAAGGGCAATGGGAAGTCATCAGAGAGTTGACAGCAAAGGAATCACATGATCTGATGTTCCTCTGGTTCCTGGATGGAGAATAAACTGAATGGAGGGGCGAGGAAGCGAAGCAAAAAGGGAGACAGTACCAAGGAGGCCATTGCAGGGGTCCAGGGCAAAGAGGAGGGTGGGCTGGACTAGGGTAGTGCAGGTGGTAAGGAGTGGCAGGACTCTGAATATTTTGAAGGTAGACAACAGGATTCACTGATGGATCTGATGTGGGATGTGAAAATAAAAGAGGAGATAAAGCTGACTCCAAGGTTTTTGGTCTGAACATCTGGATGAATGAAGCTACTGTGTTTCAAGATGGAGAACACTGAGGGAGAAGAAGGTTTAGTTGGAGGGTGGGAGGTAGAAATAATCAGAAGTTTGGGGTATGTTAAATTTGAGACATCTATTAGGTACCCAAGTGGAGATGTTGAGTACACAGCTGGATATATATGTCTGGAGTTCAGGGACAGGACCAGGATGGAGGTATAAATTTGGGAGCTATTAGTGGGAAGCAGCCGCATAGCACAGGGAGATCAGCTCTGTGCTTTGTGACCACCTAGAGGGGTGGGATAGGGAGGGTGGGAGGGAGACGCAAGAGGGAGGGGATATGGGGATATACGTGTGCATATAGCTGATTCACTTTGTTATACAGCAGAAACTAACACACCATTGTAAAGCAATTATACGCCAATAAAGATGTTAAAAAAAATAACTGAAGTCTCTAAAATAGGAAACCTAAAAAACAAATGCAAAATTCCCCTGAAATAAAGGAAGAATCAAATAGTCTAAAAAAAAAAAAAAATTGGGAGCTATTAGCATATTTAAAGTTATGGGCGTTGATGATATATTTTGGGAGTGACTATAAAAAAAGAAAAAAAATACCTGAGGGCTGAGCTCTGCAGTCAGTCAGCATTGAGAGGGTGGGAAGATGAAGAGGAGATGATAGCAAAGGAACTTCCAGTAAGGTAGAAGCAAAACCTGGAGAATATGGTGTCTCAGAAGTGAAATGAAGAGTTTGTCAGGAAGGATGGAGTGATCACCTGTGTTGAATGCTGCTGAGAAGTGGAATAAAGCAAGACCTGGGAATTGACCATTGGATTTGGCAAAGTGGAAATCACTGGTGGCCTGAGAAAAGTCATTTCTCTAAAGTGGTGAGGGAGACAGTCTGACTGGAGTAGGATCAAGAGAGAGTGGGAAGAGAGGATGTGGAAATATTGAGTATAAGACAACTCCTTTAAGGAGTTTTTGCAACAAAAGGGAGTAGAGAAAGGGGGCAGTGGCTGGAAGGGGTGGCTCTGAGAGATTTGGTGAGATGTTCTCCAGCAGCCTCAGCAAGTAGCGTGGAAGATGGTAACTAGACCAATTCAGGGCTGGGGACTACAGAATGGGTGCAGCAGGGGGACGGGAGGCCAAACCATCCAGGGTGCTGCTCAGAATGGCTAAAGTAAGCCCCCTGGGACTGGGTTGGATGGCCAAGGATGTAAAATCATGATCCTTAGGAGGAAAGAAGTAAGGGAACCAGAGAGATAGGGCACTGTGGTCAGAGAGAAGTACATGGAAAATTAGAATCAAAGAAGTAAAGCATTTGATGTCAAGGTCTATACTGCAACATTGAGAATGGCTTTCTTAATCGGAGTGTGATCCCGAGATGAATGAGGAAGAACAACCAGGAAACAAGAAGTTTAGAAGACAAAGTAATAGTGGGGAGAGAAAGAAACTAACATGTACTGAGGACCTACTATGGGCTAGGTGCTTTTTACATGTACTATCTCTTTAAAATACCTTCAAAAGCCTGAGATATTAAAATTCCCATTTTATATCCAGGGAAATTGCAATTCAGAGGTTAAATAACACGCCCAAGGTCACACAGTTAGCAAATGGTCAGAATTTGAACTTGGTTCTGCCTTGCTCTGAAGCACATGAACTCTTATTGTCCGTCCTTCCTTCCTTGCTGAGGTACAACTTATATACACTGACATGTACAAGTCATACTTGTATAACTTACAAACTACACACAGGTAACTATCACCCAGATCAAGATATAGAGTATTTACAATACCCTAGAAGGCTCTCTCATGCCCCTCTCATTTTGCATCCTTCCAAAGGTAGTTTTATGTGTCAACTTGACCAGATCATGAGATGTACAGATAACTAGTTCAACATTACTTCTGGGTATGTTTATGAGATTAGCATTTGAATCCGTAGACTCAGTAAAGTAGATTGCCCTCCCCAGTATGGGTGGGCTTCATGCAATCCACTGAGGGCCTGAGTAGAACAAAAAGGTAGAAGAATGCAGGAACTGCTTTCTCCCTGCCTGGCTGCTTGAGCTGGGACACCAGTCTTCTTCTGTCCTCCGTACTCCTGGTTCTTAGGCCTTCAGACTGAGACTGGAATTTACACCACTGACTCCCAGGCCTTAAAACGACACCACTGGCCTTCCTGGGATTCCAGTTTGCAGAATGCCTCAGCTTGCAGGTTTGGAGCCACAGTAAAGATTTTGGATTTTGTACTAAGTGCAATGGGAAGCTATCAGAGACTTGAAAACAAAGGAATGACATGATCTGGTATTACTCCGGTTGCTGTGTGGAGAATAAACTGAATGGAGGGGCAAGAAAGCAAAAAGAGAGACATAATCTCCCTTCTCCATAATCATGTGAATGACCAGTCAGAGCAGGGGCTCGTGGAGGTGATCGATGGAGTATTAGCTCAGGTCTGTCTCGCAGTGGGCCCAGTAGGTCCCCAAACCCATCCTGTGATTATCTCCCCAGTTCTGGAATGCATAATTGGAACAGATGTACTCAGCAGCTGGCAGAATCCCCACGTTGGTTTGCTGTTACGTGGAGTGAGAGCTATTATGGTGGGAAAGGTCAAGTGAAAGCCACTAGAATTGACTCTGCCTAGGAAAATAGTAAACCAAAAGCAATACCACATTCCTGGAGGGATTGCAGAGATTAGTGCCACCATCAAGGACTTGAAAGAGGCAGAGGTGATGGTTCTCACCACATCCCCATGCAACTTGCCTGTTTGGCCTGTGCAAAAGACAGATGGATCTTGGAGAATGACAGTGAATTACCATAGGCTTAACCAGATGGTTACACCAATTGCAGATGCTGTACCAGATGTGGTTTCATTGCTTGAGAAAACTAGCACATTCCCTGTCACTTGGTATACAACTATTGAACTGACAAATGCTTTTTCTCCATCTCTGTCCATAAGGTCTACTAGAAGCAGTTTACTTTCATCTGGTAAGGCCAGTAATACACCTTCACTGTCCTACCGCAGGGGCATAGTTGCTATCAATCCTCTGTCATCATTTAGTTTGCAGGGATCATGATTGCCTTTCCCTTCCACAAGATATCACACTGGTTCACTACATTGATGACATTATGCTGATTGGACCTGGTGATCAAGAAGTAGCAACTACTCTAGATTTACTGGTAAGACATTTACATGTCCGAGAGTGAGATAAGTCTGACAAAAATTCAGGGGCCTTCGACCTTAGTGAAATTTCTAGGGGTCCAGTAGTGTGAGGCATGTCAAGATATCCCTTCTAAGTGAAGGGTAAGTGTTGCATCTGGCCTTTCTTATAAAAAATTAGAGGTACAATGCCTAATGGGTCTCTTGGATTTTGGAGGCAATATATTCCTCATCTGTGTGTGTTGCTCTGGCCCATTTACCAAGTGATTCAAAAAGCTGTTAGTTTTGAGTGGAGCCCAGAGTAAGAGAAGGCTCTGCCACAGGTCCAGGCTGCCATGCAAGCTGCTCTGCCACGTGGGTCATACGATCCTGCAGATCCATTGATACTTGATGTGGATCCAGCAGATCCATTGATACTTGATGTGGATCCAGCAGATCCATTGATACTCGATGTGGCAGCGGCTGATAGCGATGCTGTTTGGAGCCTTTGGCAGCCCCCATAGGTGAATCACAGCACAAGCCCTTAGGATTTTGGAGCAAAGTTCTGCCATCCTCTGCAGATAACTACTCTTCTTTTGAGAAACAGCTCTTGACCTGCTACCAGGCCTTAGTATAAACTGAACAAATGACTGTGGGCCACTGAACTACCATGTGACCTGAGATGCCCAACGTAAACTGGGTGTTATCTGACCCACCAAGCCATAAATCTGAGCATACACAGCAGCACTCCATCATCAAATGGGAGTTGTATGTATGTGGTTGGATCCCAGCAGGCCCCCAAGACACAAGTAAGTTACATGAAAAAGTGGCCCAAATGCCCGTGGTCCCCACTCCTGCAACACTGCCTTCTCTCTCCCAGGCTGCATCTGTGAACTCAGAGGGAGTTCTCTGTGATCAGTGGAAGAGAAGACTCAGGCCTGGTTTACAGATGGTTCTGCACAATATGTAGGCACCATCCAAAAAGTGACAGTTGCAGCACTACAGCCCCTTCCTGGGACAGCCCTGAAGGACAGTGGTGAAGTGAAATCCTCCCAGTGGGCACAACTTCGGGCAGTGCACCTAGTGGTGTACTTTGCTTGGAAGGAGAAATGGCCAGATGTGATTATATACTAATTCATGAGCTGTAGCCAATGGTTTGGCTGGATGGTCAGGGACTTAGAAGGAACATGATTGGAAAATTGGACAAGGATATTTGGGGAGGAGGTATGTGGATAGAACTCTCTGAATGGGAAAAAACATGAATATGTTTGTGTCCTATGTGACCTCAACAGAGGAGGATTTTAATAATCGAGTTGATAGGATGATATCAACTGTTCTGTGATATCAATCAACCTCTTTCCCCAGCCACCCGTGTCATTGCCCAAAGGCTCATGAACAAAGTGGCCCTGGTGGCAGGGAGGAAGGTTATACATGGGCTCAGCAACATGAACTTCCACTCACCAAGGCCAACCTGACTGTGGCCACTGCTGAGAGCCTAAACTGCCAGGAGCAGAGACCAACACTGACTCCCTGATGTAGCACCACTGCCTGGGGTGATCAGCCAGCCACCTGGTGGCAGGTTGATTACACTGGACCACTTCCATCATGGAAGGGTCATGCTTTGTTTTTACTGGAATAAGCACTTACTCTGCACACATGGATTTGCCTTCAACTGTGTGCAATGGATTTGCACACAATGCTTCTGCTAGAACTACCATCTGTGGACTTACAGAATGTTTTTTCCCCTGTCATGGTGTTCCACACAGCATTGCTTCTGATCAAGGAACTCACTTCACAGCAAAAGAAGTACGATAATGGGTCCACGCTCACGGAACTCACTGTTCTTACCATGCTCCCCACCACCCTGAAGCAGCTGGTTTGATGGAACGATGCAAAGGCCTTTTGAAGACTCTGCTATGCTCTCCAGAAGGCTGTGTATGCTCTGAATCAGCATCCAGTGTATGGTGCTGTTTCTCTGATAGCCAGCATTCAAGGGTTTGTCACCAGCAAAGCTCACTCGGGTCCCCGGAAAAAATAAGATGGAATCTAGGTGATACGGTCTAACCTCTTCTTTTGTGCTAAGTCTAGTTTCACTCACCTCTCGGGTGTCGTGTGCAGAGGCCTTGGAGCTAACAGGTTGGATCAGAGTTCCCAGCACAGAACCGCTGTGCCTGACACCCCAACTTCCGGGGCTGTGTGCAGAAGCGCTGTGCAAAACACCTCAATTCAAGATGGCGGCAGCAGGCCGGGGGCAGAGACGCTGCGCCTGGCACTGCAATTTGGAGCCATGAGCAGCGCAGCTGTACCGCCCGCCAGCTGATGGCTGAGGCTGACACCGACACGAACCCTATAAAGCTGCCCCGCCCCCAGTCTGTCCAGAGAGCGTGGACTCCAGAGCAGGAGATCCTGCTGCTCTGTTCTTTGATCCAAGAATAAAGCTTTCCTTTGCTTCGAACTGAACTCTGTCTCCTTCTACTGGCCGAAGTGACATCGGGCAGGAGGACCCCTTGTTGGGGCCTGACTTGAAAAGGTTAGTAACAGGTCCAGGAATCAAGAGGTGGAAATGGAAGTGGCACCACTTACTATTACCCCTAGTGACCCCTGAGGAAAATATTTGCTTCCTGGTCCCACAACCTTATGCTCTGCTAGCCGGGAGGTCTTAGTTCCAGCGTGAGGTAAAATGCTTCCACCTGCGGATACAACGGTGATTGCATTGAACTGGGAGTAAAGACTGCTGCCTGCTCACTTTGGGCCCCTCATGCCTCTGAATCAACAAGACAAAGAAGGGAATTTTGGTGTTGCCTGGGGTGATTGGTCCTGACTAAGATGGGGAAATCGGACTGCTTCACAACGGAGGTAAGGAAGAGTATGTCTGAAGTACAGGAAATCCCTCAGGGCATGATTACCATACCCTGTGATTAAGGTCAATGGAAAACGACAACAACCCAATCCAGGCAGGGCTACTAATGGCCCAGACACTTCAGGAATGAGGGTTTGGGTCACCCCAGCAGGTAAAGAACCACAACCAGCTGAGGTGCTTGCTGAAGGTAAAGGGGGTACAGATTGGGTAGTGGAAGAAGGTAGTTATAAATACCAGCTATGACCATGTGAACAGTTAACAGAAACAAGGACTGTAATTATCATGAGTATTACTCTTTATTTTGTTATGAATATGTTTGTGTGTATGTGTGTGTGCTATTTGCAGCACAGTAATTAATGTTTATGGTTATGATTTGGGGTCGTTGACAAAAAATAAATTGCATTTAGTCTTTTTTTTTTTTTTTTTTGAGGCTGGGAAAAGTGGAAAGCACTTGAAAAAACGTTTCACAGAAAATAGTTAAAAGAAATGTATTTTAATACTTCAAGATTGGTCTTCAGTTTAATTGGAACTTCACTAGTCAGGAATACAACGTAGTAGATTTGTTAGCAGCCCTTTTGAGTCAGGCCCCAGCATGGGTCCTTCTGCCCGCTGTCATTGGAGCCAATAGAATGAGACTGAGTTCTGTTCTGAAGCAAAGGAAAGCTTTATTCTCTGATCAAAGAATGGAGAGGTTCGAACCTGTACTCTAGAGCAGGGGTCCCCACCCCCCAGGCCGAGGACCGGTACCGGGCGAGGCCTGTAGGAACCCGGTTGCACAGCAGGAGGTGAGCAGCCGGCGCGCGAGCGAAGCTTCATCTGCCGCTCCCCCATCGCTGGCGTTACCGCCTGAACTATACCCCCCTCCCCCCGTCTGTGGAAAAATTGTCTTCCACGAAACCAGCCCCTGGTGCCGAAAAGGTCGGGCACCGCTGCTCTAGAGCACCAGCTCTCCCCACAGGCCGTGGGCGGGGCTGCTTTATAGGCTTCCCGGCAGCATCAGCGGGGCGGGGAGGGGGCGGAGTTCTCCAGTGCCGCGTGCAGTGTCTCTGCACACGGGCCGCCGCCATCTTGGGCTGAGGTGGAGTGCGCAGCCTGCCCAGCTGAGGTGTTGGGCGCAGACGTTTCACGCTATGAACTTGGGTCTGAAGTTCCGGGTGCAAGGCCTCTGCACACAGTACGCTATGAGCAAGTGAAACTAGACTGAGCACAAAGGGGAAAAAAAAAGGTTAGACTTTATTTTATTACCCATATTCTATTTTTATTTCCTGGGAATTGTTAATGGGCTTTGCCAGTGACAGCTTCCGTGAAATGGTCAAAGTTTATTCTAATGTCCTTATAATGTGCTTTTCTGTGATGTAGAGTCTGGAAAGTTAAAAACTACATTTCCTCGGGAATTCCCTGGTTGTCCAGTTGTTAGGATTCGGCGCTTTCACTGCCGGGGTCCAATCCCTGGTCAGGGAACTAAGATCCTGCAAGCTGCGCAGCACGAGGGTGGGAGTGGAGGGGCGGACCTACATTTCCTAGACTGTCTTACAGCTACGGTTCCATATGTGATTAAGATTCCTTTGGACTTGTGTATTTGCATGAACCTTGGATTTGAAACTGAGTTAAGTGTGGAAACTTAAACTGAGTTAAGTAGATGATGGCAGAGGCATCATGGTTCTACATCAGCCACTTCCTGGTTCCGCTGCATCTGATAGTAATGGCAGATGCTTTTCCAAAAATGGCAGAGGCAGTTGGACATTGTTCTCAGTAGCTCAGTTAGTACCCATTCCTCTACTTTTCCATGATTTAGGAAGCCACATAATACTTGGAAATAAATACTTTTCTGCTTACATTGCAAGTAGCATCTATTGTCTACAACTGAATGCTATATAATAACCATGCCAGGTGCCTGAGAAGCCATATGCTCCACCACCCAGTTCTCAGTGCTTGGAACCATGCGGTCTAGTGACCAGGGTTAGGTTAGCCTGTAGATAGAATAGGTAGCACCCAAGTCAAGTGACTTTGGGGGATCCCCTCTGTTCCGTGCGTTTATTGACCTCAAATTTCACCTGAAACTCTACTCTTAGTATTTCATTTCTTTAATTTAAGGTCTTTTTTCCCCTCCTCTAAACTGTTGCTATGTGCATCACACCCGTGTGGGACCATCTCATTATATATAGTGATTTTTAACAGTAGTGAGATTTCCTCTCTGCTGTGTTCACTGGTGATAGGTTGTGGGAGTGAATGTACATGAAAGATGGGGAGGGAAGGTGTATTATAGTCAAAAGGAGAGGCAACCAAAGTAAAAATATTTAGGAAGGTGTAGCTCCTTAAGCAGACATTATTGATTTACACCTTATGTGAATGAGTTGCTGGTCTCAGTTGAGAGTTGGTTTTGATTACATAGAATCAGCTGGGGAGGGTTGTGGAGTAAAAGATGGAAATGTTTGGGAAATCCACATATATCAGGTCTCTTCTGGAGTTGCAAGTGTTTGCTGCCTAGGGGCTTGATGTGCAGAGCATGGAAGTATTGAAGATACATCTGCTGAGGGTGGTCATGCCTTTATCCATTAGAGCTTAAGTGAAAGAATAGTATATGCTGATAGGGACAGATGAGAAGAGGGTGTGTAAACAGTGGGCAATGCATTTGCTAGTTGTTATACTTGGAAGTAGACAAAGGAAAATGTGTTTAGAGAAAAGGAAGGGAGGGGATAATGGGAGTATTTCCACTCTGAGACAAGGCAGAGCTGCTGGAATTTCTCTTCTGACTAATCCAGGAAGGTTTTGGAGGGGGTGGTGCAATTCTTGTTTTCTTTTTGTCAGTCACATATTAAATACTTTTGGGCTTCAAGTGGAATGATTTTTTTTTAAATAAATTTATTTATTTATTTGTTTTTTATTTTTGGCTGCGTTGGGTCTTCGTTGCTGTGTGCGGGCTTTCTCTAGTTGTGGTGAGCAGGGGCTACTCTTCGTTGCGGTGTGCGGGCTTCTCATTGCAGTGGCTTCTCTTGTTGTGGAGCATGGGCTCTAGGCACGCAGGCTTCAGCAGTTGTGGCACGTGGACTCAGTAGTTGTGGCGTATGGGCTTAGTTGCTCTGCGACATGTGGGATCTTCCTGGGCCAGGGCTCGAACCCGTGTCCGTTGCATTGGCAGGCAGATTCTTAACCACTGCGCCACCAGGGAAGCCCCCAACTGTGCCACCAGGGAAGGCCCTAAGTGGAATGATTTTTAAAGAGCTATTTAGGGGCAAGGTTACTGATTGCTTGGTCAGCAGAATCCTGGGCTTTTAATGGGAGAAACCTGTGAGATGGGATCATTATGACTATTTTAAAGTTCCAAGGAACAGTTTTATCCACAAAGCATTTCTCCAGTCTTTCCTAGGAGAATTAGAAACACTTTCACAGCTATCTAATTTTAATCTTTTCAACATCCTTGTGAGGTAGGTAAGAAATACTTTTACCCTTTTTTTTTTAACAGATCATAAAATTTCATGACAGGTAGTTTCCAAAGAAACCACATGGGGCCAAAGTGTGAAACCAGTCCGAACAGTCAGTCTTCTGAAAGCAGAGCTGTCTTTCTTGTTGCCGAAGCATCTTGTTCAGTGTGTCCTTTCTTGTTTCTGTTCTGATCTTATGGCTATTGATGGCCTTGAATGTAGTAATGCAGGGTTTAGCACTGCCCTGTAATGGATTCATAAGTGTGTTAATTATGAAGGCTTTCCTCTGGTTCTGAGAGTGGACTGTGCACAGAATATGCTTTTCTTTTTCTTTCTTTCTTTTTTATTTTTTTGCTAGGTTTTACAGAGGTTTCAGGGCTACAGAAAATTTCTCTGGTACATGAAGCTGTTGAACCTTAGGAGTTGTCTTTTATTCAGCAACTCAAAAAGCCTTTCCTGGAGCATGAACTGCTAATGAAAGGCAGAATTAAAAAAAAAAAAAAAAAGACATGGCTCATCATTATCTTCCTACCTTCTATTATTGTAGAAATAATTCTATTGATCTATTCCACTAAGTTTTACCACTGTCAGTAACAAAGACTTAATTTCTAACAACAGCGGATGAATAATAGACGAACAGCCAATTTATCCTGGGATGTTAAAGCCTGAAAGATAATGAAACCACTTCTCTTTAACATAGGATTTGAAACAGGCTACATAGAAATGGTTGTATTACATTACAGCTTGGTGGTCACCAAGATACAGACCTTTGTGTTAAAGGGGTGTTTCTCTGTTTTAAAGATAGACTGTGGGTTTAGTTTTGATTTTAATTTCCTATCTATGAAACCTTAAGCTATCTCCTTTTCATATTTAATTTCACTGTTAAAAAAAAGCTTAGAGCTGAAAGACCCTTGTGAAACAACACCCTTTTGCTTTTAAAGCAGAGTTAGGCAAAATGAAGGATTTGATTGGTCATATAGATGCCCAATGCTGACTAGCTCCCCCTTTATGCTGAAACTGAATGCTGGAATATGATTGTGTGACTTGTAAACTATTTTCATTATTGTCCACAAAACTTAGGAAGGCTCTAATCTAACGTAATAAATATACAAAATCAAGATTTCCTTAAAACTTGACCAGTGTTGCTTTTAAGAGCTTCAAGAAAGACACATGAGATGTATTTTAAGGTTACTCTCAGTGCATTCTGTGAAGCTGCAGCAAAAGTGAGAGGATTTGTTCTGAAATAATTATGCTACACCATTATCTAATTTTGTGTGACGGAAATGTATAGTTGGACAATGACCACTTTATTTTCTTAGATCTCTGTGTTCGAAACTTATAAAATTCTATACATTTCTGGGAGCATGATCTAAAGTAAAGAAAGAGGTCCATTTCAGTCTTGGGTGATAAGGAGAAGCAGAGAAAGACCTAGAAAAAGGTTCTGTTTTTGCACTTAGAATTTTACATTCAGAAGATGTAGAATCAAACTTTTTCATTGTCAACGTATCTGATGTTTTGTGTTTTACTGTTTGGTACTGTTTTCACTTTGAAGTATACAGATGGGGGTTTGGGAGAGCCACCATCTGCATTCTTAGGGTCTATGAAGGTCTAAATCAGGCTCTACCTTGAATCCATACCAGTGTCTTCTGCTCAAAAACCATCAATAACTCCCCATTTCCCATTAACTGAAAACCTAACTATTCAGCTAGCTTCTTTCCAAACCTGCCCAGGACCTTCCCATCTCTAGGACATGGCAAATTAGTACGAGAAAAGGTCCAGAGGCAGGAAAGCAGAGTGGTGTTTGGGGTATAGCCAGTGGGGGTTCCTGGCTGGAATGTGGGGTGCCTGAAGGTTGGGTCCATTTTTACTAAGTCCAGCATCGCAGGGTTCTTCAAACCCTCAGATACACTCATTTTACTGAGCTCCTCTCCATGCCAGAGACTGATTACAGCAGGGAGGCAAAAATGAATAATTCACCATGCATGTCCCCATCCCTGCATCTACTGTGGGACTTAGACTGGTAAACAAGCACTGCAGAGGCAGTTAAGTGCTATGATACCTGATGGGCCAAAGTTATGGCAATAATGGGAATTTGTTTCCTGGTTTTTACATACTATTTCCCCACATTAAAGGCCAAATTATAAACCCACAAAGACATTAAAAGAAGAACTGCAGCTATTAAAAACCCATTCCACTGACTTCATACTTTGCGGATGAAGCAGCTAAGGGTAGCTACGCACCCGCAATATTAGCAAGACACAGAAACTCGTCCCCACTCTTTGTCATCCAGTTTTTTCTTTTCTCCTTGCTGCCCTTTGTGGCGGGAACTATTTCTCCTGCGTTCTCTCCTAGCAACAGCAACATTCTTTCAGACAGCATTTGTCTCCCTCTCTGAGCAATCCTCTAAGTCACTGGGGAAGGTGGGGTGGGTGGGAGGCAGGATAGTAGTTCCTGGCCTTCTCCTCCCCCCTGGGAGAGAGCTGCTCTCTGGAAATTCTCAGCAGGCTTCTGCACTGTGAACATTCCTGAAGGAAGTGTGGGGAGATGTGTTCTCTGCAGCGGGGTTTGTATCTGATTGATGATGCAAACTCATAGTTGAGTGACCAAGGCTGTGGCTGTTCTGAGGGGCAGGTGAAAAGGTGATGGAGCTGGCCCAGTATGAAGAGCATGCTTTAAAGAGAAAGTGTAAAAGTGAGCAAGCAAACACGATGAGAAAGGTACGGGAGAAGAGTGGTGTGGGTTATGGCACACCAAACCCATAGGAATCAGAAGTAAAAGGAAGAAAGGACATAGTTTAGAATACTGCAGGTCAAAGTGGGAAGGAAAAGACTCGCTAGTTAAATTGGATCAATGTGCTTTCCCAGAAACAATGGAAACCTTAGGAAGATACACCCTGGCATGTGTTGAGTCTGAAAGAAAAAGACTGTGGGCTGGGTGGTAACACCAGAAACAGAGGCGTGGTTTTCATTTCCTCTCTTATGCCAGTCAAGACCCAGTCTCAAACCCCAAACAATCCAACCTAAAGGCAAAAGGAATATAAACTAGAGCAAAACGAAAACAAATGTCCTTTCTGACTTAACAGTGAGTGACAATAACACATTACACATGACAGCACTTACTGTGGGCCAGGCACATTAAGTTCTTTAAATACATTAACTCATTTAATCATCACAACAACCCAATGAGGAAGTTACTAGTATTGTCTCTGTTTTATAGATGAGGAAACTGGGGCACAGAGAAGTAAAGTAACTTGTGCAGGGCTACACTGCTAGGGAGTAGTTTCAGAGAAGCCACGCTTAGACTAAGGTCTTCTGCTTCATCTGATCTTTTGACTTTGTTTCCTTTACCTGCCTTCCTGAGTCCATCTCTCTGTAACTCTCTGGGGTCCTTTAGTGAGCTGAAGGGCATTGTATCTCAGCGAGGGCTTTACAGATTTCCAGGTGCTACTGCCTTACTTTGAGTAAGCAAGGAGCAGCTCTGCCCATACAATATTCCTGTGGCTGACCCCAGCTCCTTTTCCTTTCATTCCAGATCTCTGAGAAATTCCCAGAGCAGATAGGGGAAGGAAATTCTCCTCTCGTACTCCCTTCACCTTCCCGTCAGGTGTCATAGGGAAGAATAGAGTAGCTGCCAAGGGAGACCCTGAACTTTTGAATATGAGGACCCCTTGTTAATGCCTAAAAGTTTGTTAGTAACTGTACTTAGAGGATTGAAGGAGAACATTTGCACCCATGGATACATGGACACCTTGTAATAACTGCTTCCTACATTCTGCAACCCCTTCGTCCCCCTCATCCATCACCATGGCTGGGGAACCTCCATGTCAAGGCTTCTAAAAGTTTGATCACAGACCCTCTGAAACTTGTTAAATGAAAGATTTTGGGGACTCACTTCTGACTTAATCTCTGGAGGTGGGGCTTGTGAACCTACATTTTCAATAACTCCCAGGTGGTTCTCACACACACTTAAGTTTGAGAGCCTCTCCATTATGATCTAAAAATAGTATAGTTCTTCTGCTCTCTCTAGGGCTAGAGCAGTGATGTGATGAAAAAGCAAAATGGCTTTTGACCTCAGGATTTTTAATATATTCACAAGCTAAGTTGAAATGACAGAGCGCTGAGATGTTTGCCTTTGGGCATGCTGTGCTTCACTTTATCCTGTCAGTTCCCTGGTGATCTTTTCTGACCTTAAAAGGTTTCTTAAGCCCTTGACTTTGGGAAAGTTTCAACCAGGAATGTTTGTGACTTCAAAGTGATCTGTAGTGGGGAGATTATTTCTGGCATGTGTCTTAATAAGATGAGTCGAGGGTGAGGGAGGGGAAATGCTCCATAGGTGGTCCTGGTCCTATGAAAGAGGCAATGTTTTGATCGTTCTTAACCTAAGCTGCTTTATTGTCATAAAATCCAGGAATGTCTCATCATGAGAGTTGATGTCTATAAATAAACCTATCTAACAATGCTTCAGATATGTTTTCAGAATACAGGAAAGTGTGTGTGTGTGTGTGTGTGTGTGTGTGTGTGTGTGTGTGTGTGTGAGATGTGTCTTTTATGAACTTCCTGTCCAGGCCTAGAGCTATCAGCCGTCATAATTTTCACCCATTCCATGTACGGCTCTCCCCACACCCACATCTTTCTTTTTTCCCAGTGGCTTATGTGAAGCATTCCCTGATTCTTCCCAAGTTCTTGAGGGGAAAAAAGGAACCAGGTTGGAAATATTACCTGTGAGCCATCCAGCATGGGTTTGAGCATGATTCTTTATTGGTTAGGGTGGATAAACACCAGGATCTGCTGGAAGAAATGTGTTATCTTGGGTCTGATTTCAGCGGGGTTGGGTGTGATGTCTGCTGTTTGTCAACACTTCTAGAGGTCTGACTGAGGCCCTTTCCACAAAAGGCATTGCAGGGTTGCAGAGGTGAGTAAGACCCCATCCCATGCTTGAGAAACAGCCTGTGTAGAGGAAGGATAAAGCAAGTCCACAAATGCTTGAGTAAGACAAACACCAAGAATGAGAGAACACAGCATTAGGGGATTCAAAAGAGGCAGGAAAGAGCTCTTCCCCAAGCAGGCCCGGGCATGGAGATATTCTCCAGGCATTTTCTATAAGACTAGCCCAGAGCCGGCTTTATTAGGTTGTAGACTAGGCAGTGGTGTGATTTTAGGGAGGGCTCCCAGACCCAAATAGCGGTTCCAGTGTCTGTCATTCTATTATAACTTTGTTCTTCTAGGTCTTGAAAGCTTTCATCTTGATGAGTTCTTCCTTTAACATGGATACTTCTGATGGGGACTTAAGTCATGTTGAAGTCATCTTAATATTTAGCTACATCCTTAGGGTGGGGAGGAGGAAACTAATTGACAGTTCAGTGAACACAATCCCATCTAAGATGCAGCTTGAGATGGGCATTGGAGGGGAAATCAAGTTGGTTCAAGTGTAGTGAGAGAAGAAGTAGGAGGGAACTAAAAATAAACTGATTAGTTTATCTTAGAGGCTGGCTCAAGGTATCCTTTGAGGTTTCCCACTGACAGCAGAGGAGTATTTGATGGGCTTTAAATGGGATTAATACAGTCTTTTTTGACGGACTGAAAAATTAATAATAGCTCTTCACATCGAAAGACTTTCAGTTTTGCTTTAACTTATCAATTCTACCCTTAAAAATTTAACATGATGAGATAATTATTAATACACGCAGATTTAATTCACTCGTCAATTCAACAATTATTTATTGAGCAAATACTACATGCCAGGTACAGTTCAAGGAACTGAGATTATAGCAATAATCAAAGCAGACAAAGTCCCTGACCTCATGGAGTTTACGTTCTAGTTGGAAGAGACAGGTAATAAAAAAGCATGGTGTTATCAAATCTCATGGGCAGTTTTCAGCCCACATTTTATTAGACCTCTCAGTCTTTTTCTTCTAGAAATACCTCTTCACTTGGTTTCTGGGACACCACATTCTTACTTTACTGCCTATCTATCTACAAATCCTTTGTTGGATCTGCCTCATCTTCCTGACCTTAAATTGATCAACCCCAGAGCTAAGCCTTCAAATATTACTTCCCTCACTCTCAACATCAATATGCTGATGATCCAAATTTATATTTCCAGGCTTCACTGCACCCCTGAATTCCAGTCTTTTAAATCCAACTGCCTACTTGACATCTCCACTTGGATGGTTTCCCAAACTTAACATGACCACAAAAATCAAACCCTTGATTTTTCACCCAAACGACTCTTACTTGAACCTTTCCCTTCTCAGTTAATGGCAACTTAATTCTTCTGGTTACTGAGGAAAAACCTTGGAATCATCCTTGACTTCTTTCTTTTTCTCACAGTCTACCTCTGATTCATCAGATTTAGCTACAAAGATGTCTATCACAGCATTGTTTATAAAACGAAAACTTGACAATGATCTAATCATTCAACAGTGAAAGATCCGTTAAATTGTGGTATATGCAGCCATTAAAAATGATGTTGTAGGTTAATAGGTTAATGTTTAGTGACATTTTAATTATGGAACATTTCAAACATACTCAATAGTAGAGAGCTGTGAATCCCCATCACCCAGCTACAACAATTATCAGCTCACAGCCGTTCTTGCTTCATTTGTACCCCCGCTTATCTCCCACCTCCCCACTGGATTGTTTTTAAGCAAATCCCAGACATCATATTATGTAATATATGATAAATTATGTATTTAAATATGATTTAAATATTATATAATTATATATTAAATAATAATATACTTTATTATTTAATATGTAAATTATATAACATTATGTTACAAAAGCAGATTATAAAGAAATACACATAATACGAGTTCACTTTTGTTATATATATATATATATATATATGAATAGGAAAAAATATAGCTCTATCTGAATTGTGGTATTATGAATGATTGTTGATATCTCCTTTTGCTTGTGTATATTTTCCACAATGAACAGGTATTACATGGAGAAAAGAGAATGGGGTTTGGGGGAAGATGTTAATGACAGCTCCATTCCTTTCTAAATTTGATAACTTTAATTCAGTTTGGGTACTTCACATTGTGAAACAGAAATAACCACCTAGTGGAGGTGAGGATCCTAGTCTGTAAGCCTCTGTTCTCCCTCTGGACAGCCTCTAATTAAAAGTTGGTACATTAACATCTGTGGCTAGGACTTTCTTGGTGGTCTAGTGGTTGACTCCACGCTCCCAGTGCAGGGGGCACAGGTTCGATCCCTGGTCAGGGAACTACATGGTGTGGCCAAAAATAAAAATAAACAAAAATTTAAAAAACCCCACAAAGTAAAAAAAACAACCAACCAACCAAAATGTCTTCAGAAATAGCCAGTTGTCCTCTAGGAGGCAAAATTATCTCTGATTGAGAACCACTGCACTACAGCATGTGTGCAAGTTGAAATGTATGGTGTCTAGGAGATTAGTAATAAAAATGTGCGATTTCACTCCTTTTGTTGGCTGAAACCTCAAGGAGGATGTAATTTGTGATCTGATGAAAGCTGCTTTTGTGGTTTACTCAACTGCACATTTAATTAACCAACCTACGACTCAGTGGTTAATGATTATCTGCATTTTGGAAACATCCAGAAATGACTGAGACAAGTCAAGTCTATAAGAAAAGCAAAGGTTGTGAATGAAAGATTGCTTGTCAGCTCTGACAGTGATCAGTTAGATTTTCCTCTATCAACTGACCCATTTCCTGATTTATTACCATTGACAACACATGGAAATATGCATGCAAGTTAAAAATAGGAGATTCCTTCCTAGAAAATTAATGATGCTACATACATATAAACAGTTCCTTTTTATTAATAATAAACAGAGATGCAAATGGTAAGGAAAAAGGGCCTTTAAATATTACATTTTATTTGGATTTTCCCCTGCATAATGGAAATATTAGAGAACCACAGAAATGAGATAAGGGAAAACATGAGGTCATCTTGCCTCTTGCCCATTCTCAAGAGCTACACTGTTCTGTGTTCCCCTCCTCCACCCCCAGTTCAGAGTCTCATTTTAATAATATAGGATACTCCTCATGTTTCTCCCCTGGAGAGGAACTCAACAGATAAGCAGTCGGTATAATTTAGTGGTATCATAATCTTCAAAAAATGACTTCTTTAGTGGCACTATGTTGGTTGCATAGAAATTAAAACTTCTAGCAAAGTCTGCATCAGACATTGGTGATCCACAATCACCACAAGCACAATACACATCATATCTTCAATAGCTTCACACAATTATATAATTTAATAGAGTGCATTTGTGGGATCTTGACTTTTAGTGGTTGTTTCTTGCAGCTGTTGGGTACTCCTAATCCAGAGAATACTGTGTAAGATAAATATCTTAAGGATATACAAATATCCTTCTACTTTATGTTTACCTACCTTGGAATCAATGCTTAAATTTTGTTTTTCATAACATCCAGGATTTTTTTTAATGGTAAATGATAAAAACAATTACTATTAATTGAATAACATATAACCATGCATTATTTAGGTACTGAACATAAAATGTTTTATGCAATCTTTGTCATTCTACCAGATATACAAGTCTATTTACACATGAGAAAACTGAGGCTCAGAGAGGTTAAGTACCTTGTCCAAAGTCTCACAGCTTCTGAAAGGCAGGGTCCTGATTCAGCACACAGTTCAAGTGTAACACCACAGCTCATACTGTTTAAACAGTCACAGAATATGAGGTCTTCTCTGAGAGTTTGTGTCAGGAAAAATGTACTTGCTTGGATTCTTTAAAACAGAGCCCATCTATTGTGCAATAGCCAGAGGGCTACATCTACGAAAAAAACAAAAATCAATCATAATGAAACTCTCAGAAGTCTGAGGACCTAGCGTGCCCAGGGAGTGGACTAGATCAGCTTGAGAAGTTTTGTTACATGTAGAGAAATAGCCCAAGTGCTCTGTGCAGTGACAAAGATTAAATCACATCTCTCTTAAGCCAGGGAGATTTTAGAAAGGCGGACTCCTTATGGGAAATTCCCGAAATTCAAATGGGAGTGGGGTTTCCGTATTTGTTCTCTGCTGTCCTTGCTATAGGCTGTCAAGGGGAGAGGGTTGGTCGGCAGGGGTAGTCTAACATAAAAGCATGGAAAATGCAAGCGTAGAGTATGAAAAAAATGTAGCCCCAGCTAAAGAAAGCAAACTCAAACCCAAACCCAAACCTCAAACAGGTGGTGAGAAAGAATTTTTACTAACAATTGAAAACGCAACAGCCAACACTGGACTTCAGGCTGTGAGCACACTGGACTTCAGGCTGTGAGCGTTCAGGCTGATTAATTGAGGTCAAGGTGGTGATGGAAATACCAGCTGGGGAGCATTTTGCCGAAAGATAAATTTGTCCCTCTTTTTCTCTGCAAGACAGCAGGGAGGTGTGTGTTTGGAGCTAAATTAATTTGATTTACATCATGCCATGGTAACTTCTGTTCTCTCTCCCTGCTGTCAGATATCTTAGCTGGCTTCCCCGCCACCCCCTTCCTTCACCTCCCACACATTTCATAACACGAGGAGAAAGCACGGGTTGGCTTCGGGCAGAATTTAGAAATGGAATAACTTTGATTATTCTGCATCCAGCGCTGTTCTCTCCTCTCCCTTTCCCTTCTTTCTTGAGGGAGAGAAGTTGTAAACCTGAGCATAAGTGTGACGTATTTTTATAATGTGCTTAATGGCACAAACTGCTTGACAATCAGAACTTGTTTCTTGTAGCAAAACCTGTCAGCTCACCTATCCTCCTCCTGTGTTTCTTCAACAACACTAATACTAGAAAATGAAGTTATGGCCTAGGATCCCGTTAGGACTTTTTTTTTTCGTGCTTTTTCTGGCTATGTAGCTTTCAGGCTCCGGGGGCCGGGCTGGGGGGCGCCTCCTCCGGGACCCTCAAGGTGGAGCTGGGCCCGGAGTCTGGCTTAGCCTAGCCGCCTGCGTCGCCTGCGCCGCCGGGACCCCTCCTGGCCCGTCGTCCCTCTCCCCTGCCAGCCAGGCGCTCTCGGCCGGGCTGGATAAGGTTACGCCGAGGCTTCCTTGGACGGAGGAAGGGAGGCGGGTCCGAGCCCGCGCCCCGGCCCGCGGGGGAGTTGCCGCAGTTGGCAGCTCGGCCCGAGGGGCCACATCCGGGCTGCGGGTCGGCGCGTGCGGGCGGCGGAGCGCAACCCCGGGCCCGGCCCGCCATGGCGTGGGAGAGGCTACCGGGGAGGGGCTGCGGTGCCATGCACCGCTGTCTGCTCGGCGCTGCTCTGCTGCTCGGCCTGCGGCTCTGCGCGGAGCTGCGGCGCGCCGGGGCCCAGCCTCCGGCCCGCAGCGGCCTGCCGGGCCCGGCCCCCCGACCGCCCGAGCCGCCCCTGCCGCCCGCGCCGGCCCAGCGGCGCGGCGCCAGCCGGAGGCAGGTAACCTACGTGCGCAGCGGGCACCGAGCGCCGCCGCGGGGCGGCGGGAGCGGGACGCAGGAGCCGGGCTGCTGCTCTCCGCGCGGGCGTCCCCGCCGTAAGGTCAGTTGCAAAAGATGCAGTCTTGGGTCATAGACCCGGCTCCCCCTCCCGGTCCTCGCTACAGAGCCCTCATTCAATATTCAACCAGTATTTGCTGAGCGCCCACTGTGTGCCAGGCCCCTTGCTATGCGGGCATCCAGGAGGGAAGGACCAAGCCCTGCTCTCAAGGAGCTTACGTTTTAGGGAGGGAGGGCGTGAGCGATGGACAAGGCAAGGAAAAGAAAAGAGTTGTGGTTTTGTTGATGTTTTGTGCTTCTCCCCGTTTTCTCCTTGAGGCCTGGACAAAGCTGTGTGGGTATCCACTGTGAATTGCTTTTCCATTCTACCTTCATCGCGGTGATGAAGATTCACTTAGCCGAATTTTCCTTGAATTCCACCGCAGACTTTGGCAGGGTGTTGGGCGCGGGGTGAGAAGTCGAGTTCCCAGCACCACTTAATGGGGAGTTAATTGGAACTTGGAGGACTGTAGTAATAACCCGGGTTTTTCTTACACCACCAACAGTGTTGGTCTCCCTCCCTCATTAACTTCTTGGCTCACACATTGAGTAGTTATCTTATTCAATTTTAACCTCTGATTGTTAAGCCTCTGGCTTCCTATCCACCTCTTGGAGCTCCGTAATTTACTTGGTACTTGGGAGTGAAAAGATGAGCTTGCCTGGTCTTTATACCCATCAACCCTAACAACGTCCTTTGCCTTGCTTTCCCTCTTTTCTTTTAAACAGCCCCCCTGCATCCCTCCAGCTTCCCCACCACCCCACTATTGGGGAGAGAGAAAAACTCTTCCTTGGACTCTGCTGCTTCCTTTAACTTCTACCTTACTTTTCAATATCATGTCCACCAATTTCTTCTACTGTTTTCCTTTCCCTCACTTCCTCTTCAAGCCTTGCCCTCTGTCTTTCCACACCACTGCTGTCCCTGTCTAGGCCATCAGTGTTATCTTCCTGGATAAACTCAGATATATATATATATATATATATATATATATATATGTATCTGAAACCTCATTTCCTATGTAAAGTCCTAATTTGCTTTTATAGAAGAATGTAGTCACTTCTTTCTTCATGCTCCTAACGCACTTTCCATGATGCCATGTTTTTCTAAAGGCTTTTCAGCACTCTTTTGCCAAGTGCTTACTAGGTCCCCTGTGCTGCGTCAGGCGCTGGGGGCACAATATGAGCTCAGAGTCTAGTTGGGGAGGCACACAGCACAGACATCCAGTACTGTGACCAGTGCTATACTTAAGGTCTTGAACTCTGCCTGGGGAGTCAAGAAAGGCTAACCCGGAGGGGACCTTTGACCTAGGATTTGATGTTTCTTAGGAGTTCAGGTTCTTTTGTCCCTCTGGATGTCCTCAAATGTTCCATCCTTGGCACCCTCAATCCCACCTTGCACTTGCCCTTTCACATCTGCTCTCAGCCTCTGTTGTTTCTGTTTCACCTGTTCAAGAATCATTCTTAAATGATTAGTCTTAGTCTCCACTTCAGATGACAGAATCGATAACTGGAGCCTGTCCTACAAATGGAAAGGTTTGAAATGCATAGACTCAGAGGGCTACTGGAGAGCAAGTTCAAATCCACCTCCTTTAGGAGGCTGCTGTAGTAATTCCTGCAGGAGATAGTGGTGGCTTAGATAGGATGGTTGAAGTGGAGGTGTGAGAAGTGGTCCAATATTGGATATATTTTGCAGGAAGATGAGAAAGGAGTAGGTTTTTTTTTTGTTTGTTTAGTTTTGTGTTTTCGGGGGAGTGGATGGAAATCAGGAGTTTTGTTT
This sequence comes from Balaenoptera ricei, assembly GCF_028023285.1. NCBI lineage: Eukaryota > Metazoa > Chordata > Mammalia > Artiodactyla > Balaenopteridae > Balaenoptera > Balaenoptera ricei. The sequence continues at coordinate 50,130,102 of NC_082650.1, forward strand.
TAAACATCTTGAGTTTGAGATATCCTTTGGACATCCATGTGGAAATGTCAATTAGGCAGTTGGACATATGAGTCTGGAGGTGGAGGAAATGTCCAGGCTGAAGATAGAGGTGTGGGAGTCCTCAGGGTACAAGTGGTCCTTTTAAAGCCATGAGACTGCAGGAGATCATCTGGGCAGTGAGGGTGGATAACAAAGACAGAGATCTGAGTCTGAGCCCTGGGGCTCAGTTTTATTAAAATTAAATTTAAAAAAAAGAAATATTCATATGGCTGATTCACTTCGCTGTACAGTAGAAAGTAACACAACATTGTAAAACAACTATACTCCTCCCGCCCAAAAAAGGAAATATTTGCATCAAACCTTACATGTTGTAAGCATTCAATAATGGTAGCTTTAATTTTCACTAATCTGTCCCAAGTCTTTAGCCTCAGCCATTTGCTAAATGTCATTTTTTATAACCTATTTACATTCCTTTGGTTTACGCTGATTCTTTTACCCCCATCCTTTTTTCCTATGATTCATGCCCTTTCCACCCTTGAACATTCAGGTCAAGGATCGTGGCCTGGAAACCTTTACTCATCATTCCTACTTCCTTGCTGATCTTTGCCAGTTTGGGAGACAACAGAAGTGCATTCTGATTTGTGAGTTGCTTTGTACGTGTTTTGACCTAATAATCTATTTCAGATTGAATGTTTTGTCTGCACAGTTGTTTGTGATGGAAAGGATCACATTTCCCAAAGTGACCCTTAGTAAATGCTTACTCCCAAGACACCAATAAGTAAAAAAAATAAGAATCTTATTATTTCAACCTATTACGTATAACTCTAAATGTCTTTGGTTAAAAATATATAAGAAAGAATTGAGTGAAAATAGCAATTAAAAATTACTATTTTTAAAGTATTATTTTAGTTTTTAGTCTCTTAAAGAAAAAAATTTCCCTGGATTTTCTTTTCCCTAGCTACTTAGTTATTTATTTTCTTATTTTCAAGGTATACATTCTAACGTTCCCAAATTCCTAGATAGTGGAAATCTTGAATTTATTTTATTTTTCCATTATTTCACAGTTGAATTAAAATGTTCCTCAAAACTGGAAAGACCAGTTACCTAATCTGTTCTCCCACTTCTGGGAACAGAGTGCAATGTCCCTTATCTCTCGGGAAACAAGTCTTGTTCCTTTTTAGCCTCCCATCAAGACAAGGTGTAATATAAACTGAATGCACAGTTAAATAATTGATATAATTAAAGTTTGGAAGTTATGTGTTAAACTCCTTGGATCCTATTTTATTTACATTTTGTTTGTTGAGGATAATGATAAATAATGTTATTTAGGTTCTTGGTTACTTTGCCGTAGGCACCTACCAGATAGGTGAAGGAGAAAAAGTTCCATTCTATTTTGAGGATGGCTTTCTGGGTGGATGAGAACCTGCATGAAATAATTGGGTTGCTGAGTGTTTCTTGTCAACGTGCTTCCTTTGCAGGTGTTACAGGCACAAAAATTTAGCAATTATATTGCCACTTTAATCATAGCTTATGCTTCTCTCAAAGAAAATAATCTATTATAAAAAAGAGAAGTGAAGTGTAGTCCTCATATAATTCTTTTCCTCTTTTCTCATCCCCTTCTTTCACCAAGCTAAGAAAGAAAGAAATAGCTCTAAATAGCAAATCCTCTTTCACATCAGGGGTTCTAATCTTACAGCATTATGAATTGAGGGCAAATGAGACATGATGGATAAATACTGTCCTATGTGATTAGAACTCCCCTGGAACCCATATAATTTTGTATATTACAGAGGCTTTAAGCCTACAAATATCACTATAATTCTATTTCATTCCTTTCCTTTCTCTCTGTTTTCTGTGTTTCTTTATGGTTTTTCTTAAACAGACGTTTACTATCATTACATGGGTAAAGTTCTTCTGGGGGGGCGTTAATAGAGGACTGATGATGGTCTTCATGATTTATGCTTTTTTCTACAATCTTGGGTAGATGCTTCTCTTACACGTTGGCAATCCACCTAAAAGACAGCAGCAAAATATATGGCTCATATGCACAGGAGAAGTACTGTTGACAAAATAATTAATCAGTGGTCTATGTAAGAAAGAAATGGAAAATTTTATTTGAGCCAAATTGAGGATTATAACCCAGGAGACAGTCTCTCAGAGAGCTCTGAGAACTGTTCCAAAGAGGTAAAGGGAGAGACCAGTATATAAGTGATTTTAGAGAAGGGCTAAGTGCAATCAAGCACACAACTTGGTGGAGGGTTACTATTATTCGTAAGGAACAGATATCTTAGTTAATGGTTTTAGTGCTTTTCTAAATATGGGAAGATGAAAGAAACTGTGTTCATGAATTTTCTCCTGAAAATATCTATCTGAAGGCCTATTCTGCCAGTTTTCTCAGAGCACAGTGCCTCATCCTGATTTTGCCCAGGATTCCTTTCTCAGGGTGTATTGTAGGTCAGTGACTGCAGTGGCTAATGACTTGATTCTTGTAGAACTAGATGGTGGGCAACATACTTTATTTTACAGTCCCCTCCCTTTTGGTCTTAATTTTGACCAAGGTTTGGGAGGCATTTCGTGATCAATTTGTCTCACAGCACTAGGAATGCACATTCCCAGGTCAGTCAAGGATTTCATTGATAGGCTATTCAACATGCTATTACTAGACTAGGCCCTGTTAACAATAGTCAAAAGCCTCTGGACCATCTGTCTTACTAATCTGTTATAGTCTAGGAAATGCTTGCCTGTTGTTGCTTTTTCTTATATCTAGAGTTACACTATTACAATCTTTGATCTTATAGGACTATATATTTGGTCAATCGTTTCAAGTTGCCTAATCATCATTAATTTTATTGGAGGCTCCATCATACATTTGGCAGTACAAGAAGCAATTATCTTGTAAAATAGGCAGAATACAAGTAATATAGCTAGTGACATTAATAAGGTCCTAAGTAAGTATTTAAGCTAAGAATTTCCATTAGTTGAGGCCCAATATCTCCCCAGGTCATCTGACCCAGTCTGTTCTGTACCAGTTGCTATCTTTTAGGGAAATGATATATTAACATTGTACATAAAGTTCACCAAAGAGTCTGCATGTATAAGGTGAGTGGTGGGTCATCGTGACCTTTTACAGGATTGAGAAAGGAAGTTTAACTTCTAAGGAATTACATGGCTGGCTCCAGAAGAAGAAAAATTGATCTTTATGGTTAAGCGGGTATTTCTGCCATTGGGGTGGTCTGGTTAATGCATAATGCAGATGCACAATGCACGCTGGAAGGAAGGGAGGAGGTCCAAACAGGCAGAGAAAAGAATCTTATGTTTAAATTTTTCTCGTATTGCCTTAAAATATGAATTTTGTTTCATCAGTAGTCATACAGGAGCCAAGCTTCCTGAAGAAAGTTTCTTCTCTCTTATCAGATGTATTTTGCTTGACATTTAATATGTGGGGTAGAAAAGTGACTTCTGAGTCACAGGCCTACAGAACCCAGCAATGTGCTGGCTTGGTTTGTTAGTTACAGATCCTTTGGAACAACATGTCAGGGGAAAAAAAGTGCTGTTTCCTCTTCTCCTGAAAAACCATATGGCAAAAGTTAGTCTTTCTTCATCACTTCCTGTTATCCTCTTAGTTTTCTAATTCCATGATTGTCATCAAGAAGAAGGAGGAAAAATGGCATAGTATGCCCCTTGATATATCCAACTGCCTTAAACATTATTATTCTTTACAAAATACTTGAAGGTAGGTTTGAATTGCTTGTAAAATATGGCCCAGCAGTAGTTTCCAGCTACTTAGGTTTCTGCTGTATCCCTACACTCCTGTCCTTCAAGAACAACATTCATTAATCCTCTCACATTGTCCTCAGGAGGCAAAGCATTTTCATTTTAAACAGTCGTTTAGGGTAATTGAATGTGCTCCAGCAATATGTGGGTGTGAAAAAGCAGTTGCTTAGTTTCGCAAAGAAAAGCATGTTCTGATGAAAACTTTGATGTGCGGTAGGTGGAGCATAGGCTTCTGCACTCCTTCCAAACCCTGCAGTTCCTCAGAGAGCATTCTGTGGGCAAAGAAACTGCTAATGGAGGCCTCACTGTTTTCAACAATTGGTGGTGGAGATTTTAGGTTTTTTTGTGTGCAATTTGTCCAGTTCATTTTCTCCAAGGAACAGAAAGCCTTATTGGTTTTCTCGAATTGGATTTCATTTTTGGTCTGTGAAGAGAATCAGAGCTGTGTAGTTAAACTGGAGACTGTTAAGAGTGGTAGACATTTGATTTTTTTCCATCTGTGTTTTGACACCTTTGGAGTCCTTATAAGGAGTTTGGCTCTTTATTCTGTGATTCATAGAAAGTAACAGGTACCTGCTTCATTTACCATGAGACACTAGCGTTGATAAGCTTCTCTTAAAAGCAGCCCTTGAGTCCTCTTAGATACCTCACATCAATCCCATTAATGACCTGTAGAGTTTTCTGCTAAAACAGGGTGGGAAAATTTGCTGTCTAAGAAGCATTTTTATCCTGCTCAAATGATTGAAACAAAATTAAGTTTTAGCCTTCTAGTCTAGAACCATATGTAATTTAAACTAATAGCAAGGTGGCTTGTTAGTTTATGGCTCAAGGAGGTATATTGGACCCGTGAAGAATTTTGTTTGAGCCACACGGTGTTTTTAAGTATCTAAACATAAATATCTTCAGATATGGCATATAGTGTCCAGTGGAGTCCAGTTCAGCACTGTCTCCCTTTATATTATCTGTCTGATCTGTGAAGGCATTTGAAGTTTCAACCTCTGAGCCAGATGTCAAAATTTGCAATTGTCCAGATGAATGGATAAAGAAGATATGGAACATATATTCAATGGAATATTACTCAGCCATAAAAAGAAGTGAAAGTGAGTTATTTGCAGGGAGGTGGATGGACCTAGAGACTGTCATACAGAGTGAAGTAAGTCAGAAAAAGAAAAACAAATACCGTATGCTAACACATATATATGGAATCTAAAAAAAAAAAAAGGTTCTGAAGAACCTAGGGGCAGGACAGGAATAAAGACGCAAACGTAGAGAATGGACTTGAGGACTTGGGGGGGGGGGAAGGGTAAGCTGGGACGAAGTGAGAGAGTGGCATGGACATATATACACTACCAGATGTAAAATAGATAGCTAGTGGGAAGCAGCCGCATAGCACAGGGATATCAGCTCGGTGCTTTGTGACCACCTAGAGGGGTGGGGTAGGGAGGGTGGGAGGGAGACACAAGAGGGAGGAGATACGGGGATATATGTATATGTATAGCTGATTCACCTTGTTATAAAGCAGAAACTAACACACCATTGTAAAGCAATTAAATTCCAATAAAGATGTAAAAAAAAATTAAATTAAAACTATTATTTAAAAAAAAAATTGCAATTGTTTTTCCTAAAAAGTGACAAGCGAGGTTAATGCTGCTAAGCTCAATGGTAGCATGGCACATAAATACTAGATACACAGAAGCTGAAGGTCCTTTTAAGTCATTCCTAGTCAAGAGAGTTGAGTTACCTAAGGGTAGAGTTGGCTATTGGGGAGAGTAAGATTATAGGGGAGTGTACTTAGTTAATACAATATTCTTTTGGTTATAAACAAGAAAGATGGACTCTGGCCTAGCTTAAGCAAAAAAGCAAAAAAAAAAAAAAAAGAATTAAATAAATGTATTGAAACTTGGGAATTTACCACTGAATTGGAGGAAGAGTTAAATGATCATGCTGTTGAGGAGAGAAAGAATAGGTTACTCTAGAATTCCCAGCTTTCCTTGGGCTTCTCCCTCCAGGGCCACCACAATAAGACTCACCTCCCTCAACTCCTGGGCTTGGTCTCTTAGATACTCACCTTGGGTCAGCCAGCGCTAACCACAGGCCACAAATATAGCCCAGCAGCCCCCGTCCCTGTGCAGGGAGCCATTCTTAGAGAAAGGAGAAACTTTCTGAGCACCTAGAAATAGAGTGTAGGTCTTTTTTTAAAAAAATAATCTCAGAGCTTAGCCTCTGTGCCTCTGTGTGTGTGTATTTCTTTATTGGTTAACTGTTTCTCTATTTAAAACTGTTAAAGATAACCTTACTTCCAGGTAGCACTCAGCAATAAGTTGGTACCTTGTGCATACTTCTGATTTTTTATTCAGTTTGGTATATATACACAAGATCTATACTTATGCAATACATATATATTTTTTTGGCCGTGCCACGCGGCATGTGGGATCTTAGTTCCCCAACCAGGGATCAAACCCGTGCCCCCTGCATTGTAAGCACAGAGTCTTAACCACTGGACAACCAGGTCTCAAACCCGTGCCCCCTGCATTGTAAGCACAGAGTCTTAACCACTGGACCACCAGGGAAGTCCCTTCTTTTCAAGTAAAACGTTATTTGTGAGGACTTTTGTGGAGAAGGTAAATATAATCAATATTCAGCCCGTGATCCCCATTAGTGTTCTCAAACCAAAGTTAGAGTTTTATGTTCTTTGATTTTTTGTCTGTCAGTTCAGAAAGTTACTTTGCAAAAAAGATCTGAAAAATTCTTCAGAGCGTCTGAATATTTATAACCCTTTTTGCAACTGGTTAGTTTGGGATTCTTTAACATATGATTACTTCTGTATCAGGACTCTCTAGGTTGCAAGTGACAGAACCCAACTGAAACTAGTAAAAACAGGGATTCATTGGAAGGGTGCTAGGGTAGAACTGAAGAAAGAGCTGCAGAAACCAGGACAGCTCTCGGAACTTGATTATGGACTAAAATAAGTATTGAATACGTTAGTTATCTGTATCACCCATTACCAAAGATGTAATGGGTGTTTATCATTCTTTTTGGCCACACCTTTGAATTCCCTTCCTGTGTTTGAGGAATTCTCCACCTTTCTAAGAAAAAGGTAAAAAATAAATTTCCTTGGCCCTAAAGGTCATTCTTGTGACCTAGGCTTCACCATTCACATACACCTGCATGAGAGTTTGGATTGTGCTTCAGAGATTTGAAGAAACAAGCTGCAGCACAAGGATCACAGAGCTCCAGGTTCTAGCAGAGGCATCAGTGCCTAGGGTGGTGAAATGAGCCGTGGTGTCTGTGCCCAGTGGTGGGGTAGTGCGGTCTACACTGGTGTCCACAGTGGTGTTCCTCCTGCCCTTGAGATTCTGTAAGCTAATAAATCTTTAATTCCTTTTCTACTTAACTAGCCAGAGTGGTTTCTGTTGTTTACAACCAAGAACCTTGGCAGATCAGTAAATTAGAGTTGGCAGTTTGGAAGGTTACAACTGTAGCTTTCCCTCTTCAATTTTGCTTGCTCTATTTAATTCAGATTTTGGAGCATGATGATTGGGGTCCAAGTGAACTATGGGCTAAGGGACCTTTCCCTGACAAGATAATAACATTTAGCACCAGATACTAAATCATACAAATCTGCTGACTTATCACTAGAAACACCAAGCCCTTTTTCACGGCACCATTTGTCTAGGGTATCGGGCAGGGGAGGCCAGTTTATGCTGTGATCACAAACAACCCTCAAATCTCAGGGCTCTTACCAACAAAGGTTTGTTTCTTGCTTCTGCTGCGTATCCATTGCTGGTTGGCAGGAGTGGGGTGCTGCTCTATGCTGTCTTCATCCTCTCTCTGGACCCCAGTCTGGAACATTGCCTGTCGCCTCGGCAGAGCGGTGAGTGCTCTGGAGAGTCTTGCGTGGCATTGTTAAATGCCCTTGGCCAAAAGCCAGATATAACACTCCTGCTCACAATCCAATGACCAGAGCTGTTTGCTGGGCCTTCCCAGTGCAGGAGGCCAGAGATCTGCCGTGTGCTCAGAAGTCAGAGGCAGGAACTGTTTGGTGAGCAGCACTTACGGTCACCGCACTATAGTAACACTTCAATCATCTGTATCTAAATGGACATCGTCTAGGTCATGTTTCCTGCTTGCCATTTCCAGTGCCTCGCTGAATCTGCACATTTGGCAGTATTGAATAAAGCATGCAAGGCTCTTTTCAGGGGACGTAGATCTAAAATGAAGCAGACATCTGAATTTAGCAGAACAGTGAAATAAAACGAGACGCGATTTACATCTTATAAACAGTGCTGTGGCATGTCCTGGAGTTTGTTAAGTACAGTGATTCTCGTTGACATGTTTATGTTAGATTCTTTGTGCAGAGCAATGATGGGATGATGGTCTGCAGTTCTGGGGAGAAAAAGGGCAAGTTATTTGAATAAATAAAGCCATGAGTGTAAATGAACTGAAGGCCTCTGGTGAGATGAATCAAACTCCATGTTTAAATGCATCTTCATGGCGATCGCTTACTCATTTTTAGTTAGAGCAAGCTGAAAGACTTCCAAGCCTGTTTTCAGAATCTGGCCACAAATCAGAAACAGTATTCATGTTGTATAGTGTTGGCTATTGCACACAATGACAACAGTATTTTTAGTTTATTTCTCATCTACTTTGAGTGGAGCACAACAAATCAATTAAAAATCCTAATTAGCAAAACACATGCCCATTGAGTGCAGAAGGATTCAGTCACATGTGGAAGGAGGCCTCTTCTTTCAGCAATTTTTGGGGTAGAATATAGAGAAGCCAAGTAACACGTGAGATCCTAGGAGACTTATTTACTTGTATTTGCAAATGTCATGAAAACACTTCATTATGATGCATCCTCACCTCTAAGATGGGCTCGTAATTTTACACTTGAGGTCAGAAGTTTAAATTCTGCTCCCCTACTTACTGGATGTGGACACGTGGCATACCCTGTCTGAACTTTCGTTTCCTCCTCTGTAAAAATGTAGTAGTACTTAACTCATGAAGGTTAAAGGAGAGTGAGTAGGTGAAAACACCTGACCTATGGAAATAGTCCTGTAAATGAAGATTCTCTGTTCAGCCTCATATTGCTGGCTGTGACACTAGCCCCTGAATCTCAAAAAGGTATAGGCACGTGTGTCTGTGTGGTATAAAGCACAGTATTCATTGGAATTTTTAATACTTCTTTTATTATTCTTGAAATTTAAAGCATATATAATATGCTGAGCCATCAGAGGTACTGGAATTTTTTTAATCTGAAATAAAAGCTAAAGTAAATATTAAATTTTTGTTAGCATTTTTATTATAAACTTATTCCTCATGTAACTCACTTATTATAAAATTGTTAAGACTTACTTTTTCATGTCAGTTTGTGATTTTTTTCTCTTAAATCCAATTACAAATATCTTTTACAACATTGCTCTGTTAAATAATTTTGGTCCATGTTAGGGTTGACTGTATAAAATGTGTTTCCAAGCTTTTGAAATACAATTTTCACTCAAAAGAATGTTTACAAATCTCCTATTAACTGCCACTTACTGTAACTCTGCTGCTTCTTTAGTTCAGGAGGGGCCACTGGAGTAATTGTGGGTTAAAGAGCTAATTGCTAAACTGTTTTTCTGGTTCTATCTTCCACATTGTAGTCTAATAATTAAGTGCATATTATTCTACTTGGTACTTTGTATCCATTTTAAAGACAAACGCAATTTAACCAACACAATAAAGTAAATCTAAGTGCTGACCCTGCATGTGGTATTCTGCAGACTGTAAGGGCTTCAAGATGGTTACAGTTTAAGAATGGGGTGGGGAGTATGAGTGTGTTTCATGTTTGGTAATTGCAATCATTGTTGCTTTTGTTGTGGTCATCCATTTACAGTGCTTGGTGTCAGTTTATTTATCTCTTGTAAAAATAAAGTACAGTGTGTGTGGGGGGGGGGGAAGAGTGGGGTGGGAGGGGGCCACTGTGCTAGTATTCTTTCACTTAATTCTCACAAAAAATCTGCGAGGTAGGAATTGTCCTTATTTTTCAGATGAGGGAGCTGAGGCTAGAGACATTAATAAATGTGAGTAAGACATAGCTAAAAGGGATGGGATGAAGGTTTAAACTCACAATCCATGACTCTTTCAATTTGCCTAATGAAGTGGGCAGCTAACAACCAAGTCTCACATAAAATAGATCATTTACCAGCTGAAAATTAAAATCTTCATGTAAACAAAAGACACCACAGAGCTAAAAGGCAAGTCATAGGCTGGGAGAGGATATCTGCAATGCATATCACGAATAAAGGATTAATATTCCAAAGTTTAAAAAAAACCCAACAAAACAATAAGAAAAAAAGATAAACAACTGAACAGTAAAACAAACAGGGCATTAACTAGGAGTTAACAGAAGAGGAAACCTGGAAGACTTATATATATATAACACATATATAACTATCAAATAACAATATAATATAATTATAATATGGATAGAGAGAGTGTGAGTACAGAGAGATGATAAATCCTACCAATAAGCAGAAGAAGCAAATCAAAACACAATGGGATTATATTTCACCCCCAATCGTATTGGAACAGTGCAAAATGTCTGATAAAACAGATTGATAAGAATGTTGAGGAAAAGGAACTCCTTACTAAACTACTTTATCCAAAGTAGCTCCCTATCACAGTTGCTCTTCTAATACCTTCTCTTATTTTCTCTATGGCATTCCCACTCTCTGATATTTTTTCCTTCTCTAATTCTTGTTTGCAGTCTCATCCCCTATGAAGGTAGGGGGCTTATCTGTTCTGCTCACCACTCTATCCCCAGAGACGATGATAGCATCAGCACAAAGCAGGTGCTTAGTAAATAGGGCTAAAAAACGGTTATTTCAGTCCGCTGGGGTACTAGACCAATGTGTTTGAGGAACATTTGGATCTTTCAAGAGCTTTTCTAAAGCCCCCTCCAGATCTCTAATTTCTGAGTCAGGGCTTTACACCCCCAGACTCTTGGAACAGAGCTCCCAGCCTTGACTTTGCTTCAGACAACAGTGACTATACTACAGAGAGTTGAAGCCACATCCAGCCTGTGCCTGTTTTTGTATGGCTCATGAGTAAAGAATGGTTTTTATAGATAAACATTTGCAGTTGACTTGATGTTAGGAAACACTAACTTTGAACCCAAATGAAGCAAAATACTGTCCAAAAGTAATATAGTATATCTATGTTACAGAAAATTCTGCACAATTTTTATTATATGTTGAATTTTATTAATAAAAATGTAGAAATTTATCTTCTCTCTTATTATGTAAGAATCTACTTAATATCCTTGATTTTGCCTCTTGGCTCGCAATGTCTAAAATATTTACTATCTGACTCTTTACAGAAAATATTTGCCAACGCCTGCTGTGGAAATAGCCTCAGGGCAACCTACATTTGCCCCAGTCCAGTAAACGAGACTCTTGTGCTAGATTTGCCATCCGCAACATGAGAAGAATGGTCCTAGGCTTCCAACAGGGATACTGAGAACGTGTTTTGGTCCTCTGTAACCATTCATGGGAATGTCATCATAGTTGTCCAAGGTCTTTGTTTTGAGACCGTTGCCATGCAGTGAATGTTAAAATGGTTTAAATCCTGGTGTTTGCTTACTACTGCCTGTTACCCACCTTTTCTAACACACATATAGATTTGTTGAGATTATATTATGACAGTCAGATGACCATATTTTTCCCAGCTTCTGGGTTCACTCTTTGTTTAATACTTAAAATGGTTTGAGCCATGTGCTGTGAGAGGTCCAGTACCTTTCCTCCCCTCAATGTTCTGATAATATCTGGGGCTTACATTTTCTGATCACTCTCCTAGCTCAGTGTTTTACCTCTGGCCACTGCTGTCTCCTCTCTGTTCTGCTCTGCCCACTTCTTTTATCCCCCAGAATGATGCAGGCATTACTGAAGGTCTCAGGGTAATAGAGATGTCAATGAAGTTCCAAACAAATTCAACTTAAAATTGATTAAAGATTTCTTGCCCATTGGGAATTTCTTACTGGCTTTGTTTTCTTCTTAGGCTCCTATACCCTTGATCCTGCCTTCTCTTATCTACACATCAATCCCTTTCTTCCATTTTTCAAGCCTTCAGACCATCACTTCCCATCCTATTCTCTTGAACTTACAGCAAACAAATCCCAAATGCATGTCATTTTCTTACTCAGGCAATTTAGTTTTCTCCTCTCCTTCCAGGCCTGGCATAGAGATGAATTATACCACTCTGGCAAGAAAGCAGAATTGGTTGCAATCAGTGTTTGTTTTCAAAAATCGTGTTTCCTACATCCTCTCTACTATTAGACAGTCTATATAATGTGCTCAGCACAGTGCCTTGGATGTATGTAGTAAGCACTCATTACCTGTTGATTGTGCCAGCTTAGGTCCAGTGCTGGTCCCCTCATCCCGGCTGTGGCTACTGCTGTTTTGTGATATAGGGGAAATATATTACTAGTGACATTTTGGGAACAGTAATATGTTGCTTCATGCAGAACTTCATTTTTCCTTCATACGTGCCTTCATTACTTCCTTTGGCTTTTGGGATCCCTGGTGAACTATATTTCCTCTGTCTGCCATGGAAATTAGTTTACATGGGGGGGGGCTAACATGAACTTTAGGGTTCAAGGTGCCCAGAAATGACCCAGAAATGGCACAGCTAGATACATAATCAAGAGAATTGAAAACATGTTTGCCCAAAACTTGCATGAATCGTATAAATAAATGTTTACAGCAGCACTATTCATAATAGCCATAAGTTGGAAGCAACCCAAATTTCCATTGAATGCATTCACAAAATGTGGTATATCTGTATGATGGAATATTATTTACCTATAAAAAGCATGAAGTCCTGATACATGCTATGATGTGGATGAACCTTGAAAACATGATAAGTGAGAGAAAATAGTCACAAAAGGCCACATGTTGCATCACTCCATTTTAATGAAATAACCAGAATAGGCAAATCTATAGAGACAGGAGTAGATTAGTGTTTGCTAGGGACTGGGGGAAGAGGGGAATGTGAAATGGCTGCTACTGGAAATGGTTTTTTTTTTTTTTTTTTGAGGTGATGAAAATATTATGGAATTAGTGGTGATGGTTGCCTAATCTGTGTATATATTTAAAAGCCACTTAATTGTTCACTTAAAAATGGTAAATTTTAGGGTGTGTGAATTATATCTCAGTTAAAAAAAATTGTCAGAAGCCCATGGAATGAATGGCAGGTGTGAAACCACATGCTTTGCTCTGTCCGGATGAAGATAAATTAACTATGAGAGAGCCCTGGGACCCCAGCCTGATGGTGCTCACTAATTGGCATGGGTACGCTCAACAGAAAGGCAGAGTCCACATGCTTGCTTCTCTAGGAAGTACCTGGCTTGGCCTCTCAGGAGTGGTCACTTGCTGCTGGTGAACTGCATGGTGCTCACTCTCCCATCAGCTCCCCAGGCGTGGCAGACGCATTGCAGAATCAGACACATGCAGCCCTACGTTAGGAATCCAGATAAGGGGGAAGCTGAAGCTGCCATCACTGTGAGCTTGCTGGCCTCCTAGTGCATCAGTTTTTTGCGCAGAGCTCTGACCCAGAGCACCGGGGGTTTGTCAAAAGAGGTGGCCGAGCACGGGTCAGCCCACTGCACCTCTTCTATGAGTGAGTTCTTCTGCTTAGGACTTCAGTTACCTTGCCTCTTTCTTTTTCTCACTTTCATTTTCACCCACAGGACCCTTGTCACCTCATTCGTAATGACTTGTGTGCAGGGAGCATCTTATACATTTTGGAGGGCATTTGTGTTAAAGGGAACAGCAGTTATACCAATACCTTGCTTTTATACAACTCTCCCCAGCTTCCAAAGGCTTGCTCTGATGTTATCCCAAGTGGCTCTCATAGTAGCTTTATGAGTGAAATGGCTGTCATTTCCATTCCACCAAGAAGGAATCTGTTTAAATAATTAGTTCAAGGTAAATAGAGATTATAACCCAAGTTGGCTGAGGTCATATTTAGTATTGTTTCTACTATATACTATGGCTACCTCCATGCTGAAGTCTGGATCTCAGAAAAATATGTTGACTATTGTAGATGTTAAGTTTGATGCAAAGACTTCTTAGATATTTTCCAAGTCAAATAATGTATTTTAAAGCTGACTTTTAGCTATTTTATCGGGTTGGAATTTCAAGCATGCCTTACATTACTTAAGAACAAATTTGAACTGATTATATAATTATGATAGGTAATGTTCTTTTGAATAGTGAATATTCATTTTGTACAGAAATAGTAAAAAATGGCTTATTTAACTAATGTGCACTTAGAGGACGTTAACCTCAATCAGGAGCAGACAGCTACATCAGTTTTGAAACTGAAGTGCTTGAATTTATTTGGGTACCCTGGATACAGAGAATGGTTTTGGAAAATCTGAGTGCCTAGGCCTTCCTCCTGGACAGAGAATGTTCTTATTTATAAAAGCAAACCACCAGCACAGATCTGAGCCTGTTTAACATATACAACATTGTATCCTTCCTTGTTATGAGTACTATCTCTATGTATAATTTGTTATTTTAAAAATATAGGCAAGCCAGGATGCTGATAATTAAAATAAAGGCACATATGTTTGGTCAAGTCATTAACCTAATAGGAAAAACAGAGCAAAAGTTCTCTTAAGGTTTTAAAAAAAGTTTCAGTAACAAAACCATGTAAGAGTGGGAGAAGTGGAGTAAGGGAAATAGGAAATTTAATTTTCTGTGTCTTTTATCGGAGGAGTTCTTAGATTATAGTTATTTTGAAGCCAAAAATTTTCAGTTTAAAAATAGAAGTGAAGAAATAGGAACAGATTGGAGTTTGGAGGAAAAAAAATTAGAGCAAAAAAGAAATATAACAGGAAGGCTCTGTACAGGGAATGCTTGTCTTCGGCTGCTTCTCAGATTTCCTCTGGATTGTGTAGACAACTAGTGCGGTGAAGACTCAAATCGAGTTCAGAACAATGAGCCTTCACAATTTTTGAGTTATGAAAATTTGATGAAAACAATTAGATGAAAGCTATGGATAAGCGTTCCAGAATACTGAACATCTGTTTGCGTACACATTTGTTTACAGTTGATTTCAGGGGGTTCATGGGCCTCACAAAAATTCTTCTTTTGAGAGTGGATCAGAATCACTCATGGCGTTTTTCAGAATACAGATGCCTCAGCCTCCCTTACCCTAGACCTCCTCCCTGAGGGAGGCATGAGGCTGTTAAGACAGGTTCAATTATGATTGGGACGGTTGATTCCTAAAGTTGGGATAAATGTTTCAATAACTAGTGTTCATCTCTAACTGAGGGGGTGCCCCCGTGTGATGGGCTTTTGTCTGCTGGAATCACCTCGCTGCTGGCTGGGCTGAGCTCCCTCAGAAGGTGGAGCTCAGAGTCCTGGTTAACAGCCTGTAGAGTCGGGACCAGCCCAGGCGGGGCCTGGTGTTGAAATATGGTGCTGAGAGGTACAATCCTACTGATGGCCTCTTCTGCTCTCCTGGGTCTCAGGCTACACCTTGAAGAAGAGCCATGTTTTGTTTTCAGAATAGGAGCCAATGGTTCCTCCCTGGTATTGATTTTTATGTTTTTTCATTTGTAAATAAGTGTGTGTTCTATGCTGTTAAAATATTGAATGCTAAAAAAATTTTTTAAGGCAGAAAAATTCATAGCCTCTTGAGAAGCTTATGTTTATTATGTTATGGGTCATCTCTTCCGGTCTTCTGCCTTGTGTACAGTCCTGCTTTATGTTTATATTTCTCCAGCTATGTACCATCATTAGTCCAGCATCTAAGCTAATTGGTAATGTTGCACTCTCTAACTGTTCACTTATGGAATCTCTAAAACGATATAATTAGCAAGTGGACCCATATCCATAGTCACCAATTCACAGTAATTGGTTAGTTATATAGAAGGTGGTTAAAATAGAGAATCCCCAGAAGTATACACACAGCCTATTTTAACTTAAAACATATGCAAGTGCATTCTTTTGCCAGTTTTTTGTTGTGAGTATGATCCCCTGCTGGAGTTCTGGTCTTTCTTGCAAAAACCCATCTGAACTGCATCACCCACCATTTTCAGTTTTGGTTTCTTTAAAGTAGAGCAAGAATTTGACACCTGTGAAGCACTCTGAGTGCAGAACATCTCTAGATTTTAGTGATTTTGTTATTCTCTTTTACAGTTACTTCACCCATGCCTAACGCAACAGTATTTAAAAATAGCACCTAGCTTTTCTCAACTTGGTTTTTATAGAAAAGAGAACCCGTTTTCTTTCTGTGCACAGATTTCATAATTTTACCTAAATTTTAATTAAATTATATAATTTCAGTAACTTGTACAACTGATATAAACTGGTTTGGGAACAAATCAAATGACTCCTGGTAAAAATATGACTAAACTGGTAGCAGCAGGAGTGCACAGGTAGAGTAAATACTGAGTGTCAGTTCATCTGACAAGTGGGTTTTATAGAGACAGGTTAAGAGTGCTTCTGCTGTAATATATTGTATGTCAAAGAAAATAAAAACTGTGCACTATGTTCTAAAGTATGTTGGAGTTTATTTTATTTATAAAATAAATTCCTACAGTGAGGAATACATTTATTTACCTTTAAGAGGATCTACAGGGCTTCCCTGGTGGCGCAGTGGTTAAGAATCTGCCTGCCAATGCAGGGGACACGGGTTCGAGCCCTGGTCCGGGAAGATCCCACATGCCACGGAGCATCCAAGCCCGTGCGCCACAACTACTGAGCCTGCGCTGTACAGCCCACGAGCCACAACTACTGAGCCTGTGCTGCAACTACTGAAGCCCGTGTGCCTAGAGCCCCTGCTCCATCAGAAGAGAAGCCACCGCAGTGAGAAGCCCGCGCACCGCAACAAAGAGTAGCCCCTGCTCGCCGCAACTGGAGAAAGCCCACCCTCAGCAACGAAGACCCAACACAGCCAAAAATAAATAAATTAATTAATTAATAAAATAAAAAGAGGTTCTACACAGCACTGTTGTACAGATTGAATGATTAGAACTAGATCAGGGCAATTATGAGCAGAAGGTCAATCTCTGCAAGGCTCTGTGGGATCAACCTCCCATGGCAAACATAGTTTTCACCTTTACCTGAGCATTTAATTTTTCTGCATTTAACAAAATTTACAATAACAAATATGTCTAGTTTCAAGGTTACATGCCAACAATCTTTAGAATTATGAAAAAAAACTTTCAATTTTATAGAAAAGCTCTGTGTTCTTGTTAACAAATAGATTTGGATAAAACCTAACTATGATTTCAAGATGTAGAATATGTACAGATTTAACTTAAATTTTATAACCAGTATATAAATATTAATTAACCTTTTAATCTATCAAAACAAATGTTAATTAAAAAAAATTTTTTATATCCCCTCCCTCTTGCGTCTCCCTCCCACCCTCCCTATCCCACCCCCCTAGGCGGTCACAAAGCACTGAGCTGATCTCCCTGTGCTATGCGGCTGCTTCCCACTAGCTATCTATTTTACATTTGGTAGTGTATATATGTCAATGCCACTCTCTCACTTCGTCCCAGCTTACCCTTTCATCAAAACAAATGTTAATTTTTTTTACCTTCAGAATCTCTAAATATTTTTTTTTTTGATTTAACAGAAATTTTTTTTCTTTTTTTTTACATTGTATGATTCCATTTATGTGAAATGTCCAGAATGAGTAAAGCTCCAGAGATACAATGTAGATGGGTGGTTGCCAGAGGTGGAGGAGGGGGAAGTGGAAGTATAGACAGTGTTATCATCTGTACCTTTATCCACCTTTGAGCCTGTGTCCTAGATCCCATTTCTAACTAGGCTGATAGTGTCACCTGTAGCCTCTTAGCTTCCCCACATCCCATAAATCCTAAGCTCTGATGACTCCACTTTCTTTGATTAATGGCTTTCAGGAAGGATTTTGCTCCTGCTGGGTGTTGACAAATTGTAGGATGGACTGAGGCCACAAAACCTGTTTTCTCTTGTGGGTTCAGTGAGGTTTGAACCCAAGTCTCCAGAGATGAAAAATTAATTCTTTAACCCAGTACATCAGGAGCCTCACCTTAATCTGCAGAATCTCTAAATATTTTTTAAAATTTTTATTGGAGTATAGCTGATTTATAATGTTGTGTTAGTTCCAGGTGTACAGCAATGTGAATCATGTATACATATACATATATCCACTCTTTTTTAGATTCTTTTCCCATATAGGCCATTACCGAGTATCGAGTAGAATTCCTTGTGCTATAGAGTAGGTCCTTATTAGTTATCTATTTTATATATAGTAGTGTGTATATATCAATCCCAATCTCCCAATTTATCCCTCCCCCCCTTACCCCCTGGTAACCGTAAGTTTGTTTTCTACATCTGTGACTCTGTTTTATAAGTAAGTTCATTTGTATCATTTTTTTTAGAGTCCACATATAAGTGATATCATATATTTGGTTTTGACTTATTTCACTTAGTATGATAATCTCTAGGTCCATCCATGTTGCTGCAAATGGCATTATCTCATTCTTTTTTATGGCTGAGTAATATTCCATTGCATATATGTACCAAAACAAATGTTAATTTTGAATGAAATGTCCTAAATTCTCAACAATGCTTTCTTTCTTTTTTTTCAACAATGCTTTCTTAAAGTTTCTGTCAGAATTCCTGCTAAACTTCTTGTCATCTCTGTTTTTATTTTAATTTGAATCAAAGACATTTAAGGTTGATAATAATTTATTTCCACCTAAATAAATAGTATTTATGTTTAGCTAGATTAAGATATTACTATAAAGCCCAGCTAGTGAATTTCCCTACTTTCTTCAAAAGTAATAAAAAAAATTGTCCTTAATCCTAAGAATTCTATCATGTTCTTTCCTCCCTGGCATTTAAATCAATTTAAAAATGTCCCTTGGAATCATATCTCTGGGGGACTGCAAAAGAAGTAAAACACATGGTGTCCTCACAAGGCTTGTAGTCTGGTTTGAGAAACAAGATTGACACACTTGAAACAAATTATAACAAACATCTGATTAAGTATAAAATGAGAAGTACAAGCAATAGTTGCTGAAGATCCTGCTTTGCATAGTTTATTTTGTGTATAGTAGAGGCTTGAGTGATTAGGAAATTTGGGGGAA
This sequence comes from Balaenoptera ricei, assembly GCF_028023285.1. NCBI lineage: Eukaryota > Metazoa > Chordata > Mammalia > Artiodactyla > Balaenopteridae > Balaenoptera > Balaenoptera ricei. The sequence goes on from NC_082650.1 coordinate 50,149,009, forward strand.
GTATGTGGGACTAAAACTGGATCCAGAAGAATAAGTGGAATTTGAACTGACTAGGGAATAAGGGAGAGAATTCTGGGTAGGAGGGAAAAGGCCTGGCCTGGCATGTTAGGGGCAAGATGCTTTTAGGAAACAGACCAGAGAGTAGGATCTGTTTTGTAATCAGTGTCCTTATGGTCTTTATCTGAGCACTTCCTAACTTCCCTGAGTCTTATCTTGGCAATGAATTGTCATTGGTTACACTTCTTTTCGTTCCTTATGGGAGAATCTCCATAAGACCAGTCATCCATTCTAGCCTACCATTCAGTCCTTGACGGCATGGCATTGGGAAGGTTCTGTGGGGAAGCATTTATAATAATGATAACCATCTTTTACCCAGTGCCTTTTAGGGACCTGTGTCAGTCAGAATAGGCTAGGTTATGCTGCAGTAACAAACATCATCAAAATTTCAGTAGGTTAAAAGAAAAAATATTTATCACTCATGCTGTATTCCCAGTGTGGGTTGGGGAGGGAGGTGAGAGGCAAGATCTCACCTTCTTGCTGTCGTTCAGGGACTCAAGATGCCCTTGCCTCAACTTAGATATACCATTGCCATTCATCAGAAAGGCCTGAATCTTTTCTAATCCTCCTTTTTAACTCACTGTGGATTCATCGTCTATGACATTTTCAGAGCCACTGGTGAATTTTTTAGTATATTCCACATCTTATGGATGAAGAATTTCATAAGTTTGTTACCCCTTGCATCAGTGAGTGTGTAAGTGCAAGGCAGCCATTGTGGTTTTCACCTGGGAATCCCTTCTAAGTTGCTATTGGGCGTAAAATGTCTATGTTAACAGTAAAACTGGATATAGAGAAGATAAAACTCTTGGATCTGGGATGAAGGCAGCATGGTGTAGCAGAGCAATGATGGGACTAGCAGCCTAGAAGTATGGGTCCAAGCAAGTCACAGCCCTCCTCCTCCTACCTATGTGACTTGTATGTCACTTCACCTCTCTAAGCTTCATTTTCTTCAATTATAATATAAAGGAGTTGGTCTAGATCACTCTTAAGGTCTTTTTGAATACAGTGATTCTCTATTAGTATGAAACAAAATTTAAGGCTAGAAATAGTTTCTGTCTTCTGAATTCTATAACTTGTTTATTTTTAAAACTCTTCCTGTGGATGGAAGTTTGCTTGTTTTTGTTTAATGCAAGGAGTGTTAGTGCTCCTTTCTCATACAATTAAGAAATATGGTCAACATTTTTCATCAGTTTAAATCTGTATTTATTTTCACAATCTGTCCCCTTTACTCTTGTTATTTCCAGTTTGAAATGGGGAAAGGGGACTGGGCCAAGGTCAGATGATACTTTGGCAGCTTCACTTCTAACCTTTGAGAGTCCCTTTCTCTTTCACCAAAGAACTCTCAGTTCAGAGAGTTACAAACCCGGTAATAATTGACCTCCGAAAAGGTCTGCTTCCTTCGGCAATTCTTCATGTTCCTGAAAAGGGCCACTTAATGATCAGCTTCCATTTAGGTTTGAAGCTTAAAGTGCTTTTGGTTCCAGAGTTGTCCTGCCAGCTCTCTCTCTGCCTTGTTTTACACTGCTGGCAGCCTCCCACAGATGAAAAAGAAACATTTATTGGGCTGCTTCTACTTGTCAGACACTATAACTTACAGTGCACTCAGACAGAAAAATGTTCTATAAATATAGAATCATGTGAGGAATGTCCCAGAACCAGAGTCTTATGTCTAATTGTCAGTAGGATTCACTCAGGCTACCAGATACTATATCATAATCAAAAGGGCCAGAGAGTGGCAATATGGACAATATAAAACATGGACAATATAAAGATGACAAGTTAGTTAATAATGAATGAACATACACTTAAAACTGAGAAACACATATGTGCATACATACACACGTACAAATATACATACATAAATAGTTGTGTGCAACTGATGGCTTATAGTCAGTGGGATATGACAGCCTCATCAGGAAACTGATGATACCCTTGAACCGTGGTGTGTGTTTTTTCTGGGGTCCTGAACCCCATTTTTCTCTTTCTCTCCCACCCACCCTCGGCTGTCCTACTCACGGCAGAGCACCTTGTCTTGCTTGCTACATCCTTTTTCAAAGGAGGCTACCCAAGCATCGTCCAGTGTCTCTGGTTGATTTCCAGGGATGGCTTTGTGTCCCATCTATGCATTGTGCCACACGCAGCTGCTGTTACCCCCCGTCAGCCTGCGGGGTGGCTATTGGGTGCTGCAGCTCTGCATCTCAGATGTGGCCTCTGGGATGCATTCTTTTTGCCATGATCCCCATCTCCCTGCACTTGGTGATGCTGGGTGACACATTTTAATTCTCTTTGGTCATAAAAATCATGTCTTGTTTAGACTGTAGAACTGAAACACTTTCCCTGTGAAACTGCTCAGCAGCACTGAGCCTTAGCACTGACAGGCTTTCTGCCCAACATTGTGCCACAGAGCCTCTTCAGAGGTTCGGAGGCTGAGAGGCTGAGTAAGGAGGCATCTGCATGGACGTGACTGGCAGCCTCAGGATCACACTGAGGGAACCCATGGGGGGACCTGTGGTTTGGCATGAGGTTTGAGGACTCATGTGGCTCATGAGAGCCACCACAGAGTCCTGGGTACCACTTACTGACAACCCTGGGTCCCAGGTGAACTTGTGGGGAGGATGGAGATTGCTGAGCAGGTATTGGGGGAGCAACCCTTTCTCCTCTCATGCCCCCCATTTTTCTTGTTTCCCTTCTCTATTCCTCTCCCTCCCTCCTGGTGGTTTTCCTGTTCTCCCCGCCCTCTGCTAACTCCATGTCTCCTTTGGCTTTGGCAGCTACTCAGGATTCAAGAATCCTTGAAATGGGTTTATTGGGGTCCTGCAGACCTTCCATTTTGAGAGGGTAATGTTTTGGGAACTGGTAAATAACTTGGGGGATATTAACTGGCTGGAGTTTTCAGACTGAAGTAAATCCATGACCTCATAACAGATTGATGTTGATTCAGATGATATTAAGCTTCTAAGATTCTGAGTCCCAAGTCTGGGTAACTTATATGTTTTGAATACAGTGTGCATATGTGTGGAGGGGTGTGTGTGTCCCAGAGAGAGAGAGAGAGAGAGAATCCTTAAAACTGTGATAAATGCTGTTTCTACATTCCTTTTTGCTTTCTTAGGCAAACAGTCTTATATAATCGTTACTTTCGTAAGACAAATGAAACGCCTCCCTTCCTTTCATGGTTGATGTGTAACCCTAGTGAGATCCATGATTTGACATTTGAGTGCCTACTGTGTATGCAGATGTTATATAGTTTCTATATCATGAAAATGAATGAAAACCTCTGCATTTCTCTGGATCTACTCCAGGAATTTGGCTTCTCTTTCTGTTGTCAATGATAAAAACCTAAAATACATTATATATTTTATTCTCTTCACCATCCCTTTGTGTGTTTCAGTCTCACCCAGACTTGAACTATTTTGCCACACACAAAAAACACAGTGAATTTAAAGACGTCAGTTTAAGAACAAAACCCAACTCAAATTAGTTTGGCATTTCTTTCCAACTTACCAGGATAACTTAGAGAATAAATCTAGAGCTGAGCATTTATTCCTCCTTTTCCATTTATTTTTTATTTTATTTAAAAAATTTCTTCCTAAAAGTTATCTGCTTGAATGATAGTGCATTTTTTCTTGTCAGAGTTGATTTGATTTCTGGTTCCCTTGCCTCCCAGCCTACACTCTGTGTAATGTTGCAGAGGTGGCAGATTGATGGGGAAAGGATTCAGAATGTGCTCTGGATTTGGGTTTCAGTATGCGTGCTGTCTGCTGCCAAAGACATTTAGCAGATGGACTTGGGGAGGTGGGACTGGGCCTTGACAGGGAGGGGACCTCAGGGTAAGAAGCCCTTTTGAGCTGGGCTGGCTCTGCCTTTCCCATCTGGACCCTGGCCCACTATTAAGTCTATCACAAGATTAAAGAGACTGAGCTTTTTGTTGTTGTCGGTGTCTTTAGTTTTCAGCAGTTTGATTAAGATGTGTATGGGCATAGATTTCTTTGTGTCTTTCTGTTAGGGGTTTGCTGAGCTTCTTGAATCTTTAGGTTTATGTCTAATGTCAAATTTGGGAATTTTTTAGCCATTATATCTTTAAGTAGTTTTTTCTGCACTGCATTCTTTCTCTTCCTCCTCTTGGATTCCAGTAACTGAGTGTTAGACCTCTTGATATTGTCCACAGGTCCCTGAGGCTCTTTTCATTTTTTTAAAAAATGAATTTATTTATTTATTTTGTTTATGGCTGCGTTGGGTCTTCATTGCTGCACGCGGGCTTTCTCTAGTTGTGGTGAGCGGGTGCTACTCTTACTTGCGGTGCGCAGGCTTCTCATTGCGGTGTCTTCTCTTGTTGTGGAGCATGGGCTCTAGGCGCACGGGCTTCAGTAGTTGGGGCGCACGGGCTTAGTTGCTCCGCGCATGTGGGATCTTCCCGGACCAGGGCTCTAACCCGTGTCCCTTGCATTGGCAGGCGGATTCTTAACCACTGTGCCACCAGGGAAGCCCTCCTTTCTTTTTCAAATAATTTTTTCTCTCTGTTGTTCAGATTGGATACTCTCTATTGATCTATCTTCAAGTTCGCTGACTCTTTTTTGTGTTATATTCATTCTGCTATTGAGTCCATCTACTGAGATTTTTATTTTGTTTATTGTATTTTTCAGGTCTGAAATGTCCATTTGGCTCTTTATATATCCTATTTCTTTGCTGAGACTTTCTATCTTTCTATTGGTTTCAAGAGTGTACACTATTACTTCTTGGAGTATTTCTGTAATAGTTGCTTTTAAGTTTTTGTCAAATAATTCCAGTATCTGTGTCATGTCATTGGCATTTGTTGATTGTCTTTTCCCCACACCAATTGGGATTTTCCTGATTCTTCATATGCTGAGTAGTTTTGGGTTATATCCTGGGCATTTTGTATGTAATATCATGAGACTCTGAGTCATGTTTAAATACTATAGATAATGTCCATATATTTGTTTTTACAGGCACTTGACCTGGTTGGGTTCAGGTCTCAAGTTCCAGCCAGCCTTCTATGGATTGTGGTTTCAGTATCAGTTCTGTTTTCAAAATCTTTGCAGTGTTCTTCAGATCTGTCCCACATGCGTGACACCAGTGGCCAGTCTGGGACCTGGTGGAAGTCTGTCTGTTAGCTTGGTTCTCAAAGTTTTGGATATGCTAATGGTTCAGATGCACGTGCAGATGCAAGTATCTAGGTATCTGGGGTGGGGAGGGGATTGTTTCTAGCATGCGCACGGATACCAAAATCTGTGGATGCTCAAGTCTCTTATACAATGGCGTACTACATTCGGCCCTCAGTATCCCCAGTGTTCCGCATCCACAGATACCGAGGGTTGACTGTATTATCTAGTCCCCTGCATTCCTGAACCTCTGGCTAGAAAGGCTAGACTTCAGTTACTCTTGCTCTGCTTGTGTTTTATGGCACCCTTCCCGTGACTATGTCCAAGTCCAAGGCCAAGCTGCCTGAGAAGAGAGAAAATACTCAGCAGGGTTTGGGGCCACAACCTCAGATCAGAGAAGAAACTTCCCTTTCCTCAGAGTTTTAGGTGCTTGCGGACTCCTGCTGTGGCTTCCACCACTGCAGTGGGATTGCCTGGGAGTTGGGATGCTAGAATGAAGGAAAGGAAATGCAAGGAGAGGGGGAAATGGGGAAGCCCCCTGCTTTCTCTGAGCATTAGGAGACCCCTTCCCTCCTTGAGCCTGAACTAGAGGGCTTCTCCTGGAGCTCTCGTCTGCAATGATGTCCACATCCAGTGTGTGGCTGCCCAAGTCGGGGCTTGAGGGGAATACCAGGAGAAAAACAGTGGTAACCTCACTGCTGGTTCCTGGTACTTTGAGTTCTGGTCTTCAATCTGCCTGCTAGTATTTACTTTTCAGATTCCTCAAATAGCTGCTCTCTGCATTCTGTCCAGGTTTTATTGCCGTATTCAGTGCCAGACACAGGGTGCGGGCGTGCTTATCCATGTTACCCAGAACTGAAACGGAGATTTTTTTTTTTTAATGAAATTTTTGCATGGGGTACCTGAATTTTAAATGTCACAATAAAGTGTGTAACTGACCCCTGCTCTTTCCAAAGCAGGGCTGATTCTGAGAGAAAGTCCTGTTACATGAGACTGGTGGGGAGAGACATGTGAGCTGCCACCCAGAGACTCTGGGAGCCCCTAATCCCACTCAAGCGAAGTCCTAGGAACCATGGTTATCTCAGGGCATTCCAGAAAGACAGTGGCTGGTGCTCATCTGGATTCATGCTCTTCCCAGGTACCACTTTGTGCCTCCGCCTCCCCCAACAACTCCCACAGCCTCCCTTCTCCTTCTAAAAAGGAGCAAACAATTTCCTTCAATCATTGTTTCCCGCCCACTGACAGATGCTCTTAATTAGCACAGAATTGCAGCAGAATTGCCAAATAAATAGATTTTGCTTGTTTTGAGTTTGTTCTTTTTTCTAGAAAGCTTAGGCTTCCCAAAATCAACTCATCACACAGGCTCAGCGTATTGTTTAGTTTGAGTCAAGGACTCACAACCTTGTTCTTTTCCACAGGCACAACCACAGCACAGAAAATCAATTGTTAGCTGTCTCTCCCAGCAGAAAATTGCTGGTTCTAAAACCTTTCAAGAGCTTACTAGCTGTGGGAATGCGCATTTGAGAGTATTGAAACATCGTAAAAATATCCCAGACACTCTACCAATTATCCATCACAATAAAGAAACTGATTATTTAAATCACTTGTCATACAATTTCATCCCCAAAGAACTGTAGCACTGAAACACAGAGGAATGGGACCATTAGACTCCTTTGGTTCTTATTTTAAAAGAAAGTAAAAAACATGCATGTATAAAACTTGCTTGTACAACTGATGGTGGAACTGTTGCTAATTGGACAATTTCTGTGTGGCCTGCATGAGGTCATTCATGGGTGTGGGGAAAACGGCCTCTGAAGAAGGAAGCTGTTGTTCCAAATTTCAAAGCAAAGAAAGCTTTTGCACGAGGCAGAATCGATGATTCTCTTTTCAAGTCATGGGTGGCTCTGCTTTTATATATGTGTGTTTGTATATATATATTTTTTTTTTTTAATGCAACCAGTTTTGCTTGGGGCTTATGGTCTTGAGTTAATATATTTCTGTTATATGCATACGTTGTAGGCTGGTAGGCAAAAGAGTATTTTAAAAGATTGCTTTATATTTTGCATTATCTTTTATTAGTAAAATCTTGGAATTCAGTTTCTTTGGCTTGAAAGAATCATTTTCTTTTTTCAAGAAACAAATTTGATGCTGAAGTCATAAATTATAAAAATATGTGAAAGCCTCACGGCTGTGCTTGCTGCCGTCTTTAGAGCCAGATCCATTATCTCTGTGCACCAACTTGGGCTGACTCAGCGATCACTTTTTACCCTTTGGGAAGAGATGCTCAGATGTCTGCAAAATAGCCCCCAAACAACATGAGTTAGTTGTGTATAGAATCCTTTGCTTAGTGTTAATTTTTGGAATTTTTTTCTGTATAATCAAAACATTTCCCCTCATTAGAAGAAACCAGTTCACTTTGCAACGCATGTTTCCTGGAGGAAGTGCCGGATGAATCCTTCACAGACGAAAGTGGGTGAGGGCAGCTGCCTTTCCTCAGAAACCTGGGACCCTGCCTTTCCTGGGATGGCTGTCTTTGCTGCGGGAGGCGCTCCTTTGAACGACTGGCCTGGTGGTTTAGGTAGGGGGCCGGACCACAGATTGCAAAGGAATTGGACAACACCCCCCCCACACCCCGCCCACCGCCCCTGCGGGGGCTCAGGAGCCTGGCCGCTTCTCTGTGGCAACGCATTGTGTATGCTCCATTTGACGTTTCAGCTCAAGCCTGCCGGGGACAGAGACCAGCCCCCAATGACCCCAGTGACTGTACCTCCACCACCTTCTGCTTAAGCTGCTCCTTTACCCAATTGAAGAGGAAGTGGGGGTGACAAAAGGGACTGGGAATCTACCTTCCCACCTCCTGGGAGTGATGGGGGTAGCCTTGTCCTGGCCACACGATATTTGGAGCACATGGCTAATAGTGGACCCTGGCATTTAGGGAACTGTTTGAGGGTAAAATCATAATGATAAAATCTTTTTAAAAGAAAAAGATGGGGTTTTTTGCCTTGTACTAGTAAACACCAACCATGGGTATTTTAAGGTGCTCAGAGAATTGTTTGTGGGATCTTTGAAGGACAAATATTGATGTGTGCACTAGAAAATTAAGACAAGTGATAATTGAAAGATATGATAAAAGCTAGTGGTTTCCTTGGGGAAATAATCACAAACTGCTGTCAGACTGATGCCGATGAGAACATTACTTTATGTGAAATGTTTTTTAAACAGCTCAACCAAAGTATTAAGCCAGAGCACTTCTGAGGGCATCTGTCTGCTGTATATTTCTATTATATCCCCACTTGAGGCCCCTCAACTTATGTTATTCACCGTTCCAGCTGTCGTGTTTAGCTTTGTCGTGGTCAACACTCAGAGAAACTGAGAAATATCAGATAGCAAGATGGATACTGCTTGTGGATTCTTAAGATAATTATATAGTTTTGTCATGTTGAGTCACCGTATGGATTCACTGTTATTGATCTGTGACATTACTTTCGTGTGTTAGCCCAGGTTAAGTGCTTCTGCGGTTTTTAAGGTGTCTCTTTATTGAGAGTTTTGGGCTTCTCACATTGGAGACTGCTTCCTATAATCTACATTTGTATTTTCTGGTATTTATTTTGGAGTGGTACTTGGGTCCTTCATCTCTCCGTGACCCCATTGTGCCCTATAGAGATTTCAGTCAAAGCTCTTGCAGAACTTCATTGCATTTATTGGTGTACACAGCTCTGTCCTATATTAAATTGTAACCCAGAGCCTGGCACGAGGCACAAATGGCCACTGAATGAATGAATGACTCCCTGGTCAAGTCTCAGTGCCTCTTTCCAAAGATGCTGTGCAGGAGACCTTCCACTTGCCTCTCCAGCACCACTCTCCATCCTGCTTCTCCTGCTCTGCACCCCAGTAGGCGGACCTATGGACCAACCACAGCCTCCCTCTTCTCTAGCTTATCCTTCGATTTGACAGTTAGGGTGGGTATGTAATAGGGCTGGATGTGATGGGATTGGCTGTGTTCTTCTATGAAACACCTTCTCCATGCAGTTTCCCTCTCTGGGTCCCACAAATTCCTCCCCCTCTTTGCTCCTTCAGGCTCAGGGTTTGAAAGGGCTCCCTGGTGCTACCAGCCACAGGTATTGCATTACTCCTTATTGGTTTCCTAAACTCTGCCTACACCTTTGTATTATAAATAGGCTCTCTATTAAATTCTTCCCACTGTATCCTGCTGGGACCTGGCCAATATTTCCCCAGTCACCCAGATGACAAAGTTGTTTGTAACCCAGATATCATAATCTGTGTCTCTTGCATTATTGCAAGTAAACACTCTCCTCTAGGCTGGTCTACAACCAAATTAGAATCAAATAGAGCAGGGGTCAGCAAACCACAGCCTTGCAGGCCCAATCCAGCCTGCCGGCTGTTTTTGTAAATGGAGTTTTATTGGAACACAGTCCTGACCATTTGTTTACTTACTGTCTTTGGCTGATTTTGAGCTACAGCAGGCGGTGAAGAATTGCAACAGAAACTGTATGGCCTGCAAAGCCTAAAATATTTGCTGTTTGACTTCTTATAGAAAAAGTTTACAGATCCCTGATTTAGAGGAAAACCATAATGTGGGAACTTTATCATTTTCATCAAGAGGCTCCTGGGCCAGGTGCCAGGGTACTTGTCAGGGTCCCATGACAATGATGTGGGGAGTTTTAAACCCCAGGGCTGGACAAGCTTGCATGCAGCATTGTGTTGCTGTGCTGACAGCAGCGGCAACCTGGGAAGACACTCTTTGTCGTTAGACGCAAAAGGAGCGTGACCAAGCAAAACTAAGAGGCGTTTGTACTAAAGTGTGTCTATAATTTATGATTTCATAATTAAGTAGTTTCCCAGAAAGAATGACTTTCCCTAACGTTTCAGCATTTCCCTGTCAAACTTATTTTGTATGTGTCTGTCTCCCCCACCAGACTGTGAGCACCTCCCTGGAGCCTCCGGGTTTTATTCAAATGTGTGCCGACCAGTGCCTGGCACAGAGTGGCTGATGCTCAATAAGTATTGTTTGACTGAATGGTAATCAACAGCTAATTTAGAGAAGGAAAAAAGAAATAGGGGGTGGGAGCCATTAACTGGGAAGATATATTACTTAATGTTCTCAGGCTCTCTCTGACTGGAGTCTCTTGCCTACTCGACCTTCACAGAACAGGAACAGCTATACGAAAAGCCTGTTTCCCAAAAAAAGGTGCCCCTCAGGGCAGACTGACTACATAATTTGCAGGGCTCTCAGCACAGAATAAGAATGTGGAGGCTCTTGTTAAAAAATTATTAAGAGTGTCAGCACTGAGCCAAACACAAGCCCTTCTAAGACTGTGCAGGTGGCATGCCCATGAAACTGTCCCTGCCTTAAGGATTGCTGAGGAAAAGACAGCCTGTGGGAAATTAGTGAGGCTTCTTTCAGTCCAGAGGACTGCAGGGCTCTCAGCCACCATAAGGCAGTGCAGACCTGAGAGCCACTAAGACTGTGGGCTCTCGGGACTTGGTGCAGAGATATGAGTCTCATAATGCCTAACCCGGAATAACGCTTTACCACTTACAAAGTGTCTGCATTTATCTCGCACCCTCATGCCAGAGTGTACTCTTCTTCCCCAAGCCCACACACTTGGCTTCACACTGACTAACCTGCTTGCGCCCCGCTCTTCCTTGCTTTCCGTTTAACCCCAAGTCACCTAGGCCACCCCATTTAGGGGCAAAAAAACCATAAAGGTACTAAAGTGCCTCAGGGCTAGCCTGTTTCGATGTTTCTTTGTGGGTGACAGACAGTTCTTGCCATAATACCTGTCTTAGGCTATTCTGGCTGCCATAACAAAATACCACAGACTGGCTGGCTTACAAACAACAGAAATTTATTGCTCACAGTTCTGGAGGCTGGACGTTCAAGATTGGTGTGCCAGCACGGTGGGGTTCTGGTAAGGGCCCTCTTCTGGGCTGCAGATGGCTGACTTCTCTCTGTGTCCTCACATGATGTTAGGGCCTAGGGAGCTATGAGGGGTCTCTTTTAAAAGAGCACTAATTCCATTCATGAAGGCTCCACCCTCATGACGTGAGCACCTCCCAAAAGTCCTACCCCCTAACATCATCACACCGGCCATTAGGATTTCAACATAGGAATTTGGGGTGGGAGACACATGCTCAGACCATTGCAATACCTGACTGGAGAACAATGTGTGTACATGAACAGTCCCTTTATTTTGTCCCCAGAACCCTCCCCTGCCCCTTTCCTCACCTTAAAATGGGGTTTAGGGGCCCATCTTAATCACTCTGCAGGAACCCCTGTGCCCAGACCCCCAGAGTCTTTCCTGACACTAGATGTTCACCCTGCCAGCTGCTGGGGCTTCTCCCTGCCCAGGTCCCTGCCCTTCCCCATCATACACTCTGGGCAGTACTCTGCCCTTGGGATCACAGTGAGCCTCTGGAGGTTTCCAGGTGGTGACAACTATAGGTGGGGAACTTGAGCTCTAGCAAGGATTTTATGACTGGTGCTTCCTTTTGACTGGAGGGGTCCCCATTTTTGATTCTTCTGGATCACCACTACTTTCCCCCAACCCTTCATCCACTCTACCCTTGCTTTAAACGGGGGCTTAGGGTTCTCATCCCCCTGCTCCTGGGAGGCCCCCATGTCCTCTGCTGAAAGCTGGAGGCTGTCCCACAGTGCTAGAAGGCCACCCTTGCCAGCCGTGGTAGTGCCAGCTCCAGGGACTGTTGGCAGGTGCATGGTCCAGACGACAGGTGCACTGAGGTCTAGAACTCTGGGTGCCACCCCCCCCCCTTGCTCGGGGGGAAGGTGCCCAAGCGCCCTGAGGATTCAGGCATTATGGGACCATGACAACAAAACTGGCCCCTAGGAGGCACCTATTTCTGAAGCTCTAAGCCTTGGAAACCATAGTAGGCAGGGGAGGATTTCTCCACAACGGGGAGTGGCTCCGGGTAATACAAAGCCGCAGCTGAGAGAGCCTGACGGGATCGAGTGGAGTTTGCCTTTGATCAGAAGATCGAGACAGACATCCCCTCTAGCTTTTGCAGTCTCCTGCTTAATCTGGTAGCTGGGCTTTCTCAGGCCTCATTTGTCTCCCTGTGATTGATGTGGCCTTAACTATAGCAGCTCCGAACCAACCCCCTGCCGCAAAGTGCAGCCGTGTTTGTTTTGCAGGCGGCTAGTAGTCTTGCCTCGCTGATGCTCTGCGTCCTTCCCACCCCCATCCCAAGCTCCTGATACCTTACACACTGACCTATGTTTTCTCCTTTACAGGGTCCCCGGTGGCATATAGATCTCCAGCCTTGGGCAGGTCCTGCTCGGTCCCTGGATGAAGAAGCCTTGAGGTTCCTGAGATACATCAGCACCATTCAGGTTGTGTTTCAGGCACAAGTGGTTATGGAGACTCTGTAAAAGATGCTAATTGCACCCTTAAAAAATTTTATTTATTTATTTATTTTTGGCTGCATCGGGTCTTAGTTGCGGCGCACAGGCTTCTTGCTAGTTGTGGTGCATGGGCTCTGTAGTTGTGGTGCACGGGCTTAGTTGCCCCACGGCATGTGGGATCTTAGTTCCCCGACCAGGGGTTGGACCCGCGTCCCCTGCATTGGAAGGCAGATTCTTAACCATTTGGACCACCAGGGAAGTCCCGCTAATTACCCCCTTTTAAAGAAGGCTGGGGAGTTTCTCAGTGCCTCCTGATAGGGACTTGATAGAGTTTCTGAGGCCTTGCTGCTTAAATATATTCACTCACTTAGAGGCATATAATAGATGCCTTCCATCTGCTTCGGCATCTTATCCCTTCCAGGAGTATCGTCACCCTGAGGTGTTTTAATGATTCATCCCGATGTGTTTTAAAGATCCACTTTAGAAAATTGTTTTGGAAAACCATGTGAAGCGACAGATTCCTGCCCATGAGTAGGCAGTCCAGTGTGTCACAAACCAAAACCGTCATCTGGAGGTTCAAATTCCATTTTGTATTTGGAGAAGTCTGCCTTTTCGCTTTTCTGCCACAGAAGCTTGGCAGACAGGGATGCGTTAGGCCAGAGAGTAAAGGAGGCTTTGCAGGCAGTAGGAAGAGAAGCTTACTGAATCCGAAGACTCTCTGTTCTTAGGGCACTTTAAATCATTACTGAGCACTGGCCTTCATTAGTGACTTAACACATTGTGGCAGCTCCTGCCCGGGCGACCCGAGCAGGCAGAGACCCTCCATTAAGGAGAGTCTATGGCTCTTGACACATTAATCAGGAGGTTCCATTCTCAAGTAGCCTGATCCTGAGGAAAGAGAGACAGAAAAGAAAATCAAGGCCCGAGGGAAAGTTCGCCCTGAGCTGAGAGGTGCTAGTAAATTAGAAACTCAGACTGCCTGTGAAGCTGCAGCTGGGGAGGCTGCACTGTGGAGCTGGTATGGCACTGGGGGTCCCTGGGTCTTTTGATCTCCCTTCGGCCCACTAGCTCTTGGCATCCCACTTCCCCTCCCAAACCTCACTGGTGGCCAAGCCCGTTTTTCATCCATGGGAGAGCATATATTTCTGGAATTTTAGAAGGCTAGTTTAGCGGTAAAAGAAAGTCCCATTTCTCATATGATGCAGTCAGACAACCAGGAATTTTAGTATTTGTCACCTAGACATGGAAGTAAAAGCTTGTTGAATTCATCATGAGTAATGGGATGATAAATTGGTCCCTGTGCTTTACATAATTTCATCTTATTTTGCTGCTGCAAATTAATTTGGTGGACTTAGACAATTAAAATACTGAAATTTTAATTTTATAGTTTGGTTTTACACGAGGAATAAGAAGCTGGATCTCTTAACTGTGACTTTAAGAAGCCCTTAAAAGCCCTAGAGAAAAATGAGAGGTGTTAAATTTATGAGTTGAATTTGAGAATTGTGAGCTTCACCTCCCAGTATAAATTGACCACATGAAAGCCTCTAAATTCTATTTTATATGTATTTCAGGTTAATGTTCTGTAACTTATAAAAGGCATGTTAACTTAGAAGAAGCTCTTGAGGCATGAAAGTGTTATTTCAAGCCCCTCTTGGAGTTTTCCTATGAGTTATGGGCTGAGAGGGAAAAAATTCTTTAAAAAAAGCATCCTGGGGCTTCCCTGGTGGCGCAGTCGTTGGGAATCTGCCTGCCAATGCAGGGGACACGGGTTCGAGCCCTGGTCTGGGAAGATCCCACATGCTGCGGAGCAGCTGGGCCCGTGCGCCACAGCTACTGAAGCCCGTGCACCTAGAGCCCATGCTCTGCAACAAGAGAAGCCACCGCAATGAGAAGCCTGCACACTGCAACAAAGAGCAGCCCCTGCTACTAGAGAAAGCCCACGCACAGCAATGAAGACTCAATGCAGCCCCCCAAAATAATTAATTAATTAATTAATTTAGGAAAAAAAAAAAAAAGCATCCTGTGAGGTAGTTTAATGTTGTGACCCTGGGCAGTTTATTTTGCTTGTTTGGCTCTGGCTGTTCTGATCTTGAAAACGAAGAGATTGTATCAAATTATTTCTAAGGTCCCTTCCAGCTCTGTGAGCCTGTACTTTGTTAAGACTAGTGTAGAATTGTTATTAACCAAGTATTACTGAGCATCTACTATGTGCCAGGAACATAGGCCTTGGGAATACAGTCTCTGCCCTCAGGTGGCTAACAAACTAGTTGGGAAGGTAGATAAATGGACATATAATTATTATTCAGCTTGATGAGTATAATAATAGAGATTTGGTTGTTAAAGCTCGCTAAAAGATTTTTAATCCTCTAGAAAGAACAAGATAAAGTTCTAGACCTCACAATTGTTTTGTAATCAGAGGTCATTTTACCCAGTTAAAGTCCTGTGCTTTTGTGTGCTTCCGAGTCACTAGACCAGCAGGTGGGAGCTCATCAGAGATGACACTAACTGGTTTAATCAGAATCCTACTGACCAGTGCTCCCTCCCCCTCTCTATGTAATGCAGAGTTTTTGGCTGCTTTGGGAGCTTATGCCTCATTTAGAACTCATCTTGACAATGAAAGCCTACAAAGCTGGCAGAATATTAGAGTCACTATTACCTAAAATTTTCATAGTTAGCAGTAGTGAGTCATAATGGGCAAGGGAAAAAAAAAAACAAAAAAAAACCCTCTGTAGGTACTTAAGCAAATCCCACCTCCATCCTCTTACACTGCTTTAATATATATATATATATATTTCCCTCAAATCCGTGTTCAAGCTTTTACAGCAAGGCCTAGCATTTGATATGTTTATCAGTTGATTTATTCATTCCTCAATTCAGCAGGCATTTGTTGCGTGCCTGCTCTGTGGATGACGCTGTGCTAGGCACTGGCTGGGATGTCAAAACTGAATTAAATATCCCCCCCACAGTGGTGAACGGCTAGGATGCAAGAGAACTGTGTGTTCTCTAACAGGGTGGACAGATGGGGTGGGTAAACTTCCCCAGGCCAAAGGAGCTTGGGAACAGAAGCACAGAGCAAGGTATTCGGGTAGAGTAGGCATAACATCAAGCTCAGTTTTTACTAGGTATTGTTTTCTAATGTGAAAGGCCATGGTTACATCTCTGAGTTCTGGAGTAGACGATACACTGCTGCTAACAAGAAACAGTTAAATCATAAACCCAGTGCTGTGTTCTAAAGGAAGGCTCCAGATCCAGCTTTTTATGGCAACCCCCGAACCATATGCCTTCAGGAAGCATGGCTTGCAGTACAAAATTAATCTAAGCAACAGTTGCTGTTTTAAAAAGAAAAAATACATTTTAAAGTCAGTCTATCTATCTATCTATCTATCTATCTAATCATCTAACCATCTAACTGATTGTAAGAATGACATAAGAACCTACGGATCTAGAGATTCAGATTTTACAAATTTATAACAATAGTTTCTATTATATTTACTGCTACACACACATGCACACACACACAAACTGGGATAAAGGCAACAAAAATACAACCCTTTCCTTGATATTTTACCTTTCAAAATAATGTATTTCATTAACATACAGTTTGATTATTGAAGCGATTCTTGCCAAGTCCCCAAAATTTAAGGGCTCCCTTTGCCAGATTCTACTTATGGGTTGGCAGAAATGCTATTCAGGCTTTTGGGATACAAAATGAAAGGAAAATAAATTAGATCCCTTCAAGTTAAATAACTAAAAAGCATTTCAGAAAACATTTTTTCCTGGAGTCTGTTTTCCTTTGTCCAGGCTTAATTCTGTTTATATGGCTAAAATGACAAGGGGAATTAGAGAGAGGGAGAAAAAAACCCATAATTACCTGAGTTAGAGCTTAGCTAGGACTTACTGCCCTCGCTGATTTTGCTCACAAGAGAGTTCATTGAAGCCTTGGCCATAAATCTTAACAAGAAAGTTTGAAAAATCAATATTTAATTAATTTTTAGGAGCTGAATTTTACTGAGTCCTTACTCCTAGTTGTTTTCAAAAGCTAATGTCTATAAATGAGATGGTTAATAAATGGTTAAAATGGAAAAACTTCTGTGTTCTATTTTTGAGCTAGGAGAGGAAAGGGGAACATTAGCAGAGATTGAATGGAAAAGAATGTTTTTCCAATAGGGATATCTGTGCAAGACGAAGTCTGTGGAAGAAGAAGAAATGCTTAAAGTATTAACTTTAATAGAATAAAACTCCACTCCTCAAGGTTTAGTGGAGGAGCAGCTGAACCTCAAAGCCGTGAATCTTTTTTTTTTTTAACATCTTTATTGGAGTATAATTGCTTTACAATGGTGTGTTAGTTTCTGCTTTATAACAAAGTGAATCAGTTATACATATACATATGTTCCCATATCTCTTCCCTCTTGCGTCTCCCTCCCTCCCACCCTCCCTATCCCACCCCTCTAGGTGGTCACAACGCACCAAGCTGGTCTCCCTGTGCTATGCGGCTGCTTCCCACTAGCTATCTATTTTACGTTTGGTAGTGTATATGTGTCCATGCCACTCTCTCACTTTGTCACAGCTTACCCTTCCCCCTCCCCATATCCTCAAGTCCATTCTCTAGTAGGTCTGTGTCTTTATTCCCATCTCGCCCCTAGGTTCTTCATGACCTTTTTTTTTCTGTATATATATTCTATATTCCGTATATATGTGTTAGCATACTGTATTTGTTTTTCTCTTTCTGACTTACTTCACTCTGTATGACAGACTCTAGATCCATCCGCCTCACTACAAATAACTCAATTTCGTTTCTTTTTATGGCTGAGTAATATTCCATTGTATATATGTGCCACATCTTCTTTATCCACTCATCTGTTGATGGACACTTAGGTTGCTTCCATGTCCTGGCTATTGTAAATAGAGCTGCAATGAACGTTTTGGTACATGACTCTTTTTGAATTATGGTTTTCTCAGGGTATATGCCCAGTAGTGGGATTGCTGGGTCGTATGGTAGTTCTATTTTTAGTTTTTTAAGGAACCTCCATACTGTTCTCCATAGTGGCTGTATCAATTTACATTCCCACCAACAGTGCAAGAGTGTTCCCTTTTCTCCACACCCTCTCCAGCATTTATTGTTTGTAGATTTTTTGATGATGGCCATTCTGACCGGTGTGAGATGATATCTCATTGTAGTTTTGATTTGCATTTCTCTAATGATTAATGATGTTGAGCGTTCTTTCATGTGTTTGTTGGCAATCTGTATATCTTCTTTGGAGAAATGTCTATTTAGGTCTTCTGCCCATTTTTGGATTGGGTTGTTTGTTTTTTTGATATTGAGCTGCATGAGCTGCTTGTAAATTTTGGAGATTAATCCTTTGTCAGTTGCTTCATTTGCAAATATTTTCTCCCATTCTGAGGGTTGTCTTTTGGTCTTGTTTATGGTTTCCTTTGCTGTGCAAAAGCTTTTAAGTTTCATTAGGTCCCATTTGTTTATTTTTGGTTTTTTTTCCATTTCTCTAGGAGGTGGGTGGGTCAAAAAGGATCTTGCTGTGATTTATGTCATACAATGTTCTGCCTATGTTTTCCTCTAAGAGTTTGATAGTGTCTGGCCTTACATTTAGGTCTTTAATCCATTTTGAGTTTATTTTTGTGTATGGTGTTAGGGAGTGTTCTAATTTCATACTTTTACATGTACCTGTCCAGTTTTCCCAGCACCACTTATTGAAGAGGCTGTCTTTTCTCCATTGTATATTCTTGCCTCCTTTATCAAAGATAAGGTGACCATATGTGTGTGGGTTTATCTCTGGGCTTTCTATCCTGTTCCATTGATCTATATTTCTGTTTTTGTGCCAGTACCATACTGTCTTGATGACTGTAGCTTTGTAGTATAGTCTGAAATCAGGGAGCCTGATTCCCTCCAGCTCCATTTTTCGTTCTCAAGATTGCTTTGGCTATTTGGGGTCTTTTGTGTTTCCATACACATTGTGAAATTTTTTGTTCTAGTTCTGTGAAAAATGCCATTGGTAGTTTGATAGGGATTGCATTGAAACTGTAGATTGCTTTGGGTAGTAGAGTCATTTTCACAATGTTGATTCTTCCAATCCAAGAACATGGTATATCTCTCCATCTATTTGTATCATCTTTAATTTCTTTCATCAGTGTCCTATAATTTTCTGCATACAGGTCTTTTGTCTCCTTAGGTAGGTTTATTCCTAGATATTTTATTCTTTTTGTTGCAATGGTAAATGGGAGTGTTTTCTTAATTTCACTTTCAGATTTTTCATCATTAGTGTATAGGAATGCCAGGGATTTCTGTGCATTAATTTTGTATCCTGCTACTTTACCAAATTCATTGATTAGCTCTAGTAGTTTTCTGGTAGCATCTTTAGGATTCTCTATGTATAGTATCATGTCATCTGCAAACAGTGACAGCTTTACTTCTTCTTTTCCAATTTGGATTCCTTTTATTTCTTTTTCTTCTCTGATTGCTGTGGCTAAAACTTCCAAAACTATGTTGAATAATAGTGGTGAGAGTGAGCAGCCTTGTCTTGTTCCTGATCTTAGTGGAAATGGTTTCAGTCTTTCACCACTGAGGACGATGTTGGCTGTGGGTTTTTCATATATGGCCTGTATTATGTTGAGGAAAGTTCCCTCTGTGCCTACTTTGTGGAAGGTTTTTATCATAAATGGGTGTTGAATTTTGTCGAAAGCTTTCTCTGCATTGATTGAGATGATCATATGGTTTTTATTCTTCAGTTTGTTAATATGGTGTATCACATTGATTGATTTGCGTATATTGAAGAATCCTTGCATTCCTGGAATAAACCCCACTTGATCATGGTGTATGATCCTTTTAACGTGCTGTTGGATTCTGTTTGCTAGTATTTTGTTGAGGATTTTTGCATCTATGTTCATCAGTGATATTGGCCTGTAGTTTTCTTTCTTTGTGACATCTTTGTCTGGTTTTGGTATCAGGGTGATGGTGGCCTCGTAGAATGAGTTTGGGAGTGTTTCTCCCTCTGCTATATTTTGGAAGATTTTGAGAAGGATAGGTGTAAGCTCTTCTCTAAATGTTTGATAGAATTCGCCTATGAAGCCATCTGGACCTGGGCTTTTGATTGTAGAAAGATTTTTAATCACAGTTTCAATTTCAGTGTTTGTGATTGGTCTGTTTATGTTTTCTGTTTCTTCCTGGTTCAGTCTTGGAAGGTTGTGCATTTCTAAGAATTTGTCCATTTCTTCCAGGTTGTCCAATTTATTGACGTATAGTTGCTTGTAGTAATCTCTCATGATCCTTTGTATTTCTGCAGTGTCAGTTGTTACTTCTCCTTTTTCATTTCTACTTCTACTGATTTGAGTCTTCTCCCTTTTTTTCTTGATGAATCTGGCTAATGGTTTATCAATTTAGTTTATCTTCTCAAAGAACCAGCTTTTTTAGTTTTATTGATCTTTGCTATCGTTTCCGTCATTTCTTTTTCATTTATTTCTGATCTGATCTTCTGATATCTTTCCTTTTGGTAACTTTGGGGTTTTTTTGTTCTTCTTTCTCTAATTGCTTTAGGTGCAAGGTTAGGTTGTTTCTTTGAGATGTTTCCTGTTTCTTAAGGTAGGATTGTATTGCTATAAACTTCCCTCTTAGAACTGCTTTTGCTGCATCCCATAGGTTTTGGGTCGTCGTTTCTCCATTGTCATTTGTTTCTAGGTATTTTTTGATTTCCTCTTTGATTTCTTCCGTGATCACTTGGTTATTAAGTAGTGTATTGTTTAGCCTCCATGTGTTTGTATTTTTTACAGATCTTTTCCTGTAATTGATATCGAGTCTCATAGCATTGTGGTCGGAAAAGATCCTTGATACGATTTCAATTTTCTTAAATTTACCAAGGCTTGATTTGTGACCCCAGATATGATCTATCCTGGAGAATGTTCCATGAGCACTTGAGAAGAATGTGTATTCTGTTGTTTTTGAATGGAATGTCCTATAAATATCAATTAAGTCCATCTTGTTTAATGTATCATTTAGAGCTTGTGTTTCCTTATTTATTTTCATTTTGGATGATCTGTCCATTGGTGAAAGTGGGGTGTTAAAGTCCCCTACTATGATTGTGTTACTGTCTATTTCCCCTTTTATGGCTGTTAGTATTTGCCTTATGTATTGAGGTGCTCCTATGTTGGGTGCATAAATATTTACAATTGTTATATCTTCTTCTTGGATCGATCCCTTGATCATTATGTAGTGTCCTTCTTTGTTTCTTGTAATAGTCTTTATTTTAAAGTCTATTTTGTCTGATATGAGAATTGCTACTCCAGCTGTCTTTTGATTTCCATTTGCATGGAATATCTTTTTCCATCCCCTCACTTTCAGTCTGTATGTGTCCCTAGGTCTGAAGTGGGTCTCTTGTATATAGCATATATACGGGTCTTGTTTTTGTATCCATTCAGCCAGTCTGTGTCTTTTGGTGGGAGCATTTAATCCATTTACATTTAAGGTAATTATCGATATGTATGTTCCTATTCCCATTTTCTTAATTGTTTGGGGTTTGTTATTGTAGGTCTTTTCCTTCTCTTGTGTTTCTTGCCTAGAGAAGTTCCTTTAGCATTTGTTGTAAAGGTGGTTTGTTGGTGCTGAACTCTCTCAGCTTTTGCTTGTCTGTAAAGGTTTTTATTTGTCCATCAAATCTGAATGAGATCCTTGCTGGGTAGAGTAATCTTGGTTGTAGGTTTTTCTCCTTCATCACTTTAAATATGTCCTGCCACTCCCTTTTGGCTTGCAGAGTTTCTGCTGAAAGATCAGCTGTTAACCTTATGGGGATTTCCCTTGTGTGTTATTTGTTGTTTTCCCCTTGCTGCTTTTAATATGTTTTCTTTGTATTTAATTTTTGATAGTTTGATTAATATGTGTCTTGGTGTGTTTCTCCTTGGATTTATCCTGTATGGGACTCTCTGTGCTTCCTGGACTTGATTAACTATTTCCTTTCCCATATTAGGGAAGTTTTCAACTATAATCTCTTCAAATATTTTCTCAGTCCCTTTCTTTTTCTCTTCTTCTTCTGGGTCCCCTATAATTCAAATGTTGGTGCGTTTAATGTTGTCCCAGAGGTCTCTGAGACTGTCCTCAGTTCTTTTCATTCTTTTTTCTTTATTCTGCTCTGCAGTAGTTATTTCCACTATTTTCTCTTCCAGGTCACTTATCCATTCTTCTGCCTCAGTTATTCTGCTATTGATCCCTTCTAGAGAATTTTTAATTTCATTTATTGTGTTGTTCATCATCGTTTGTTTGCTCTTTAGTTCTTCTAGTTCCTTGTTAAACGTTTCTTGTATTTTCTCTATTCTATTTCCAAGATTTTGGATCATCTTTACTATCATTATTCTGGATTTTTCAGGTAGACTGCCTATTTCCTCTTCATTTATTAGGTCTGGTGGGTTTTTACCTTGCTCCTTCATCTGCTGTGTGTTTTTCTGTCTTCTCATTTTGCTTAACTTACTGTGTTTGT
The DNA here is from genome assembly GCF_028023285.1 of Balaenoptera ricei. Lineage (NCBI taxonomy): Eukaryota > Metazoa > Chordata > Mammalia > Artiodactyla > Balaenopteridae > Balaenoptera > Balaenoptera ricei. The sequence goes on from NC_082650.1 coordinate 50,171,043, forward strand.
GGTTTCCTTTTCGCAGGCTGCAGGTTCGTGGTTCCCGTTGTTTTTGGTGTCTGTCCCCAGTGGCTGAGGTTGGTTCAGTGGGTTGTGTAGGCTTCCTGGTGGAGGGGACTAGTGCCTGTGTTCTGGTGGATGAGGTTGGATCTTGTCTTTCTGGTGGGCAGGTCCACGTCTGGTGGTGTGTTTTGGGGTGTCTGTGGCCTTATTATGATTTTAGGCAGCCTCCCTGCTAATGGATGGGTCTGTGTTCCTGTCTTGCTAGTTGTTTGGCATAGGGTGTCCAGCACTGTAGCTTGCTGGTCGTTGAGTGAAGCTGGGTCTTGGCACTGAGATGGAGATCTCTGGGAGATTTTCGCCGTTTGATATTACGTGGAGCTGGGAGGTCTCTTGTGGACCAGCATCCTGAAGTTGGCTCTCCCACCTCAGAGGCACAGCACTGACTCCTGGCTGGAGCACCAATAGCCTTTCATCCACACGGCTCAGAATAAAAGGGAGAGAAAATAGAAAGAAAGAAAGAGGATAAAATAAAATAAAGTAAAATAATATAAAATAAAGTTATTAAAATAAAAAATAATTATTAAGAAAAAAAATTTTTAAAGTAAAAAATAAATCCAAAAAAACGGATGGACAGAACCCTAGGACAAATGGTGAAAGCAAAGCTATACAGACAAAATCACACACAGAAGCATACACATACACACTCACAAAAAGGGGAAAATATATAAATATCATTGCTCCCAAAGTCCAGCTTCTCAATTTGGGATGATTTGTTGTCTATTCAGGTATTCCACAGATGCAGGGTACATCAAGTTGATTGTGGAGCTTTAATCCGCTGCTCCTGAGGCTGCTGGGAGAAATTTCCCTTTCTCTTCTTTGTTCGCACAGCTCCCGGGGTTCAGCTTTGGATTTGGCCCCGCCTCTGCGTGTAGGTTGCCTGAGGGCGTCTGTTCTTCACTCAGACAGGATGGGGTTAAAGGAGCAGCTGCTTCGGGGGCTCTGGCTCACTCAGGCCGCGGGGAGGGAGGGGTACGGATGCGGTGCGAGCCTGCGGTGGCAGAGGCCGGTGTGACGTTGCACCAGCCTGAGGCGCACCGTGCGTTCTCCCGGGGAAGTTGTCCCTGGATCACGGGACCCTGGCAGTGGCGGGCTGCACAGGCTCCCGGGAGGGGAGGTGTGGAGAGTGACCTGTGCTTGCACACAGGCTTCTTGGTGGCTGCAGCAGTAGCTTTAGCGTCTCGTGCCCGTCTCTGGGGTCCGTGCTGATAGCCGCGGCTCGCGCCCGTCTCTGGAGCTGCTTTAAACGGTGCTCTGAATCCCCTCTCCTCGCGCACCAGGAAACAAAGAGGCCAGAAATAGTCTCTTGCCTGTTTGGCAGTTCCAGACTTTTTCCCGGACTCCCTCCCGGCCAGCTGTGGCGCACTAGCCCCTTCAGGCTGTGTTCATGCAGCCAACCCCAGTCCTCTCCCTGGGATCCGCCCTCCGAAGCCCGAGCCTCAGTTCCCAGCCCCCGCCCGCCCCGGTGTGTGAGCAGAGAAGCCTCTCGGGCTGGTGAGTGCTGGTCGGCACCGATCCTCTGTGCGGGAATCTCTCCGCTTTGCCCTCTTCATTCATGTTGCTGCGCTCTCCTCCGCGGCTCAGAAGCTTCCTCCCTCCGCCACCTGCAGTCTCCGCCCGCGAAGGGGTTTCCTAGTGTGTGGAAACCTTTCCTCCACAGCTCCGTCCCACTGGTGCAGGTCCCATCCGTGTTCTTTTGTCTCTGTTTTGTCTTTTTCCTTTTGCCCTACCCAGGTACGTGGGGAGTTTCTTGCCTTTTGGGAGGTCTGAGGTCTTCTGCCAGCATTCAGTAGGTGTTCTGTAGGAGTTGTTCCACATGTAGATGTATTTCTGATGTATTTGTGGGGAGGAAGGTGATCTCCGCGTCTTACTCTTCCGTCATCTTGAAGCTCCTCTCCAGCCCTGAATCTTGACCATTAATACTTGCTGGACTCTTGGGGGCCTCTGGCTAATTGTAGGGGCTGCCTGTCTGGCCCTTTGTTAGGGGTGAGGTTGGAGAGGCTGCTGTTTTCAGTTGAAAGCTCTGGCCCAGGTGTAGCCTCTTCCCTTAATTTGCTAAGGCACAGGTGAGGCCAGGCTGGAACATTTCAGTGGGACTTTACAAAAGGCTGCCAGGAAACTCACAGGACCACCTGCGTAACAGTCACCTGGGGGAGCTTATTAAAATGCATGTTCACATGCATCGACCTCAAAGATTCTGATTTTATAGAATGGAGTGGGACTCAAGAATTTGCATTTTTAAGTACTCCCGCATCCATCAGAATGTAGGTGGGCCACACCTTGAGAAACACAATGGGAGAGGCTAGAGTTAGGTTTAAATGGTGTTGGGAGGGTACTATGAACAAGTACCTGTGAATGTCCATCTCCTGATCTGTCTTCTGGGGGCTCTTAGGGAGAGTACATACAAAGAAACAATAGCAAAACATCATACCATTTTAATAAATAAATCATCATACCACTTTAATAAAAATACCCCCAGGAAGCTGCCCTAGAACAAAAGGTTCAGGCTTAGGAGATCCAGGCACGTCTTTGGGGCCCACCAAACTGCCCAGGCTTAACTAACTGCCTGCAGGAGCCAGGGCGTGGAACCAAGTTCCAGTGAAGGTTGAAGGCATCATAATCTACGTACTAGTGAAAACCAGCCAGATGAACATTGAGCTTTGACTAATTAGATTAGCAGCTTCTCCTTTGGGTGGGTGAGTGGAAGCAAGAAGTGCGCAGGCAGAGGCATAATTTCCATTTATTTGTGGGAGAATCGTAGGAAATGAATTATACAAATTAACATGTTGATGGATCCAGTTAATAAGTGTGTTCTGTACTAGTTGCTTGAGAGAAGATTCAATTCCATTTTCCATTATCACTTTTTTCTTTAAACCGTGGTTGTGGATAGAGAAGTATTGAGAGAAAGATACTGGGTTGAAGATATTGACAGAAATTAATCAATAGTGAATCTGAGAAAAAAATGGAAAATTTTATTCAGGCCACACTGAGGATTAGAACCTGGGAGATAACCAGCTCTGAGGACTATTCTGAGGAGGTTAGTAGATATTTGATTTTGACAAAGGGGTCTGTGCAATCAAGCACACATCTTGGTAGAAAGTTACTATTAATAGCAAGGAACAGGTATCTTAGTTAATAGTTTTAGTGCCTTTCTGAGTATGGGCAGATGCAAGAAACAGGATTCATACATTTTCCCCTGAAAATATCTAACTATCTGAAGGCCTATTCTGCCAGTTTTTCCAGAGCACAGAATGTCTCATCCTGATTTTTGCCCTGAATTCCTTTCAGGGTGTATTGTAGGTCAGTGACTGCAGTGGCTAATGAGATTCTTGTAGAACTAGGTGGTGGGCAACATTCTTTATTCTACAATCCCCTCCCTTTTGGTCTTAATTTTTTTTTTTTTGGTCTTAATTTTGACCAAGGTTTGGGAGGCATTTCATGATCAATTTGTCTCACAGCACTAGGAATGCTTATTCCCAGCTCAGTCAAGGATTTCATTGATAGGCTACTTAATGTGCTATTACTGGACTTGGCCCTGTTAACTATAGTCAAAAGCCTCTGGACCATCTGTCTTTCTAGTCTGTTATGGTCTAGGAAATGCTTGCTCTTGTTGCTTCTCATATCCAGAGTTACACTATTACAATCTTTGATCTTATAGGACTATATATTTGGTCAATTGTTTCAAGTCATCTAATCATCATTAATTTTATTGAAGACTCCATCACACATATGGTAGTACTACAAGAAACAATTATCTTGCAAAATAGGCAGACTACAAGTAATATAGCTAGTAACATTAATAAGGTCCTAAGTAAGTATTTAAGCTAAGAATTTCCATTAGTTGAGGCCCAGTATCTCCCCAGGTCATCTGACCCAGTCTGTTCTGCACCAGTCTCTATCTTTAAGGGGAAAGATGTATTGGCATTGTACATAAAGTTCACCAAAGATGTCTGCACATACAAGGCAAGTGGTGGGTTATAAAATTTCATGTTTAAATTTTTCTTGCCTTAAAATGTGAGTTTTTATTTCATCAAAAGAAAAGAACAGTTAACTATTTAGGATTTCACTTTTTAAGCTTTCCTATAAAATGTCCAGATTCTAGCAGAAGGCTCTCTCTCAGTCACTGATAGATAGTGCTAGGATGATTTTGCCAGGCCAGCCCTAGATTACAGCAAGAATAAGGGAGATGCTGGCTCCACGTAATATGCTCTTTTCAGATTAACATTTTGGAAAATCAGTTAAATAAAAGGATTGGGCAAGTCTAGAGTACCTTCTTAAGAAGAAAATTGTCCTGTTATGTTTTCCAATGCATTAAAGCAATGAACCTCAAAACCTCCTTTGCATCTGGAGTGGTCTGTTGTCTGTGATGTGACAGCAAGAGCTGCTGCATGATTCATGGAGCATCATGATGACTATGAGAGTTTTGAGGGATTAGGCGGAAATACTGTTGCTCAGTAAGATAAATACCTTGGCCACAGAACTTGTTTTCTTTGGTTCCAACAGCCTCAGTTGTGCACACTGTGCCAGCCTCAAACACAAGTCAGAATTCCTCACTAAGTATGTTTACTTAATGTGCATTTGAAATTAGAGACTGGCTTCCTTCCACTTTACTTAGATACCACGTTCCTTTTGGTTTTCTTATCTAATTTTGATGGATGAGTTAAGAGAGGTGCTTTGGCTAGCTCTGGAAAACCTCCTTCCTGGCTGGGGCTCTTGCCCTTTCCCCCCAGGAGGAATTTCAATGGACCAGTGTATCACAGAGGGTACTGTCTTGTTAGTAGGGACTATGCATTAGTCTCACTTGACCCCAAGCTGTTTACCTTGGTTAACACATACTTGGTCGGACCATGGTGGCCTGACCTTATCTGCCTGAGATAAAGAGTAGATAATCTTGTATCCTTCGAAGATCTATGCTCTTGGTCATATCTCACAACTTCTAATAGGAATGCTGTGGGTAACAGGCCTCTGTGGTTTGGGAGCACTGTTCTCCATGTCTGGAATGCCCTTCTTGGTCTCAGCCTCTTAGTCAACTTCTGTTCCTCCTCCAAGACTAACACACCTCTGCAGAGCTTTCCTGACTTTTCCTCCCTGCCTTCCTTGCTCCTGATTTGTTCTCCCCTGTATACTCTGTGCACAAGGCTATAGCAGTTCTTAACTTCCCTTCAAACCTGCCTGTAGTCTCCATGAGGTTACTTATAATCTAGTATTTGGAATGCCTCCAAACATTTTACAGCAGTCTTGTGATTCCCTGGGGAGGGGAGTAGTTAGCAGTGGAGAAGGACATAACTCTCCCATTACGGTTTTCAGGGACTGGGAAAGCAGTTAAGTCTCTACCTACCATCTATCACCCAGTGCTTTAAATTATTCACATTGATTTCCAATCCTTACAGATTGCGTGTGATCACGTGAGCACAGACAGCCTGGCTACTGACTCCAGCCCTTCAAAAAAGCCCTGGTCTGTCTGTCTTGATGACAGGTTTGGCTTAGCTCATCAAATTCGCAACAAGCAGTGCCGCCTCTATTCTTTAGGGTAAGTACATTTTACAGCAGAAAACAAAAAATGTTCCTGCAGGCAGCCAAGGCTTTTTCAGCAACACAAATTATGAATGGTTGCAGGGTATACGGGTGCTATGCTTCTTCTCCTGACATCATTTCAGACTCATCTGTCTGTTATGTAACTGTGGGCACTTGCAGAGCACCAGTGGCCAGGGCCACTGTGTCTCCCATTCTGTTGGTAGTAAGTTGACAACTTCCATTTTCAGCATGATGATGATCCTCTTGGTGAAGCCAATGATTCTCAGCTAGAATTAGAGCATTCTTATTAGAAACAGAAAAGTATTAAGAATGCACCTAGAAAAAAAAAGAACAGTGAGTATATTAGAAATTTTATACTCAGTTATGATGAGTGACCCAAGACAAATGGCCACTGTTGGATTTTTATGTTTTATGTTTATTTTATGTTTAATGCCAATGGTAAATCTGTGTGTACTTTTACACTGAAAAAAGAAAGAAGAGGGAACTCCTATGAAAATAATGAGATTTTGTCAAAACTGGGGGAAATATTGATATTCAGTTATTCAGGCTGAAAATGACCTAAATGTATGCATAGATATAGAGAGCTTTTTGTAAAAGGGTGAATATAAAATAATGAGATTAGATAAAAAAATATACGAAATGCATCAGTATTCATATAAACAGTCCTGAGAATTTGCAAATTATATATGTCTCCAAAAAAAGGCAGGAGAGGGTTATTTTTGTTTGGAATACCCTGTTGCATCGACTCTAGAAGCTGTGTGGTTAGGTTCTCAGGCAAGATCCCTGGAGTCCTTTACAAAATACTGGCGACCCTCACAAGTGTCCTCTGCTTGTTCCTCACCGATAGGCTTCATCTCCTCTATGATTTACATTCAGGCTCATGAGTGACAACTGCCACCCAGAATCCTAGATGATAAGGGTTCAGAGCTGACCTTTGGGTGCTGTGGAGACCCACCAAAAGGTGCTAACGCATAGAGGATCACGACCGATGTCAAACTTCACCAAACAAGGATTCTTAGAGTCACTGTGGATTAAAACAAAAGCAAAAACAACAAGTTTGAAATAAGTTTCAGGATAATGGAGACATTCTTCTATGGGTTAAATGAAGAGCCATGGTATATATCAGTGGAGCGTGGTACACAGTAGGCACTAAATATATATTTGCTACATAAAGATTGCTTGAGGTAAGAAGACTAAAGAGGGAAGCTGGTTCTGCTGTGATTTAAACTAGGAGCCTGAAGATTAGGAAATGAGTTGCTCAGCCAGTTGATTAGAACAGAGCTCTTTTTTCTGGGAGCCTACCAGCTATGATGCAAGATTGGATAAAGAATGGGAACTTGTGACAGTCGAGTTTAATTTATATCATATTAACAATGTATGAAAGTAGGTCATAAAAATAATTGCATAGTACTACATGCAAATTAGAGATCTCAGCTTAGTCCTATTTTCTTGCTCCAAACTGCCTTTATGTTTTGGTTAATATTTTACACCCCGGAATAATTTCATTTAAAGCATACAACTGTGTAAAACAAAACTGCGAAAGCTTTTTTGGGGGAAATTTTTCACATTCCTTTTTGCTTTCCTTATACTTCAGAGCCATTAGATGAAGTGGTTCTGCTGTGAGATTTCAGATTATTACATGTAAAAAAGGGAGTTTCTTATTTTCATGTAAATGTTCTCTATTCAAAATCAACTTTGTAAAGAGCAGATAGGAGCAGTTGAATCCCACTGGGAAAAGAAATGAATAGATTTTAAGTGCCAACATTTGATTTAAAACCTAACAATGCTTAATTGAAAACTGGAAATTAAAGAAAATATTTCTTATGTCCTAAAAAAGGATGCTTTGGATTGTGGATGTTTATGTTGATTGTCCTGTTACTCAGGATTCACCTGAGAATCTTCTCAGGTGAATTGCTTGCTTCAGGGGCAGGTAAATAGCCAACTGACAACACCTCAGTTGATGCTGAGGGAAGAAGTGGTGGTCCTGAGGTGCAAGCATTTAGGCATGTTAGGATAGCTGTGAGATAGGTGGGGAGGGCAGGTGGCAGGTGGGTCACGGGGCGCCCACATCCAGGCAGTATGTGCTACAAACCTCAGGGCTGTGGCAGCCATTCCTATCCTGAGCATAATGAATGAAGCTGCAACGGGGGGTGGGGGGGGTGGCCTTCTGGGGGTGAGAGGAAGAAGGGATCTGAGGACATACTGATCAGAAAGCAGAGGCTGAATGCCCTCCTTCTGATCCATGTCCTACCTTTCTTCCACTCCCAAGAACTGAAGCAGCCATCACCTCTACCTTCTCTCTGATGTCTGAAATTTCTTTACTAAGAATCAAAGCTTTTTATTCTGCAGTTAATGTAAAAGACATTTTTCTAGGAGAGTATACTCTGAGTAAAGTTCAGTTGAAAATTTAAAGAAGATCCTTTTTAGTTTTGAAAAGGGGAAGAATAGACCAATTAAGATAGGGGAAGGCACTGAAAAGGAAGGTTATGTTACGGAGAAGGGGAAAGAGAAGAGATGTGACGAGAGGCTGCAGGTTCACATGATAATATTGTCTACTGCACGACTTCAGTTGGGGCCTGCCCTGAAAGTCTTCTTGTGTGTGAGGTGGAGGGGTGATGGTGGGGAGATGGGGTGGGGATGAGGGTGGTAGCTGAAGTGAATTGGGAAAATCACCTTTTTATCCTTCATGTCAAAGATTATATTTCAGGGGTAGGAGTGGGAATAGAAGAGAAAACTTGAGAAGGGATAATACATAGGTAAATCTTTTTCATCTCTCCTTTAGTTCTCTGACATGTTAATACCATTTGGTTTGAAGACAGATTCTCAATGTGAGACAGAAGAAAATTTGATACATGATACATGGTTAGGCAACAAGAGCCAATATCTTAGGCAGAAAATCTGGGACTTCTGGTTGCCCTGAGCATTTCAAGAGGAATGAATGAGCTCCAGAGCCAAAATTTTTATCTTTTAATAGTTTAATTAGCACAGCAGGAGCTCATATTCTATATGAATGAGGAATCAGAAAATCAGGGACCCAAGGACCCTTTTTAGACAATTTTTTTCCTAATCACTCTCCCCATGAAATTTTAGTACTATAGATACACCGTATATCTGTTTATGTAACATATGTATTATCTATGCTTTAGACATAAAAACAAGAAGATTTTTTTTGGCCCTCAAGAATCAATTTTTGCCCCCTTAGGTGTGATATCATGCCTGTTAAGAATATATTTTAGATGAAGTCTTGTCATTTTATGCAATGTTATTTAATAAAAATTAACAATTATAAAATATTTTAATCTACTATTCAATGTCATTTATGCTTTGGAAAACCTATTTCTCCTTCTCTAGTAGTTGGCAGTTTACAGATCTAGATAATTATTTGGCCACATTCTCTGGTTCCTGCTGGGATGAGGAATGGATGACTGAAACTTCTCCTGGGAAAAACACTAATTGTCTTACTTCTTCCAACCTTTCTGTCTTCAGTGATGAGAGTTAAAAACTTTCCCTGTATCTGCTCTGATTTTATTTTTTTAAACAGCTTTAAATTGAGATATAATTCACATAACACACAATTCATCCATTTAAAGGGTACAATTCAATGGTTTCTAGTCACCACAGTCAATTTTAGAACATTATCATCACTGCAAGAAAGAAGGCCTGTAGCCAGTAACACTGACTCTCAATTCCCTCCAACCCTCTTTCAGCTCTTTGTCTCCCAGTCCTAGGCAACCACTAATCTACTTTCTGTCTCTATAGATTCACCTATTCTGGACATTTCAGATAAATGAAAGCATACAATATGTGGTGTTTTGACTAGCTTTTTCACTTAGCATAATGCTTTCAAGGTTCATCCATGTTGTAATATGTATCAGTACTTCATTCCTTTTTACTGCCAAATAATATTCCATTGTATGGATATACCACATTTTATTTATTCATTCATCAGCCAATAGACATTTGGGTTGTTTCCACTTTTTTGGCTACTATGAATAATACTACTATGAACAGTCATGTATGAGTTTTTGTGTGGACATATGTTTTCATTTCTCTTGGTTATATACCATTTTATGTTCCCACCAGCAATGTATGAGGGTTTTAATTTCTCCACATTGTCATCAACACTTACTATTATTGGTCTTTTTTTTTTTTTAACACACACACACACTGTATTTTATTTTTACAAGAGATAAATAGACTGACACCATATTATTGGTCTTTTTGATTGTAGCCATCCTAGTAGATGTGAAATGGTATCTCACTATAGTTTTATTTTGTTTCTCCCTACTGGCTAACGATCTTGAGCATCTCTTCATGTGTTTATACTCTGAGCTTTTGCTTCTTAGGGAACATAAAGGATAGTCACCTTAATACTCTTAGAAATATTTTAAAAGAATAACCAAGGACTTGAAACAGTGCCACATCCATCCCTTCTACTCTTCAGTAACACTGAAGGGGATGCAATTGCCAGCACTGTAGCTAGTTCAAGGGACACTTTTATACAACATGGGAAAGACATTTCCTCTCTCACGAACCTTTACTTATCTGCTGCATAATCATTATAGTGATTAGGCATGGTGCCCCCTCGAATTGTTTAGTGCACATCCCACACACCCACACTTAGGGATCCTAGTTGTTGCTCTCTGAGACATCAGGAGAGGAGGGCAAAAATGGTTACTCTGTTATTCTACTACCTTTGGCTGTTTAGTCCTGTAATCTGCCCCCTTCCTATTTCTTCAACAAATCCCTCAGATTTGATGGCCCTTCTGTACTGAAGAGTTTTTGTGATCTCAAACCTCTCCATTAACATATACAGCATAATATTTATAAGCATGAGTTATATAATTTATCTCTCCGCCATATAGAAGGATAGGTTACAGTCTTCATGAAGGCTTATACCTTTGAATATATGTATTAACAGCTTAACTATTTCAAAAATGGGTTATAGTAGAAATTGCTAATTGTCCCCCAATATTCATTCTTCCATTCTTCTTTGGTAACGGAACTCCTGAGTTTAGCAGGGCACATGGCCACCTTGCCAAAGATTGCATATTCTAGCCTTCCTTGCAGCTACAAGTGGCCATATGACTAGCTTTGAGCAATGTGATACGAGTGCAAGTGATGTGTGCAATTTCTAGGCCATGCCCCTAGGAAAAAAGGATGTGACCTTCACCTCCTCTTTTACTTTTCTTGATGGCTGGAATGCAGTTGTGATGGCAGGAACTGGAACAACTGTCTTAGACCTTGAGGTAAAAGCCATATGATCATGATCTATATCTATATATGTATATATATAGATATAGATAGATAGATAATTTCTATAAAGTAAACTTTTCTACAGCGAATTCTCTTTCCAGTTAAATAAGAGCAGAAAATAGTTTCCTTATAGCCTAAATACATTTTTGCTATAAAAAATAATTTTCTTTTACTTAGTTTATTGTAGTTATTTGTTCAAAAATCTTTCTTTACTACTTCTGAGTTTCTTCAGATCAAGGATCATGTTTAATTTATCTGTCTGTCTCCGGTGTCTAGGGTACTGCCTTGAACATATAAAGTGCTCTGTAAATATTTATTAATAAACATGAATAAGTCAGTGAAATGTAGCCCATTCCATTCTGTGTTGGATATTGTACTGTATATTCTGGGAATTCCAGACCCTACCTAATAGTTTTCTTTTACTTAGTGCAGCATTTTGTGGGTTTGTCTGTGATCATTCATCTATCTTCTCAGCACTATGGATACAGAAATAAGGCAGATTGACACAGCCCTTTACTTTATGGAGCTTTACTATCTAGTAGCTGTCAATTTCATAGATCCCTAAGTTCACAAATATTCCTTCCATGATTCTGTGTCCTGCCCTTACTTGCAGTGAGGTAGAGTGTAAAGAGCACATGCTTTGGAACTACCTGGATTGGATTTGAGTCCTGATTTTACCCCTTTGGGCCACTTTTTGCAACACTTATGTATATTAAATTTGTTCTTCCTCTTGCTTTTTACACCTACCCCAAACTTGACTAATTTAAACTAAGTGTGAAGAAGTAGCAATACCATTTTGAATAAATGAAAGTAAGAATTACAGACCTTGATTAAATAAATGTAGTTTATTACTTTCCAATACAGTACATATTATATATTTAGATTAAATGGATTTTGTTTAGTAAAAGCATAACAAAAAATTTACAAATTTCAATAGTTTCATGTTATTTAATGTATCATACAAAATAGTTCCTCTTCATCTAATGATTAACTTATATATGTGTATGTGTACTTATGATATTTCTAATAGAGAATCCTTGTACATGTGTAGAAAATCTCTGGAAGGATACACAAAAAATTGCTAACTGATTATCTCTGGAAATTGATGGCTAAAATTCTCGTGGTAGGAAACTTTTACTTTTCGTTTTATATACTTATATACAACTTTAACTTTTTCTAAGTGTGTTTGTTATTTTTTTAATTGTAAGAAACTAGTTTAAATTGAAAACATATCAATACATAATATAGTGCCTTACTAAAAAAAACTAGTTACACAGCTGTTATGTGGTTAATTCTTAAAAATTTCTGAGGGCTTGATTAAAATACATACATGTTTTACAGTGGAAAGTGTTTTCTTGAAATTATATTCTGAAAATTCATGGAGAAATCATTCACATTTTTTACATAGAAAATTTATATAGAAATTATATTTAATGAGTATTTGACTACTATTTGACTAGTATTTGACTAGTGTTTTGTTCTCTTAGTAAAGCTACAGAACTGCCATTTTTCCATTGGGTTCCATGTTTCCATGATAACACAGGTTTGCTCATCTAAATTTCAAAAAATTCTTTTTTTTTGGCCACGTCACGTGGCTTGCAAGATCTTAGTTCCCTGACCAGGGATCGAACCCAGGCCCTTGCAGTGAAAGCGTGGAGTCATGACTGTTAGACTGCCAGGGAATTCCCTAAATTTCAACAAATTCAATTAAGTGAAAAATCTCTTGGGACAGGTGAGTTCTATAACATTCTGATCTATAAAGAAATAAATCTGTCTACTAAAAAATGCTTTGCAGCATCTACTGCAACTCTTAGATATACATTTAATGCCAGGTTTATCAGTTAGCTGTTGCTATGTAACAAGTCACTCTAAAACTCAGTAGCGGGCTTCCCTGGTGGCGCAGTGGTTGAGAATCTGCCTGCTAATTCAGGGGACACGGGTTCGAGCCCTGGTCTGGGAAGATCCCACATGCCGCGGAGCAACTAGGCCCGTGAGCCACAACTACTGAGCCTGCGCGTCTGGAGCCTGTGCTCCGCAACAAGAGAGTCCGCGATAGTGAGAGGCCCGCGCACCGCGATAAAGAGTGGCCCCCGCTCGCCGCAACTACAGAAAGCCCTCACACAGAAACGAAGACCCAACACAGCCATAAATAAGTAAATTAAAAAAAAAAAAAGAAAAAAAAAAAACTCAGTAGCTTAAAACCATTATTTATTATTGCTTACATGTCTGCAGCTCAGCTGAGCTTCAGTTGATCCACGTCAGGCTCAGCTGAGAGACTTTACTTCGGGCTGAGGTGGCTAAGGGCAGCTCTGTGTTTCACAGAAGGCCAGTGGATTGTCTGGGACACCTCTGCTCCTCATGTCTTTTAGTTTCCTGAGACCAGCAAGCTATCCAGGGTATGTTATTGTCACAATAATGGTACAAAAGAGTGAACCATTGTTCATTCTTGAAGTGCTTGAAGCCTAGGATCAGGACTGGCATCATGTCCCTTTCTTCCAAAAAGCAAGTCACACAGCCAAGCCAAAAAATCAAGGGACAAGAAAGGACACTCCATCCGTGATGAACATGGCAGTAGTGTGGGTGAAGGGGTGAAGAGTTAGGGCCAGCAAGTCAATCTGCAACACCAGATTAGATAATGAACAAATTGGGGGAGAGCTTAGATAGAGATTACAATGGTCTGAGCTGTGTGGGTTCAATAGGAGGTTGAAAATAGGAAACAGGATCTCTTGGGTAGAAGGAATGGGAATGTTTGTGAGAAGAGTGCTGAATCTTTTTCTAGCCAAAAGTGTCAAGAGAATTATAGCTGAAGAATAGCAGAGGGCTAACATGACATGGGTCCAGTGAGATTAAAAGAATGTAGTGGGAGTGAAGGGAGAGAACAAGGCAAACAGAATATTAAGAATGTTTAGGTGGAAGATCTCTGTACTGAAGACTTATTTTAGTTAACTAAATTGTTACCCAATAAGCTTGTATATTTCCAAATTATAAAATAGTCTAATAGTAGAGTCTAAGAGGATGAAGCATTTCTGCCCTGGGTTCAGGTTTGGCCAATGCATTATAGATACTCTGGGATTTTGGTATCTTTAAGCACATCTAATTATAGTATTTGGGGCAGAAAAGTCATAATCACCATTTTTTAAAAAAAAATCATCTCAGTTAATTTCATGTTTTTTCATTCAAAATGATGCATTAATCAAAGTTATGAATCTTACATCACCAAGTAAGGAATATTTATTAGTAAATTAAAAATTTGTAACTATATGAATATTCCACAATATGTGTTACCTAACTGGGTACTTAAGTACAATTAATTCATGATTTCTACCCCCTGCTGATGTGAATTTAGGTGATATACCTCTTGCTTCTTGAGTACTAGATCCAGTAGAACCACATACGTCTGCCTTTTTTCTTTAACTGTACTATTTAAAATGCACTCCGTTCTTAAGAAAACAGCTGTTGTCTTTAAGTCAAACTGCATGCACAGCACCATGGCCATGCACCTCTCCCTAAGGGAACTGGTGCTCGGACTTATATTTTTGACATATTCTGAGAAAATCTCTTAAGATAACTAGATAGTCTTCTTTGTTTCATTGCTACTATAGTTTATATCTTTTTTAAAAAAATCAATTTGATGTGCTTCTACATGTTTGAACATGTGATCGTCTGGTCTGCATTTAGCACATAATTTCTCTCCTTTCTTTTATCCAGAAGCTTTTAGCTTTAATGCTTTTTGTGAAGGAAGGTTTATGGAATGTGTACAACCAGCCATGTGTTAAAACAGGAGAAGGCTTGATATGACTAAGAAAATTGACCTTGGCACTGTCATTTTTGTCAGTATAACACTTTTGCTCCATATATTTTTTTGTTGTTGATTTTCATCCTCTTTCTTTACAGGCTGGGAAGTGATGATACCCATTTTGAGGTCGGCATGGCCAATGATGGATGTGAAGTGCATCGTTTTGATCCTACTGTTAAATCAGCTCATGTTCTGGAGAGTGAGCGTTTTTGGTATCACCGCTTGTCCGTTGACTGGCGGGACTCCCATCCAGCTGTTGCTGCCCAAAAACCATATAGCAACACCAGAAAACTGAGAACCATTTTGAATGAATTTGGGCATCACAAGGTCAGATTTTTCATTTGATTTCATAGTTAAAGTGAACAAACTCATAAGCTTTTTTTTTTTTTTAATTTATTTATTTATTTTTGGCTGTGTTGGGTCTTCGTTTCTGTGCGAGGGCTTTCTCCAGTTGCGGTGAGCGGGGGCCACTCTTCATCGCGGTGCACGGGCCTCTCACTGTCGCGGCCTCTCCCGTTACGGAGCACAGGCTCCAGACGCGCAGGCTCAGTAGTTGTGGCTCACGGGCTTAGTTGCTCCGCGGCATGTGGGATCTTCCCGGACCAGGGCTCGAACCCGTGTCCCCTGCATTGGCAGGCAGATTCCTAACCACTGCGCCACCAGGGAAGCCCGCTTTTTTTTTTTTTTTTAATGCAAACCAAGGATTGGATAGTTGAAGGTCCAGTTTTAACCTTACTGATCACTTATCATTATTTATAGAGTCAGCTCTGTAGATATAACGTTTTGTCAAGGATAGAGATTTTAAATTGATTTCAGGATTTTAGTTGCTGTTGAGTAGTGCTAAGGTTTTGACCAAGACTTGCCAAGGAGAATAAGAAACTTACTCTGGTGTGGGCTCAAGAGTACCATTTCCATTTGGGAATTGATTTTAAATTTCCAGACAGAGCAAACTACTTACTTCAGCTTCAAATACAAAAAGTAATCAGAACCAGGTTTGTGTTTGATAAGAGATCGCTTGTGTATCATGTTTCTCACTGTTGTAACAATGATTTTGAGTCTCCAGTCTCTTAAAGGTCAGAAAATTCATGTAGCTTTGATTAAAATGTACTTTGTAAAATTGAATGGACATTATGTGTATTACAACTGATATAATTATGTCAAAAGACGTCAAATCTCTACAAATATTTTATTGTGAATGAATAGCAAAAGGAAACTCAATCTTTGAACTGCGTTTTTTGAAAGCAATTTTTAGCTGTGACTAATTGCATTCTGTAGGTAGATACTAGAGAAATTCTCCTGAGTGTAGTTGTCTTGCCTTTGATTACCAGCTCTTCTTGGGCTTGGCCTATCTTGGTCTATTATTCCCAGCCAGAGATGGCATGTAATTTAGGACATGCCAGAATGGGTGTTCCTGAGATACAGTGTACATGGAACTCAATTTTAAATCTGAGTTGGCTGCTTGATCTTTAATAAAAAGACTTTTCCTCTGCATTGTTCTTTTTGCTCCCCCTCCACCTCCTCCCCTTCCTCCTCCTCTTCTTCTTTCTCTTAAAAAAAAAATTCAAAAACAGAAAAAATTCCTTTAATTGGACAACAGGAACTTCTTCAAGAACAACTTCAAAGAATTTGGTGTTCTTTTAACATGTGTTTTGAATTTTGTATTTGTATTTGTATTTGTATTTTGATTTGCCATTGAGAGTAACTAGCATTTAATAGTTAGGAGCCTTAATGAAACACATACAGGGGTTTTTGCGTAAAATCTTTGAACAGAACCCAAGGAAGTGAGAGCATTTTTCAGAATATTATTTTGTTTTTGCTGCTTGTTACCTTCATAGACATGTTTTTTGCAGCCGAAAATTACAGGCTTGACCCTTTTAGCATGTCAACTCTAGGTTATTCAAAGAGCTAACTACTGATTCTTTGTGTTCATTTAGGAGTCTTGCTGCTCCCCCTTAATGCTCTTTACATCCTGGCCCTCCACCCCCATTCTTCAAAGAAAAGACTGAGTAGAGAAAAGAGGTGAAACAAAAAGCCATTTTGCTTTTTTTGGATAATATTTTAGCCAAAGATTTGGAAAATGTGAGGATAAAATTGACTTCGAAAAATGATCTGTGGATATAATTTATCTATGCCACATTTCATATGAAAAACGCGTTTTCGGATAACCAGGTAGGCACCTGGATTGTGCTTGTTTAATTAACTCCATGGGAGCTGCAGTGGGCAAACCTTTATGCTGTAGCTGAAGCATGATGCCTTTTACAACACTGCTCCTGAGACAGCAGAAATATTTATAGTGATACTTAAAAAGGATAAATGTTTTAAAGGATTTTTCATATTCTTAGGGCTATTATTTTATTGAAAACACTAATAATGACACTTAAAAATGATTAAGATGGTAATTTTATGTTGTGTTTTTTACCACGATAAAAAAAAAAAAAAATGGAGGAAAAAACCCCATAAATAATGAAATGATCTGGCTCAGAATTGCCAGGTATGTATTTGTCGCTTAAAAAAGAGTCCCTTGCTGAAAATTGAAAAGATACTGGTATTCTTTCATAGAGATTTTTTGGGTGAATGCTTTAAAACAAAAACAACAAAATCTAAAGCCATTGGTGAGTGATTGCTTCCATTAGGAACATGCTTCTAGAAGCTACGTGGTGCCAGATAAAAGGAAACCTCATTTCTGGCCTGCAGCAGGCAAGGTCTGTTTTCATTTTTCTGCATGTGTACAGACCCTGGTAAATACGATGTAGCTCTGGCAGGGAAAACAAATAGGAAAAACACACTAAAAAATGTCAGTGCGTTTGCCTTGCCTCCTTCACTTATTTTTCCTGCAAGTGACTATAGAAACCAAAGGGGTTTTGTTGTTTTGTTTTCACTTCATGACTTTAAAATATTTCATATAGTTTTGCGATGTTTTCCATTTTAAGGAGTTATTTTTCTTCTTCTCTTTAGCCATACGTACATTCCAGCAGCTCAGGCAAAAATGTAGGCAAAAATGAAAGGCAGAATTTTGAGATGGTGACAGTAAAATGCATGTGGCTTTCATACTGCTTTTAAAACTCTTCGGTAATTTAAACTTCAAACCGTAGATCAAAAAACCTTTCTAAAGCATCAAGTGAGAGCAGCTGTATCAGCAAAAGTGTGTGCATGAGAAACCCAGTCTGTCAGGGAATAATATCACCTGGATCCAGCATTATTTGGAATGAATAACTGTCTTCTCTTGGCTGAAGTGCTTGTTGCTGTAACTATGCATAAGAATTTTTCCAGAACATGACTAGAAATATCGAATCTGAGATTTCTGCTCATATTAATCATAATGGGTGCTTTCTTCTGAAGACTTTATTACACAGAGTATCCTAAATGATCCAGGCTGGTTAATGAGAATTATTATTTTCAGTCATAACCATGCTGAAGATAATATGAATAACAGGACCGCATTAGAGCTTACCTCTGTAAGCTCATTACTCTAGGTTTGAGGCATGGGTGCTCTTGTTGGTTTTTGGCATTGGGCAAGTCATTTAACCTTTCTGGTGCTCAGTTTGACTGTCAGTAAAATGAGGATAATGATACCACCTAAATGGATTGTTTCTGAGAACTGGATCAGAGAACACAGTGTGAAAGCCTCCAGCAGAGTGCCTGGCGTCAGTTTGTCATTTGATTGTAAATTCAAAGAATTGTTATTAACAGTTTCAGTAAGTTTTTACTAAATTTTATAGAAATGTTTTCTTTTTTCTCTTTGTTTCCAGGGAAAATATATCAGCAATTTCTTTGGAAATTGCTAACTGCACCTAATTCTAGTCAAGAGTTTTTTTGTTTTTTTTTTTTGAATTTTGGTAGGAACTTTATAAATTTATTTATTTATTTATTTTTGCTGTGTTGGGTCTTCGTTTCTGTGCGAGGGCTTTCTCTAGTTGCGGCGAGCGGGGGCCACTCTTCATCGCGGTGCGCGGGCCTCTCACTATCACGGCCTCTGTTGTTGTGAACAGCCTCCAGACGCGCAGGCTCAGTAGTTGTGGCTCACGGGCCCAGTTGCTCCGCGGCATGTGGGATCTTCCCAGACCAGGGCTCGAACCCGTGTCCTCTGCATTAGCAGGTAGATTCTCAACCACTGCGCCACCAGGGAAGCCCTAGTTAAGAGTTTTTAATGAAAGGTTTGTGTGAAATTGAAGGGAATTGGTCCTTCAGACTTGGTCATAGAAGAACTGTTTTTGTTTGCTGCCTCAGGGCACTGAACAGCTTTGCTGGTGATTGTATAGAAAGTAAATCCTGTGCTGTATAGAAGTGAAATAAGCTGCTGAGAATTAATTCAGAGCAGATGTAGACCATGGGGTTGGGGCTGCTGGTCAGGTGATGCAGGTGTAGCTGACTTCCTGCCTGTTCAGCCCTGAGGGGGCAGGTCCTCCCTCGCCCAGGATGTTGCCCCCGAGGCTGAGTGCCCGCTTGGACTCTGAAAGGAATGCCAGTTTCTGCTTTCCTGGGAAGCCAGCCCGCTATTAATTGCAAAACATCTGTTGTATGCTTGGTGCTGTGTCTAAGAGAATATGAGCTTTGAAATTAAACTACAAAAAGATTCCTTTTTCTTCTTGCTTATCAAGTTTGCAAATATAAACAATATATTGATACTGCCCTACATTGAAATGCTCGTTGGGAATACTGTTCACACTTTGCTGTTGGAAATGGAAAATGATAGATTTTCTTCAGGAAGAACATCGGACCAAGTGTATAAGTTATGTCACTTTTTATTTCTAGAAATCTTCTTTGCCTTAAATTCTGTTTTGTCTGCTGTTAGCTCTGCCATACCAGCTTTTTTCTGGGGGGGGCGGGAATAATACATTTTATATGAAATGATATTCTAGAGTCCTTTATTTTTATATTTTTTGGATATAGCTTTAGTTTATGTGTTGCCTGTAAGAGTGACATATTAAGTATAGGCCTGAATTGTGTTTTTAAATCCAATCTGAGAGTCTGTCTTTAAACACGTGTGTTTAATTCACTTAGCTTTACATTTATTGTGATTACTGGCATATTGGACAAATTTCAGTTCTTTTAAATTGGGCTTTTTTTTTTTGTATGTTTTGTTTCAAAAGCTTTTTTTTTTTTTTAATTCGTCTTGGTTACCCTTAAATTTTAAATGTATATAATTAACTATAAAATTTTAAAACAACGTATCAAATTATTCAGTATTTCTGTATTCCTCCTAAACACAACAAGGATCCTAGCAACTTAACTACCCATTGAATATGAGCCCCACATTGCTATTATCTGGAGTTTTAGTTTGCCTCTTTAAAATTTTTATATTTTCTTTTGAAAAGATGTAAACATAAAAGTTGGAAGTTATGAGAATAAGAATAATACAATGAACTCTCATATGTTCATCACTGAGATTCATCAATTGTTAATATTTTGCCACACTTGCCCTCTCTCATTTGTACAAATATTACATTTGCATTCGACTATTGTCTCTGCAGATTTTTAAAAAACTCAATGGAAAGGAATGGATGGATACTTCTATAATACATCTATCTATGTATGTGAATTTAATCCATTTGTATTTATCGTGATTGCTGATATATTTGGATTAATTACATCTTTGATATATCAGTTGGCATCACAATTAATGTTGAAACAATGAAAATATCCTTATTAAAGTCAGGGAAAAATAAGGATACCTGTCATTATTATTAAAAAAAACTGGATTAGAGCTCTTTAAAAAAAAAATCTTATTTTGAGATAATTATAGATTTGCACACAGTTGTAAGAAATAATACAGAGATTCCATGCACCTTTTCCCAATGGCAAACCTATAGTATGATATCACAGCCAGTATATTGACAATGATACTGTTCAGATACAGACCATCTCTAGTACCGTCAGGATCATGTTACCTTTTTATAGCCACACCTACCTTCCTTTTCCCCACCTCTTTCCCTAGCCCCTGATAATCACTTATCTGTTTTCCATTTCTATAATTTTGTCATTTCAAGAATGTTATATAAACGAAATTGTACAGTGTATAATCACTGTTGTTATTTAACACAGTTCCTAAGATAATAGTTAACACAATTAGAAAAGAGAAAGAATCTTAGGGGTAAAACTTAGGAAGAAGGAGTTAAAAATTGTTATTATTGTATGCATATGTATTATTATTATTATTGGAGCACTCATTATTGGTAGATAATATGATTGCATACTGGAAAACTCAAGAGAATCTAATGAAAAACCATCAAACAATAAGAGAATTTAATGAACTGTTTGAGTGCAGTGTACAAAAATTAGAAACATACACTTTCATGAATAACCAGAATATATAAAGGCAGAGAAGACACCATTTACAAAAGCAACAAAAAAAAGATAAAAATAAACTTAAGACATGTGCAAGATCTATAAGAAGGAAACTTTATTCAAGAATTTAAAATAACACTTGAACAAATTCAAAAGCATAGCATGTTCTTGGGTAGAAGGACTCATCATTGTAATGATTTAATCTTTCTTATGTTAATCTATTCATTTAACATGATCCCAGTAAAATTGCCGGTAGAATCTTATTTTTTTTTTTTTCAGAACAATAAACACCTTTATTACACGAGCTAAAATAGGAGGGAAGAGGATTTATTTGCCTTTCCAGGCCTTGATTTGCCTCAGATAGAACTCCAGCTCCTTTCCCTCTAGCACATAGCCATCTACTCGGCCACACTGGCCTGGTCTTGAAGCGATGCATGCAAGAAGCTTGCCCTGCTGGAACTGCTCCTCTAGAAGACTGCTGATTTTGGCATTCTTTTTCCTTTCATCATATTTCTTCTGAATTTTTTTGATTGTTTTTAGTTTAATATCTCTTCCTCCTCAGGAGTCATCTTGGCCCCCTTCTTGGGGCAGTGCACAGTGGGACTTGTGCCACTGTCAGTATGGTGTGCTGTCAATGAGCATGATGCAGTTCTTCACCAGGGTCTTGGTACAGAACAGTTCGTGGTTGGATGCATTGTAGGCAACATCAATTATCCTTGTCTTGCACATACAACACTCCAAGCCCCAGAAGAAGTTCCGCATATCCAGCCTCAAGGCCTGGTACTTCCTGTTGCCTCCCTGCCCACGGACTGTGTGTATGCAGTGGGGGTCAACCTTGGTGTCAGTGGGGTGTCCCAGCTCATACTTCTGCTTCTTGTGGTAGGGCTTTCTCTTGCCCCCAGTCTTGCGGCGCTTGTACCAGTTGTCCCGAGAGATGCCAATCACTCGGTGCTGGCTAGAAAGAGCTGTCTTTACTCCTTTGTATATTCTTGCCTCCTTTGTCACAGATTAATTGACCATAAGTGTGTGGCTTTATTTCTGGGCTCTCTATATTGTTCTATTGATCTACATGTCTGTTTTTGTGCCAGTATCATACTGTTTTGATTATGGTAACTTTGTAGTATAGTCTGAAATCGGGGAGTGTGATTCTTCCACTTTTATAATAAATTAAAAAATTTTTTGTTTTATTTCTGTGAAAAATGCCATTGGTATTTTGATAGGAATTGCATTGAATCTATAGATTGCCTTGGGTAGTATGACCATTTTAACAATATTGATTCTTCCAATCCAAGAACACAGCATATTTTTCCATCTGTTTGTGTCTTATAGTTTCTGGAGTACAGGTCTTTTGCCTCTTTAGGTAGGTTTATTCTTAGGTATTTTATTCTTTTTGCTACAATGGTATTGTTTCCTCAATTTCTCTTTCTGATACTTCATTGTTAGTGTATAGAAATGCAACTGATTTTTGTATATTAATTTTATGTCCTGCAGCTTTACTGAATTCACTGATGAACTCTAATAGTTTTCTGGTGGCATCTCTAGGATTTTCTACGTATAGTATCATGTAACCTGCAAACAGTGACAGTTTTACTTCTTCCTTTCCAATTTGGAAGGAATTCCACTCCTGGTTATATCCGAAAAAAACCCCACTAATTCAAAAAGATACATACACCCCAATGTTCATAGCAGCATTATTTACAATTGCCAAGACAAGGAAGCAGTCTAAGTGTTCATCAACAGATGAATGGATAAAGAAGATATGGTATATATATTTATACACACACACACACACACACACACACACACACACACACACAATGGAATACTACTCAGCCATAAAAACGAATGAAATTTTGCCATTTGCAGCAACGTGGCTAACCTTGGAGGGCATTATGCTAAGTGAAATAAATCAGACAGAGAAAGACAAATACTGTATGATATCACTTATATGTGGAAAATAAAAAATACAGCAAACTAGAATATAGCAAAAATGAAACAGACTCACAGATACAGAGAACAAGCTAGTGATTACCAGTGGGTGGGAGGGGTGATATAAGGGTAGCGGAGTAGGAGGTACAACTACTGGGTGTAAGATAGGCTCAAGGATGTATTGTACAACATAGGGAATATAACCAATATTTTTTAATAATTGTAAATGGAAAGTAACCTTTAAAAATTGTGTAAGGGGAGATTGGTTCAAGATGGCGGAGTAGAAGGATGTGCACTCACTCCCTCTTGCGAGAGCACTGGAATCACAACTAACTGCTGAATAATCATCGACAGGAAGACACTGGAACTCACCAAAAAAGATACCCCACATCCAAAGACAAAGGAGAAGCCACAGTGAGATGGTAGGAGGGGTGCAATCACAATAAAATCAAATCCCATAACTGCTGGGTCGGTGACTCACAAACTGGAGAACAATTATACCACAGAAGTCCACCCACTGGAGTGAAGGTTCTGAGCCCCACATCAGCCTTCCTAACCTGGGGGTCTGGCAACGGGAGGAGGAATTCCCAGAGAATCAGACTTTGAAGGCTAGTGGGATTTGATTGCAGGACCTTGACAGGTCTGGGGGAAACAGAGACTCCACTCTTGGAGGGCACACACAAAGTAGTGTTCGCATCAGGACCCAGGTGGAAGGAGCAGTGACCCCATAAGAGACTGAACCAGACCTACCTGCAAGTGTTGGAGGGTCTCCTGCAGAGGCGGGGGGTGGCTGTGGCTCACCGTGGGGACAAGGACACTGGCAGCAGAAGTTCTGGGAAGTACTCCTTGGTGTGAGCCCTCCCAGAGTCCACCATTAGCCCCACCAAAGGGCCTGTAGGCTTCAGTGCTGGTTTATCTCAGGCCAAACAACCAGCAGGGAGGGAACTCAGCCCCACCCATCAACAGACAAGGGGGTTAAAGTTTTACTGAGCTCTGCCCACCAGAGCAACACCCAGCTCTACCCACCACCAGTCCCTCCCATCAGGAAGCTTGCACAAGCCTCTTTGATAGCCTCATCCACCAGAGGGCAGACAGCAGAAGCAAGAAGAACTACAGTCCTGCAGCCTGTGGAGCAAAAATCACATTCACAGAAAGATAGACAAAATGTAAAGGCAGAGGACTAGGTACCAGAGGGGGGAACAAGGTAAAACCCCAGAAAAACAACTAAATGAAGTGAAGATAGGCAACCTTCCAGAAAAACAATTCAGAATAATGATAGTGAAGATGATCCAGGATCTCGGAAAAAGAATGGAGGCAAAGATCGAGCAGATGCAGGAAGTGTTTAACAAATACCTAGAAGAATTAAAGAAAAAACACCTAGAAAAATTAAAGAACAAACAAACAGAGAGGAACAATACAATAACTGAAATGAAAAATACACTAGAAGGAATCAATAGCAGAATAACTGAGGCAGAAGAACAGATAAGTGACCTGGAAGACGGAATGGTGGAATTCACAGCTGCAGAATAGAATAAAGAAAGAGGAATGAAAAGAAATGAAGACAGCCTAAGAGACCTCTGGGACAACATTAAATGCACCAACATTCTCACTATAGGGGTCCCAGAAGGAGAAGAGAGAGAGAAAGGATCCGAGAAAATATTTGAAGAGATTACAGTCGAAAACTTCCCTAATATGGGAAAGGAAATAGCCACCCAAGTCCAGGAAGCACAGAGAGTCCAAGGCAGGATAAACCCAAAGAGAAACATGCCGAGACACATAGTAATCAAATTGACAAAAATCAAAGACAAAGAAAAATTATTAAAAGCAACAAGGGAAAAATGACAAATAACATACCAGGGAACTCCCATAAAGTTAACAGCTGATTTCTCAGCAGAAACTCTGCAAGTCAAAACGGAATGGCACAATATATTTAAAGTGATGAAAGGGAAGAACCTACAACCAAGATTACTCTACCAGGCAAGGACCTCATTCAGATTCGACGGAGAAATCAAAAGCTTTACAGAGAAGCAAAAGCTATGAGAATTCAGCACCACCAAACCAGCTCTACAACAAATGCTAAAGGAACTTCTCTAAGTGGGAGGAAACACAAGAAGAAAAGGACCTACAAAAACAAACTCAAAACAATTAAGAAAATGATAATAGGAACATGCATATCAATAATTACCTTAAATGTGAATGGATTAAATGCTCTAACCAAAAGACACAGGCTTGCTGAATGGATACAAAAACAAGATCCATATATATGCTGCCTACAAGAGACCCACTTCAGACCTAGAGACACATAAAGACTGAAAGTGAGGGGATGGAAAAAGATATTCCATGCAAATGGAAATCAAAAGAAAGCTGGAGTGGCAATACTCATATCAGATAAAATAGACTTTAAAATAAAGAATGTTGGGGCTTCCCTGGTGGCGCAGTGGTTGGGAGTCTGCCTGCCAGTGCAGGGGACACGGGTTCGAGCCCTGGTCTGGGAGGATCCCACATGCCGCGGAGCAGCTGGGCCCGTGAGCCACAACTGCTGAGCCTGCGCGTCTGGAGCCTGTGCTCCGCAACAGGAGAGGCCACAACAGTGAGAGGCCCGCGCACCGCGATGAAGAGTGGCCCCCGCTCGCCACAACTAGAGAAAGCCCTCGCACAGAAACGAAGACCTAACACACCCAAAAATCAATCAATCAATCAATAAATTTATAAAAAAAATAATAATAAAGAATGTTACAAGAGACAAGGAAGGACACGACATAATGATCAAGGGATCAACCCAAGAAGAAGATATAACAATTATAAATATATATTCACCCAACATAGGAGCACCTCAATACATAAGGCAAATGCTAACAGCTATAAAAGAGGAAATCGACAGTAACACAATAATAGTGGGGGACTTTTACACCTCACTTACACCAATGGACAGATCATCCAAACAGAAAATTAATAAGGAAACACAAGCTTTAAATGACACAATAGACCAGATAAATTTAATTGATATTTATAGGACATTCCATCCAAAAACAGCAGATTACACTTTCTTCTCAAGTGCACACGGAACATTCTCCAGCATAGATCACATCTTGGGTCACAGATCAAGACTTGGTAAATTTAAGAAAATTGAAATCATATCAAGCATCTTTTCTGACCACAATGCTATGAGATTAGAAATAAATTATAGGGAAAAAAACATAGAAAAACGCAAACATATGCAGGCTAAACAATACGTTAGTAAATAACCAAGAGATCATTGAAGAAATCAAAAAATACCTAGAGACAAATGGCAAGAAAAGCATGACAATCCAAAACCTATGGGATGCAGCAAAAGCAGTTCTAAGAGGGAAGTTTATAGCAATACAATCCTACTTCAAGAAACAAGAAAAATTTCAAACAATCTAACCTTACACCCAAAGGAACTAGAGAAAGAAGAACAAACAAAGCCCAAAGTTAGTAGAAGGAGAGAAATCATAAAGATAGAGCAGAGGGTCTTCCCTGGTGGCACAGTGGTTAAGAATCCACCTGCCAATGCAGGGGACACAGGTTCAAGCCCTGGTCCGGGAAGATCCCACGTGACGCGGAGCAACTAAGCATGTGCACCACAACTACTGAGCCTGTGCTCTAGAGCCCGCGAGCCACAACTACTGAGCCCGTGTGCTACAACTACTGAAGCCCTCATGCCTAGAGCCCATGCTCTGCAACAAGAGAAGCCACTGCAATGGGAAGCCCGCGCACCACAATGAAGAGTAACCCCCACTCACCACAACTAGAGAAAGCTAGCGTGCAGCAACAAAGACCCAATGCAGCCAAAAATAAATAAATAAAATAAATTTTAAAAAAAGATCAGAGCATAAATAAATGAAAAAGAAACAAAGAAAACAATAGCAAAGATCAGTAAAACTAAAGGCTGGTTCTTTGAGAAGATAAACAAAATTGATAAACCTTTAGCCAGACTCATCAAGAAAAAGAAGGAGAGGACTCAAATCAATAAAGTTAGAAATGAAAAAGGAGAAGTTACAGTGGACACCGCAGAAATACAAAGCATCCTAAGAGACTACTATAAGCAACTCTATGCCAATAAAATGGACAACCTGGAAGAAATGGACAAATTCTTAGAAAAGCACAAGCTTCTGAGACTGAACCAGAAAGAAATAGAAAATATGAATAGAGCAATCACAAGTAATGAAATTGAAACTGTGATTAAAAATCTTCCAACATGGGCTTCCCTGGTGGCGCAGTGGTTGAGAATCTGCCTGCCAATGCAGGGGACATGGGTTCGAGCCCTGGTCTGGGACGATCCCACATGCCGCGGAGCAGCTGGGCCCGTGAGCCAAAACTACTGAGCCTGCGCGTCTGGAGCCTGTGCTCTGCAACAAGAGAGGCCGCGATAGTGAGAGGCCCGCGCACCATGATGAAGAGCGGCCCCCGCTTGCCGCAGCTAGAGAAAGCCCTCGCACAGAAATGAAGACCCAACACAGCCAAAAATAAATTAATTAATCAATTAAAAAAAAAATCTTCCAACAAACAAAAGTCCAGGACCAGATGGCTTCACAGGTGAATTCTATCAAACATTTAGAGAAGAGCTAACACCCATCATTCTTAAACTCTTCCAAAAAATTGCAGAGGAAAGAACACTCCCAAACTCATTCTATGAGGCCACCATCACCCTGATACCAAAACCAGACAAACATACTACAAAAAAAGAAAATTACAGACCAATATCACTGATGAATATAGATGCAAAAATCCTCAACAAAATACTAGCAAACAGAACCCAACAACACATTAAAAGGATCATACAC
Organism: Balaenoptera ricei; assembly: GCF_028023285.1. Lineage (NCBI taxonomy): Eukaryota > Metazoa > Chordata > Mammalia > Artiodactyla > Balaenopteridae > Balaenoptera > Balaenoptera ricei. Next base: position 50,198,700 of record NC_082650.1, read on the forward strand.
CACGATCAAGTGGGATTTATCCCAGGGATGCAAGGATTCTTCAATATACGCAAATCAATGTGATACACCATATTAACAAATTGAAGAATAAAAACCATATGATCATCTCAATAGATGCAGAAAAAGCTTTTGACAAAATTCAACACCCATTTATGATAAAAACTCTCTAGAAAGTAGGCATAGAGGGAACCTACCTCAACATAATAAAGGCCATATACGACAAACCCACAGCAAACATCATTCTCATTGGTGAAAATCTGAAATCATTTCCTCTAAGATCAGGAACAAGACAAGGATGCCCACTCTTGCTACTATTATTCAACATAGTTTTGGAAGTCCTAGTCATGGCAATCAGAGAAGAAAAATAAATAAAAGGAACACAAATTGGAAAAGAAGAAGTAAAACTGTCACTGTTTGCAGATGACATGATACTATACATAGATAATCCTAAAGATGCTACCAGAAAACTATTAGAGCTAATCAATGAATTTGGTAATGTTGCAGGATACAAAATTAATGCACAGAAATCTCTTGCATTCCTATACACTAACAACAAAATATCAAAAAGAGAAATTAAGGAAACAATCCCATTCACCATTGCAACAAAAAGAATAAAATACCTGGGAATAAACCTACCTAAGGAGGTAAAAGACCTGTACTCAGAAAACTATAAGACACTGATGAAAGAAATCAAAGATGACACAAACAGATGGAGAGATATACCATGTTCTTGGATTGGAAGAATCAATATTGTGAAAATGACTATACTGCCCAAAGCAATCTACAGATTCAATGCAATCCCTATCAAATTACCAATGGCATTTTTTATAGAACTAGAACAAAAAATCTTAAAATTTCTATGGAGACACAAATGACCCCGAATAGCCAAAGCAATCTTGACGGAAAAAAATGAAGCCGGAGGAATCAGACTCCCTGACTTCAGACTCTACTCAAAGCTACAGTAATCAGGACAATATAGTACTGACACAAAAACAGAAATATAGATCAGTGGAACAGGATAGAAAGCCCAGAGATAAACCCACGCACTTATGGTCAACTAGTCTATGACAAAGGAGGCAAGGATATACAATGGAGAAAAGACAGTCTCTTCAATAAGTGGTGCTGGGAAAACTGGACAGCTACATGTAAAAGAGTGAAATTAGAATGCTCCCTAACACCATACAGAAATATAAACTCAAGATGGATTAAAGACCTAAATGTAAGACTGGACACTATAAAACTCTTAGAGGGAAACATAGGAAGAACACTCTTTGACATAAATCACAGCAAGATCTTTTTTGACCCACCTCCTAGAGTAATGGAAATAAAAACAAAAATAAACAAATGGGACCTAATGACACGTAAAACCTTTTGCACAGCAAAGGAAACTATAAACAAGACGAAAAGACAGCCCTCAGAATGCGAGAAAATATTTGCAAACAAATCAACGGACATAGGATTAATCTCCAAAATATATAAACAGCTCATGCAGCTCAATATTAAGAAAAATCAGGGCTTCCCTGGTGGTGCAGTGGTTGAGAGTCTGCCTGCCAATGCGGGGGACACGGGTTCGAGCCCTGGTCTGGGAGGATCCCACATGCCGTGGAGCAATTAGGCCCGTGAGCCACAATTACTGAGCCTGCGCGTCTGGAGCCTGTGCTCCGCAACAAGAGAGGCCGCGATAGTGAGAGGGCTGTGCACGGCGATGAAGAGTGGCCCCCGCTCGCCGCAACTAGAGAAAGCCCTCGCACAGAAATGAAGACCCAACACAGCCATAAAATAATAAATAAATAAATTAATTAATTAATTAAAAAAAAAAGAAAAATCAGACAACCCAATCAAACAGTGGGCAGAAGACCTAAATAGACATTTCTCCAAAGAAAACATACAGATGGTCAAGAAGCACATGAAAAGCTGCTCAACATCACTAATTATTAGAGAAATGCAAATCAAAACCACAATGAGGTATCACCTCACACCGGTTAGAGTGGGCATCATCAGAAAATCTACAAACAACAAATGCTGGAGAGGGTGTGGAGAAAAGGGAATCCTCTTGCACTATTGGTGGGAATGTAAATTGATACAGCCACTATGGAGAACAGTATGGAGGTTCCCTAAAAAACTAAAAATAAATTACCATATGACCCAGCAATCCCACTACTGGGCATATACCCAGAGAAAACCATAATTCAAAAAGACACATGCACCCCAATGTTCATTGCAGCACTGTTTACAATAGCCAGGTCATGGAAGCAACCTAAATGCCCATCGACAGATGAATGGATAAAGAAGATGTGGTGTGTATATACAATGGAGTATTACTGAACTGTAAAAAGGAATGAAATTGGGTCATTTGTAGAGATGTGGATGGACCTAGAGACTGTTGTACAGAATGAAGTAAGTCAGAAAGAGAAAAACAAGTATCGTATATTAACACATATATGTGGAATCTAGAAAAATGGTATAGATGAAGCAGTTTGCAAGGCAGAAATAGAGACACAGGTGTAGAGATTGAATGTATGGACACCAAGGGGGGAATGGTGGTGGTGGTGGGATGAACTGGGAGATTGGGATTGACATATATACACTAATATATATAAAATAGATAACTAATAAGAACCTGCTGTATAAAAAATAAATAAAATAAAATTTTAAAAAATTGTGTAAAAAATCCTGGAGTAAGGATGTCATAAAAGAAGGAATGATTAATTTGATTACATATAAATATAAAATTTCCGCACGTTAAAAATACCAAAAGCAAAATTAAAAGGCAAATAACAAACTGAAAAAGTATTTATAACTCATTTTATAAGCAGAGAGCTAATTTCAGTGGTATGTAAGAGCTTTAACAAATCAATAAGGAAAAGATTAGCAACTTAATAGAACATTTGATAAAGACTGAAAAAGTAGTTCACAAAAAAGGAAATACAAATGGCTCATGAAAAGGTATTTAAACTTGCTCATAGTATGAGAAATGGAAATGAAACTACCCTTAGATACAATATTCTCAGGAATCAGATTATCAAAGATAAAGAGTGGCATGAATATAAATTGGTACAGTCTTTATGCCAGGCCGTTTGGCAATATCTGTTACATTGCAGATGCAAATACCTTTTGATCCATCAATTCTACTTCTATGAATTTGCCATACAATCGTACTCCCATATATATGAACTGATATATGAACAAGGTTATTATTATTATTTTTTGCCTCATTGTTTGTAATAGCAAAGGATAGGAAATAATCTACATGTTTACCATTGTGGAAGTGTTTAAGCAAATTATTTGACTTGTATTCAGAGTACATAAAGAACTGTACAACCAAAAATGAGACAAAAAACTCAACTAAAAAATAGGCAAAAGATTTGAACAAACATTTCACCAAAGAAGATATTACAGATGGCAAAGCACACATGAAAAGATACTCAATTTTGTTAATCAACAGGGAAATGAAAATTAAAGCCACAATGCATTACCACTTCACAAACACCAAGATGGCTAAAATTAAAAAGGTTGATGATACTAAGTGATGATGAGGATGTGAAGTAACTGGAACCATCAAACATTTCTGGTGGGAAGGCAACTTCTTTGGAAACGAGTTTGGCAGTTTCTTACTATGTTCTTACATTTACCAATTGACCCTGCAAACCCACTCCTAGGTATTTACCCAAGAATGTTGAAAACATATGTCCACACAAAGACTTGTACTTGAATGTTCATAACAGCTTTATTCATTATCACCCCAACTGGAAACAACCCCATTGTCCATCAACAGGTGAATGGTTAAGGAAGTTATGGTTTGAATATACCATATACAATATACCATTCCATCCATCTATGATGGAATAGCACTCAGCGGTAAAAAGGAACAAGTATAGTGATACATCAACATGAACAAATCTCACAGACTTCATACTGAATGAGGGAAGTCAGACACAAAAGATTACATGTTGTATGATTCTCTTTAGTGAAGAAGAAAAACTATCCTATAGTGATAGAAATCAGACCAGTGGTTGCCTGAAGCATGTGGTGTTGGAATGGAGGAGATTTACTGAAACGGTCACAAGGGAATGTTCTGGGGTGTTGGTGGTTACATGGGTGTATACGTATGTCAAAAGTCATCAACCTATATACTTAAAATATATGAATTTTGTTGTATATAAATTATATCTCAATAAAGGCAAATTATAGAAGAATGTATGTAGGTTTTTATAATTCACATACTTGTTTTTATACATATAGAATCTCTCTGAAAATATATACAAGAAACTGGTGATACTAGTTGACTCCAGGGAGAAGAACTGAATGGATGAGGAAGGGATTCTACTTTCTATATCTTTTAATTTTACACCTTGTGAATATTTTAAAAATTAAAATATTTTCAATGCTTCTCCTCCAATTTCCTTTATTCTCTACTTCTGGTGTTCCCTTTAGATGTCTTTTGGAACCTCTCAGTCTTGAGAGGTTCCTCCTTGTCTCTCAATTGCTTTTTCGTATTTTAAAATCTCAGTCACTGGCCTACTTTTGGGTGAATTCTTCCATGCTGGCTTCCAATTCTTTAATTTTCTTTTTAACTGTGTCCAGTCTAGAGTTCATACCCTTTGTTGATATTTTTAAGAATTACAATTATTGTGTTTTTCACTTCTGAGATTTTTAATTGGTGTTTTACCTGTCCGTCTGTTCTTTTTTAGTTCTGCATGTTTTTATTTCAAAGTGTATTGCCACTACTTCCGTCTTTGTGAAAGTAAATATTATTCTTACTGATTACCCTGAGTGCCCTAAACATACTTGTTTTAAACTTTTGTCAGACTGTTCAACAAAATTAATTTAATCTCGGAATGAAGTAATGTTCCAGTTATTGCTTTGGTTGGCTGTTTCTCATCATTTGATTTCTGTGTGTATTTTCGAGTTTCATTTGTTAGTTCATTTTCAGTGGAAGGTTTTTGGTTTGGTTTTGCTTTTTTCTTTCCTTTTTGGTTCCACCCTTCTCTGCCTAGTGATTTTATAATAGCCTTCAGGCCTGGTCTTCTGTAAGCATTTGGGGACTCCTGCTTCTTCCAGTGATACTGGGAATATTCAGTTACTGAACCATCTCATTTGCTGGCTCATTTGCTATTTGCAGGGGTGAGTCTCTCTTCTCTCACCTCCCTAGGCCAATGACTGGTTTTAAGCCATAACCCCGTCAGTGGTTGTCAGCAGTTTATTTTGAGCTCCTTTCTGGATCCAGGGTACTCCATTCCAGACCTTGGCTTTAAACAATGAATGTGGCTCAGCTGCTCTCTCATGGGAGCACTTTTAGTTCCTGTTCTCTGCAGGAGATGCACCCCCAGGACCACTGCTATACCTGCTTTATGTCGGGAACCCAGCATGTCCTGGCTTCAGTCTTGCTCACTGCTCTATGTTCTGGTCCATGGAGATGTTCATCTTGTTTTTGAGCCCTGCTTTGATCTTTTTGTCCCCTCCCTCATCATTCTCTTTTTCACTTTGTGTTTGGTACAATGGGGAGGATGTGCATCTTGCCTTCATACTTTTCTTTAAATTGATTCACCTTTCTTCCTTAGAATTATTTGCAGAAATAATATCCATGGACTCATGAGTCAACTGTCCTGGCTGTTTTCCAATATACATTAAAAATACCTTATGTGAGGGCTTCCCTGGTGGCGCGGTGGTTGAGAATCTGCCTGCTAATGCAGGGGACACGGGTTCGAGCCCTGGTCTGGGAAGATCCCACATGCCACGGAGTGGCTGGGCCCATGGGCCACGGCTGCTGAGCCTGCGCGTCTGGAGCCTGTGCCCCGCAACGGGAGGGGCCGCGATAGTGAAAGGCCCGCGCACCGCGATGAAGAGCGGTCCCCGCACCGCGATGAAGAGTGGCCCCCGCTTGCCGCAACTGGAGAAAGCCCTCGCACGAACCGAGGACCCAACGCAGCCAAAGATAAATAAATAAATAAATAAATAAATAAATAAATTAAAAAAAAAAACAAAAAAAAAAAAAAAAAACTGCTAACTCAATTTAAAAAAAAAAAAAAAAATACCTTATGTGAAAGATTTTGAAATCCTTATTTATCTTGCCCTAAATCATATTCTATACCAGTATTTCTCATATTTGCTGTGTATGTGAACCACCTGGGGAATCTAATGAAAATGTAGCTGTTGATTTAGGAGGTTCACTGTGGGGCCTGAGACTCTGCATTTCTAGCAAGCTCCCAGGCAATGCTGACGCTGCTGGTTGGGGACCGTACAATGACTAGCAAGGTCTGTACCACAGTCTGAGAAGCATAGGAGCAGAGGATATTAATAGTAATTGTCATTGCTGGGACCTGCACTTAAGTGGTGTCACCCCAGAGGCCCAGCACTGGGCCACTTTGTGCTCTCCTGATGTCCTCCCCCTCTAGCCTGAGTCCTTACCAAAGGTGGAGTGAGGCACAGATGCTGTGCTGTGCTTCGGGTCATTTTTCTATTCATGTGCCAGCCTGTTGCACCAGCTTTGTGTACTAGATTTGCTGTTTTTCTGGGACATTTTTTTTTCTCAGGAGGAAAACTCCTTTATAAAAATGTCCCCTGGTCATCTGCCACACCAGTGCAAGGCCCAGACATGCCTGAGTCCTGGATGACTAATGGCTTTACCCTGTAGCTGGACCTCTGCTTCTCAGATGTGTCCTTCCAACTAAACTGTGTGTGCCTCAAGACCAGAGACTCTTTATTGTATGGAGTCAAATCCTGACTACCCAGTGAGGAGCTCAGGAAATGTATGCTTGTCCACCTGACTTTCTCCCTGGTACCTTTCCAAATAAAACGTGCAGGGTATCAGAGTTTGAATGCTTCACCTTTTCCTACAACCTGCCGTGGAATTAATCAGCAGCAGCATGAGCATCCAGAGGCCTTAGTCATTGATATTTCAGAAGAACATTTGGGTAGAAAACTGCATGGAAACAAGATATGTTGTGATAAAGGTAGAAGTCCAGGTGATTCTTTTAGGGCCCAGTGGAATATTCTATTTAGACTTGTTTATATTCCTTTTTCAAAGAGAGGTATGTATCTTTCTGTGTATTTGAAGGCAACTTCATCTTGCAGAATTGCTATTTAATCATGATGGTGCTGTGTTTCTGTGAAATAAGCCAGTGGCAATTTAAGAGTCATGAGTCATTCATGGTACTGAATTGCAATTTGAAATGCAGAGACATCTTTCTGTCTCCATCAATCAGCAGTGGACCCTAAGGACAAGCCATCTTGAGAACATGAGTCAAGCACTTGTGCACTCAACATTTAGGAAATGAGTTTTGGCTTTTTTTTACCCTATTCACTCATCAGTAATGGTGAGATTTGCTGTGAAACAAAAAGTCTTGGCTCCTCTTAATAATTTTCAAACCGTTCAGTGCCTCTGCATTGAGCTACAGTTTTTGTTTCCTTAGATGTGTCCTCCCCTTGGTTTTCCTTGGCCAAAAGCCATGACCAGAAAGGTTGTGTGTGAACAGTGCTCTGGAATCCAGAGACCCACTCCCACCTGTACAACCAAGGGCTTCTCAGATTTCAGTGTTAGAATTCAGAACACCAGAAAACAAACCAAAAATAACAGCAACACACCACCGTCAAAGCATCCAATCTTCTAGGGAGATTGATTCAAATGTCAAGCCCAGGACCAACCTCAGAGATTCTGATTTAGCTAGTCTGACATGGAGCTCAGGAACCTGCATGTTTAACCAACCCCACCCCACTCTGCCCCAGGTGATATGAACATCACCCTTTGAGAAGCCTCCCTGTGTAGAGAGGACTTTAGTGGCTCAGCCTTCCGTTTGCAAATCCCTCCTCCCTTGCTGTGCATAAAACCCTTTAAACAGGAATGGAGTCCCGAGCCTGGCTGTCAGCTTCAGCAGCCTCACTCCCTGGCTCCTCACCAAGTCTCTGTGTCCTCTGTGCCTCAGTGTTCCCTATTAAAAGGTGAGCGATATGGATCTCTGCCATTTGAGAAGGTTGTCCAGGCAAATAAACTCATGTTGGTGACAGTGATGAATGAAGAGTATTCATGGAACCAGAATTGGAACTTTATTTTATAGAGCACTGTGACTGACTCTCACTCCTTTGAGATTTTCAAGGGGGTCCAGTATTATTACCAAAGAGGAAGATTTCACATATGGAGGAAATTAGGCTCCAGGAAGCTGGCATTTGTTTTTCTTCGTCACTGTGTACCAGGGCTGGGTGTATTTGTCTGAGAATCTTGCTTTTTGACAAACTTTGGGGAATGAGAGCCAAGTGAATCCTGAGGGAGCAGAGGGGGACTCTAAGCTCCAGGTGCCTCTAAAGGTTTCCTTTTTTGTGACTTTCTTTCCTAAAGGAGACACTGGGTCGATAGAGGGATGCTGTGTTCAGTGCTACACAGCTCAGATTCACTGGGTCAGGCAGCTCTGCAAGTTCCTTTATGTGTGTTAAAAAATGCTTAATGCCTTTTGACATTAAGAGCCCCAAGAACTTGCTATCATATTAGCGAATCCTCTGAGGGAGAGATTCCTGAACAAATCTGTGAGGTCACGCCTAGGCCGGCTGTTTCTGCCTCAGGAGCTCAGCCATGCCAGCCTCTGGGGTGCCCATGCATAATAAACCACCCACAGAGCAGGCTCCAAGTGCATGGGGAAAGGTGGTCGCAGTTTCACTTGGAGGTAAAACCTGATTTATTTTTCAGCCATGAAAATATTAGAAAAGGAAGATGTCATTTGCCACTTTTTAGTTAAAAATATAAGGACCTTTTAAAAAACACAAATTTCCTAGCATGGAGTGGCATTCAACAGTTTTGCAATTAAAATGATAATGAAACATTTCTGTTAACTTCTCTTTAAAATCAGTGCGATGGGTTCACAGCACACCATTAGAAGGAATTATGTAAAACAGCCTCTCTGTTCCAAGTCTTATTTTAAGATCTAATTTATTCCAGATTCTGCGGGAAAAAACCGTTCATGTGACAAGCCTGCTAACAGATGTCAATTTAGTTTTATAGCACATGCCTGCACTTCAGAGTCAGAAAATGGAGATTATTCTTTTCGCCTGCTGTTTATTACACGACACAGCTTCATAACACTACGCCCTGGAGGACAGCTGATTAATAACCTATGGGCAAGCAACTTATCACCCGCTTTCGTCTTCTGCAGTGTTGAGTATAAGCTTTATTTCACATTACCCTTTCGGATTAAGAGAGGTGCTGGAAAAAGCAAAGGTGACAGAAAATGGATTTTTCTGTTTTAATGTCATGTAGATCAGAGGAGAGATTATACTGTAGTGAAGAGAAATAAGAGAAAAAATAGGAATTATTCAACTAGATAGAACTGAATCTATATAAAAACGTTTTTGTGGTGTTGGTTGGTAAAACAAAGTAATTCTATATGAAAGATATTATGTCAAACCAACCGTAACAAGAACTCTCCACTTCTTCACATTCACAGGGCCCATTTCTCAATGTTCACATGGTATAGTAATTATTGGTTTATATGTTACACTTCTGTTCACATTCCCATCTGTCCAGTCCATCCATCCATTTATCCATTCCTCCATCCATCTATCCATCTAATAAATATTTATTAAGCATCTTCTATAGGCAAGGACCTGTGCTTAAATAATAAAGATGTAGGGGCAAACAAGTCTCTTTTTAATTGAAAAAATTTTAAATTGTGGTAAAATACACATAACAGAAAATTTACTGTCTTAACTATTTTTAAGTGTGGTTCAGTAATGCTATGTATGTTCACATTGTTGGGAATCTCTAGAACATTTTCATCCTGCAAAATTGAAACTCTGTACTCATTAAACACCAATTCCCCTCTTCCCCCAGCCCTTGGAAACCACCATTCTACTTTCTGTTTCAATGAATTTGACTATGCTAGGTGCCTCATATAAATAGAATCATACACTATTTGTCTTTTTGTGACTTATTTCACTTAGCATAATGTCCTCAAGATTCATCCATGTTGTAGCATGTGACAGGATATCCCTTCTTTTTAAAGCTGAATAATATTCCCATGTATGTATATACCACAACTTTGTTTATCCATTTCTCTGTCAGTGGACAATTGGGTTGCTTCCACCTCTTGCCTATTGTGAGTAATGCTCACAAAGGGTGTGCAAATATCTTCTCAAAACCCTGCCTCTAGTTCTTTTGGATATATACCCAGAAATGGAATTGGTGGATCCTATGGTAATTCTATTTTTAATATTTTTGAGAAACTGCCATACAGTTTTTCATAGTGGCTGCACCACTTTACATTTCTACAAACAAGTGTCTTAAGATTTAACACATATCTAAAAAGGCAGAAATGTGAATCTGTAATGAGTGCTCCAGAGAAGTGCGATGTGCTATGGGGAGTGTTTAACAGAGAAATCCAATCTAATATGCCATTTATTTTTGTATTCTTGTTGCCTAGTCGATAGTGGGGACTCGGTAAGTGTTCGGTGGGTGGGAGAGTAGGCCATGGAGACCCTTTTCCTTTGTTTCCTTCCTGCTATGCGGCTGTCCTCTGTTCTGCAGGAATGGTAATGGAGGTCAGTGAGAGCATTTGTTAATAGATTACTAGCTTTTCCTTGGTTGCCTCTACGGCTCTTTGGCAAGATTATGGAAAACATTTTCCCAGTAATGTTCTTTTTCTTATTCTGTACATCGTCTAATATTTAGAGATGTTGAGATGTTTCCACCAGATACGTCCCTGCCTCTTTTTGGGGGAGAAAAAAGAAAGCTGCCTGAGTATGTAAGATGACAGTGTAGTGATGTTAGGGAGTCATGGGGTATTCAGGGAGAAAATGTTCTTTCTATTCTTAGAACACTGCCTCTATTCCCTAGAAAATTTTGTTCTATCAAGATAGCAAAAGGGCCTCTCGCTCATTTTCTCATTCCAGTAACATTTTTCTCAATCCTGTGCTATTTATAGATACTTTCAGTTGAAATTTCATTTTTGAGATTTTTCAAGGCAATGTCTGATATTTAAGATATATAGGCATATTTGGAGACAAACTTCTTGATCCTGGTTTTACAAAAGGAATCTGTTTATCTGATCCCCAAACCAACGAAAGACATGTTTATTATTCTGCCCAGTTTTTAATTTTGTTAGCAACTGGGGCAAAGGAAGAGGCTGGCTACAAAAATACTTGGCACAGCTCTTTCCTTAGAAACTTAGATTGGTTTTGCTGTTTGCTATAGCATTATTATTCTGATGGGCTAGAGAGATCCAGTTATCTGTCTGAAATGAGTCCTGAGGGTTTCTCACAGTTGCCCTGCTCATGGTATTGGCAGAGGAAGACAAACGTTGATGACATTTTCTGAATGCTTTTTTGGGGGCAGGTGGGAGTATGGGGCCAGGTTGCCCAGTGGAGGGATCACTGGCTCTCAGCCAAAAGGGCTCTAATGCTGCCTTTCCCTCCTGCTAGTTGTGTGAAAAGCACAAGCAAATTAAGTCCTCTGAGCCATGCTTTATTTTTCTGTAAAATGGGGATGATAATACCTTTTGTGTGAGATTGTTAGGATTAAAGACAAAAGGTCTATAAAGAACCTAGCACACAGTGCCTGGGCTGTTGATCCCCAGATGGCAGCTGTTTAGTTAATAGTTACTGGGTTGAATTGATTTGAATTGTTTTAGGCCAATATTCAAATACTTGGAATGGAATATTATGGTGTAGACCATTTGGTGTATTTCATTGTTCTTCTGATTTCTTAGTGGTAGTGGGGTATTTTCGATAGGTCAGCCATTTACTCTAGAAAACGTTAGAGAGTCAGTATCCTGGATTGGATTTTGGAAGTGCTTAGAACAGCAGCAGTGTGAATCTGATGTCCAGACATCCCTTCAGTGTCCCTGGGATCAATCTTTCTGCAGTGACAGTAATAAATATAGTTGGTGTGCATTTCAAATAGTTCACCTGCTTCGTGGCATTGGTAGAAATCTTGTAATTCAGTCATTTTTTTCCCATGTCCATGTCTTGGGTGTAAGCCCCACAGGCTTATTGAGTATACCATTGTGGAATCATTTGGGTGGTGAGTATTGATGTCTTCGAAGGTATTTTATATAGTAATAACTCTTTAATACTTGCCACTACATTTGCCTTATGACATTGCTTCTCCTCTAGGTTGATCTTTCTCTCTCTGAAACCCTCTGTTAGATAATTTTGACTCCTTTTTGGAGACACATCAGGTATAGCACTAACTGTTGGCTGAACTAAGTGCTCAAGAATATTCTGAATAACTAAAATTTCTGACTAAATGAAAGAGGTGCTGTTGCCCACCTCTGTCTTTATTGTTCCTCTACTGTGCTACTTACTGTGTTAAGTGTAAACACCTCATCTGATGTGCAAGGTCTCAATTCAGTTTCCAACTTCTTTATTTTCCACCCTTTTCTACAGATATTCTATGCTCTAACCTAACTAGACAGTTTTATTTCCAACTTGCCAAAACTTCCTCACCCCATATAACTTCAGTCACAGTTCCTTTTGTCACTAATATTTTCTCTGTATCTGAACAAGTCAAAATTTCACTCATCTTTCAAGGCCTGTTTCAAATGCTGTCTCATCCACAAAGCTGTTCTTAAAAACATTTATTTTAGTGGTTTTAAATTATATAAATGGCATATGTTCATTGTAGAAAATTTAGATAATAGAGAACACAGAACGTAAAAAGATGAAAATTAAAATCACCTTTAATTCTACCTCTAAGATAACTACTAATAATACATACAGTCACTCCTTTCAGATTATTCTCCGTATAGTAAATATATTTTAACAAAATTAAAATGGGATCATACTGTATATGCTATTTTATAATCTGCTCTTTTGTTATTGACTCTTTTTTTTAGAGCAGTTTTATGTTCACAGTAAAACTGAGCAGAAGGTACAGAGATTTCCAGTATACTCCCTGCCCCCCTCACACGCAGAGCTCCCATTATCAACATTCCCCACTAGAGTGGTACATAGTTTACGATATGATTCAGTCTTGGTGTTGTACATTCTATGGGTTTGGACAAATGTGTGATGACATGTATCATTATTATGCTATCATGCAGAGTATTTCCACTACCCTAAAAATCCTCTGTTTCTACCTCTTCATCTCTCCCGTTGCCCCCTTGCCCCAAACTGCTGGCAACCACTGACCTTTTTACTGTCTCCATAGTTTTGCCTTTTCCAGAATGTCATACAGTTGGAATCACACAGTATGTAGCATTTTCAGATTGACTTCTTTCACTTAGAAAGATGCATTTAAGTTTCTTTCATGTCTTTTCATGGCTCGATAGCTCTTTTTAGTCTTTTTTTTTTTTTTTAGTGTTGAATAATATTCCATTATCTGGATGTATCACAGTTTATCTATTCACCTACTGAAGGACATCTTGATTGCTTCCAAGTTTTGGCAATGATAAATGCAGCTGCTATAAATATCCATTTGCTGTTTTTTGTGTGGAAATGTTTTCAACTCCTTTGGATCTTGTAAAAAGAGTATGTTTAATATTGTATGAAACTGCAAAACTGTCTTCTAAAGCAGCTGTACCAGACCATTATGTATTCCTACTAGCAGTGAATGAGAGTTCCTGTTGTTCCACATCCTTGCCAGCATTTAATGTCAGTGTTACAAATTTTGGTCATTCTAATAGGTGCATAGTGGTATCTCATTGCTGTTTTAAGTTGCATTTGCCTGATGACTGACATATGATGTGGAACATTTTTTCATATACTCAATTGCCATATGTGTGTCTTCTTTGGTGAGGTGTGTGTTAAGGTCTTTGTCTCATTTTTAATCTGGTTGTTTGTTTTCTTATTGCTGAATTCAAAGAGTTTTTTCTCTATTTTTGGATGTATCCTTTGCAGATATTTTTCCCAGTCTGTCACTTATCTTTTTCTCTTGACATTTTCTTTCACAGAGCAGAAGTTTTTAGTTTTTAGTTTTTTTTTTAATGGATGTTTTGCATGTACACATGGAGACCTATATCGTTGTTCTTGTTGATAGTATTTTTTTTTTTTAAAGGTAGAGGAATGGGGACATTTTAAAATTTTATTTATTTATTTATTTATTTATTTATGGCTGTGTTGGGTCTTCGTTTCTGTGTGAGGGCTTCCTCCAGTTGCGGCAAGCGGGGGCTACTCTTCATCGCAGTGCGCGGGCCTCTCACTATCACGGCCTCTCTTGTTGTGGAGCACAGGCTCCAGACGCGCAGGCTCAGTAGTCGTGGCTCACGGGCCTAGTTGCTCCGCGGCATGTGGGATCTTCCCAGACCAGGGCTCGAACCCTTGTCCCCTGCGTTGGCAGGCAGATTCTCAACCACTGCGCCACCAGGGAAGCCCAGAAGTTTTTAGTTTTAATGAAGTCCAGTTTATCAATGATTTCTTTCATGGATCATGTCTCTGGTGTGGTATCTAAGAAATCATTGTTAAATCCAAGGTCATCTAGATGTTCTCCTATCTTATCTTCTAGGAGTTTTATAGTTTTGTATTTTACATTTAGGTCTGTTATCCATTTTGAGTTAATTTTTGTAAAGGGTGTAAAGTCTGGGTCTAGATTCAGGTTTTTTTTTTTGTAGGGGACGTCCAGTTGTTCTAGCACCATTTGTTGAAAGACTGTTTTTCTTCCAGTGCTGTCCTTTGCTCCTTTGTTAAAGATCAGTTGACTTTATTTATGAGGGTCTATTTCTGGGCTACCTATTCTGTTCCATTTATCTATTTGTCTATACTTTTGTCAGTACCACAATGTCTTGATTACCATAGCTTTATAGTAAGTCTTAAAGTCAGTTAGTATTAGTCTTCCAACTTTGTTCTTCTCAATCAATATTGCATTGGTGATTCTTGGTTTTTTCCTCTCCATATAAACTTCCAGATCAATTTGTTGACAAAAGAAGTTGCTGGGATTTTGCTTAGGATTACATTGAATCTATAGATCAAATAGGGAAGAACTGACATCTTGAAAATATTGAGTCTTCCAAACCGTGAACGTGGAATATCTCTCCATTTATTTAGTTCCTACTGGATTTTATTCATCAGTTTTGTGATTTTCCTCATATAGATCTTGTACATATTTTGTTGGATTTATATATATTTAAATATATATATTATATAAATATATACTAATATATAAATATATATTATACATCAATGTATGTATCAATATATTAATATAAAACATATTTATATATTATATATTTATAAATACAACAAATATTTATATATAAATATATATTAATGTATAAATTTATATATTAAACTTATATATTAATATATATTTTTATATAAATATATCATAATATATAATATATAAATATATAATTATATATTTATCCATACAATTGCATTCTCTGTGACTATTTACAAACATGCTATAGAACTATGTTTTGCTAATACATAAAGATATCCAAGATAAATGTTAAAGGCCCAAAACAAAGAACCAAACAGTGGGTATAGTATGTCACCCACTATTTGAATAAAAGTGAAGAGTTTTACATACATATGTATGTGTGTGTACTTTATTTTTTTATTTTTTAATAAATTTATTTATTATTTTTGGCTGTGTTGGGTCTTCATTGCTGCCTACAGGCTTTCTCTAGTTGCGGCGAGCTGGGGCTACTCTTCGTTGTGGTGCGCGAGCTTCTCATTGCAGTGGCTTCTCTTGCTGTGGAGCACGGGCTCTAGGCGCGCGGGCTTCAGTAGTTGCGGCTTGCGGGCTTCAATAGTCGTGGCTCGTGGGCTTCAATAGTTGTGACTTGTGGGCTCTAGAGTGCAGGCTCAGTAGATGTGGTGCACTGGCTTAGTTGCTCCGCGGCATGTGGGATCTTCCTGGACCAGGGCTCGAACCCATGTTCCCTGCATTGGCAGGTGGATTCTTAACCACTGTGCCACCAGGGAAGCCCTCTGTG
Organism: Balaenoptera ricei; assembly: GCF_028023285.1. Taxonomy (NCBI): domain Eukaryota; kingdom Metazoa; phylum Chordata; class Mammalia; order Artiodactyla; family Balaenopteridae; genus Balaenoptera; species Balaenoptera ricei. The sequence goes on from NC_082650.1 coordinate 50,214,557, forward strand.
TGTGTAAAATAGTCTTGTCTTTGGGTTAAAGTACTGGGGATTCTGGGGTGAGAGGAAGACATTTCATTGTCCTTTTGAAGGGAACAATTTTTTTTTTACCGTGTGTATTTTATACTTTTTCTATAACCTATAATGAAATACATATTTGCAATGTAAATTTTAAGAGCTGCATATATTCTGATTAATAGGTGTATCAGAGTTTATTTAACCGCTCCCAAAATGTTAGGCATGTAGATTATTTCCAGTTTTTAACTACTATAAACTGTGCAGTGTTAAGGCTTTTCATACACTTTGCTAAATTACCCTCAAGAGAATTTGTGCCATTTTACTTTATGGGTATTCTTGCAGTGAATGTGACTGCTTACCTCTTTGAGTTTCCCTAAAGGTTTGTTTGCATGTCTTTTATAGAATGCAGCTAGTTCCTTGTATCATAATTACCTGGATACTTAGTGTATCTTAGTGATACACTATGTTTCTCTGTGATACACTATGAAATTTCTGAGATAGTGACTCTATCATATTCACCTTTTCTCCACTGCAGCACACAACATAGTGCGTGGCCCATGTGAAATATGTAACAAATAAGTACAGGTTCAGTGAAATGAGTTAGTTTCACACTGTTAGTGAGCATCTTTCTAAAATGATGGTAGTGAAACTTCAGCTGGGTGAGCATCTTGAGCTCATAACCCCCTTTATAGGCCACTATACTCATTTTGGAACATCGGGAAATACCAATATCTGTAATTTAATGATTTGACCTAGGAATAATTTCATCAGGAGAAAACATAACTCTTTATATGTATGTAATATAAACTCAGAACAAAGACCACGTGTAACCAAGCTGTAGGACTAAGCAGGATTAACTACTTTAGCCAATTAATAATTGGTTGCCACCTTCCATTCATTTTCCTTCTATTGGCCCTTGGTGGCAGACAATTAGCAGACAGTATGAAGGCTTAAGAAACACTGATGATTTTTGTCATGTGGGAAATTACCTTGATGCAATGTAGCCTCCAAATATACTACCAGGTAGACTATCCCATGGGTTATGCATCACAAATTAAGATGCTTTAATCACATGGTTTATTGAATCAATTAAAAACACACAGTGAGAAGTAAGGGGAAAGAGATGGAGTAGGTTTATGTACTTAGGTTTGGGTGCAAGTGAGGTAGAAGGGCCACACTGCATGAGTCTTGGTCAGTTGGTCAGTCTCCGCCCACCCCCCTTCTCCCCCTGCAACCCTTCCTCTCTCATCAGCCTTCCCTGCTGATGGTGTGGTTACAAGGAACAGACTTGAGGTTTGGAGCAAGAAAGCTCAATTAGAGAGATACAGGGACAAGTGTGTCTGGCCACAATTGTAAACTCACCAACTAGTCTGTGAGCAGCTATGGATTTTATCTGGCAGACTCTCTGCGGAGCTAGAACGGGTGTAACCAATGGGTGACCAGTTTAAGACTTCATAAATATTGAGTGACTCATACATCATGTATGTGTAATGTTTAGTGACAGTTTTAATACTTCATGTATATTTAATGTTTAGTGACAATTTTAGTGTTTACTCAGCATTTCTATCTCTTTCTGTGTTCAGCACATCTATGTATTTTATTTATGCCTAATGTCTCATAAGTTACTTATCTATACTTAGCATATCTTACAAGTTTCACCTATCCCATTTGATTTCTTATTTTCTGTAGCAGAATTGCATATTCTCAAATAAAACAATTTAAAACTTAAAACTGATAAAATTGTGTTAAGTTTGTTAATCCACTTAAGCATTTACATGTTCAAACATCCATATCCAGTGTTCCATAGAAGCCTGAGACAGTCATTAATAGGCCCTAATTAATAAAAAAAATAGAGTGAGCAAAGTGAGGTATTTGACAATCCTGTAAAGTCACTCTGAACTTCACTCTTGTGGTACAGAAATTAGCTGTAGAAGATAGAACTGGGTATGTACTTATCTTAGGACCTTCCCTGGAAATTGTTTTCATTTTTTTTTTAAGATTTATTTGATGTGGACCATTTTTAAAAAGTCTTTATTAAATTTATTACAATATTGCTTCTGTTTTATGTTTTGGGTTTTTGGCTGTGAGGCATGTGGGATCTTAGCTCCCCAACCAGGGATCGAACCCACACCCCCTGCATTAGAAGGTGAAGTCTTAACCACTGGACTGTTTTTATTTTTTAAAAACAAGATTTCTTATATGAATTTGTTCTTTTATCATTCAACTCCCTTAAAATTGATCTGCAGAAAAAGTTATTTTGGCATATTTTTAAGCCCCATATTGCCCAAGACAGTGCTTTATGACAAGTAGGAATTTTTCTCCTGTGGTTAGATTCTGGTTAATTGAGATTTTGCTGTTCCGCTGATGGCTATCATTTCAGAGATGGTTGTACTGGAAGATATGTGTTTGAGGTACAAAGTCTCTGTTTTAGGTACAGGACAGCCAGTATCTTAAAATTTCATAGAAAATTTAACTTGCCAAATCACAAAGTCCCCCCTCTTTAGCCATTGGTCTCAGTTTCTTCCCTAATCTAGGTTTTAACACAAGCTGTTTCAAAGAGGAAAGTAAAGAGTTAAACTTTAACCTCGTCTGGTTTTCCTGTAAAAAGTGATAATGTGTGGAGAAGCCAAAAGCATGACCAAGGGCTTGCCTGGTGGCGCAGTGGTTAAGAATCCGCCTGCCAGTGCAGGGGACACAGGTTCAAGCCCTGGTCCAGGAAGATCCCACATGCCGCGAAGCAACTAAGCCAGTGCACCGCAACTACTGAGCCTGAGCTCTAGAGCCCATGAGCCACAACTACCGAGCCTGTGTGCTGCAACTACCGAAGCCTGTGTGCCTAGAGCCCATGCTCCACAACAAGAGATGCCACTGCAGTGAGAAGCCCATGCACTGCAACGAAGAGTAGTCCCCGCTCGCTGCAACTAGAGAAAGCCCACACACAGCAACGAAGACCCAACGCAGCCAAAAATGAATAAATTAATTAAAAAAAAAAAAAGCATGAGCAAGGGACATAAACAGAAGGAATAGTCTACCCACTGGAGAGTCTGCTCTCAGAATGCCCTTTGTTCATTTGACAACACAGGGAACCAGAAATAAAAAACCCGGCACACTCAGTGAAATAATTACTTAGGGCTCAGAGAGTTACAGGAAGTAGCGGGACAGGGATCTGGCCAGCAGTATAGTTTTTACATAAAACAAACATGTGCTAACGTCATGGATGGCACTTTCAATAAGCTTCCCCATGGCAGTTACTCAGACTTTCCTCCCTCATGGTTGGGCCTATAACAGACAAAAGCTGAAGAACATTTGTCATGTACAGAAAACCAAATATCATTCTTTTTGCTTCTTACACATTGTTATCAAGGGTATTCTTTCATTAATGTTTAGGGGAAAGTCAGAATAATTTTGCATGCTTTAGTTCAAACCAGAATATTCCTATTTATATTTTTTGGCATTCTCAGATAAGTGTGTTTAATTGAGGCAAATTCACTTATGTATAAGAAGACTCCACATTCAGTAATCAAAATGAAGAATAAGATATTGTGGATAAGAAAGTCTCCTATCCCAGTAGAAGAATGTTAATGTATTGGAACAGCAAGAGATATTAAAGGAACTTTGGCTTTATATGACATTTTCCTGACAAAGATTCCTGTACTGTAACTTAAAGTGCACTTTTTGAGGGGCCTTTCCATTTAGAGTAGATTTAACAATCATAGGTATGATATAGGGTGGCAATTTCCAAGATATTATTGAATAGCAAAGAATAAATGAATCCTGTTCCCTAGGCAACCACATGGAGGGGTATAACATCCCTCATGCTCCTGAAATGATGTTTAAAGTTGCTCCTATTTTTGGTTTTGGCTTCCCCTGAAAATGGTTTTTATGCCTTGAAAACTTTTTTATATATATAATGAAGTTTGAGCCCTTTCCAACTCTTCTCTCTATAACATTAGTCTTTAATATAATAGCCTCTCCATCCTTTGATCTCAGCATGTGTGGCTATAAGAGAAATGGCCGCCCTGGAAATCAGATCAAATTGGGGATGGAAACTAATATCATGAGAAGTGAGGGTAGAGCAGAGACATTTCCAGCCATTCAGCAGGCTTTCATAATTTCAGGAAGAAAAGTACTCTGGGGTTTTCTGATCCACTCAATCTTTTTTTTTTTTTTTTTTTTTTCACACACACACACTGTATTTTATTTTTACAAGATATAAATAGACTGACACCAAGCATTGTACATGGATGACCACAACAAAAGCAACAATGATTGCAATTACCAAACCTGAAACACACTCATGCTATGTCATAATATTGACATTCAGTCCAGTAATCCTCCACTGTAACAGCTCCTTTACTTTGCAGTGAAAATTGATTTGTATATTCTTTGCCTCTGAGTCCTTGCGGGATTTTTTTTTTTTTAAATTCAAACAGAAAGTCACAAAAATTATACTCATCCTCATCAGTTCACTCAGTCCCATGTAATTAAATTTTTTTTTTCATCTTGATCTTTTGTTAGCACTTTTTTGAGTTCATCAGTTTTTCATTAGAGTTCTGAAAATGCTTATTCATTCAGTTCAGCAGTACAGTCAGTTACCAGAAACCTGTACGTGTCAGAGTCTTTTCCATGAATTTCTTGAAGATGAAACCCTTTTATAGGAACATATTTGCAAAAGCATCAGAGTACACCCAGAACTGTCTGTAAAGGACAAAAGACTTAAAAATGACCACAGTTAAAGATTTGATGAAAGTTCATAATAATGCAGTTGACAAGAAAATTAGTTATTTCTGAGATATACATTTTAAAGTAATAACTAGGATTATTACTTATAACATTATACCAGAACATATAAGATTTTTAGAAATTTCATGTAATGTGTGAAACATTTATATTAACATATTTCCATACAAATACAAATATAAGATTTTTAGAAATTTCATGTAATGTCTGAAACATTTATATTAACATATTTCCATACAAATAACTCAATGAAAGTTTAGTATTAGTTGTTTTGTTTGTTTGTTTTTTTATACTGCAGGTTCTTATTAGGCATCAATTTTATACACATCAGTGTATACATGTCAATCCCAATCGCCCAATTCAGCACACCACCATCCCCACCCCACCGCAGTTTTCCCCCCTTGGTGTCCATATGTCCATTCTCTACATCTGTGTCTCAACTTCTGCCCTGCAAACCGGCTCATCTGTACCATTTTTCTAGGTTCCACATACATGCATTAATATACGATATTTGTTTTTCTCTTTCTGACTTACTTCACTCTGTATGACAGTCTCTAGATCCATCCACTTCTCAACAAATGACTCAATTTCGTTCCTTTTTATGGCTGAGTAATATTCCATTGTATATATGTACCACAACTTCTTTATCCATTCGTCTGTTGATGGGCATTTAGGTTGCTTCCATGACCTGGCTATTGTAAATAGTGCTGCAATGAACATTCGGGTGCATGTGTCTTTTTGAATTACGGTTTTCTCTGGGTATATGCCCAGTAGTGGGATTGCTGGGTCATATGGTAATTCTATTTTTAGTTTTTTAAGGAACCTCCATATTGTTCTCCATAGTGGCTGTATCAATTTACATTCCCACCAACAGTGCAAGAGGGTTCCCTTTTGTCCACACCCTCTCCAGCATTTGTCGTTTGTAGATTTTCTGATGATGCCCATTCTAACAGGAGTGAGGTGATACCTCATTGTAGTTTTGATTTGCATTTCTCTAATAATTAGTGATGTTGCGCATCTTTTCATGTGCTTCTTGGCCGTCTGTATGTCTTCTTTGGAGAAATGTCTATTTAGGTCTTCTGCCCATTTTTGGATTGGGGTGTTTGTTTCTTTAATATTGAACTGAATGAGCTGTTTATATATTTTGGAGATTAATCCTTTGTCCGTTGATTCGTTTGCAAATATTTTCTCCCATTCTGAGGGTTGTCTTTTCGTCTTGTTTATGGTTTCCTTTGCTGTGCAAAAGCTTTGAAGTTTCATTAGGTCCCATTTGTTTATTTTTGTTTTTATTTCCATTACTCTAGGAGGTGGATCAAAAAAGATCTTGCTGTGATTTATGTCAAAGAGTGTTCTTCCTGTGTTTTCCTCTAAGAGTTTTATAGTGTCCAGTCTTATATTTAGGTCTCTAATCCATTTTGAGTTTATTTTTGTGTATGGTGTTAGGGAGTATTCTAATTTCATTCTTTTACATGTAGCTGTCCAGTTTTCCCAGCACCACTTATTGAAGAGACTGTCTTTTCTCCATTGTATATCTTTGCCTCCTTTGTCATAGATTAGTTGACCATAGGTGCGTGGGTTAATCTCTGGGCTTTCTATCTTGTTCCATTGATCTATGTTTCTGTTTTTGTGCCAGTACCATATTGTCTTGATTACTGTAGCTTTGTAGTATAGTCTGAAGTCAGGGAGTCTGATTCCTCCAGCTCCATTTTTTTGCCTCAAGACTGCTTTGCCTATTCGGGGTCTTTTGTGTCTCCATACAAATTTTAAGATGATTTGTTCTAGCTCCGTAAAAAATGCCATTGGTAATTTGATAGGGATTGCATTGAATCTGCAGATTGCTTTGGGTAGTATACTCATTTTCACAATGTTGATTCTTCCAATCCAAGAACATGGTATATCTCTCCATCTGTTGGTATCATCTTTAATTTCTTTCATCAGTGTCTTATAGTTTTCTGCATACAGGTCTTTTGTCTCCCTAGGTAGGTTTATTCCTAGGTATTTTATTCGTTTTGTTGCAATGGTAAATGGGAGTGTTTCCATAATTTCTCTTCCAGATTTTTCATCATTAGTGTATAGGAATGCGAGAGATTTCTGTGCATTAATTTTGTATCCTGCAACTTTACCATATTCATTAATTAGCTCTAGCAGTTTTCTGGTGGCAGTTTTAGGATTCTCTATGTATAGTATCATGTCATCCGCAAACAGTGACAGTTTTACTTCTTCTTTTCCAATTTGTATTCCTTTTATTTCTTTTTCTTCTCTGATTGCCGTGGCTAGGACTTCCAGAACTATGTTGAATAATAGTGGTGAGAGTGGACATCCTTGTCTCATTCCTGATCTTAGAGGAAATGCTTTCAGTTTTTCACCATTGAGAATGATGTTTGCTGTGGGTTTGTCATATATGGCCTTTATTATGTTGAGGTAGGTTCCCTCTATGCCCACTTTGTGGAGAGTTTTTATCATAAATGGGTGTTGAATTTTGTCAAAAGCTTTTTCTGCATCTATTGAGATGATCATATGGTTTTTATTCTTCAGTTTGTTAATATGGTGTATTACATTGATTGATTTGCGTATATTGAAGAATCCTTGCATCCCTGGGATAAATCCCACTTGATCGTGGTGTATGATCCTTTTAATGTGTTGTTGGATTCTGTTTGCTAGTATTTTGTTGAGGATTTTTGCATCTATATTCATCAGTGATATTGGTCTGTAATTTTCTTTTTTTGTAGTGTCTTTGTCTGGTTTTGGTATCAGGGTGATGGTGGCCTCATAGAATGAGTTTGGGAGTGTTCCTTCCTCTGCAATATTTTGGAAGAGTTTGAGAAGGATAGGTGTTAGCTCTTCTCTAAATGTTTGATAGAATTCACCTGTGAAGCCATCTGGTCCTGGACTTTTGTTTGTTGGAAGATTTTTAATAACAGTTTCAATTTCATTACTTGTGATTGGTCTGTTCATATTTTCTGTTTCTTCCTGGTTCAGTCTTGGAAGGTTATATACCTTTCTAAAAATTTGTCCATTTCTTCCAGGTTGTCCATTTTATTGGCATAAAGTTGCTTGTAGTAGTCTCTTAGGATGCTTTGTATTTCTGCGGTGTCTGTTGTAACTTCTCCTTTTTCATTTCTGATTTTATTGATTTGAGTCCTCTCCCTCTTTTTCTTGATGAGTCTGGCTAATGGCTTATCAATTTTGTTTATCTTCTCAAAGAACCAACTTTTAGTTTTATTGATCTTTGCTATTGTTTTCTTTGTTTCTATTTCATTTATTTCTGCTCTGATCTTTATGATTTCTTTCCTTCTGCTAACTTTGGGTTTTGTTTGTTCTTCTTTCTCTAGTTTCTTTAGGTGTAAGGTTAGATTGTTTACTTGAGATTTTTCTTGTTTCTTGAGATAGGCTTGTATAGCTATAAACTTCCCTCTTAGAACTGCTTTTGCTGCATCCCATAGGTTTTGGGTCATCGTGTTTTCATTGCCATTTGTCTCTAGGTATCTTTTGATTTCCTCTTTGATTTCTTCAGTGATCTCTTGGTTATTTAGTAACGTATTGTTTAGCCTCCATGTGTTTGTCTTTTTTACGTTTTTTTCCCTGTAATTCATTTCTAATCTCATAGCGTTGTGGTCAGAAAAGATGCTTGATATGATTTCAATTTTCTTAAATTTACTGAGGCTTGATTTGTGACCCAAGATGTGATCTATCCTGGAGAATGTTCCGTGCGCACTTGAGAAGAAGGTGTAATCTGCTGTTTTTGGATGGAATGTCCTATATATATCAATTAAATCTGACTGGTCTATTGTGTCATTTAAAGCTTGTGTTTCCTTATTTATTTTCATTTTGGATGATCTGTCCATTGGTGTAAGTGAGGTGTTAAAGTCCCCCACTCTTATTGTGTTACTGTTGATTTCCTCTTTTATAGCTGTTAGCAGTTGCCTTATGTATTGAGGTGCTCCTATGTTGGGTGAATATATATTTATAATTGTTATATCTTCTTCTTGGATTGATCCCTTGATCATTATGTAGTGTCCTTCCTTGTCTCTTGTAACATTCTTTATTTTAAAGTCTATTTTATCTGATATGAGTATAGCTACTCCAGCTTTCTTTTGATTTCCATTTGCATGGAATATCTTTTTCCATCCCCTCACTTTCAGTCTGTATGTGTCCCTAGGTCTAAAGTGGGTCTCTTGTAGACAGCATATATATGGGTCTTGTTTTTGTATCCATTCAGCCAGTCTATTTCTTTTGGTTGGGGCATTTAATCTATTCACGTTTAAGGTAATTATCGATATGTATGTTCCTATGACCATATTCTTAATTGTTTTGGGTTTGTTTTTGTAGGTCCTTTTCTTCTCTTGTGTTTCCCACTTAGAGAAGTTCCTTTAGCATTTGTTGTAGAGCTGGTTTGGTGGTGCTGAATTCTCTTAGCTTTTGCTCGTCTGTAAAGCTTTTGATTTCTCCATCAAATCTGAATGAGATCCTTGCTGGGTAGAGTAATCTTGGTTGTAGGTTCTTCCCTTTCATCACTTTAAGTATATCATGCCCCTCCCTTCTGGCTTGTAGAGTTTCTGCTGAGAAATCAGCTGTTAACCTTATGGGAGTTCCCTTGTATGTTATTTGTCGTTTTTCCCTTGCTGCTTTCAATAATTTTTCTTTGTCTGTAATTTTTGCCACTTTGATTACTATGTGTCTCGGCGTGTTTCTCCTTGGGTTTATCCTATATGGGACTCTCTGCGCTTCCTGGACTTGGGTGGCTATTTCCTTTCCCATGTTAGGGAAGTTTTCAACTATAATCTCTTCAAATATTTTCTCTGGTCCTTTCTCTCTCTCTTCTCCTTCTGGGACCCCTATAATGCGAATGTTGTTGTGTTTAATGTTGTCCCAGAGGTCTCTTAAGCTGTCTTCATTTCTTTTCATTCTTTTTTCTTTAGTCTGTTCCGCAGCAGTGAATTACACCATTCTGTCTTCCAAGTCACTTATCCATCTTCTGCCTCAGTTATTCTGCTATTGATTCCTTCTAGTGTAGTTTTCATTTCAGTTATTGTATTGGTCATCTCTGTTTGTTTGTTCTTTAATTCTTCTAGGTCTTTGTTAATCATTTCTTGCATCTTCTCAATCTTTGCCTCCATTCTTTTTCCGAGGTCCTGGATCATCTTCACTATCATTATTCTGAATTCTTTTTCTGGAAGGTTGCCTATCTCCACTTCATTTAGTTGTTTTTCTGGGGTTTTTTCTTGTTCCTTCATCTGGTACATAGCCCTCTGCCTTTTCATCTTGTCTATCTTTCTGTAACTGTGGTTTTTGGTCCACAGGCTGCAAGATTGTAGTTTTTCTTGCTTCTGCTGTGTGCCCTCTGGTGGTTGAGGCTATCTAAGAGGCTTGATGGGAGGCTCTGGTGGGGGGTAGAGCTGACTGTTGCTGTGGCGGTCAGAGCTCAGTAAAACTTTAATCCACTTGACTGTTGATGGGTGGGGCTGGGTTCCCTCCCTGTTGGTTGTTTTGCCTGAGGCAACCCAACACTGGAGCCTACCTGGGCTCTTTGGTGGGGTTAATGGCAGACTCTGGGAGGGCTCACGCCAAGGAGCACTTCCCAGAACCTCCGCTGCCAGTGTCCTTGTCCCCACGGTGAAACAGAGCCACCCCCCGCCTCTGCAGGAGACCCCCCAACACCAGCAGGTAGGTCTGGTTCAGTCTCCCCCAGGGTCACTGCTCCTTCCCCTGGGTCCCGATGCACACACTACTTTGTGTGTGCCCTCCAAGAGTGGGGTCTTTGTTTCCCCCAGTCCTGTCGAAGTCCTGCAATCAATTCCCACTAGGCTTCAAAGTCTGATTCTCTAGGAATTCCTCCTCCTGTTGCCGGACCCCCAGGTTGGGAAGCCTGATGTGGGGCTCAGAACCTTCACTCCAGTGGGTGGACTTCTGTGGTATAAGTGTTCGCCAGTCTGTGAGTCACCCACCCAGCAGTTATGGGATTTGATTTTACTCTGATTGCGCCCCTCCTACCGTCTCACTGTGGCTTCTCCTCTGTCCTTGGACGTGGGGTATCCTCCTTGGTGAAGTCCAGGGTCTTCCTGTCAATGATTGTCCAGCAGCCAGTTGTGATTCTGGTGCTCTCACAAGAGGGAGTGAGAGCACGTCCTTCTATTCCGCCATCTTGGTTAATCCTCCTCCACTCAATCTTTTATGTCTTTTTGTTTTTGTTTCCTTTTTTTAGCTAATATCTTATAGGACACTCAGCTTTTTTAGGGGAAAAGCATTTTAATGATGGGATGGGTGCATTTCTGATGTTTTCAGTAGGTTTTTTGTGTGAGTGCCCAGTGCCATCTATTTGGGCTTTTTATCTCCTATGTGATTCTCCCAATATTGGCATCCTTTCTCATCTGTCACTCTTCTCTCAATGTTTTCCCTCCTTGCTCTCTTGCCTTAATTGTATTTGTTTTTTAATGATTTCTTTCTACCAGACCAAAAGTGTATACACTGAGCGATTGTGATCTTCTGAGCACTGACCCTCTAAAGAAGGTACACTGAGAAATCCCTGCAGATGTGCCTGATGTGGGCAACCTTTCAGAAATGCGGGGTCTGGTTGCTGACACCATCTCTTCCGTCTTGGGGCTGGAGGGGTCTAAAGACCCAGAAAGTCCAAAGGACTTCAGGAATGCCTTCCAATAAAAATCTCTCTTAAGTACATTCTGCTGGTTAGATTCATTTGAGTTAATTAGCTAATCTTTTTTTTTTCTGTTTTAATATTTATTTTGTTTATTTTTTTGGCTGTGTCAGGTCTTAGTTGTGGCACGTGGGGGTCTTCGTTGCGGCACACGGGCTTCTCTCTAATTGTGGCATGCGGGTTTTTCTCTCTCTAGTTGTGGCACATGGGTTCCAGAGCGTGTGGGCTCTCTAGTTGAGATGCACGGGCTCAGTAGTTGTGGTGCAAAGGCTTAGTTGCCCTGCAGCATGTGGGATCTTAGTTCCCCAGCAAGGGATCGAACCCGTGTCCCATGCATTGGAATGCAGATTCTTTACTGGACCACCAGCGAAGTCCCAATTAGCTAATCTTTTAAAAAGCCATCTCTCTCTGGAAGATTGAGCTTATTCTTGCCTGGACATCAGCTACTTAAATCATATGACCTCATTTGTTTCTTGGGTAGGTGTCTCATAACACTTGGCTGAGGGAGTGGAAGATGGCCGAGATGGAAAAGTAGGAAATTTTTGTGTCTGGCTTGATGAACATTCTGTAGTAAAGAGCTTTGTCCAGCCAGAGGGCATCTGAGAGTGAATGCCGTGGGTGTGAAGTCACAAGAGGTGAGAGAGGAAGGCAGAAGGAGGGCGGGAAGGAGAAATACTTAGGTATAGATTTCCTTCTTGGTCATTTCGATTGTGGCTGTGGAAGTGCCCACCAGCAGTTTCTTAGCATGCTTTCCTTGTGCAGGGCAGCCATAGGTTGTTAATGCTTGTTATGTACTAAGCACTCTGAAATATTTCATATTCCATGCCACAGACAAAGAAGAGAGCCTGGATTTTTGTTGTTGTTTTTTACTTTTGCTGGATACTGTTGAACACTTTTTAGGTGTTCAGTAAACACTTTTTGAGGCTCTCCTGTAAATTAGGAACTCAACCAATGAAGGGCAGCAATGATGAGGGTCCTTTCCCTCAAAGGCATCATGGTCTGTAGGGGGAGACAAACATTTGTGCAAAAATTATCCTGAAATGCACTAAGTGCTAATGCAAGAGAAGCAGAAGAGGAGATGTATAGCTCCTTTTAGTTAGGGGGGTCAGGGAGGTATCACAGAAGAGACGATACTTCAGCTGGCTCTTAGAAGTGGAATGGGAGGTTGTCAGAGGTAGGAGTGAGGGGAAATAGTAAGTGCAGGGGTGGAGACTTGAGAAAGAGAATCATGAATTGCAAAAAGGTAAAAAATTCAGCGTGGCTTGCACAAAAAGTGATCTGTGGAGAGAAAAAGGACATGAGGCAAAAAAAGAAGGTTAAAGTCCGGGCTGTGAGGGCCCTAGTGAGCCCTGTAAAGGAGTTTGGATTTCATTTTGTAGCTACAGGGAGCTAGCAGAGGCCCTGAAACTGGGGACTTAAATACAGTAGCCCCTACACATGAACCTTCAAGTTGAGAGCTTTCAAAGATGCGAACGTGTGTTCGCATGTCCAGTCACATAAGTTAGTTCACACGTCTGGCATACACTGTCACGTGCGTGCATCCTCTACAAGTGGTTGTGCTTTTGTGTACTTTACTGTACAGTACCGTATGGAGTACAGTAGTACAGTATCCTTATTTCAAGCCCAGGATGTCCGGAAGCAAGCGTAAAAGCAGTGGTAATGTAGCTGGTACTGCTAAGAAGCGCCGAGGGATAACGATGGAAACAAAAGTGGGCGAAGGAGAAGTAACTGAAGAACTGAAGAGATTCATGACACAGGAAATGGCAAGGGGATTTTCTTTTTTTTTTTTTTTTTTTGATTTATTTATTTATTTATTTATTTTTGGCTGTGTTGGGTCTTCGTTTCTGTGCGAGGGCTTTCTCTAGTTGTGGCAAGCGGGGGCCACTCTTCATCGCGGTGCGCGGGCCTCTCAGTATCACGGCCTCTCGTTGCGGAGCACAGGCTCCAGACGCGCAGGCTCAGTAGTTGTGGCTCACGGACCTAGCTGCTCCGCGGCATGTGGGATCTTCCCAGACCAGGGCTCGAACCCGTGTCCCCTGCATTAGCAGGCAGATTCTCAACCACTGCGCCACCAGGGAAGCCCAAGGGGATTTTCTTTATTTGAGGAGGCTCTGTTAGTTTTTGAGGCACAGGACCCAAATGTAGAACAGTACATGAAGGTTGCAGCGGCCGTTCAGAATGCAATCCAGTGCTACCGTGTCATCTCTGATGAGAAAAAAAGAGCTACTACCCAGACATCGCTGGATCATTTTATTGAGGGTAGAGAGAATTGAATCCAGCAAGGAACCAGAACCTGTGCAGTCAACGTCAGGCGTGAGTGAAATTGCAGCATGCCCTCCATCTTCTATTGCTGATGATCCTTCAGCTCTACCATCTCCCACCTCCTCTCCCTCCTCCAGTCAGTAACTCTTATTGCCTGTTCACTCAGTGCCAGCCCCTGTATGCCAGCTGTTGTACTGTACTACTGTACTTTTCAAGGTACTGTACTGTAAGATAAAAATTGTTTTCTTTATTTTTTGTGTCTTTTTTTTACATATTATTTGTGTGAAAAGTATTATAAACCTATTACAGTACAGTATTGTATAGCTGATTGTGTTAGTTGGGTACCTAGGCTAACTTTGTTGGACTTAGAAACAAATGGGACTTACAAACGTGCTCTTGGAATGGAACTCGTTCATGTGTAGGGGACTTACTGTAATTAGGTTTAAAATTAGGTAGATAATTCTGGAAACATTGTGGAAGGTGGACAATTCAAGGTTGTGAACTCTTGAGAGAAGGCATAATTCATTAGAAATATTGGGCAAGCAAGTACTAAAAAGATTGATAGGAGCCAGTGTTGGTGAAGGTGATATCAGTCAGCCTTGGCATTTTAGCAATAGCTATCACATCTGTCAGTCGCTACCAAAATTTAAAATGTGGGCAGGAATAAGGAACTTTTACTTTTTGTTTTATACATTTCTGTCCCAGTTGCATTTTTACAACTGTTTTAATAAAACAAATTTATTTTTGAAAAAAAAGTCAAATCCTACTGCAATAAAAAATTAAAGCTACAGCACGAAACATTTTAAAACTCTAAGAATTCATTTTAAAAGAAATATTCATTACTAAAACATTTAAAGTTGCTCTGGGGCTTGCTATAAACAAATTTGAACTGGGTTTTTGTCTATGAAGAAAATAGAAATAAGTCACATTGCCCACAAATAATGAAAGCTGGTTTTGCACTATCAACAATTTATTATTTTCCTCCAGGGATCTGGTTAATCCAAATTGTATATAACTTAAAATAAATATTTGATATTTAGCTGTGATGTGTACACGTCTAACTGCTTTTGAATGTGGGTTTTGAAATTACCCCATAGATAACTGAGAACTGACTTCAAAAAATATATAGGCTATATAGACTTTTTACAATAAACTATGGACTCTTTTTAATCCTTCCCTGTAAATATTTTTTTCAATTTCAAATGTGTATCTGGTTGACAATTTCTAGCACATAGATCAAGAAGCTCACATCTGATACAGTTCACCACGCTCAGTTTTTTGAAACAACAAATTAAAGATGTATGCTCTTAACTAAAGATATTAAGAAGCTGTTTTTGGCATGAATTCTTTAGTTAAACATCAAGTTAGTAAGGAACTCAACTAAATTTGGCAACCCACTTCAGAAGAACCAAGATGGTACTGCTTTTCCTCCTCTCATAAGAAACAAGACAATTAGAACACATTTATCTCCATTTAGACATTTATGGAAAACACTGGTATGGGATCACTAGTAACTGAAAGAATTTAAACTTGCTAAGTAAAATGTCTTGTAAGAGTTTTGGCTTTCTAAGAAGTTTACATGTTATTACTACATTATTCAAGGAAGTAGCCAGTAGGCTGTCATTCTACTTAACATGATTCAGAGCTAACCTTGGTGCCTGAAATATGTCTGCCTGAAACCACCCACTCCCTGAAATATAGAACATCCATTTTAGGGAAGGTGTTCATGGTGACAGGTTAACAACGGACTGGCCACCAAGCTCCACAAGTGGTGTATGCACGTTAGGGAAACGACATCCTTCCTTTTGTTTCTATTGAAAAGATGCCATTTGGAAAACTCCTCTAGCTCCAATAAAACTGCATTGCCTCGTGGCTGAAACCTCCCAGGCATCAGCAATTCTTTTAAAAAATAAAGGAATATGAATAAGAGGATAGAGAATCCTGGGAACCTCAATTTAAAAATTATAAAAACAGCTACCACTGAAATCAAGCAAGATGATGAAGTCCCTGGCTGACAACCCATAAAACTTTCATGATTACCTCCACTCTCTCTGTTCTGGGCCAACACACAGGCTTAAAAAAATCTATTATATGTATTGATCTCTTTGATTCAGTTAGAAGTGTATAGATTTGTGTGATTTTCAGATGATCATCAGCCAAATGTCCCACATGTCAATTCATAGCAAACAAAGTAGTAAAGGCATCTTTTCACCTTAACTGTTGGGCAGCCATTCTACTTGCTGTGAGACTGAGGAATAAGAAAGGTTTTAGGGCTGTTAGAAAGGAGAAATCTCAACCAGAAGTCCTCTACAAGGCACATGGCAGTTGGAGGATGAAGCTGAGTCTCCTCTTCCCCCTCCTCCTCCTCCTTCACATCCTCTTCTTTCACCTCTTCCTTGTCAAACGAATGAGGCTCTTACACACTTTTATCTTGATAAATGTTTAAATGACTCCTCCACTTCTCCATATGTGCTTCCTTTCTTTTGAATTTGCAATCTTTCCTGCTTGTGTAATTCAGAGAGTGCCAGGTGTAAATCAGTAGATGTTGTAAAACATGAAAAAATAGAAAATTTTCACCAAATTCATATTAGTATGAAAATACAATGACAATTCTTATTTTTCAGGAAGGTCAGTTCTCAACTTGTCACGTAACTCTATGGAGGGTAAATTGTGAGGGCGCATCTTCACTTCTATGGAGCAAAAAGTCCCAGGACAGCCTACTGAATTACGTCTAAGAAAAGCTTGGGCTGTTTTCAGGTGTCTCTAGAATGTTCCAGTCAAGCTGTTGAAATGCTCTTTGCCTGAAAAAAAGGGCTCCGTACATGAGTATTAAGCAGATGACCTTTTAAAGTGAAAAAACAAGCAAAGCAAAAACTCCCCATTAGAAAGAGATTTCAGAATTATATGTACTGTTTGATCTCAATTATTTTCTAAGGTAGATAAAATACTGCAAGAAATATAACCAAAATGTTAATAGTTATTTCCACTTGGGACTGGGATTTTGAACAGTTTTTTCCTTCTTCTCTATATCTTTTTGTACTTTCCCAATTTTTAACAAATTCATGTCTTATTTTTATAAACAGCAACAAACAAACAGCATCCCAAATTATTGCCCCTTAGGGAATGGAGAGCCCTGAGGTGGATGGAATGTCATATATTTGTTTCTTGGTATGCTAGGTTTCAAATAATTTTTTTTTTTGGACAGTTTAACACGTGACATGGTGTTGGCTATAGACCTGGCCCTTTCTGGTTGGACCTGAATCTGAAATTAGGAATTAAAGGGAATACATAATCCATTTTTGGTGTGGAGGGCATGAATTAGCGGGAGGAAAGCCCTCTTTAGCTAAGGGACACGAGTCTTGTGTCTGTTGTTCCAGCCTCCACAGATGCAAATGGTGGTTTTCTTATTATTATGTATTTATATTAATTTGTATGGAACTTTATAAAACATGACTTGGTAAAGAAAATGTCTCAGCCCCAAGTTATGCCTTTTGGTCATGTAAAAGTTATGAAATGAATATAGTGACAATGTTATTATTCTAGAAAAAGTACATGGAACAAAGTGGAGAGGGCACTAGTGCCAATGATAAAATAAGCTATTGATACAACTGCTAAAATGCGGGTGTTTTGTCTAAAGCCAGGCCTAATTGCTACCTTTTACCCCCAAGAATGGCAGCAAGGGGGCCATGCACATGCTAGGAGCTCAACAAAGATGTATTAGGTTAATAAACACTCCATATTTGCTTTCCACCTGTCTGTCATTTTTGCAAAGGGAACTGTAAATCCAGAAACCCTCCACAATATCGTATTTTGTGCTTGGTTTCCTTTATATTCTGAGGGTATAAACGTGTTAAGAACGCCCGTTTTGATGTCAGACCCAGTTAGATTCCTGATTCTACAACTTTATAGCTGTGTGACCTGGGTTGGTTGATTAACTTCTCTGAATCTCAGGTTTCTATGGAAACTGCTTGGGTTTGGCTTTGGCTTCACCTCTTACAAGTTGTGTCACCTACCTAGGCCTCAGTTTGCCCCTCTATAGCATGAAAATAATTAAACACTTACCTCATTTGTTTGTTGGGAGATGAATTGGGGGTATTGAATGAAAAGTGCTTAGCATGCTGCTTGAGTGGGCATATAAAAAGTGCTTGATTAAAGTAGGCTGTTAATTTTTTTTTTTTTTATTACCAGTAGGTATAAGATAAAAAGGTATGTTCTGAGGGATGGAACATCTAGAGCAAATGTTAGGGACTTTTAAGTAATATCCAGTGAGAACCAATGAGTGGTTATTTCTACATCATTGTCTTAACATTTTCCCTAAGATGAGGCTTTAGATACAATCTGTATCTGAATATCTAACAGATTTCTTTGGATATTTTATTGATAATTTCCATATGTGATAGTCGGCACTGATATTTCTGTGTATAAAGTTTTTCTCCCCTCATTGCAGTTGCTACGTAAATTTAACAGGAGGTTCAAAACTGGTACTGCTTGAATTTTTTTCTTGTAGGTTTTTAAAAAACTCTTTTTATTTTTTCCCTTATTTTCTGGCTTTTAGCCATACATCTGTTTATAGTTTGCTATCATTTAATCCTCTTTTCTCTTGAGTTGGGACTTGTACATATGTCTTGATTATAAGCAGAAGTGATTTTATCTAATTCTGTATTTGTAATTTTGTATTCTTTTTCTTAAAAAGGGTCCTCAAATTAAATAAGCTTCAAGCTTCACAAAACCTGGATATACCCCAGTTATAAGTTACATTTGTTTTGCAGGTGAAAGACTTGACACATTCAACTTAAAATTGCCTAAAGTGAATGTTATTATGGGAGCATTATAAGACTAAAGATATCTTTATTTTCTTGCTCCAGTTGAAGACTGACTGAATTTTGCTTTGATTCTTCGAGAGAAAGCATCTGTGCTTTCAATAAAAATATACAAATGTGTAGATTTCATTGAATGGTCAAAATAATAAGTCAGTATCTGGCTTCTTAAGCATATACTAGAATTTCAAATGTATAGAACAGATAAAGAATAGTACTAACTTCATTAATGTGATGCCTCAAACCTAGATTTTTCAGGCTAAAAGAACTGACCAGGTGTGATTTTGCAGATCCATTTTATTAATGCATTGTAAATTTCTGCGCTAAGAGAGGAAGGGAGAGTGCAATGTGGTGGTCATGAGAATTCTGGAAGGAGAGGAATTGCCATGGTTTTGGAGCAAAGGAGGAGGAGGCCAGAAGGAAATATGTAGGGAATCTAGAGGAAGAGTAGTAATTCCAGAATTAGAAAGTTGCATACCAATTCAGGAAGTGCTGAATAAGTTAATTTCCAGCAGGCATGGATTCCTGGTCTGTTTCACTGCCACTAACTACTTCTTCACAGAAGACTTCAATCCTAAATAAATTTTTCAACAGGGACACCACTCTTTATTAGCAGCTAAGAATACTAGAATATGTTGAATGTATTTAAAATTAGGTTGACTTACATGTGAAAAAAAATTATAGTGGCTTAAACAGTAGGAAAATTTTCTTCCTCTCACATAAGAGAAGTCTAGAGGTATGTAGTACAAGTCTTGTATAGAGACTCCATAATCATCAGGGATCTGAGCTTCATCCAGCTCGTCTTTCTTCTTAGGGTGTAATCTTTCTCCTCGTGGTCCAGTATTGCTGCTGCAGCTCCAGCCATCACATTCTCAGTCCAGGCAAAGGGATGGAGGAAGCACTAAGTACAGCCTTTTCCTTTAAGGGAACTTACTGGAAATCCCACATGACAATTTTACTTTTATATCATTGGTCAGATTTTAGCCACATGGCCACACAGCCATAAGAGAGACTAGGAAATACAGTCTTTTATCTGGGCAGCAATGTGATCAGCTAGAAATCAGGGTTTTGTTATTGAGAAAGAAGAAGGAATGGATATGTGTGCAAGTGATACCTCTGCCATGCTACGTTTCCCTTTAAATTAAACAATAGTATATATTGCTATTTTTCTCTACTAAGAGAAAAACATTTTATAGGATCTGAATTTGTATTAATATTCTTAGTGGTGAGCTGGTATTGATCAGAAATAAATTTAGAAAATGCCAGATTATGCTTTTCTGGGCACTTCTGGTGCAAAGTGATTCTTGGCAGAGAGGGATATTGAGAGAAGAAAGGAATCATGCTTCTTTCTCAAATATTGTAGCAGTCATTAAATAAAACACTTCGCTAGTCCTTAAGTCTCAAGGAAAATAAAGCTTAGAGTTGTAGACTCGTCTCAAAGCTGTATTAATGCGTGATAAATGTTAATGGATGTGTGTGTGTGTATGTATGTGTATGTGTATCTAAGACTCAGAGCAGAGAGTGATGTAGAATATCTGCCACTGATTAATTAATTTGTGATCTTAGACAAATCATTTAGTCTCTTAGGCCTCAGTTTTCCTTGTCTAGAAAATGAGGAAGTGGCCCAGATATTCATATATCACTACTTGCTCTAATCTTCCAGAACCTGGATCCTGGGAGGTCCATTTAACCATCTCTCCATTCTCCTATCCATCCACCTGTCCATCTATTCACTTGTCCATTCATCCATCTATCTACCTATCAACTATATTTGATTGTCCCTGGCAGTGGGCTAGAAGCTGTGGATTCAAAAATAAATAAGTTAATGCCTTCATGGAGCTTATAGTCCAGTCTAGGGCATAGGGATTATACCTCTTTTGTCTCTTGTCAGATGGAAGTGCCATTGAAGAAACTGTTTTCAATTTCACCTGCCAATGTGCTATATAGAGATGGTTTTTTACTATCATGTTTGAAATACCTCTGTGTATTTCCTGTACCAAATTTTAATTCTTGCCCTGAGTCATCTCCCCAGGCATAGCTGCTATGGTGCAGAGAAGGCACATTTTGATATTAGCTTAAACAAGATAATCTTAACTGAGGCAGGGGCAATGAAGGGGTTATGGCTGAGAATTCGTGAAAATAATAACAGCTACCACAAACAGAGCACGTACTCTCTGTTAGGTGCCGTGCATTTCTATGAGTTATGTGCATTTCTCCTTTGACCTCAAGAAAGCCCTGTGGTAGGAGAGGCTAAACAACCTGCCCTAGACCCATGTGATAAGGCAATTGGTCCCAGAGCCAAGGTCCCAGGGACTAGAATTTTCTTAGAAAAGTGTTCATGGAAATAAACACACATTTTTCTGTACACAGTCAAAGAGTACAAGCCTTATCAACACCTTCGTGATGTGTTTAGGAAACCCTGACCTAACTGTATCCTAGTTAAGAAAACATCTGGTGTTGGAAACCCACCATATACCTTCCCAAGCCAAAGATGACCAGTGTGTAGATACTTTCTTTCTCTCTCCCTTTTTTTTTTTTTTTTTTTGGCTGCATGGGGTCTTAGTTGCAGCACTCGGGGTCTTCCTTGAGGCGTGTGGGATCTTTCGTTGTGGCGCGGGCTCTTCGTTGTGGCGTGCTGGCTTCTCTCTAGTTGTGGCATGCGGGCTCCAGGGCGTGTGTGCTCTGTAGTTGTGGTGTGCAGGGTCCAGAGTGCATGGGCTCTGTAGTTTGCGGCATGTGGACTCTCT